>NC_072410.2:63715000-64340000 GCF_028858775.2 Pan troglodytes | reverse complement strand
AAATGATGTGGTTTTTACATTGACTTCCAAGATTTGCTGTTAATTTCATTCATGATAGTTGTTTCTCTCAATGATTATTTTATTAATTCACTCATTCAGTATGCTCTTATTGGATGCCTCTATTGGAATTACGACTATAAAAGAGACAAGTCTGTATGACAATCTGTATTCAATGTGCGAGTAGGTACACAGAAAGTGCTCACTCTGCTCACTACTATTTGAAGAACTCATAAAGGATTTCTCAACCCCCAACATTATCAACATTTTGAGCTGGATAATTCTTTGTTGTGGGGGCTGTTCTGTGCGTTGTAGGATAGTTAGCAGCATCGCTAATCTCTAATCACTATATATGAGTAGCAACTCCCCCCCACCCTAGTTGTGACAAGCAAAAATGTCTCCAGACATTGCCAAATATTCCTGGGGACAAAATTGCTCCAGTTGGGAACAACTGGAATAATAATTTTGAAAGGATCCAAGTAAAAATAATGTAACATCAAACACCTTTTGGTAACAAGTTATAACAAAATTCAGGTGTGGGAAATACAACCACAAAAAGAGGCCTTTGAATCAGCAGAAAATACATTTTTATTGGAAACGGTGGTTTCAAATAAGTTTGAGGAAATTGTGAAGATTTGGAATATTTTTGAATATATTAAAACATTGAAAATTTCTCAGGGTAGAAATTTTTTTAATCTAGTTACTCTAAATTTATTTGCCTAAGTAATACCTTTTATTTTTTAAACAGTACTTATTAACTTTGAATTCTAACCCATTAAACATGCTTTGAAAAATTCTATACTCTGTGTTCATTATGCAACTATTACTGGTTGGATTGATACATTATAGACATTGCTATCCCATTATCTACCTCTGATAAGATATCCCCTTAAGAACATCAATGATACTAGTCAGGACCCTGATAACTAGCAAGGAGAAATAGGGACATTGTTTTAGGCCAGTGGTCTCAAAATTTAGAGTGCATCAGAATCACATGGAAGGCTTGTGATAAGAGATTTCTGATTTAATAGGTCAGGGTGGTGCCTGAAAATTTGTATTTCTAACTGTTCTGCAGGTCATGCTGATCCTGCTCATCCAGAGATTTCACTTTGAGAACCACTGTAAAGTATAATGAGAGCATCAAACCAAGTTACAGTTTCTATTTAGAGAAAAAACCTTTCTTGGTCTTTTGATGTGGCTAAACCTTACGACTGCTGACTGTTTCAGAAAGCCACAGAGTAGGGACCACAGATAAAGATGAGCCTTTATAACAGAAATGACAGTAAGTAGCCCATGGACAAATGTTGGTGGCACTTTTCTCTTACATTGCCATCGCATACTGGATATCTCTCAGTAATTGGGGGCCTACTGCATTTAGATGTTCAGAGCTTTGTACAACAGGCTGAGCAAATTATAAATAAGTCTTAGATATCTTATCTGCCCTCAATGAATTTATAGGATACTTTAGAGCCACTTAACAATACAAAACAGCATAATGTAAAGGCACAATTAATAGAACAGAAAATGAAGAAGAGAGGGAGAAATGATCTCACATCATTAATACCACTCACGCCTGTAATCCCAGCACTGTAGGGGGGCCGAGGAGGGCGGATGAACCGAGGTCAGGAGTTCGAGACCAGCCTGACCAACATGGCGAAACCTTGTATCTACTAAAAATATAAAACAATTAGCTGGGCGTGGTAGTGGGTGCTGAGGCAGGAGAATTGCTTGACCCAGGAGACAGAGGTTGCAGTGAGCCCGATAACGGTGCCACCGCACTCCAGCCTGGGCGACAGAGCAAGACTCCGTCTCAGGAAAAAAAAGCAAGCTGAGACATAGAGTATAAGTAACACGCCCCAGGTGTCTATCTTTGTTAGGCAACAGAGCAGGGAGTCAAATCCAGGTGTATTTAACACAGAGCACAATGTTATTTCCTCATTGTTCACTTGCATCTGTTTTTCTTGAGCTGCTTTCTCTTCCTCATCCTCAGTATTTACCTATTTTATAAACTAACCTTTTTTATTTGTTTTTGTTTAGTAAATAAAAATGTTTGAAACCAAGCATGTTAGCATATTAGCTAAATATGGTCTATACTAGAATCTCACTGCACCAACTTTAAGACTCAATGAAAAGATAAAGTTTATCCATGTGGAGCTGACCAAAAAGAATAAGAAGACAACAGTGGTTTATCTTTTAAAATATTTTTCAGTTTAATATGCCCTTTATTTGATATGTTAAGTAATTTTAGTGTATTAATATGTTTCAATACCAAACTATATAGATGCATGAAAACTATAGAGAAAAAACCCTAAATAAATCAGTAGCACTAAAGGACATGGTAAGCAATAATTATAGAAAGATTAAGAATTTTAGAGCTTAGAAAGAAATGAATGAGAGAGAATTAAACATTTTGTCCATGTTAAGATTGCGTGACTGTTTTATGAAAGTAATCAGGTATACCTTCAGAGTTAGAAGAGATCAAATAGAACAGAGATGTGTCCTATATAGGAAGATTTTTTTCTATTCAGTAGATTCTTGTATCCTGAGAATTGGGTTCATATGAGTTTCATAAAGACTTCTCTACTGCATTGGTTTTCACAATATAAAGTGCGTCAGCATTGTTTAATAGACTTGTTAAAACATAGATTGTTGGGCTCAACCCCCAGAATTTCCAATTCAGAAGGTCTAGTTAGGATCAAGAATTTGAATTTTTAAGAAGTTCCCAGGTAATGCTGGGTGCTAATAGCCAGGGACCACATTTTGAGAACTATAACTCTAGCAGTGGCAGCTCCTTGCATCCTGTTTTCACACATCACTCTCTCTCACCCCTTTCCAGAGGAGAGATCCTGCCTGGGGTCTGCTCTTTGCATAAACTGCCTCTCCTAATTTTGCCTTTTGGTCTTCTTTTTCATGAAAGTCAGACAGCCACTTTTATTTTCTGATGCTCACAGAGGCATGATACATTGAAATTAGAACTAGATTGAGATTCTGGTGATGGGGTTTAGCCCTACACCTGCCACTAATTGCTTAGGTATCAGTTACTTCATGTTTTAATTGAGGGATTGGGACTCTTTGATTCCTCAGGTATCTTCCAACTACTGATCCCTCAGGTATATTCAACTAGTTGATCCTTCAGGTATATTTCAAGTATGTTTCTCGTCCCTGAATAGAATATTATGCCTCAGTGGGCACAAGAAAAATATTAAACATTTTCGGTGGCATGTGGTGATCTCTTAGGCATTTGTGTTCCTGTCCCATGTCTAAGGAGAACTCCACTTCACTATGGGGAAGTGGCTACAGTGCTCTGGGACTCACAGCCCTTGGTCTTTGGCCCTGGTTCTGTGTTTGAGCAACCTTCTCTGAGTCTCAGCTTCCTCATCTAAAAATTCATGGACATGCATTCTATATATTATACAGATAAACAATCTATATAATAACTTTAGTTCTAGCTTCTGCTGACCACCTTAAAATTAATATGTGTCTATTATATGCCCATGTGGTAAATGACTTACATTAGTAAAACGTAAAAATGCTACATGTGATCTACCCCTATGGTATTTTGTCAGTGAGCAGGTCCTTACTAATGAAGGGGAATAAATGTGTCATGCTATAATTTCAGATATTAATGGCTCATTGTGCTATGGTGAGGCTACTTTCAGAAACACTTTCTCCCATACCCTTTAAGCAACAGAACAAATCACCTATCCTACATGTAATAAGTACCAAGTCTTACTGCGTGAACAATAATGGAGCCTGGATACAGATCATTTATTTCGTTTATTCTCCATTCTATCTTTTCTGATCATAGTGAAAAAGGAGTTAAAGCAAGTCTACTTTGGCCCTGGTTAGGAGCTGCAGGGAAATATGTGCACCACCTTTGTTCCCTTAGTAAGTGTAAGTTATAGACTCAGGAATGGACTGAGTTAAAAAGGAAACCTGATAAATGAAATTCTATATTTAATATTTGTAATTTTTAATATTTGTATACAATCAGTTGCCAAATACAATTCCTTTTGTCTGGAAAACAAGTTGGAAGGTCCCTACTATAATTGTGTCACAGTAGTCATGATGATGTGAATGCATTTCTTTTATTACATATTCACCTAGTGAATGTGGGATTGCACCTTTATTCTTCAAGGAAGCAGCAGAACCCCATGAAAAGAGCATTGGCCTGGATGTCAGGAGAGCCAGGAACTCAGGGTTGAGATTGTTGTTTGGATAAGATATCTTTTTTAAAAATTACCTCGAGGTTGTATTTTATCCTTCAATTAAATAGAAACTGATAAGTTAGAAGTTGAGCTCAGAGAAGAGCATGGCCCTTTGAGCCCACGGAAGTAACTTTGGAGATTTCTACAGAGGTCAATACAAGGGTGAAGAGAGCATCAGGGTTAAAAACATTCAAGGCGAATATACTGGCACTTGTGTGAAAAGAAGGAAATCAGTAAGGTTCATTGACACTGAGGACATAAAAAGTAAAGTGCCATAAAAGAGAGTCAGAGACAAGATCATCAAGTAGTTAAAGAAACTCTTCCACTGACAATAGGAGACTAGCAGAAGTAAAGGCAAAAGAGCTGAAAACATCAATCCTGGTATCAGAAGAGGGCTACTTTCCAATAGTCATTCACTTCTCTTTTCAAAATGCCTTTCATACATGCATCATCTTTTACAAGCGTGAGTGAGGAAGTGCTTCGCAGGTGTTAGCTAAGTCAGGAGGTTAATGGTCTGAGTTCCGTTTTCTGAATCTCTGATTCACAGGCTACCCCATTCCTGATGGAAGAAGTAGGGTGAGCTCAGCCCCGATTAGTGTGCAGCCTTTCCTAACTTTCAACAGCCATGAAATTGATTTTTTTGTAAGCCTTCTATAACCATGATTGTACTTTCACCAGGCAAGTATCTTTGCAAACTAGATGACAAAATAAAAATATGTTGTTGCTGATGCAGCTTAATTTGTTAAAGTTCCTAATTATTTGGACACATACTGTCATACACAAATAAGTTAACTAAAAATGAATTAGCAATTACTCATTGGGAGTGGGCCAATGATAAAGTAAAATTTAAAAATCTTTAAAGCAATTTTATTTTTAAACTATGAGAAATTGAGATTAAAATAATCTAATGCATTAATTTTTATAGTAGACTGTACAATATATTGACTACTGAGAGGTCTACAATGTTCAGTGTATAATGAATAAAGCAACTTTTGGACCTTGCGTTTATCCTATAGTTGGTGACCTAGAACACTTGGTTTCATAAACAAGTGAGTCATTTAAGCTATTTCCATTTCAGGCTTTCAATACACATATCAGGGCTGAGTTTATTGGCATGAATTCATCTTTAAGTTTTTTAAGTTTAAAACTGAAAATTTATTTCCAGGACCAGGATTTGGTTGGCAATGATGAGCCACAAGAGCTGAAAGAGTTTGAATTGAGAAAACATGGAAAATTATGGAAAATCTCAGCACCAGGGAAAAGGTAGATCTTAGAATTCATCAGCTTTTCTTGACAATCCTCCTCACCCCAACAACTACCTGTTCAGGTACATCAGGTATTTTACTAGCACACAGTGAGCTTCAATTCACAGACTAGAATTCAGACACAAGCTTTCAGTACTTTGTGGGAAAAGAAATATAGAGCAAGGATCCATTCTTAGATGTCCACAGAATGTAGGCAGAGATTAAGTAACAGGAGGGGTATCAGAGAGCAACTCAGAATTTACATGGAAATTGTGGTAATGAATCTGGGCATTGGTTACAAGAAGGAGCAAGATCTTCCACTGCAACTAGAAGCAAAGTCAAAACAAGGAAGCAGAAGCCCAAGATGGGTTTGGTGAAGAGACACTAAGATGTGAACCTTCACATGTCCTCTGTCCAGGGACTCGTTTGTCCCAGAGCCTGAGTGGGGCCTAGGTCTGAAGTGGAATAGACATTTACAGTTTTTTCAACATTTTGTTCTGCAAACATATCATATCCTAAAGACTGTACCTCTTCCCTGGAGGAGGACAGAAGAAGGGAGAGTGGGAGAACCTTGAATGGACCAAGTTTGAACCTTGATCTTGACTAGGAGAACATATATTTTTGTAATTAGGAACACAATAATAATGAAGAGAGAAGATTAATAATTTTTTACCATCAATAGAAATGACACGCATGGGCTTGAGTAACTCCAAAGCTAAACTGACTCTGTTTAAAAAGATTTTGAGGAAAGTTTGGCACATTTCAGTCATGATTTGCACAATTTGACCTAGCAATACAAATATCTGATGCCCTAATTACATGCCACTTTTTCATACTTATTTTTTTCCTTTTAATCACTCAATCTTAGCAAGTGTTTGCCCTCAAAGTCCCAAAATAAGAGACTGGTGTTTTGAATATAATTTCATTAATAGAATTAGCATGATAGGCAGGGCACAGGATTTTTCCTTCTCTACTCTTCTTTCAGCCCATCTGGTCCAAAATGCTCCTCAGATGAGGTGAACTGCAACCACCATTCTACTCAGTTTATTCTCATGGTTTGAATTATGTCTCCCTGGAAGGGTTACTGCTGTTGAAATCCCTTGTGCACTTTTTGAACAAATGGCTGCTGCCAATCCTATTACTCAAAATTCCACAGGGGAGTTTAGAAGGTGAGTTCCAAATTCATTGTGGCTGAACCAGAAAAGTACATTTGAGAGCAAAATTCTGCAAAAGAATTTGGCAAGAGATTATTCTTGAGAGTTCTCTTTCCTTCTAAATGCTTAGAAATTTGGGTTGATTTTTATCACTTTAACACAGTGTTTCTCAACAGCAGCATTGTTGACATTTGGGACTGAGTAACTCTTTTCTCAGACGTGTGTGCATTATGGGGTGTTTAGCAGTATTCCTGGCTTCCACCCACTAGAAACCACTAGCACCCCCTTAGCCAGTTTTGACAATCAAAAATGTCTCCAGGCATTGTCAAATGTCCCCTGGAGATAAAACTGCTCTTAGTCGAGAACCACTGATGTATTTATTTATTTTAATTTTTAACAGCTTTATTAAGGTGCAACTGATATACAAAGAACTGCACATATTTAATGTGTACAATTTGATGAGTTTGGACACATATAAACACCTATGATACTATCATCACAATCAAGGTAACAGGCATATTCAACACCTCCCAAAGTTTCCTGTATCCTCCCTTTTTCTATGACAGGAACACTTCACCTGAGATCTACCCTCTAAACAAAGTTTGAAGTGCACAATTGTTAATAGGCACTAGGTTATATAGTAGATCTCTAGAACTTACTCATCTAGCATAACTGAAGCTTTACACCCACCAAATGACTTCTCATTTCCACTACCTGAGAACCACTGATTTAATACCTTTAAAATACCTTGATTCTCTAGACAAGATGACTAATTAGATTTGTAACAATATTACCAATAGATAGCTATCCATATTGCAATCCTGTATTTTCTACCTTTAAAGAAGCACTATACATATGTACAATATAAACATGATTAATATTGTCTTTTTCACATTACTCTTGCCATCCAACCAACAAAATGTAATATTGTCTCGATCATGGATTATTGAGCAATTGAGAACAAAACAACAATAAAGATAAAATTATTAGGTGACCCATAAACCAATATTGAAATAAATAAGCACTGAAATAACTAGTAATTCTGTTTCTACAGCTAGGCCATTTTTGTATTTTATCTCCCTTTTAAGGAGCTATTTTTCATTCATAGCACTGTTGTAAATTATGCACAGCAGACTTCTTCATTTAATAGGTTCAGGTCAGAGAGTGATTGTATTTCAGCAGTTGGTATTCAGGGATTTTGTAATTTATGAGGTTTATTAATTTAGCAGATTATTTGCTTAAGACGCCACTATCCCTTCACCAAGCAATCACTGTGAGAATTTCTGGTCAGTTTAGCATTTTTAAAAGAAGCTTCGGTATTTAGAACATTCTCATACCCCTCAAAATTATATAAATTCCACAAAATTTAGCACATAGGAAGTGATTAGAAGAGAAATAAAAGAACTGTTTTTTTCCTTTTGTGCATGTGAAGGAGGGTAAGTGGAAAACTGGAAGTTAGGGGCTGAGGAAGAGCACCTTATTGTTCCCTGGAAGATTCAACAGGGAATGAAATTAGAAAGAAACAGGTACTGTAAACGCCAATATAGGAAGTGCTTACAGAATTAGGCCCCCTAAAGAGGGCAATCCCTAGCATTTCTGAGAGGATCTCGAATTGGTCCACTGCTTCTTTAATCACATTACAAAACAGGCAAGAACAAAAAGAGCAGGGAGGTCTCCCTGCTGATGCAAATGGGAGGTAAAGGACGCAGTGCCAGGTGACTCAGAAAGGTATACGCAAGTTTCTTTTCTTTGTATTTAGAAATGTGAACTATTGCCACAGGATATATTTAAAACAAGAAAATGGGTTATAAGAAATCATATAAAATGGTATTATTTGCAGGAGCTTATGTGTCCCCCCAAATCCAAATCTGACTCTAGTGTCCTCTCAATGTCCAAACGAAAATGCAATCATCAACTGGAGTACTTTCCCAAGTATAAACATGTCACCAAATATCCTTCTTTAGCAAAAGGGCTTGGCTAGGTCATTAGAAGCCAACCAATATGACTAAAATGAATCAGATATTTTTCCTTTAAAATAGGCTTCCTGTATTCTTCATGGAAAAAAAAAAAAGCCTATTTTTCCCTCCTTTCTCTCCCATATAACCTTTCAAGAATCTTCCACCTGGTGTCAGTGGTGAACTCCTCTCTGCCTCATACATGCTTCCAGAATTTCTGCATCTTCACACATTTCCCTCACTTAAAATTACTTTCCACTCCTTCCTATCTGCATCTGATTATCCTTAAAGCTGTGGCTGAAGTCTCACCTCTTACTGAATCCTTATTTGAACTCCATCCTCCACACCCACCTTGAAATAATATTATTAATCTCCAAACATTTATGGTCCTTGGTGCCAGGATCAGTCATTTGTCATTGCCACTCATTGTATATTTTAATATTTTAAATGTGCATGGTTTATATTCTCAATGATAAAATAGGAAGCTTATAGAGATGATTAATACTTCAGCATATCTTTTATAGATAATTGCTATTTTTTAAATATTTAGGTGAAATTAATTGAGAAAGAGGTGGTTTCTCTTTGCTGCTTATATAACCTGACATTCAGGCATTCCTCTCCTTTCTTTGTGACCTCCCCCCACCCAATTCCAAGCATCTTGCTACCTGTACCCTGATCCTAACTAGTTCTGTGTTTCCACTTTCTCCCACAACCTCTAAGATTGCATTGCCTCCTAGTATGCAACAAAAATGAGTTAGATGAATACCTGCCCATAGTGAGTCAAATTATTAAATTAGATTCATACCTGCAGATTAATACCAGCCCATGAGTGAGCCAAATTATTAAAGACAAGTTAATCTGGGCTTTTTGTGCATATTATATGTATATGTGCATGTGTTTGTGTGTACGTATTTGGGGAAAGAATGGAAAGATTCTCTCGACAGTCTCAGATTATGCCCCCTGGCTGCTGCCCAGCGTATGTTGATGAGCTGCTTACAGCTATCATCTACTGGTAAATGAGAAGATAAAATGACTCAAGCTAATAAATATGATGTAAATGATTTTAATCCACATTTATAAGACATCTAAAAGAATAAATGATGTGTGATTATTCTCAATGAGACTTTTTTAAAAGTTAGTTTTAAAGATGTTCATTTTGTTACCCCAGCCTTCTCATGCCAATGCATTTTCTCTTCTATGTGTCTTGAACTGGGGTCAGAATCCCTTGCGGCAAGGCCTGGAAATATAAAAGGAGATTCTTTGTTCTTATAAAATTAACCTAAATTCACGACTTCAATGTGATAGCATTAAAATTTAATATTAATTCTATACCACTTAGGGCTTTAGTTTCCAACTTTACATAACAGAGAATGATTGTACCTTCCTTTATCTTCTTTTTTCTCTTTCTGTATAGCTATTTTAAATGTTCACTGGTTTTCTTGAAACTTAGCAATCAGATAAAACTGTCTTGATTGATGTTACAGAATCATGGATTTCCCCACCAAACCAAAGGAATCCTTCCTCATTATCTCTGGTCTCTTCAGCTAGGCCATGCTCATCTTCAGGTAAATGTACTTATTCCCTATCTTCTCAAATCAGCTATCCACTTTTCTCCAGCCAAGCTTGGCTGTAAATTGACAAAATCTCCAGTTGTCTTTGTGATTTCCCTACAGAGTGCAGCTGGGTCCATTTCAGTTTAAAAGAAACAGGTGTGGGGGTAACTTTGCTCAACCTTTAAAAAATTGCTGTCATAAAAGACAGAGATGGAGTGGTGACTTAAATATATATTTTTTTGAATGGCAGAAACATCTTACTCTTATGGAATAGGAAATTCATGAAACATAAAACTGGCTAATCACAAAGCATCAGGCTTACTGACTGCTTCCATTTGTTCTTCATTTTTTTTTTTGGACAGGAAACTTTGATATTCAAGCTCACAGCTTTCAAAAGCGCTGAATATACTCAGAAAAATTAGAAACAGTGAGGTTAGATGGGAGTATTAGCTTTAATTCCTTCCAAACTTGGTAAACATCAGAAGACATTAGTCATAATAGAAGAAGTGATGAAGTAGGAATTAAAAACCTGGGGTTCCAGTCTCATCTCACATAAACTAGCCAAGAGATCTTTGATAGGTCATGAAAGCTTTCTGGACCTCAGGATTCTTATCTATAAAAGGATGAAATTGAACTAGATAACCTCTGAGTTATATTCCAGATCTAAAATCCAAGGGCTCAACCTAATATTTTTAGACCTTTTAAATTTCCTCTGGTGCATAATAAATGCAGGTTTGTGTTTTATCTAGAAAGAATGAGAGAGATTTAGGAGTAAATTTGTAATAATTTTTGACTTAAGACCAGAGATGCTAAAGAGAAAGTTGGGTTCATAGGGATATAATGGGAAAGCATCCACCTATTAATGTTCCATTCTTAGACATGAGCATATGTAAAGTTGACACTGTTTTAAATATCCTCTACTCCTTATTCACCATTATTACTCTTGACAATATTTTTATTATTGCCGCTGTGTCAGCCGGTTGGCTAAGATTTGGTTGATCTCGGCTGGGCTTGGCTGTTACCTCTACTTTAAACCACTGGTTTGTGGGCATGTTAGGGTGACCCTAATTCATATGTTTCTTGTCTTTTCATGCCAGAGATTTCAGCCAGGGCATGTTCTTCTTATGGTGATGGTAGATGTTTAAGAGTAATCTTAATTTATAGATGAGAAAACTGAAAGCCAGAGAGGTTAAATAATAACACCCATTTCAAAGTAGATGAAGAAAATAAAGGGGGAGAGGAGAATGATTCTTTGGTTTATGTAGGTGGAAAGTCCAAATGGATGATCTGGCTTCAAGGCGCAGCTGAATTTATTGGTTCAAATGATGTTCTTGGGTCTCTGTCTCTCTCCATCTCTTGGTTTTGCTTTCTTCTGTATTGGTTTCATTCTCAAGCTGACGCTAGCTGCCTGAAGCACTGGCCTTAAGGCTCATAATACAGAAGACAAACATTCTACCTTGTTGTTTATATAACATTTGCAAAACTATTAGACTGGCTGAGCTAGAGACAAGAACTTGCAAGAACTTGTACATGCATAGCCTTGAGATAAGAGAAGTGAGGCCATTTGATGTCAGCGTGGAGTAGGGGAGGGAATCCCTGAAAGGAAAAGATGCTGAATTGATAAAAACTTACAGATGCCTGCTCAAGTGTTTACCTAAAAGCCTACAAAAGTGGCAGAGCCAGGACTAAAACATTTATTTCCTTGACAGTTCACTTTAATATACCTTGTACACATTAGTGATGTTCTCTGTGTCCCATTCTAATAGTGGTGGGAAGCAGGTCTGCCTAATGATGAATCAATGCCAATTCCAAGCCCTGGGTAGACAGAAATGATGCCCAGGACATATACATCTCCTATCTCTGGATCTCAGAAACACATTTGGGCCACTCATTTAATCTCAAGTGATCCAATACATTGAAGCTCGTCAGAATGCCCAACCAGCCGACTCTGTTTCTTAATTCCCGAAATAAATGGCTCATTGTGCTAGTAAGAGTGACCATACCTATTTGTGTATGCAATCTCTCTATACAATTGAGGGGAAAAAAATCACATAGTTTATTATTTTTAAAATATATCACCCCACTGCTATGTTTGTTTTATTCATCTTTTTAAAAACAAAACCATAGCTCTATGAAAGACTTTACTAAACAGAAAGTGATTAGTTCTGTGTTAGCTTCCTAGGGTTGCTATAACAAAGTGCCATAAACAGGGAGTCTTAAAACAACACGCATTAATTGTCTCGCATTCTGGAAGCTGCAAGTCTGAAATCAAGGACTTGCTGTCTCTGAAACTTGCAGGGGAGATATCTTTGCTTGCCTTTTCCTAGCTTCCGGTGGTTTTCCAGCAATCTTTGACATAGTTGGCTTGCAACTGCATGACCCTAGTCTCTGTGCCTGTCTTCACACGGCATTCTCCCTGTGTCTCTGTGCCTTTGCATGCCCATCTTTCTGGAAGGATACCAGTCATGTTGGATTAGGGGCCTACCTTTTTCTAGTGTGACCTCAAGGATACCAGTTGTGGTGGATTAGGGGCCCACCGTTTTCCAGTGTGACCTCGTCTTAACTAAGTATGTCTGCCACGACCCTATTTCCAAACAGAGACACATTTGAGGTCACTGGAATTAGGACATCAACATCTCTTTTTGAGAGAGACACAATTCAAATGACAACAGTCCTTGGCAGGATAAAGGGTTAAAACTAAAGGAACTGCTGGTTGTTTGACACTGAACTTAGTAAGTGTTACTCCTCTTGGCCTTCCCTGCTCTTTCCTCCTCTCTTTTCCCCCCACCACCTTCCCTGTCAGAATTTCCTAAGCACTTTCAACCTCAGGAGACAGATAATGTCTTTATATTTAACTTCCAAGGGAATTTTTTCCACATTAATTTATTATATCATACACTGATCCATGAG
Source organism: Pan troglodytes (assembly GCF_028858775.2). Classification (NCBI taxonomy): domain Eukaryota; kingdom Metazoa; phylum Chordata; class Mammalia; order Primates; family Hominidae; genus Pan; species Pan troglodytes. The sequence continues at coordinate 64,326,979 of NC_072410.2, read as the reverse complement.
GTAAATTCGGCAAACTTCATTATCTCTTTTCAGTAAGTGACAAAAGAGAAAGACACCCAGAAATATGGAATGTCTTGTCTAAGGTCATTCAGCTGGGAGGTAAAGCTTGGATGAGAAGGAGAATGCCTAATTCTAACACCTGAGATTCATTCGCCCTGTGCTGCCTCCCAGCTCCAGAAAGATTCAAGGATTTGGTGACTTTTAAATGGGTCTTTCCTTTCTATATGTGCCACAGCTTCCCAGGCCCATCACATATCCAGCCATGTCTCTGCTTTTCACGGAAGGTTGACAATTCACAAAACTTTAAACGCATCCTGAGAGCTTTCCTAATCTGTGTGGTCCTATTTTAACTGCAAATTGGGCATCTTCACTTGGAGGTTCTTTAAATACGGTAAGTCAGTATTTCCTCCCTCCCAAGATTCATTCCTTGTCGCAAATTTCCCCATCTCTGTTCATGGCCTGGGACCTCTTACCACTCCTACATCCATGTAGAAATCTATCTCATTGCTAGACCACATTGCATTTACCCCCAAACTCTCTCAGATCTCTCTCTTCCTTTCTATCCCAATTGCTGCTGCTTTTGCTCGATTCTTCATCAGTCCTGCCTGAACTGTTGGTTTTCCTTCCCCACTGTTCCCTCCCTGCTCCAACTCATCCTCTACACTGCCCCTAGGGTCATTCTTAAAATGGTCAATTTAAAGTTCTTCCGTGGCTGTGAGAGCTGAACTATAAAATAAAACCAAGTATTAATGGACAAGATACTGGAAACATCGGGGGAACTATGGCAGTAAATTTGACAAGGGTAGTTGTATTATTAAAAATATAGAAAGATGGTCTTAAATTTCTAAGCTGTCCAAGAATATTACATACTCAAAGAAGAGTTCAGGTAAATAAAAATGGTTGGCGAGAGGGAGAAAATGTATATATGGCAACTTTGAGTGACTTGCTCAGTTTTTCTGTTAATGTAAAACTGCTCTATAAAAATAAAATCTAGGCTGGGCATGGTAGCTTATACCTGTAATCCCAGTACTATATAGGAGGCCGAGGCGGGTGGATCACTTGAGGTCAGGAGTTCGAGTCCAGCCTGGCCAACATGATGAAACCCCGTCTTTACTAAAAATACAAACATTAGCCAGGTGTGATGGTGCAAGTCTGTAATCCCAGCTACTCGGGAGGCTGAGGCACAAGAATTGCTTGAACCCAGGAGATGGAGGTTGCAGTGAGGCAAGATCGTGTCTCCGCACTCCGGCCTGGGCGACAGAGTGAGACTCTGTCTCAAAAATAAATAAAATAAAATCTATTAATTAAAAAATAAAAACGATTGAGAATGAACTGCCATTGTTACAAATAGTTATAAAAATATTATAAATAAAACAAAGCATAATTACTTTTAGGTGTTACAGCTCGTCTGGATCCACGGTTAGGGTTAAGAGGACTGAAAGAAAGAGTATTTGCTCAATCATATTAAAACCTAACTTGCTGATATGCCGCCTTGTTCTAAATTGCAAGTTTCATAAGCACTAAAAATTGGCTGACCTACTTCACCATAGTAATTGAAAGGGATTATTACTGACAATTAGCAAGCAAGCAATAGTAATAGATAATTTACTTTCCAAATATTTTGCAAGCAAGCACATTTTTTTTTCAAAAAAGAAAACACATTAGACAGTTGTTTCTTGGCAAATTACAATGCATCTTTTATTTCTTGACAAATAATTCATACTGCAGTGTTTTTTACAGCCTGTAATTCTAATGTGGCTGTTACATTCGTTATGTCTACAGACACTTTGTCAGGATAAGTATTCAGTACAATGCATAGGGACTTATCCACGCAGCGCTCATTATAGCTGATAGTCCCAAGATCATGGCCTGGGCAAAGCTCAGAGAGGAGGCCTTTTATAGCCAGATTTTGTCCTTCGAGGGAAAATGGAGTCATTTTCTATGTAAATGTTAAAACTCTTCCAGCCTCAGATAGTCTATTACAGCCTTTCCAAGGTGTTTTCTTTTCTATCTTTAGTGAAAAATATTGTAAAATCATGGCATATTTTTCTCATCCCACACAAAGGAACAGAAATCACTATATCTTTAGCAAAGGCTAAGTAAGGTGAAGGATGGAAGGGGCTCTGATGATTCACGATGTATTATTGGATAACATCTTCATTTTCGGGAAAACTATATTTTGAGTTTAAATTAATTATTACTTATTGGATTATATTTCTGGTCAATATGCCATTGTTTAGCACTCTGTTCTCTAATTACAACCTTGTCATACAATTTCTATGACTTATATCACTATCAGGTTAAGTTTAATGCAAAATACATATTAGGTAATCCAAAACTACTTGAATGAATTTGGTCCTCTGTGGTTTTCTGCAAAGGCACTGCATTAATGAGTTTTTCAGTGTCAATAAATCATTTTCTTTGCTTATCCCCAGAAAAATACATTGTTTTCTGCATAGAAAAGAAATTATAGTAGTAATTAAAGCACACGATTTGCCAAAAACTCTGGTAGCAGTATGCTGCTCTTTGTTCTAATGGAAAGCCTGGACTATTCTAAAGTCATGGACCTGTGTTAACATGGTTTCTTTTTCTTGGAATAGTACTCAGACACTGTTTGTTATGTGAATGAGTGAATATATGAGTGAGAGAATGAACGAAAGTCCTTCTCTCTACCTTCTGTCTGGATCTAAGGTATTCTTTAGAGCTCACCCTTACCGCTGTGACTTAGCCACCAAACACCTGTAGTTATACTTTGTGCATCTTCCCACACATCAGGAATCTGGCTTTCTGTTCAGTAAATATCTAATGAATTAATGACCCAGCTGACAGCAGTTTACTTGCCCTCTCAATAGATTGTGGCACTATTGACACTATGTCCTTCTTGAAATAAACTGTATTCTTCCCTGATTTTTCTGCTACCCTCTAGCTATTTCTTCTCAGACTCCTTTGGCAATTTGTTCTGGGCCTTCTTCTTTTTCTACATTCTTAGTTAATTTCATCCATCACTTTAGTTTTATATACTATGTAGGATAATGCCCCCTAGGGCCATGCATATTATAGTAAGTGAAATAAGCCTGACACAGGAAAAAAACATGACCTCACTTGTATATGGACACTTTTTTTTAAAGGCCTAATATAAAGAGATAGAGAATAAAATGACAGAGTTTTGGAGCATAGGAAATGGAAGATGTGGGTAAAGGAGACAAAATAGAAAACATGTATGAGGAACAAGTCAAAAGATCTAACAACAAGAGGACTATAGTTAATAATGGTGTATTATATTCAGGATTTTTGCTAAATGAGTAGATTATAGCTGCTCTTGCCATGAGAAGTGGGGAAGGCAAAAATGGGTAACTATGTGAGATGACGGATATGTTAACTTGTTCCACTATAGTCAACATTTTACTATATATATACATATATATGTATTTTTCATATCATATTGTATACCTTAAATATATACAACTAAATGTATTTTTAAAAAATAAATAGTATCAAAATGTTGAAAACCCTCCAAATTTTATTTCTTTCTCAGACCAATCTTCAATCTTCTGAGCTCTGAACTTCATTTATATTATTATTTATTATATATTATATAGATTTATATATACATATATAACTTCATATATATTTATATATATATAACTTCACATATATGTGTATTTATATATATGGTGCATCTTCTCCATTCCAGGTGTCATAACAAAATACCACAGACTGGATAGCTTAAACAATAGGAATTTGTTTTTCACAGTCTGGAGTTTGGGAAGTCCCAGATCAAGATACCAGCTGATTTAGTTCCTTAGTGAGGGCTCTCTTCCAGGCTTACAGATGGCAGATGCCCTTCTTGATGGATTAGTACCCTTATAGGAAGAGAAACCAGAAAGCTTGCTTCCTCTATCTCTCTCCACCATATGAAGACACATCAAGAAGCACATCATGAGCACCCCACCCTCAGATCTCGTTTAAACTTAATTACCTCCCAAAGACTCGGTCTTCAAACGCTGTCATGGTGGGAGTTAGGGTTTCACCATGTGAGTGGTGAGGCGATACAATTTAGCCCATAGCACCAGGTAATCTCTCCATGGATACAGACTGAACAAAACTGATACAGGATCCTTTCTTACAGAACTACATTCTAGTTAAGGAAAGCAAACAGTAACCCAGTAAACAAAAATAAACGATTTCAATTATTATGTATCAGTAAAATATAAAGGTTAAAAAGTAAAATAAATAAGATAATTTCAGATAGTGATAAATGCTGTGAGGAAAAGAAACAGGGTAGTGTGACAGTAAAACTAGTATGGGATCAGGAGTTTAAAGGGCATGAGAAATAGGGCTAGTCTTTGTAGGAATGTGAACATTTAAGTCCTGGATCTGAATAATGAGAAGGAACAAGCTAAAATTTAGGGCAACAGTTTTCTAGGGAGAACCAACCCTGAGCTTGGCTACTTTGAGAAACATAAATAATTTTATAAACAAGGCTATAACTGGCATACCTAGTTGGCTACCTAAAAGACATTTTGTGAGTCTAATCTTAAAACCAGTTCTAGATCACCCCCTAGAAATGTATATCTTTCCTGATCTTCCCTACCTCAGTAAATGGTTCTACCATGCACTTAATTGATTAAGCAAGACTTCTAGGAGTGATTTCTGTTATCTCTCCACTTCTCACTTCCAACATGCAATCCTGCTCCAAGACCTATCTCCAAAATACATCTCTTCACTTTTCCCCCTTACAACAACACCAATACAAGTCACCATGATTTCTCCACAGGAACTATTTCAATTATATATTAATCATTCAGGTTGTTCACACTCTTGACTCCTTCAAGCCATTTCACACAAGACTGAGGGGGATGATCATTTAAAAATCCAAATTGTTGGGTGATGCAACAGCAATCAAGACAGAGTATCTGAATAAAAAACAGAGACATATACATACATGGAACTGAATAGACAATCCAGACATAAACCCACAAATTTATGCTCAAGTGCTATTTGACAATATTTCTAAGAAAATTCAATTGAGAAAGAATAATTTTTTCTACAAATTATGCTGGGACAACTTTCATGCAAAAAAAAAAAAAAAGAAAAGAAAGAAAAGAAAAGAAATTAGATGAATTCTTTGTACCACACAGATAAATTCACTCGAACTGGATTTTTGACCTAAATATGAGAGATAAAACTATAAAAAATCTTAGAAGAAAATATGGGAATAAATCTCCATGACATTGGGTTAGGCACTCATTTCTAAGATATGACAAGGAAAAGCATACATGATAAAGAAGAAACAGTTAAATTGAACTTTGTCAAATTAAAAGCTTTTGTGCTGCAAATAATACCACAAAGGAAGTGAAAGACAGCCGACAGAATGGGAGAAAATATTTGCAGATCATATATTTGTTAAGGAACTTGTACCTAGAATATAAAAAGACCTCTTAAAATGCAATTATGAAAAAAAAACAGATTTTAAAATGAGCAAAGGATTTTAACTGACCTTTCCCCAAAGAATATGTATCAAGAAATGATAAGCACATGAAAATATGTCAACATTCTTGATTATTAGGAAAATGAACATCAAAACCAAGATGAGATACCACTTTATACCACTTTAAGGTGGCTATAATTAAAAAGACAATAGGAAGTGTTAGCAAGAATGTAGAGAAACTGGAACTTGTAAACAGCAGACATGAATGTAAAGCTGTGCAGCCACTTTGTAAAGTGTTATGTCAGTTTCCCAAAATGTTAAATATAGAGTTACTATATGACATAACAGTTGCACTCCTCAGTATACATGGAACAGATATAAAAATATATGTCTGCATAAAAATTTGTACTTGAAAGTTCATAGCGGCATTATTCATAATAGCTAAAATGTAGACACAACTCAAGCGTCAATTAACTGATAAATGGGTAAATAAATGTGGTATATCCATACAACAAATTAATGTTCAACAATACAAATAATTGAAGTACTGATACATGCTACAACATAGCTGAAGCTTAAAATCATTACGCTAGATGAAAGAAGCCAATCACAAAAGGCCAAATATTGTGTAATTTTATTTATGTGAAATTCTAGAATAGGCAAACCTATAGAGACAGAAAGTAGGTTAGTAGTTACCTAGGGCTTGGGGAGGGGGAATGGGGAGTGACTGCTAATGAATATGGAGGATTTTTTGAGGGGAAAACAAAAAACATTTTCAAGTTAGATTGCAGTGATGATCATAAAAATGCATGAATATACCAAAAGGCATTAAATTGTATGCTTTAAATAAATGAATTGTATGCTTTACGAGTAATATCTCAATAAAGCTGTTCAAAATTGTTAGGCGATGAAGATATTCTGTATTTTATGAGTTACATGTTTGAATCAATTTGTCAAAATTGTATAGTTGAGATTTGTGCACTTCAGAAAATATGAATTTTACCTAAAAATAGATATAAAGTAATAATCAAGTAAGGGTAGAGAATAAAGGAGAGTATAGGTAAAACAAAAATAGCAGAATGTTAATAATTCTTGAAGGTCAATAATAGGTACAGAATGGTTTATTATAATATTCAGTTTATTTTGCATGTATTTAAATTATTCCATCTTATGTTTTAAAGTATATATTATATGCATAAATATATATTTCTGCATAGCACTTTTCAAAGGCCTCTCTACTGTGGACTATAGAACCCTGCATGATTTAGCCCGCTGCCTCCCCGCCTCACCTTGTGCCCCTCTTCCACAGGTTTGCTCTGCCCCGTCACCCTGGGCTTCTTTTTCTTCCTCTCTGCAGGTGCAGGAATACTCATCCTTTCATCCTTTCTCTGATTCTCCCTTCATATTTTGGGCCGCAGCCTATAAGTAACTTCCTCAGAGAGGCATTCTATTTCCATCAAACTCTCTCTCGTGGCTCCCAACTTTTTGTTCTTTTTTTCATAGAACATACCACAATATGCAATTATATATTTATTTATATTTTTATTTGGTTTTTCTCAGTAGGATCTAAACTTCATGAGGTCAGAGATCTTTTTCTATTTTGTCCTATGCTGGCTATTTTCTGCCTAGAGTTTGCGTGCCAACACATTAGTAAATAATAGTTTTTACACAGAAGTAAAGAATAAGTGAGTATAATTTTAGATGGCTCATCTTATGAAGAATTTCTAAAACCAGATTAGACCATGGAAGAACTAAAGTTTCAGAATGTATATCTTGTTTTTTTAATGTTTCAGTGATACTTTTTCTATCAGCAACTTTTTATATAAAAACTCATTACTCAGGGATTTTTAAGATGGTAATTTAAAACATTTTAGAGTGAGGTTGAAATTTCAAGGAAATCGTAAACTGTATTACCAAGAATTATTTTTTCTGATGCCAGAGGGAATTTTTTAAGAATATAATATGGCTATTGTTTTGTAGCTTAACGAACTCAAAGTGAGGAAATAAGCACAGCTGCTGGCATTTAAAGCTATCAATAGGTAAACAAGGCGAGAAAACAAGTAATAAACCTTGCTTTCATTTTTGATTGCCAGGAGTAGATTAGAATTGTTAAGAAAAAGATGGAGCAAAATGTTGGGGTATTGTTAATTAAAAAAAACCTAGTATATATGCTTAAAATATTCTTAAAGCAATGGATGTGATGAAAGATACATATTAAATACCTAGGTGCTACATTTTTCAACTGCCAGTGAAAATTCTGAACATTTTGGATGTACTTAATTTTTAAAAGAGCAGAAATTAAATAGTTTATACTGTGGTAAACTATAATCCTTAATATTCTTAACAAAAATGTATTTTCCTTAACAATATTGAAATGTTTTTTATGCAGTATATATTTTATATGAGGTAGCTACATTATTCTGCTTTTCAAACTTTAATGTGCAAAATAATTCAGGGGAATCGTATAAAATGAAGATTTTGATTCAGTAGATCTTGGATGGGGCCTACACTTCTGCATTTCTAGCAATTTCCCAGATGATGCCAATGCTGCGGGTCCAGAGACCACACTTTGCTCAGTAGTGATCAGCACACTATTGAACTTTATTGGCAGAGGTAGTTCCATTACTAAAAATTGTAACTAGACAGTACCTTGAAGATCATTTAGTGCTTTCCTGCCTTCAGGAGAGGAACATCTATCATGAGGGCAGATGGCTTTTCTCTTTTTGAAGATCTTAAGAAAATGCCAAACTGCTTAATTTGCATCCCATTATAGTGTTTATTCACTTTTATCCTTAAGGATCACATATCCTGGTAAAAGTGGCAAATATATAGGCATGTGAACCACTGAAAAATAATACAAGGTAATAGATGACTATGGGCTACTGAAACCCTTGGCTCTTGATTCAAATATATCTTTCTCTATGTCATTTTTAACTTGATTTTTATCTTTATTCTGTTCATATTATTATATATATAATCATATGCTACATCAAATAATTGTTTGAATTATAAAAATACAAGTTAGGGAATGCTACATGAGTGTTTTACATAGTAAGTCTGACAGAAATTCAGAGAAAGAGAAAAGTCTAGAAATCACTAGACATTGCCCTAGAATGCTTCTTTTAGGAGGTGTTTTTAAGCTGGGTCTGTAGCAACAAGAGTGAAGTATAGAAAGGAAGGACAAATAAGGTGTGTCAGCTAAAGAATAAGTGGAATAACTGGGTAGAGCAAAGTGTTGGGAGATAATAAGAAATTAAATAGAGGAAAAATTTAAAAGTAAAATGGGAGTTAGGCAGTAGAAAACTTTCAGGAGTAAGACTCAGTGATTTGCCTACTCTTCCAAAGGCAGTGGGAGTCATGGGAGGTTTTCTGTGGGCAAATGACAAGATGAAAGCACAGTTGAGCAGGCTGGTAGGAGCCAGAAAGAGCTGGAGTCAGGGAGCCCATCACCCTACAAGCGTATAGAACCCTGCCATAGACATGGAAGTGCAGGGAGAGGAAGTAGCTTTGGAGAAGATGTATTTGGACCAAAAATCTGAATTTGGTCTAACATAAATGTTCCCAGCTTTAAGTCTATTATGTTTGCTTGATTTCTGTAAACATAGGAGAAAACGATTAGACTCTGAATAAACCAAAAAACTCTAAATCTAGATACGTTAGAAAACAATAGGTTTTTTTAAAGTAAATGACGAGTTGATGGGTGCCACAAACCAACATAGCACATGTATACCTATGTGTACATTGTGTGCATGTACCCTAGAACTTAAAGTATAATAATACAAATAAAAATAAATAATAGGGTTTTTACTCTTTACTAGATTTTTTTAAACCTTTCAGAACGTTTAATGCTTGGCTCAGTTAGCCTAAAACACACAAACACAAACAGAAACATGCACACACAGATACATACACAAATACATAACACATGCACACACATGTTCTCTCAACCTTGCTCTTCACTTCTTTTGCCATTCTACTTCTCTCCTTCTTTAGCTGCTCTGTGTAAAGATGAATCTACACTCATGGCCTGCCCTTCAGCATTTTGCAAATTTACTCCTTAAACGTGTTGCACTCTGGCTTTTGTGCCCTCAACCCCCACACACAGTTGAAATTTTGCTGAAGAATAATTTACTAATTTTCAAATTGAGTAGCCTAAACAAATTTTTACTATGAAAAATTTCAAATATAAAGGCAAATAGCAATATAATGAACTTTGTGTCGCCATCATTTATACTCAAAAATTACCAAGACTTTGCCACATTTGCTTCATTTTCCTTTCCTCTATTGAATTGCTAGAAAACAAACCCCAAACATCATGTCATTTCGCTGCTACACATTTAGATACTTTATTTCTAAATAAATATGGACATTTTCTTTTATAATTATAATGTCATTATCAACCATAATAAAATTAACAATTACTCCATAATATAATCTGATACCCAGTACTGTAATCAAATTTCTCCCAATTATCTCAAAAAGATTATAATTATTTTGTTTGAATCAGGATCTAAACAAGGTCCACACAAGACAATTTCCTGTTAAGTCTCTGAAGCCTCTCATAATCAAAAGCATTTATTCCTAGCTTCTGTTCCCTCCTTTTTCTTCTCTCTGCCTCTGACTTGCTAAAGAAACTGGGTCAATTGATTTGAAGAATATCCCACAATCTGGATTTGTCTGTTTGCTTTGTGGTATCATTTTGATTGTTCTTTTTCCTGTTGTATTTGCTGTACATAGGGACTACCTTTAGATGCTTGTTTAGATTCAAGTTCAGCATTTTATAGCAAATAATTTATAGGTGATCCTATGTGCTTCAAACTACATCAAATCAGCAGGCCCATAATGTCTTAAATCCTATTTTTAGTGCTGCTAAGATTGATCAATGGGTGCAAGTATTGACAGCCTGACCTCTCCATCAACTGTTCACCGAATGGTTCATCCATGTTGGGTTTTGCCTAAATCACTTTACATCATTAGAGTTTGAAAACTGAATTTCTAATTCTATTATCCATTGCAAATTTCTGAAGTTTATTTATAAACAGGTACTTTTCCTCCCTCATCAATAGGGCTATTTGGGTAGCCTGCAATGTCGTTTATACAGGAAAGGCAGAACAAATGCTTACCTCTTTCCTTTTAATTGACAGTTTTGAAAGTAAGGCATTGGTATTTAGTTACTTTAAATGGTATCCAATGAGATATCATCTCCACCCTCTCACTTTCGAGTTCTCTATTTTTCTCCACCTCTGTCTCTTCTAAAGGACCATTTTGAATTCATAAGACAGTACTTAACTGTTTTAACCAATTGCATCATTATTTTTGATGCTCAAATTGTTTCATCTTTGGTCAGTTGGAAGTCTTTCATGTTGTCCACTGGGTCCTTGGATGGAGACCTTGCCTTCCAATCCATCAAGATTTTTCAGGCTCATATTGTATAATTCCTCCCCCTGATGTGTAATTTTTTCCGTGAAACTGTTACCAAAATATCAAGGGAGTGGTCTAGGTCCTGTTGCTCATTGCCCAAAAAGCCTATCACTGAGAAAACGAGTATTTCTAGGGAAGAAGGCTTTATTTGGATGCGGAAGCTGTGGAGACAGGAGATAAGTCTCAAATCCATCTCCTCAATTGACTCCATTTGGGGGATTATGCAGTGGGGACAGATGTAGCTATGTGTGGGTAAACAGGAATTAGAAAGGGGTAAGAAAGGGGAGTTTCAGTTCCTTGATACTCCCTGGGAAGCCTGAGGGTCAGTTTCCTGAGGAAGGAACTCAGATAAGACTCAAGCATTAACACTGAGAGGGTCAATTTCTATGTTTATCCAAAAACCATCTATGGGACAACTGGGCTGGTTGCAAAACCCTGATCACTTTTAGTGGAGATTGGTATTAAACTTTTACAAACTGGCCCTGCATATACTCACAGTAATCGTAAGCTCCGGGTTCACAGGTATCAAACAAAAGTAACTGATTTACCTTAAAGCTAGAAACATTTATACTGGACTGAATGGCTTAAACAACAGAAATTCACTTTTTTACAGTTCTGGAAACTAGAAGTCCAAGATCAAGGTTCCAGCAAGGCTGGTCTCTGATGAGGCCTCTCTTCCTGCCTTGCAGATAGATGCCCACCTTCCTGCTGTGACCTCACAAGGTTTTCCCTCTATGTGCACACTGACAGAGAGAGGACGCTGGCATCTTGTGCCTTCTTATAAGGACACCAGTCCTATTGAATTAGAACCCCACCCTTATGACCTCATTTAACCTAATTACCTCCTTAAAGGCTCTATTTAAATATTGTCACGTTGAGAGTTAGGCCTTCTATATGTGAACTTAGAAAATGGGGCACAATTTAGTTCGTAATACTCTTTTTTTATAGATTGTTATTGCTTCTAGGCTTTTTCAGTGGACAAAGCTAAGAAGAATTTATTTGGAAAAAAAACTTGGTTATGTAAATCTATGTTGCCTTTTCTAATTTAAATGTAAATTAAATGATAGGGTTTTAACCTAATTTCTTGGATTTTATTTTTGTTTCTTTTTCCTTTAGTTTGAAAATCTTGGTTCCTAACAGTTATAACAATTACTCGTTTGCATCATTCTATCATATACATAAAATAATTTCAAAATAATAATACCAATATTACTACTACTACTAAATAAGATTAACATTTCTTTGAAGCTCTATTTGTCTTAGGATATATTTCAATAAGGGCATACAGTCTTTATTAAGTGAATTTAAATAAACTATTTTCTCTGTGTGGTTTTGTTATCAGTTGGTAGGCACTTTGGATAAATACTTTTGTTAGTTTATTATTTGAGGTGTTTTTTTTTTTTTTCCAGACAAGTCTCCCTCTGTCACCCAGGCTGGAGTGCAGTAGCGTGATCTTGGCTCACTGCAGCCTCTGCCTCCCGGACTCAAGCAATGCTCACACCTCAGCCTCCTGAGTAGCTGGGACTACAGGTGCATGCCACCACTCCAGGCTAATTCTTGTATGTTTTTTGTAGAGACAGAGTTTCGCCATGTTTCCCAGGCTGGTCTCCAACTCCTAGACTCAAGCAATCTGCCTGCCTCAACCTCTCAAACTAGAAGATCAAAGGCATGAGTCACTGCACCTAGCCCAGAATTTATTTCTTAATTATTTTTTTGAGAAGGAAAAACACTTGTATTTCCAAAATCAAAATTACATAACATGGAATATTCAGAAAAGTCTTAATTTTATTCCTGTTTCTTCTACCATATTTCCCCTCTTCTCTTCTAGATAAATATTTTTTTAAGTTGACATTTTATTTATCCTTCCTTGGTTTATTTTTACTAGGCTAGCAAGATTGTTTTAACAATGACAATCTCAGCTCTGTATCTTTTCATTTTTTTGTTTGTACATAGTCCGCTTCTGTGCCTTTTATTTTTGCGTTCAACATATTCTAATGAAATGTGTCCTGGTTTTACGTTAAAACTTTTCTTAACATGTTCATTTTGAATATTATTTATTTTCAAAGTACAAGCAAACTTCAAAAATATAAAAAATGTAAAAGGTTTGGTCTCTAACTGAATAGAATATCATCTAAGACCTATTCGCTGATGTTTTACTAGTTACAATAAATCACTCACACTTTCAGGTGAGAAAATATAGCAATTTTTAAAAAACAGACAAAATCTTAATCAGGGAGCTGGAGCTTACTTTCTAGTTAAAGTAGACAGATGATGAACAAGTACCTAAATAATATATAAAATGAATATGCAACATGCAAGTCATATCCATTTCCCAGGGCTGTCACAACAAAGAACCACAAATTGAGTGGATGAAAACAACAGAAATTTATTCCCTCACAGTTCTAGAGGCTAACAGTCTGAAATCAAGGTGACAGCCAGGCCATGCTTTCTTGGAAGCCTCTAGGGGAGGGTCCTTCCTGGCCTCTTCCAGCTTATGGTAGCCCCAAGTGTTCCTTGCCTTGTGGCAGCCTAACTCCAATCTCTGCCTCCATTTGCTTATGGCATTCACCCTGTGTGTCTCTCCGTGTCTGCATATGGCTATTTTCTTAGAAGGACATCAGTCACATTGGATTAGGAGCCCACCCCTACTCCAGTAGGACCTCATCTCAACTAATAACATTGGAAATGACACTATTTCCAAATAAGGCCACATTCTCCAGTCCTGAGGGTTAGGATTTCAACATGTTTTTTTTTTTTTTGAGGGAACACAACCTAATCTACAACATTAGGTATTGGTAAATATTACAAAGAAAACAAAGTAGAACAAGGAGGATAGAGATGACACAGCAGTAGTATTGAAGGAACATGAGATGTGATGAAATTTTGAGCATTTTTTTAAGATAACATTTTTCAGAAATCATGGATAGATATGACATATTATCAACGATTATTCCAGGTTTTTTGTCTAAGTCACTGGAAGAATAAAGGTACCATTTGCTGGGTAAAATTTAAAAAGTAAAAGTTTTGAGGGAGTAATTAAGACTTGAGGTTTTGATCAATTTTAAGATGCCGATTGGACACACAAATGGAGATGACAAATAAGCAGTTGGGTATACAAATAAAGACTCTAGAGGAGTGGCTTGGACAGGAAATATAAATTTGGGGGTCATCAGTGACAAATTATATTAAAAGCCATGAGACTGTATAAGATCATACAGAGACTGAGAATGATTAGTGACTTGGCTTTTAGTAGAACCAAAGTTTGGAGATTGGAAAAATAAAGATGCACTTGCATCGAAAACTGAGAAATATTGGCCTGTGACTTAGAAAAAGTCTCAAATGACTAAGTCTCAAATAACTAAGTCTGAGTCTCAAATGACTAAGTCTTTCAAGAACAACAGATCCTGATAGATCAAATACAGTGAGGATGTTATTAACCATTGGATATGGCAATGTGAAGGTCATTTGTGATCTTGACAAGAGCTGCTGATAAGAGTGGTAGGACAAAATCCTGACTATAATAGGTTGACAAGGGAATGGATAGAGAAGGATTGGCCATACTGCACACAGGTGAATCTCCTGGGGTGAAATTTGCTAAGAAAGGAAGCAAGAGAAAAAACCTGGAGTGAAAGTTGGATTCAAAGGGTTACTTTTTGGATGACCAGTAGAGAAGGAAAAAACAATGATATAGGAGACAGAGGAGACAGTTGCAGACGCAATTGAGTAAATATGAGGGAACTGGATCTAGGGAGGCATTGGCCTTAGTTTGAAGCTACAACTTCTACCTACAGTTTATTTCTAGTAACAACAGGAAAGCAAGGATATCAATGTGGATTGAGTTGTGCATAAATTTGCTGTTTTGCTGCTGGAAGCATATGAATTGTTTGTTATCTCAAAGACATAAGAAGCAGTGTCATCAACTGAAAGGGAGTCCTCCAAATTAAGGCCAAGATGAAGATTTCATCATGCACAATTACTCACTTTATAATAGCATAACAAAGACTTACTTTATCATGTATCACTTCTTTTCTATACTCATCATACACAAATCTATACTGTAATATTTTTTAAGACTCTGGAATTTTCCACTATGAAAGTGTATTTCTGAGTTTCCTTAAGGAAATAAGAAAAGCATTGTAATTGGGATGATTTACTTTATTATATAAACTTTAAATGGTGTTTTATGGGATTTAAAAAAGAAAATGCTCATTATAGATATGACGGTCTATAAGCCAAACTTTTATAAAACTTCGATAATTTCTGCAACCATAAAAGTGATCTATTTCAAAATTAGACAGCCTCACTCATTTCTACTCATTTGGGTAGAAATTTGTCAAGCAACTGAATAAAGCAGAAAAGATAAGAAACAAACAATGGGAAATAATTTATTTCACTTACTGAATTAGTTAATAGAAGGAAACAAAGAAGATTATTTAAACAAAATTTTCCTTTAAGGTAGTACCAGTAAGATATCTAGTGGTAGATGAAGAGAAAAGCCCATAATATACCCAAAAGAGATGGTGTTTGTTTTATTATTTTCAGCAACAAATATATAATCTAAAATTTATCAAAACAATGCTCTTGACAGAAGCATCTAAGCTTGAATGTTTTCTAAAAAAAATTTCAAAGAACATAATATGTTTAAAATTAATTTTTAAAAATTTGCATTGTGTCTATATTAATATTTGAATGTCAATGCTTTGTGGGATCCTGTGTCCATTTGTGTGTGTGTGTGTTTGTGTGTCCGTGTGTCTGTGTGTATGTTCAAAAAGAGGTAGGAGAGTAGAAAGTTAAAAGTTTATTGTTGGAAAAATGCATTGTTTGGAAGGGTTTACAATCTGGTTGCAGAGAACATACATAGAAGAGAATGACACACAGATGTTATGTAAATAAAGATAATTTAAAACACATACAAGTGGAAGCTAACACAGTAACATGAGCTCCTAAGTGCCTGACAGTAGAGTAAGGACTTTTGAATGCCAATGGAGGAGAGTACATAGAAGTTAGTTGTAATAAGAACCTAGGTATGGCTTTTTCGGCAACATTTAAAATCGCGAATCGCTCCTTTTTTGGTATTCTGTCTTTCTTAGATTTCAAGATACTATTATTTTCTAAATTTTATGCTTTCCGTTTTTCTTGGCTTCTTTGGCCAGCTCTCCTTTCTCCCAGGAAGCAAGATTCAATATTAATTCTCTTCTTTGGCAACCACAATAGATAACCAGCACTGTTATATTAATCATTGTTCCAAACACATTTTATTGCTTAAATCTCACAATATCCTATGAGGTACAGATTATTATTACTGTCATCTGGCAATGAGGAAACTGAAATAAAATTACTTGCCCAAGTAATTTGCCCAATATCTTTTCAAAGTTTCTGTGCCCCTCATTTTTAGCATGAAGTCTATTTCTTACATTTAAAATATAACTTTTTTTTCCTAAATACAGAAGTAATTCATGAGGGTCTGTATTAGTGAGAGTTCTCCAGAGAAACAAAACCAATAGGATGATTTATTATTAGGAATTGGCTCATACAATTTTGGAGGCTGAGAAGTGCCAAGACTTGCTGTCAGCAAGCTTGGAGGCCCAGGAAAGCTGAGGGTATAGTTCCAGTGCAAGTACAAGACAGAAGACAGGGGAAGACCTATATCCCAGCTTGAAGGCACTCAGGCAGAGAGACGGGGAATTCTCTCTTGCTCAGTCTTTGTGTTCCATAGTAGTCCCCCCCCTTATCTGTAGTTTCTGTTACTCAAAGTCAACCGTCATCTGAAAATATTAAATGAAAAATTCCAGAAATAAACAATTTATACCTTTTAAATTGTGTACTATTCTGAGTAGCAACATGAAATCTCACATATACTCTCTGTGTCTTACCTGGGATATGAGTCATCCCTTCATCCAGTGTACCATGCTGTATATAGAACACACCCATTGCTGTATAGGAAAAAAACAGTGTTTATGGGATTAGGTATGATCCAGGGTTTGAGGCAACCACTGACGGCATCCACCCCAGAAATGGGGAGACTATTGTATTTCTTCCTTCAATTAATTGTGTGAGGCCTACCCACACTGGGGAGGGCCATCTGCTCTACTCGGTTTGGTTTACCAATTCACACCTTAATCTCATACAGAAACTCTTAGAGACACACCCAGAATAATGTTTAACTAAATATTTGGGCACCCCTTGGCCCAGTCAAGTTGACAGATAAAATTAACTACCACAGTGTCATAAAATTTTAAAACCAATGCAAACTTGTTAATACCTCCTCTCTTATCATTTTTTGCCATCATTTATTCTGCTCCTGTTCCACTAACCTGCTTTCTGCACTTCAAACAGTTTAAGTGTTGACCCAAATTGGAAATTTTGCCCATGCTGTTTTGTCTGCTCAGAACAATTTTTCTTTCTTCTTATCATTTAAATTTTAACTCAATTGTTACCTCCCCCAAGTGACCAAGTGATACCCTTTATCTAACATCGCACTCAACCCAACCTCCCAATATTAACCTGAGAAATTCCCATTCACTTTTTATTTTGCTTTCCTGTTGTAGTTTCTTTATGGAACTCATTAACTGAGATTATCTTACTTATTTTCATTTTATCTTTTGTGTTTATTATCTTTCTCTTCAACTAGGAGATAACCACCACGAAGGTAAGAGCCATATCTATCTCATTCATTACTTTGTCTCCAGAACTCAGACAAGTATCTGGCACAGAGCAAATGCTTCATAAATATGGAATGAATGAATGAATAGGAGCTCCTAGCATCTTCAGTCAACCATCCTGAACTAACCGTTGTGGCCAGCAGGTAGAATAATCTTCTTAAAACAGCACTAATCATATCATTTCCCTGCTCAGCAGCCGTTAATGTTTTCCCATGGTTTTCTGAATAGCTTACAGATTTTGGTTGACATTCAAGGCCCTAGATTATAAACAAGGGATATTTTGGCAGCTCTAACCATTTCTCCCAAACACTCCAATGTTCAGCCAAACTGTACCAGTCACAAAGCTTCCCATTTCTATATCAAAATATTTCCCATCAGTGTAGATAAAGCTCCAATGCCACCGCTTCCATTGAGGCTTCCCTGAACACCCTAAATGAGCCAGTAGAGTTTATCTGTTTCACCTGGATTCTGATGATCCTTGCTTTATGCCACTGTATGAGAATATACAGCTTTATATGAATGTTATTTTAGCATATGCATTCTTTTCCATTATCAGAATGCAAGCATGCTGAAAACAGAGTGAGGCAGACTGGTGCAGTTGAAAGAGTGCAAACTTTGATATGGGTGAAGTAATTTACTAAAACACTCTAAAAAAATCTAAAGCATTCTTAAAATGGAGAGCCAAACATAATGTCTCTAGTAGGTTGCCTGCCATGTGTTAGGGTATCTGATAAATGTTAGTTTTCTACCTTTATTCCATATTTATCTTTATAGTTTTATAGTGCTGTTGTCACAGATATAGAGCAAATATTTGCAGAATAAATTGAACAAAAATTATCTTCATAATTTCAATTTATCATGTCAGCTCCATGCCTGTGTTTTAACTTCTACATGGGTAACCTGCCATTACCTCAAACTTACCACATCCCACATACGACTCCATATTGTCCTTGTTCTTCTGTTCTATTGCCTTAGTTCGGTCACTGGCAAGACTACTGCCCACTTCTCAATACATCTGAGTCACCCTATCTTTTTCATCTTCTTTATCTTCATTGCCTGCTAAATGTTTTTTTCCTGCTTACCTTTTAAGATATCTCTAGCATCTGTCTCTTTCTTTTCCCTCCACTACCACCATTCTAGTTCAGTCTCTTAGCAAAACTTAGCTAAATCAGTCTATGAAATCCCATGAAATATTAGAAAAAGTTCCAGCATTAGTACTATGTATTTAGCTTAAAGGATGGATGGTTGGATGGGTGGATGGATGGGTCAACTGACAATAGACCTAATCCCTGATATTGTGCATTAGTTTCCAAAATTGAATTTGTGATAGGGGGTTTTCAGCTATTTTAAGAGATCAAAAACTTTCCAAAACAAAATTGTTTTACTTGAATTTGAAAATTTATATCATTAAGCAATATGAAAATTAAGTTTGCAGGTAAGTGTATTTGGAAGTGTTCTTTTTTTTTTTAATACTTTAAGTTTTAGGGTACATGTGCACATTGTGCAGGTTAGTTACATATTTATGCATGTGCCCTATGTATACATACATGTGCTGGTGCACTGCACCCACTAACTCGTCATCTAGCATTAGGTATATCTCCCAGTGCTATCCCTCCCCCCTCCCCCCCCACAACAGTCCCCAGAGTGTGATATTCCCCTTCCTGTGTCCATGTGATCTCATTGTTCAATTCCCACCTATGAGTGAGAATATGCGGTGTTTGGTTTTTTGTTCTTGCGATAGTTTACTGAGAATGATGTTTTCCAATTTCATCCATGTCCCTACAAAGGACATGAACTCATCATTTTTTATGGCTGCATAGTATTCCATGGTGTATATGTGCCACATTTTCTTAATCCAGTCTATCATTGTTGGACATTTGGGTTGGTTCCAAGTCTTTGCTATTGTGAATGATGCCGCAATAAACATACGTGTGCATATGTCTTTATAGCAGCATGATTTATAGTCCTTTGGGTATATACCCAGTAGTGGGATGGCTGGGTCAAATGGTATTTCCAGTTCTAGGTCCCTGAGGAATCATCACACTGACTTCCACAATGGTTGAACTAGTTTACAGTCCCACCAACAGTGTAAAAGTGTTCCTATTTCTCCACATCCTCTCCAGCACTTGTTGTTTCCTGACTTTTTAATGATTGCCATTCTAACTGGTGTGAGATGGTATCTCATTGTGGTTTTGATTTGCATTTCTCTGATGGCCAGTGATGGTGAGCATTTTTTCATGTGTTTTTTGGCTGCATAAATGTCTTCTTTTGAGAAGTGTCTGTTCATGTCCTTCACCCACTTTTTGATGGGGTTGTTTGTTTTTTTCTTGTAAATTTGAGTTCATTGTAGATTCTGGATATTAGCCCTTTGTCAGATGAGTAGGTTGCAAAAATATTCTCCCATTTTGTAGGTTGCCTGTTCACTCTCATGGTAGTTTCTTTTGCTGTGCAGAAGCTCTTTAGTTTAATTAGATCCCATTTGTCAATTTTGGCTTTTGTTGCCATTGCTTTTGGTGTTTTAGACATGAAGTCATTGCCCATGCCTATGTCCTGAATGGTAATGCCTAGGTTTTCTTCTAGGGTTTTTATGGTTTTAGGTCAAACGTTTAAGTCTTTAATCCATCTTGAATGATTTTTGTATAAGGTGTAAGGAAGGGATCCAGTTTCAGCTTTCTACATATGGCTAGCCAGTTTTCCCAGCACCATTTATTAAATAGGGAATCCTTTCCCCATTGCTTGTTTTTGTCAGGTTTGTCAAAGATCAGATAGTTGTAGATGTGCGGCGTTATTTCTGAGGGCTCTGTTCTGTTCCATTGATCTATATCTCTGTTTTGGTACCAGTACCATGCTGTTTTGGTTACTGTAGCCTTGTAGTATAGTTTGAAGTCAGGTAGCCTGATGCCTCCAGCCTTGTTCTTTTGGCTTAGGATTGACTTGGCGATGCAGGCTCTTTGTTGGTTCCATATGAACTTTAAAGTAGTTTTTTCCAATTCTGTGAAGAAAGGCATTGGTAGCTTGATGGGGATGGCATTGAATCTATAAAGTACCTTGGGCAGTATGGCCATTTTCACGATATTGATTCTTCCTACCCATGAGCATGGAATGTTCTTCCATTTGTTTGTATCCTCTTTTATTTCCTTGAGCAGTGGTTTGTAGTTCTCCTTGAAGAGGTCCTTCACATCCCTTGTAAGTTGGATTCCTAGGTATTTTATTCTCTTTGAAGCAATTGTGAATGGGAGTTCACTCATGATTTGGCTCTCTGTTTGTTGTTGGTGTATAAGAATGCTTGTGATTTTTGTACATTGATTTTGTATCCTGAGACTTTGCTGAAGTTGCTTATCAGCTTCAGGAGATTTTGGGCTGAGACAGTGGGGTTTTCTAGATATACAATCATGTCGTCTGCAAACAGGGACAATTTGACTTCCTCTTTTCCTATTTGAATACCCTTTATTTCCTTCTCCTGCCTAGTTGCCCTGGCCAGAACTTCCAACACTATGTTGAATAGGAGTGGTGAGAGAGGGCATCCCTGTCTTGTGCCGGTTTTCAAAGGGAATGCTTCCAGTTTTTGCCCATTCAGTATGATATTGGCTGTGGGTTTGTCATAGCTAGCTATTATTTTGAGATACGTCCCATCAATACCTAATTTATTGAGAGTTTTTAGCATGAAGGGTTGTTGAATTTTGTCAAAGGCTTTCTCTGCATCTATTGAGATAATCATGTGGTTTTTGTCTTTGGCTCTGTTTATATGCTGGATTACATTTATTGATTTGCGTATATTGAACCAGCCTTGCATCCCCGGGATGAAGCCCACTTGATCATGGTGGATAAGCTTTTTGATGTGCTGCTGGATTCGTTTCACCAGTATTTTATTGAGGATTTTTGCATCAATGTTCATCAAGGATATTGGTCTAAAATTCTCTTTTTTTGTTGCGTCTCTGCCCGGCTTTGGTATCAGAATGCTGCTGGCCTCATAAAATGAGTTAGGAAGGATTCCCTCTTTTTCTATTGATTGGAATAGTTTCAGAAGGAATGGTACCAGTTCCTCCTTGTACCTCTGGTAGAATTCGGCTGTGAATCCATCTGGTCCTGGACTCTTTTTGGTTGGTAAGCTATTGATTATTGCCACAATTTCAGATCCTGTTATTGGTCTATTCAGAGATTCATCTTCTTCCTGGTTTAGTCTTGGGAGAGTGTATGTGTCAAGGAATTTATCCATTTCTTCTAGATTTTCTAGTTTATTTGCGTAGAGGTGTTTGCAGTATTCTCTGATGGTAGTTTGTATTTCTGTGGGATCGGTGGTGATTTCCCCTTTATCATTTTTTATTGCGTCTATTTGATTCTTCTCTCTTTTTTTCTTTATTAGTCTTGCTAGTGGTCTATCAATTTTGTTGATCCTTTCAAAAAACCAGCTCCTGGATTCATTAATTTTTTGAAGGGTTTTTTGTGTCTCTATTTCCTTCAGTTCTGCTCTGATCTTAGTTATTTCTTGCCTTCTGCTAGCTTTTGAATGTGTTTGCTCTTGCTTTTCTAGTTCTTTTAATTGTGATGTTAGGGTGTCAATTTTGAATCTTTCCTGCTTTCTCTTGTGGGCATTTAGTGCTGTAAATTTCCCTCTACACACTGCTTTGAATGCGTCCCAGAGATTCTGGTATGTTGTGTCTTTGTTCTCATTGGTTTCAAAGAACATCTTTATTTCTGCCTTCATTTCGTTATGTACCCAGTAGTCATTCAGGAGCAGGTTGTTCAGTTTCCATGTAGTTGAGCGGTTTTGAGTGAGTTTCTTAATCCTGAGTTCTAGTTTGATTGCACTGTGGTCTGAGAGATACTTTGTTATAATTTCTGTTCGTTTACATTTGCTGAGGAGAGCTTTACTTCCAAGTATGTGGTCAATTTTGGAATAGGTGTGGTGTGGTGCTGAAAAAAATGTATATTCTGTTGATTTGGGGTGGAGAGTTCTGTAGATGTCTATTAGGTCCGCTTGGTACAGAGCTGAGTTCAATTCCTGGGTATCCTTGTTGACTTTCTGTCTCGTTGATCTGTCTAATGTTGACAGTGGGGTGTTAAAGTCTCCCATTATTAATGTGTGGGAGTCTAAGTCTCTTTGTAGGTCACTCAGGACTTGCTTTATGAATCTTGGTGCTCCTGTATTGGGTGCATATATATTTAGGATAGTTAGCTCTTCTTGTTGAATTGATCCCTTTACCATTATGTAATGGCCTTCTTTGTCTCTTTTGATCTTTGTTGGTTTAAAGTCTGTTTCATCAGAGACTAGGATTGCAACCCCTGCCTTTTTTTGTTTTCCATTTGCTTGGTAGATCTTCCTCCATCTTTTTATTTTGAGCCTATGTGTGTCTCTGCTCATGAGATGGGTTTCCTGAATACAGCACACTGATGGGTCTTGAGTCTTTATCCAATTTGCCAGTCTGTGTCTTTTAATTGGAGCATTTAGTCCATTTACATTTAAAGTTAATATTGTTATGTGTGAATTTGATCCTGTCATTATGATGTTAGCTGGTTATTTTGCTCGTTAGTTGATGTAGTTTCTTCCTAGCCTCGATGGTCTTTACATTTTGGTATGATTTTGCAGCGGCTGGTACTGGTTGTTCCTTTCCATGTTGAGTGCTTCCTTCAGGAGCTCTTTTAGGGCAGGCCTGGTGGTGACAAAATCTCTCAGCATTTGCTTGTCTGTAAAGTATTTTATTTCTCCTTCGTTTATGAAGCTTAGTTTGGCTGGATATGAAATTCTGGGTTGAAAATTCTTTTCTTTAAGAATGTTGAATATTGGCCCCCACTCTCTTCTGGCTTGTAGGGTTTCTGCCGAGAGATCCGCTGTTAGTCTGATGGGCTTCCCTTTGAGGGTAACCCGACCTTTCTCTCTGGCTGCCCTTAACATTTTTTTCTTCATTTCAACTTTGGTGAATCTGACAATTATGTGTCTTGGAGTTGCTCTTCTGGAGGAGTATCTTTGTGGCGTTCTCTGTATTTCCTGAATCTGAACGTTGGCCTGCCTTGCTAGATTGGGGAGGTTCTCCTGGATAATATCCTGCAGAGTGTTTTCCAACTTGGTTCCATTCTCCCCATCACTTTCAGGTACACCAATCAGACGTAGATTTGGTCTTTTCACATAGTCCCATATTTCTTGGAGGCTTTGCCATTTCTTTTTATTCTTTTTTCTCTAAACTTCCCTTCTCGCTTCATTTCATTCATTTCATCTTCCATTGCTGATACCCTTTCTTCCAGTTGATCGCATCGGCTCCTGAGGCTTCTGCATTCTTCACGTAGTTCTCGAGCCTTGGTTTTCAGCTCCATCAGCTCCTTTAAGCACTTCTCTGTATTGGTTATTCTAGTTATACATTCTTCTAAATTTTTTTCAAAGTTTTCAACTTCTTTGCCTTTGGTTTGAATGTCCTCCCGTAGCTCAGAGTAATTTGATCGTCTGAAGCCTTCTTCTCTCAGCTTGTCAAAGTCATTCTCCATCCAGCTTTGTTCCGTTGCTGGTGAGGAACTGCATTCCTTTGGAGGAGGAGAGGTGCTCTGCTTTTTAGAGTTTCCAGTTTTTCTGCTCTGTTTTTTCCCCACCTTTGTGGTTTTATCTACTTTTGGTCTTTGATGATGGTGATGTACAGATGGGTTTTTGGTGTGGATGTCCTTTCTGTTTGTTAGTTTTCCTTCTAACAGAGAGGACCCTCAGCTGCAGGTCTGTTGGAATACCCTGCCGTGTGAGGTGTCAGTGTGCCCCTGCTGGGGGGTGCCTCCCAGTTAGGCTGTTCGGGGGTCAGGGGTCAGGGACCCACTTGAGGAGGCAGTCTGCCCTTTCTCAGATCTCCAGCTGCGTGCTGGGAGAACCACTGCTCTCTTCAAAGCTGTCAGACAGGGACATTTAAGTCTGCAGAGGTTACTGCTGTCTTTTTGTCTGTGCCCTGCCCCCAGAGGTGGAGCCTACAGAGGCAGGCAGGCAGGCCTCCTTGAGCTGTGGTGGGCTCTGCCCAGTTGGAGCTTCCAGGCTGCTTTGTTTACCTAAGCAAGCCTGGACAATGGCGGGCGCCCCTCCCCCAGCCTCGCTGCCGCCTTTCAGTTTGATCTCAGACTGCTGTGCTAGCAATCAGCGAGACTCCGTGGGCGTAGGACCCTCCGAGCCAGGTGCGGGGTATAATCTCGTGGTGCACCGTTTTTTAAGCCCGTCGGAAAAGCGCAGTATTCGGGTGGGAGTGACCCGATTTTCCAGGTGCCGTCCGTCACCCCTTTCTTTGACTCGGAAAGGGAACTCCCTGACCCCTTGCACTTCCCAAATGAGGCAATGCCTCGCCCTGCTTCGGCTCGCGCACGGTGTGCGCACCCACTGACCTGCACCCACTGTCTGGCACTCCCTAGAGAGATGAACCCGGTACCTCAGATGGAAATGCAGAAATCACCCGTCTTCTGCGTTGCTCACGCTGGGAGCTGTAGACCGGAGTTGTTCCTATTCGGCCATCTTGGCTCCTCCCCCTGGAAGTGTTCTATAGTTAAACCAACACAGAATATTTTAACTCTAAGTTAGAGCTTGCCTTTTAAAGAAGCTCATCACCAGGTGCTAGCAATCACTGTCAAGGGAAATACAATGATGGAGATCATCAGTGAGCCCTGGGCCTTCAAAGGGGATGAGAACATAAACAGCTTCATATTTAAAAATCTGTGTGGACTATACAGTACCTGAATCCAAGCCAAAAATAATCATTTATTTCAAATGGTTTCATCAAATTATTCCTACGGTCTCTGTTGTTTTAAATGCACTCAGCCACAGTTTGGCATTAGTCACACCTGATATTCTGGCAAATGACTCTTGGCCATATATTGCCTAACTTTGCTTTCTCTTTGTTAGGTAGCCAGCCTCCAAGACAACTTTTAACAATTCCTGCTTACTGGTATTCACACCCTTGTATTAATTCTCTCCCAGATTATTCTAGGGTTGGTCCATGTGACCAGTGGAATATACCAGAAGTAATGCTGTGTCACTTTCAAGATTAGGTTATAAAAGATTGTAACTTCTGTCTCAGACTGTACTTCAGCTCACACTAATGACTACATGTGGAGTTCTCCTGACTAGTTTACAAGGAAGGAAAAAACTTAAGCTTGGTTTACAGGTGATTCTGCATGATATTCAGACAACATCCAAAAGTGAATGGCTGCAGCCTCTGCTTCATTCGGGGATGACCCTGAAGGACAGTGGTGAAGGAAAATACTCTAACTTACAGAACTCTGAGCAGTGTGCCTAGCTGTTTATTTTTCCTAGAAAGAAAAATGCCCAGAGATATTGATATGTACCAACTCATGGGCTATGTCTAATGGTTTGACTGGATGAGCAGGGACTTGGATGAAACATGATTGGAAAATGGATGGGAATGAAGTCTAAGGAAGAAATATATGAATAAAGCTTTCCAAATGGGAACAGAGCGTAAAGATATTTACATTCCATGTGGAGGCTCACCAAAGGGTACCTCAGTAGCATAAGATTTTATTAATCAGGTAGATAAAATGACCATTAACCATAAAATGTGGATTTCAATCAGCCTCCTTCTTCAGTCACTCCTGCCGATGTCCAATGGGTTCATGAACAAAGCATCAAGGATGAAGGGTTTGCATAAGCTCAACAGCATGGACTTTCACCCACCAGGGCTGATTTAGCTACAGCCATTCCTGGATGCGTAGTCTACCAATAGCAGAGACCAACACAGAAACCCTCATATGGCACCTCCTGGAGGGATTAATCAGCTTCCTGGCATAAAGTAGACCACATTAAACCACTTCCGTAATGGGGCTGGCGAGACTTGTTCCTAAGAGAATAGATATGGACTTGCCTACTCTGACTGCAATTTTTTAGGCAAAACTACCAGACGGCCTTATCTACTATCATGCAATTCCACACAGCACCTCTTCTGCCCATGGAAATAACCACAGCAAATGACATGCAGCAAGACAGTAATACACACAGAATTTATTCATGGTCTTACCATATTCCCATTATCCTGAAGATACTGGCTTCATAGAAGGGTTTGATGGCCTTTTGAAGACTCAGTTATGGTGTCAGCTGGGTGGCAACACCTTGTGAAGCTGAGGTAACATCCTTTATGATGTGTTGAAATGGCTAATATATTGTCCTGTGTTTGTGATAGCCAAAATCTGCAAGTTCAGGAATCAAGAGGTGGAAAGGAGAGTGATATTGCTCCTAGTGATCTTGTAGCAGAAGGATGGCTTCCTGTTTCTACAGTTTTGGGCTTTGCTGGTGTAGAGACCAAGTATTTTCAAAGAGAGGACAGCTTCCACCAGGGGACACAATAATGACTCCATTGAATGGGAAATTGAGACTGCCATCTAGTCAGCTTGTGCTTGCATGCTTGTGAATCAACAGGCAAGGAAGTGAACGGCTGTAGTAATTGATCCTGACTATCAATGGAAATCGAGTAGCTACTACACAATGGAAATAAGGAGGAATAAGTCTGGAAGGCAGGAGATTCTCTGCAAGATTTTCTACGTCCTGCGATTAAAATAAATGGAAAACTACCACAACCCAATTGAGACAGAACTGTTAACAGTCCAGACCCTCCAGGAATAAAAGTTTGCCTCACCCCATCCATCAGACAGTGAACTACATTTGGTGTTAGCTTTTTGCTGAGGGCGAAGAGAATATGAAACAAATGGTGAAAAAAGGTGGTTATAAATACAAGCTATGACCAAGCGACCAGTTGCATAAATGAAAACTGTAATAGTTATATTTCTTGTATATTTTGAAAAAAAATGAATGAGCTAGAATGGAATTTGACAAACTTTTTAAGCAAAAAGCCAGACAGTAAATATTTTGGACTTTTTTAGGATTTGTGGGCCATTTACAGTCTCTGCTACATATTTTTTTATTTTATTCTTTTTTGACAATCTTTAATTTAAAAATAATGTTATTTTATATTTTATTTGTTATTTTCATCCTATTGGTATATTATTAAATCATCATAAAATACTTTGAAACAAAACTTTTAGCTCTCAGGCTGTATAAAAACAGGTTAAGGGATGAATTTTGCTTACAGGCCATAGTTTTCCAACCCCTAGACTAGAAGAAGAATAACCATTATCCATAGACAAAAACAAAACTTTGTGTTGTCTTCTGGGAAAAGGCTTAGCATGTTTTCCTTGTATGCTGAATAAGTGCATTGTGTTAGGCATAATGTCATTACTGTTTCTATTTGGAGATTAAGTATAGTTTAAGAAAATATGTCTGGGTGCCAAAGTGACAAGTTGTGGACTGGTAGCTTTGTAATGTGTCAACTTGGTTAGATTGAATGACATTTCCCAGAGTTCCCTTCCCAGTATGTTGCCAGTTAGAGTAGGCCACAAGTGAATCTTATGCAAGATTTGGAGGGTAGAAGAAGAGAAGCAACAGCAGTTGTTCTGAATGCTCACACACATTGTCACTGGCATGGAGCAGTAGCCAAATCTGCAACTGCCCCACCTTCCCCTGAATCCCCAGATGATGAAGAATGCCAGCTTCTCCTGTAGACACTCGTACTATCAACATCAGAACAATAGAAACTGCCATCTTATGCTTGTGGGTCCCAGCTAGCTCTTGCACTTCCCTACTTTCCATCTTCCCTTCCTAACTCTGCTTTCCCTGCAGACTTTGAGCTCCAGCATAGCTCTCAAAGGCAACAGCCTTGCAGAGACTATCCAGTGAGCTTCCACAATTGTGTAATGTCAAACCCCAGTAACAAATGTCTTTTTAAAATGTATATATCTGTGTATCTATGTGTGTATGTATGTGTGTAATATATAAAATCTCCTAATGGCTTTGCTTCTCTAACTGATATACCCTGCTATCTGAGTTTAGTGGTGTCTTATCTCTGAGAGCTGTTATACTATTTCCATCTCCAACTAGGATAACCAAGAAGCAGTGAGTCTTTGTATATTGGAATTCTGAGCTTGGTATATTTTCCTTATTCTGAGTGTGCAGTAAAATAATGTGGCTACTGTTAAGAGAATTCCATACTTTGGAGCTCAACAAAAATGTTTTAAGATACAAATTTTGCATAGTGATCGTTTATTGCACCAAATTACTTCCCTATTATCTTTCTCTCATTCAGAGAGATCCCAATTATGGAATGCATAGATTTCTGCATACTATTTATTTACAAAACCATAATAAAATTATATTTTAACGCAAACAATTATAGACAACCTGTAATCTTATTTGGCACTCTTCTCTTATTTGTCTCTATGCTAGTAATCTCATACTTTCACTAAACAGTTCCTATCAAGCTTACTTTGTATCCTGTGGTCAGCTTACTACAGTGCAAAGCCAATTACTCTTGGATAATAGACTTATACTCTTATTTGTAGCCGTATCTATTCCTATGGAACATACCTGGTGAAATCTCTCCCAGATCCAAATTGCTTTTGTCTCAGGATTCCTGGTCCTGAAATGTTATGATTTACTATCTGAAGAGTGAAACAATATATTACCATGTGGTGGCAGGAACAAAGGAGACACAGCTAAGGGGGAGAGGAGACAAAAATAAAGACTTAAGGAAAACATAATAGTAATAAAAATAAGTTGCTAACACATGTTTTACATAGATTCTGTGCTATGCATTATGCTATGCTTTTTAAAAAAAGCATATTTTCAGTGTATCAGGAAATACTTATTAAATAAGTACTTTTAATCTTTGATTATGAAATATTTTCTATAATATCATAAGTAAATTTTTAAAAAACTAACATCTATGCATAAGAAATGGAACATTATCAACAGCTTGAAAGTCCTCTGTATCCCCTTCTTGATGCATCATCCTGATTTCCATCATGTCCAAATGTAGGTACAGATCTGAATTTTGTGTTTCTTATTTTCTTGCTTTTCTTTATCATTTGGCCTCATGTATATGTATCCTGAAACAATGTATTTAGCTTTGCTTGTCTTTATACTTCATATAGATGGAATTAAATTACATATATTCAGTGATTTCCTTTTTTACTCAACCTTATGCTTGTGTGATGAATCTATGTTCTGTGTGTGTGTGTACTTAGGGCTTATTCATTTTCACTATTGTGGACTTTCTGACTATACCTGACTTTATTTATCCATTCATCTATCAATAGATACCTGAGTTATTTGCTATTCTGCTTTTTCCATGATTAAAATTAATTCTACAATAAAAATTCTTGAATGTATCCTTTGATCAACATGTGTTAGTGATTTTCTTTTGCCCATAAGTGTTTCCTGGATTTGTTTCCACTCTACAAGTTATTTCTACATTGTTTTCCAAAGCAGCTGCAACTATACATATATATATATATATGTATATATATATATATATATATATATGCCCACCAGCATTATTAAAAAGAAATTCCTTTTGTTATATTTTTTCAATGTTTCACAATCTGGTGGGTGTGAAATTAAACCCACATTGAAGTTTAATTTGCCTTTTCCCAACTATTAAGGGGGTTGAACATTGTTTCATGTGTTCATTGGCTACTTGTTTTCCATCTTTTTTGAAATGTCAGTTCATATTTGTTGCCTTTTTTTAACTACTTTTTTGTTTTCTTAAGAATTTTTAGCACTTGTTTATATACTCTGGAAGCTAAGCCTTTGTCCATTATGCGCAACGAATAACTTCTTTCATTTTGTGGCTTATTATTTAGGTTTCTTTATGGTATCTATTAATTAGCAAAAGTTCTTAATTTTAATATGCTTGAATGTATCAATCAATATTTCCTTTATGGCTAGTACTATTTATGGAAATATTACTTACCCTGAGCTCTTAAATAGTTCGTATTTTCCTTTAAGTTTTGGCATTGCCTTTCACATTTAATTATTTAATCCACTTCTGTAGTAGACACACATTTTATTTTTCTACTTGTACCAAAAAGGGCTACATTTCCATCCAGCTTTGTAGTTTGGTGGAGCCATAGGAATGTGTACTGCGCCCTAAAATCTCTTGCAAGATCCTCAGTTCTCCCCATCTGCCAGCCGGCTACAGAAGACACAGAGGATAACTAAGCCAAGGGGATGGCACAGCCACTAGATAAAAGGAGCTGGATCTGTGAATGACAATGGAGATCAGACCACTGACACAACTCTCCCCCATAAATCTACATTAGAATGTGACACAGATAGGAAATAAACCCTTTTCATGTGAATCCATTGTAATCTGTGGAGGTAAGAAAAATAGCATGCCCGGCTAATAAAACTTAGGAATTAATTTTTTATTTTATTTTATTTTTTTGAGACGGAGTCTCACTCTGTCGCCCAGGCTGGAGTGCAGTGGCGCGATCTCAGCTCACTGCAAGCTCCGCCTCCCGGGTTCTCGCCATTCTCCTGCTTCAGCCTCCCGAGTAGCTGGGTCTACAGGCGCCCGCCACCACGCCTGGCTAATTTTTTTTTATTTTTAGTAGAGACGGGGTTTCATTGTGTTAGCCAAGAAGGTCTCGATCTCTTGGCCTCGTGATCTGCCCACCTTGGCCTCCCAAAGTGTTGGGATTACAGGAGTAAGCCACCGCGCCTGGCCAGGAATTAATTTTTGTGTGGTTAAGAAAGATGCAATTCATTGCCTCATATGAATAAACAATGGTCCAAGTTCCATGTATTGAATAAATCCAGCCTTTCCTCATTGACCTGCATTGCCATATCTGTCATATATCAAGTTTCCAAATATGTCTGGGAATGCACCTGGAGTTTCTATTCCATTCCAAGCATCTATCCCTGTACCAGTACAGATGGTTTTAGTTATTGGTGTTAGGATAAATCTTGTCATGTAGTAGAACAAGAATCTCCACTTTATTCTGCTTTGTCAAGAACTTCTTGTCTTGGATGTTCACTCTTCTATATGGAATTTAGGATCAGCCTCATAAACTTTATGAAAAGCTTTATGAGATTCTTTTATTGAAGTTGCTTTGAAACAACAGATAAACTGGGGAAAAATTGACATCCTCATAATATAAAGGCTTCTTACCCATTTGTTTGTACTTACTTGGTGTTTTTCAGTAAAGTTTTATAATTTTATGCGGAAAAGCATGAAATCCAAAACTTAGATAGCATTTGTGGTAGGCAAAATAATGCCCCTTCCCCAACCCCCAAATGTCAATGTACTGATTCCCAGAACCTGTTAATATGTTACCTTAAATGACAAAAGGGACTTTGCAGATGGGATTAGGGTAAAGGACTTTGAGATGAAATGATCCTGTTTTACCCAAGTGCATACAACTGAATCACATGAATACTTAAAAGTGAGGACCATTCCTGGCTGTGGTCAGAGGAAGATGTGACTGCACAGAATGATCAGAAAATACACTTTGAAGATGGAAGAAGAGGAACATGAGCCAAGAAATGTAGGAGGCCTATGAAGCTTGTAATGGCAAGGCAAAGATTCTCCCCTTAAAGCCTCCAGAAATGAATGCGGTGTTGCTGACATGAAGATTTTAACCCAATGAGACCTGTGTCAAACTCCTAGCTACTAAACTGTAAGATAATAAATTTATATTCTTTTAAGCCATTGAATTTGTGGCAATTTGTTATGGCAGCAATAGAAAACTAATAAAGCATTATTATTGGTTTGTACAATTAGAGTTTGTTCAAATTTACCTGTATATTTATCATTTTTATTGCCAATGATTCTTTTAGAATTTTAGACCCTCCTAGGTGATGATTTGGCTCTGTGTCCCCACCCAAATCTCATGTTGAACTGTGATCCTGAGTGTTGGAGGTGGGGCCGGGTGGGAGGTAATTGGGTCATGGGGGCAGATTTCCCCCTTGCTGTTCTCATGATAGTGAGTGAGTTCTCACGAGATCTGGTTGTTTAAAAGTGTGGAGCACTTCCCCCTTAGCTCTCTCTCTGTCTTCTGCTCCACCATAGTAAGATGTGTTTGCCTCTTCTTGGCCTTCTGCCATGATTGTAAGTTTCCTGAGGCTTCCCAGCCATGCTTCCTGTACAGCCTGTAGAACTGAGTCAATTAAACCCCTTTTTTCATAAATTTCCCAGTGTCAGGTAGTTCTTTATAGCAGTGTGAGACGAACCTAACACGCTAAGATTAGCGTTTTTCTTTCCGAAGTAAACTTTAGAAGGTAATTGACTTAGCATATGTTTATGAAACACTTAGGTTCTTTGTTTGCCTTTTGTTTGTCTTTGTTTTTGAAAAATTTCACAGAGTGTACAATTTAATGTTGACAGTTGTTTTTCTCTCCGTACTTTGACGGTATTCCACTCTTTCTCATTCAAATATCAGCTATCTGACTAATTAATTATCCTTC
This sequence comes from Pan troglodytes, assembly GCF_028858775.2. Taxonomy (NCBI): domain Eukaryota; kingdom Metazoa; phylum Chordata; class Mammalia; order Primates; family Hominidae; genus Pan; species Pan troglodytes. The sequence goes on along the minus strand of NC_072410.2, from coordinate 64,294,197 downwards.
ATTAGGTATTCTGTCTTTTCTTTCCGACTACTTTTAAACTTTCTCTGTGGCTACTTTTTCTTTATTTTCACTGTATTATTTCTAAGAGTATTTCTTTTTATTTAAGCCTTTGGGGATTTGTTTGCTTCTTGAGTATGAAAATCCTTGTATTTCTCATTAATTGTCTCTTCAATGTTTTGTCTTCACAATTGTCTCTATTATCTTTTTTTATTAATTTTTTTTGCAACTCCATGTGTTGAACTTTCTCACTCAGAGTTCTATACTCTTAAACCAACTTTGATATTTTCTATTTCTATGTCTTTCTGAGCTTCATTCTGGATAATTCATTGTCTCTGATAGTTTGAAAATTGATACAGTTAAATTGAGATAACCACTAGAACAGTCAGAATTTGGGTTTGGAAGCTACAAGGTGAAGACTGAGAATTGAAAGTTCTTTTTATTTTATTTTTGAGACAAGCTCTCACTTTGTTGCCCAGGCTGGAGTGCAATGGCACGATCATAGCTCAGTGCAGCCTCCATCTTCTGGACTCAAGTGATCCTCCCATCTCAGCCTCCTAAGTAGCTGGGACTACAGGTGTGCATCACCATGCCTGGCTAAATTCTTTATTTTTTAGTAGAGATAAGGTCATGCTATGTTACCCAGGCTGCTCTTGAACTCCTGAACTCAAGCAATCCTCCCGTCTTGGCATCCTAAGGTGCTGGGATTACAAGCATGTGCCACGGTGCCCGGCAAGAACGGAAAATTCTAAGACTCTAGATAAGAGAGAGGAAAAGGTACAGAGTAGCAAATACTAATTAAGTATGGATAGCAGGAAGGAAAGCAGAAAAAGCAGGTCTTGAAATGTTTCAAGTCATCATTTAGAAAGTTATTTCTGAAAAGAGAATAATGGGAAACCTATACGTGAAACAATATTTTGTTCAATCTCCTACTCTGACAAATAAGAGAGCACATCCTGCTTGAACTTTTGTCTTTTTTGTACCAGAGAATAGATGGCATTTAAAAAAATGGAGGAAAAGTCTTGCCTAGTAATAAAGTTTATTAACTAGGCTTCAAAATTTAAGGGTTAAATTTTAAAGAGGGCACTATGAACACCTATAGAACATGTAGGGATAAAGGAGAGTCACTACAAAGGACTAAAGTGTACAGACATTGCTTTCATAGTAAGCACGAGTGTTTTCTTTATATTTTGATTTGTATTACCTAAGTAGTGGTTCGAAGCTGCATTTCTTTGCAAAAAATAAAAACATCACATATAAAGCCAAAATCCCTTTACTATCCTCCTCAATTTTAGAACATTCATCCTGGAGGAACCATGATGTAGATTTTCTCTAAATATTTACATTAAAAGGTGCCCAGATAGAACATATGAACTAATCGTATGTGTACTATATGTGTAGTTTGTATATATGTGTTTCATATAAGATTAGAAACATAGGTAGATGCTGCCCACTAGAAAGCCAGAATGAAACTGATAATATTCTAATCAGGAAGCGACGAGGTCCCAAAACAGGACTGACAGAGCAAAGGAAGCGGCTAAAGTTGATAAATGTGTATATGTGGAAGGAGAAAGATTTGAAAGTAAAGATAATGCCAAAGATTTGGGCTTAAATACCAGGATAGCAGCTGGTGATTCCCTTGGTGTTTAGGAAGTAGGGCAGTTGGGAAAATTTTAAATGAAACAAAGACATTTGTGTGAGGCATGCTGATGTGAGGTGGAAATGACCTCAAATCTGATTTAAATCTTTAATCAAATAATAGTCTTCTGTGGCTTGAAATGTACCTTATTTGACTATCTATTTAATAAGTATTCTACCCTACTGAATATTGATGTCTATTTAGATCCATCCCAGTCATCATTATATTCAAAATTTTAAATTCTTTAAAAAGTGTTTCTCTAATTTTTTTTTCCTTTAATGGACATTCTTTAAGAATTTGCTATTTAACTGTAGTGTTGAACAGCAAATTTTTAATCTGGACAATTAGAGCTGTGTAACCTCAGTCAAGTCATTTGCCTTCTTGTGGCGAGTGTGCTGTTTAAACAAGGAAATGTAGGCTTCCTTTCCCATCAACATTGAAAACTAGGTATCCTAACTTACCCTTCTTCTGAAAGCAACTTAATGCTAAGCAATTCTTTTTTAACTCCTTAAGTGCATTAATAATATGACTACAAGACAAATAAAAAACTAAGTGAAGTCAAGATTCCAGAAGTGTTTCTATGTAAGAGAATAAGAGTAAGTTAGAAACAAGCCAGATTCCTTCCTCCCTGCACCCCACATTCCACCCCCTGCCACTCAGAATGCAAGGAAAATAGCATGATGCTCAATAAGAGAGAAAAAAATTATCCTTTGAAAATTGCTAAAGAAATGCCAACCCTCAGGGCTTATAGGTCAGTTTACATTGGCTGGGTTCTTCAAAAATCTTAAAATGGCATACCAGAAGCGAATCCAAGTGCTTTTTGGAGGAATTTACCTCAATCACAGGTCTCAAAGAATTTTAATAGGTGATGCTTCACATGAGATAACATGACAGAAACAGACTACAAAAAATGGCGGATACATAAATTATCAATCATAGATTATAAGCCAACTATGTTAAAAGTTTAAGAAATAAGACAGTAGCTTGAAAGTATGGGCAGGAAGAAAGAAAACATAAAAAAGGAACATGAATTTTTGGAAAAGAAAACAAGTAGAACTAGAAAAAAAAATTACAATAAATTTAAAATTCAGTGGATTGTACTAACTACATAGTAGATTAAATTAGAGAAACAATAAGTGTACTGGAAGGTGGATCTGAGAAATTATTCGGAATGTAGAATGCAGAGACAAAGAAACAGGAAATATATAAAAGTGATAATGGAAATAGGGAGCATAGAGTGAGAAAATTTACCTTATAAAAAAGAAAAAAAGAGAATTGATACAGCAGAAGCGAGGTTTAAAAAATTTCCACAACCAATAACAAACAATAATCCATACCTTCAAGAAGCTCAGCAAATTACAAGCATAAAAAAGTTCATATGTGACAAATCCTACTGGAATTGCAGAGGCCTACGTGGTCGAGATATTATTTTAAAAGACCCATTACATTAACAGAAGCAATGATAAACCAGGAATTAATGAACTCTGCTGTGAAGGGTGAGATGGTAAATAATTTAGGTTCTGAAGGCTGTATAATATCTGTCACAAATATTAAACTCTGCCATTTTAGCAAAAGCAGAGATAGAAAATGTGTAAATTATTAAGCAGGCTGTGTTTCAATAAAGCTTTATATACAAAAAAAAAAAAGATGGTGATCCAGATTTGGCAGGTGGGTCACAGTTTGCTCACCCCTAAGTTAGACTGACATCTAACTCCTCAATAACAAAAATGGGAGACAGAGGCAATAGAATAACTGTAATGAAATGAAATAAGACCATGGCCAACTTGCCCTTCCATAGGCAGCAAAATGTCATTCAAGAATAAGGTAAACTAAGGACATTTCCCAGAAAAAAAAAATCTGATAGATTTTACCATCAACATAACTTTACTGAATAAAATTCTTAAAAATGTAACTTCAGGCAAGGGGAAAAAGTGATCTCAGATAAAGAAATAAAAAGATAAAGAGCAATAAAAAGAATATGTGAGTAAATCTAAATCAGTATCAACTATGTAAAACAAAAATAAAGGTATAACAAGCATATAAACAATAAATAAATAAGATAGAGCTAAAATTTCCAATGATAATAGCATTTACTGTGAAAGGAGTGACTGGAATAAAGTGCTCTAAGTTCTTAAATTGTTCAGAATGAGGATGGAAATATTGATTAGCTTTAGGCTATAATATTGATATAAGTAAATTAAATGTATGTAAATGTATATAAACTTCCTAAAGGAAGCACTACATAATAGAAAGAGAAAAAGTAAATCCAAACAATAAAGGGAGAAATACGTTTTTTAAAAATCTACTATAAGAAAGTCAAGAAAGGAAAGAAAAATATCATAGAAAGAGGCATACGAAAAGGACAAAAAATATGGTAGAAACGTCTACATATATAAGCAGTTAGCATTAATATAAATATACTGAATGCTCCAAATAAATAAAAATGGTAATGCTGGTTTTTAAAAAGCCACCTATTTACTACCCTAGGGAAGAAGAGCAATTTGAGCCTACAGCAAGGAAAAGGGAATAAATAGTAAAATTTAGAGCAGAAATCAACGAAATTACAAAGACGTAAACAATAAGAGATTGTTTTGTTTTTGAGACAGGGTCTCACTCTGTCACACAGGCTGTAGTGCAGTGGTGATCATAGCTCACTGCAGCCTCAAACTCTGGTTCAAGTGATCCTCCTGCCTCAGCCTCCCAATAGCTGGCACCACAAGTACGTGCCACCATGCCTGGCTAATTTTTGTATTCTTTGTAGAGATGAGGGTTGTCTCTACAAAGAATGTTGCTATGTTGTCCAGGTTGGTCTCAAACTCCTGGGCTCAGCCTCCCAATAGCTGGCACCACAAGTATGTGCCACCAGGCCTGGCTAATTTTTGTATTCTTTGTAGAGATGAGTGTTGTCTCTACAAAGAATGTCACTATGCTGTCCAGGTTGGTCTCAAACTCCTGGGCTCAATCCCACCACAGCCTCCCAAAGTGCTGGGATTACAGACATGAGCTACTGCGCCCAGCCTAATAAGAGAATATTGACAAACCTCAAACCTCATTCTTTGAAAAGATTCATACATGTATTAGCCTATAACCAAGAAAAAAGAGAGAAGACACAAATTATAACTATCAGGTGAAGGAAGGTCATTATTACTGATCTCATGGATATTAAAAGGATAATAAAATAATACCACAAACAACTCTATGCTTACAAGTTTGATAACTTAGATGAAATGGACCAATTCCTTGAAAGACACAAAGTACCAAAATTCACAAAGAGAAATAGATAATCTGAATAGGCCTATATCTATTTTTAAAATTATTTCAATAATTCATAACCTTCCCCCCAAAAAAGCATCAGGCCCAGATGGTTTTATCGCTAAATTCTACCAAACATTTAAGGATGAAATTACATGAACCAATTTTTTACATTCTTGTAGAGAAATAGAAGCAGACAGAATATTTCTAAACTTAATATATGAAGCTAGAATTAACCTGTACCAAAGTCAGACAAAGACATTACAAGGAAGGATAACTAAAGACAGATAACTTTCATGAACATAGAAAGCTAAAGCAATCTTTTGTTAAAGATTTCATACAAAATCTTTAACAAAATATTCATAAATCTATTTCAACAATCTATAAAGAAAATAATATGCTATGATTGAGTGGGATTTATTCCAAGTGTGCAAGACTGGTTCAAAATTCAAAAGTCAATCAATGTACTTCACCAATTAGGCTAAAGACAAAAAAAATCACATAATCAAATCCACTGATGTGGAAAAAGAATTCAACATAATCCAACACCCATGCATAATAAAATTCCTCAGCAAATTAAGAATAGAGGGGAACTTCCCCACTTGATAAAGAAAATCTACAAAAAGATCCACAGCTACATTTTACTTAATGGTGATAAACTAAATATTTTACTCCTAAGACTGGGTACAAGGCCAGGACATCCTTTCTTTCTAGGTACCCATTCAATTTTTGTGCTGGCAGACCAAGCCTATTCAATTATATGAGAAAATAAAGTAAAATGTATAAAGATTGAAAAAAGAAATGAAATGTCTTTATTTGCAGATAACATGATTGTCTATGTAAAAAATTTGAAAGACTTGACCAAAAAAATACTCACTCATGGATCCAATAAGTGAGTATTGCAAGATCACAAGATATAAGGATAACATGCAAAATGAATGTTTTTCTATATACCAGGAATGAACAATTGGAATTTAAATTTTAAACAACAAAACATTTACAATAGCACAAAAAAGAGAAAGAAATACTTAGTTATAAATCTAACAAAATATGTACAGGATCTATATGTGGAAAGCTACCCAAGTCTGATGCAAGAAATTAAAGAAGAGGTAAATAAATGAAGAGATAATCCATGTTCATGGAAGGAAGACTCCATATTATTAGTCTAACTTCATCTATAAGCACACTCCTAATCAAAATCCCAGGAAGCTATTTCACATATAGAAATACACTTATCAAAAATTTATGTAGAAAGGCAAAAGATCTAAGATAGCCAACACAAAAAACAAAGAACACCATCTAATTTCAAGACTTACTTTAAAGCTACAGTAATCAAGACAGCATGGTATTGGTGAAATAATAGGTACATAGATCAATTGAATAGAATAGAGGGCACAGAAAAATACCTACAAAAATATATAGTCAACTGATTGTTGACAGAGGAGGAAAGGCAATTGTATTAATTTACTATTGCTATTGTAAAAAATTACCACAAACTTCATGGCTTACATAACACAAATTTATCTTATAGTTCTAGAGTTCAGAGGTCTGACATGGGTCTCACATGGCTAAAATCAAGTTGTCTGTAGGGGTGTGTTCCTCTCAAAAGATTCTAGGGGACAATCCATTTCCCTGTTAGTTTTAGCTTGTTGAGGTGCCACATTTTTTGGCTCATGGCTCAATTCTATCTTCAAAGTTGGCAATAGCCAGTCATGTCTTTCTCACTTTGCATCACTGTGACATTGCTTCCATCATCATCTCTCCTTCTTTAATTCTTTCACCTCCCTCCTCTACTTTTAAGGAGTCTTGTGGTTACTTTGAAGGGCCATGTAGATACTCCAGAATAATCTCACCATCTCGAGATTAAATGATTAGCAATCTTAATTCTATCTTCAGCTTTGATTCCCCTTTGCCATGTAACCTAAACCTAATTTACTCAGAGGTCTTGGGAATTAGGGTGTAAACATCTTTGAGAGGGTGTTATGGGGGAGGGGTGGATTTTTTTTCTTTTTTCTTTTTTTTTCTTTTTTTTTTTTTTTTTTGCTTACCACAGCAATTCAGGAGAAAGAATAAACTTTTCAGAAAATGGTGCATGAACAACTGGATGTCCATGTGTTAAAAAAAAAAAAAAAAAAAAGGTAAATCTAGCACAGATCTTACACCTTTCACAAAAAGAAATCTGGATCATGACCTCAAAGTGAACCATAGACCTAAATGTAAAATACAAAACTATAAAACTTCTTGAAGAAAAACATAAGAGAAGATCTAGGTGGCCTTTGGTTGGTGCTGAGTTTTTGAATACAACACCAACAGTAAGAACCATGAAAAAAAATCTGGTAAATTGTAACTTAATAAAACTTAAAAGACACTGTCAAAAGAATAAAAAGATAAGTCGCAGTCTTAGACAAAATATTTGCAAAACACATGTCTGATAAATCACTTGTATCGAAAATACAAAAAGAATTCTTGAAACTCAACAATAAGAAAACAAACAATCCAATTTTAAAATAGGCAAAAATATCTGAGAAGACACTACTTTAAAGAAGACATACAGATAGCAAATAAGCAAATGAAAGATGTTCAATGCATTCTGTCTTTTTGGAATTACAAATTAAAACTTTAAGGAGAAATTTCTACACACTAGTTACAACAACAAACAAACACACAAACAAAATACTCCTAAATCTGACCATAGAAATTACTGTCAAGGATAAGCAACAGGAACTCCCATTCTTTAATGATGGAAATTCAAAATGGTATAAACACTTGGAAGAGAGTTTGGCAGTTTCTTAAAAAGCTAAAAAGTCTTACCATACAACTTAGAATGCACTTCTGTTTAGTTACCTAACTGATTTGAAAACTTATGCTCCACAAAAACCTGCCCACGAATTATTATAACAGCTTTATTTGTAATCACCAAAACATTGGAAGCTAGCTAGATGTCCTTCAACAGAAGAAATGGTATGTAAACTGTGATAATCCATGCTAGGAATTACTATTCCATAATAAAAAATAAATGAGCTGTTAAGCCACAAAAATAGATGGATGAATCATAAATGTGCATTGCTACACAAGAGAAGCCAGGTGGAAAAGTGTACATATTCTATGATTTCAATTAGATTTGTCTTAGAAAAGGCAAAACTATAGAGACAGTTAAAGGGTCAGTGGTTACCAAGAGTTTAGGGGAGAGAGGAGAGTTGAATAGGTGAAGCACAGGGCAGTGATATTTTGGGGTAGTAAAATTATTCTGAATAGTACTGTAAGGGTAAATACATGAAACTTTGTCAAAACCTATAGAAATTTACAGCACAAAGAGTAAACCTTAATGTATACACATTTTTTAAAAAATCATTCAAGAGGTTGTGGGATCCTGGAATGGAATGTGGAATGTGACAAGATAGTATACCTTTATTGCAACATTTAAAACAACTTCACTGAAGCAGTATGGGAAAAAGTTGCCAAGCTAAGTAACTTTGGAAATGAGTAGAGTTTGTTAGACGAAAGGCAAAAGAATCTGTATATAAGCACTATACTCTAGTTGATAAAGGCGGTTCCCATGAGGTTATTGGTAAACAACTCTGATAGCGCTCTGCATGTACACTGAAACTAAACAATTAAGTAAATGGGTGACCAATGGTAGGAGCCAGGTTTCTTACTGTTGGAGCACGAGATTGCAGATATACCAGAGAAGTAGCCTAGATAGATCCATGTGGTGGTAATGGACCACAGTTGAGGACATCAGTATGAACGCATATTTAGCTTACTATACATATCTATATAGATGATTATAACATAAATATTATAGATATGTATGTACATATACCTGGATTAGTATACACATATATTTTCTTGCTGTATCAGCTGAGAAAATCTAGAAGCAATGATAATCCAGGAGTAATAAACACAACTAACACCTAGATCTTGGTTTCTCATGCCACTCTCCAGTAAAAAGAAGCAAGTCTTCCTGGTAAAATGGCTGGTTCTAGGATGGGATGGGAAATGTACAAGAGGATCCTGGAGCATCTAATGTTAGATGCTAATAATAGGGGAAACTGGGTGAGAGGTATATGTGAACTTTCTGAACTATTGTCACAATTTTTTTCTAAGCCTACAACTGTTCTAAAATAAAATGTGCATTTTAAAAGAAATCTTGTATTAAACCAAAAGAAGGTGACAGGAAGAGCAGAAAGCTTGAAGACGCAAGATGGACAAATAGACAAGAACGACAAAAACTAAATAATTACATAAAGTTTATGTAAATTAACACGATTAATTACAAGGCAGAGATTATCAGACTGAATTAAAAAGCAGAACTCATCTATAAGTTCTCTAAAATTGGTGCATTTAAAATATAAAGGTACATAGAGATTAAAATGAAAAAGATGGAAAAAGATATATCATGAAACCTGTAACCATAAGAAAGCTAGAGTGTTTATGTTAATATCAAATAAAACAGGCATCAACATAAGGGGTATAACCAAAGGTAAAGGACATTTTAAATGTGTGCTGAATTCTACAATTTTTTAAGTGGGAGAGTTATGCTACATGATCTCTAAAGTCCTTCCTGCACTTAGGTCTATGATTTCAGAGCTAGGCAGTAGCAAGTCTGATTTCTAAAAGTGAGCACATTTTGCTATGCCTTACAAGTCCATAAAGAGCTGTTGGATTCACATGGATAAATTCTGATGGGCTCTTTCTGAACAGATTTGTCTTTGCAGAATATTTTGCTTGAATTCAAATGAAATTTGTATTAACCTTTGTAAGTGGGAAAGCATAAAGAAATAGCACAAGAGGTTTATAGATATACCAGACCATAAGACTGTTTGCTTATGAAAGCTGTTGAACTATTTATTTGATCCACACCACACACATTTTGGAGGCATTGAACTGAAAGCATAATAAACCCTAGGGTGTGTATGTATTCTAGAGAAAGAGAAAGACTTGCATTCAAATGAATTCATTTTGTTTAATGTGTGTTTTAGAACCATACTTGAAAAGTACTCTATGAAATTTCAATTTGATTTTGCTGGGTCACTTTCATTTAGAACTTAGTAAAATCTAAACTGCCTAATGAATATTTAGTATACCTTAGACAGTTCAGCATTTTCAAACCTGCCTTAAATTGAAACATCAAAACAAAAATATATTATTTTTCAAATTCTTCTTGGGCTTTTCCTTTTGTGCCTCCTAAATAAAGATAGTCTAATAGCTGGAAATACTAGTATAAAATGAAGAGGGTAATGAGTAGGAAAAGAAAGGTTAGGAAGTTATAATCAATTGTGAGCTTCAATACAATCATAAACCATGAGAGCTAAATAAGTCCTATCTCTGCCTTTGCCCTTTCCTTGTAATAATGCACACAGTGATTTTTAAGTAATATAAGCCTGAGATAAAAACTGCAAAGTTCAATTATCGTAGCAATGAAACATTAGGAAGGAAAAGTGGATATGTTTGAATAAGTGATAAGAGTGGAAATATGACAACATAATGACATTTCAGTAACAAAATTAATTTACCTCAGATATAAGAGGGTACATTTTCCCATACTGATTGCTACTGATTTTTTGGTTTAGTTTAGTGAATTGTAAATCTCCCTGCTGCTGTTCTAGTAATTATATATTCATTTGAATTATGAAAATGATTACCATAATATTTCAGCCTCTAGGGAGCTATAGACGTTTTCCATCACTTGAACCATTTTCTCCATTTTTTAAAACTCAGAATGATTCATATTCATTTTTTAAATTGTATAGAAATATTTGTAAGTTTAAATGTGATGTGATTCTAACTTGCATTGTTGAAAAAACTAATTTCCAATGGTTTTGTGTGTGTTTGTGTGTGCATGAAATAACCAAGTTATTTCATTGGAATGCAGAGAAACGGAAGAACTAATGAGTTACTAAGTTGAGAAAGAACAGAAACAGAGCAATGAAAGACTGAAACATGAGGGCATTTCCCCATAGGGCCATTTTAAATTTAAACCTAATAAAGATGTATCAGGGAAGGGGCAGCAAAAATGGGGAAAGACAGCATATAGTCTCACTTTGTGTATGTATAATAGAAAAGGTAATGGCAAATTGCAGAGAACAAAAATGTTTAGAGATTCTTTTGCAGTGGAAATCTTAGAATTGAGAGAGAAAACCAACTTGAAAACAAATAGCATATTACCATTTTCTCTTTCTTTTTCTTTGGCTCCATAAATAGGTACTAAGTCTCTGCCAAATGCAAGGACACTTAGCTAACTGTGAGGATGGCAGGATATACAACACTGGTCCTCAAGGAGCTTTCATTCCCTTAATCGGAAGGCAGTGAGGGAGCTTGCCCATTGTGTTGTGTGGCAGTTAGGAAAGAATGTTTAGATAAAAATTCAGAGAGTGAATACTCTTAGGATGTCCCAAGGCCAGTATTTTTTTTTCTGTTTTTCTTTTTGAACCAGGGTTTTTCTGTCACCCAGGCTGGAGTGCAGTGGCATTATCATGGATTCACTGCAGCCTCGATCTCCCAGGCTTGGGCACAAGCAATCCTCCCACCTCATCCTCCCAAGTAGCTGGGACTATAAGCATATATCACCTCACAATGCCAGTATTTCTGTGAGCCTCAGTTCCACTTCCCTCAGCACCATCTTACTGATGGAGTCAGTAACTGATGGGTTAATTCCATGTATATAAACTTAAGATCATTTCCAGTCATGAGCTGTTCAAGCCCCATCCTTCTTCCTACCTGCTTTCCTCCTTGTGTCCAGCATTAGTATGAGGTCATGTTTCTAAATACACATTTTAAAGATCCCACAGTTCTGAATGAAGCAAAATCATTTGCAGTTCCAAAATGTGTAAAGAATTTGGGCTCGGGGTTTGGGCAGGTCAGATGCCGTCTACTCTTCTCATGTGCATATAATTCCTTCCTGGATAAAGTGTGCTTTCACATGAATTTCTCTTCAGTTCTGACTTTCCATCTTGAAGTGATGCCCTCTGCAAATTGGAGTCCTTCAGCCCTGGGAAGATACTATAAGCTTCGTTAGTGTTATTCTGCTGTCCCAGAGCTCAGCAGCCTATGGAAATAAATTTGGCTGTATTAGAATGTACTCTTGGCTGGGTGCAGTGGCTCACACCTGTAATCATAGCACTTTGGGAAGCCGAGGTGGGTGGATCAACTGAGGTCAGGAGTTCAAGACCAGCCTGGCCAACATGATGACACCCCGTCTCTACTAAAAATACAAAAGTAGCCGGGCACAGTGGCATGTGCCTGTTATCCCAGCTACTCAGGAGGCTGAGGCAGGAGAATCGCTTGAACCCGGGAGATGGAGGTTGCAGTGAGCCGAGATTGCACCACTGCACTCCAGCCTGGGCAACAAGAGTGAAACTCTGTCCCCCGGACCACCCCTCAAAAAAAGGAATGTATTCTCAAATTTTGCTGTTTGGATATGCCCCTATATCCTCCTGCAGCCCCCAAAAAACAACAGCAAACCTGGTTACGCAGAACCTGGCACATGACAAGCTTTCTCTGTGAAGTGTTTCTGGAAGACCTCAGAGGGTGTCTCATGGGTGCCAAACACGTCTGTGCTGCTGGCTGCTGTATGCCCCCCACCCCATCTCCATTGCCACTGGCTGGCTGCCAGCAGTGACGCAGGTGCTCTGCCACTGCATTTTCAGGAGCTCCCCTTGGTGCTTGTTGTAGAAACTCAGGTTTGCAAGATGTTATTATTTTGGTTGCAGTTGTTTAATTTACATCAGCAGACAATTTTTTTCCAAAGCACTAAGTTAGTTCTGTCTATCCTGAATTTGCACTTCGAAATTTGGGGAAATTTTAGGCTATGTTATTGGAAAACATAATTATTTGTATATAAAATCTTTAAATTCAGCATTACCAAGTAATTTTTAATAACGCAGATACAAAAAGAACAAAACTAGAATGACCCGAAGTATGTCATTATAACTCATTGAAAAAAATCGTAATTGCCAAAACTTGAAAGCAAGCAGTACGTCCTTCAGCAGGTAGGTGAATGGACGAATGAACTGCAGCACATCCAGACAATGGAATATTATTCATGCCTAAAAAGAAATGAGCTATCAAGCCATGAAAAGATACAGAGGAAAATGAAATGCATGTTACTAAGTGAAAGAAGTCAATCTGAAAAGGCTACATACTTTACAATTTCAACTATATGACATTCTGGAAAAGACAAAACTATGGAGACAGTAAAATGATCAGTGGTTGCCAGGAGCTGTGGGGAGGGAGAGATGACCAGGCCAAGCACAGACGATGTTTAGGGCAATTGCTATCCTGTCTGATGCTGTAATGATAGATATATGTCATTTTAAATTTGTCCAAATGGCACAGAATGCACAGCACCAAGAGTGAACTCTAATGCAAACTATGGACTTTGGATGATAATGATGTGTCAATGTAGGTTTATCAATTGTAACAAATGTACCACTCTGATGGGTGATATTGATAATGGGGGAGGCTCTGCATATGTCAGGATACAGGATATATGGGAAATCTGTTATCTTCCTCTTAGTTTTGCTGTGAACAAAAACCTGCTCTAAAAAAGTAAAATGTTTAAAAAACATAAAAGTTATGGTATTTATTTATATTTTACTCCCTAGTCTATATAAATAGCTTTGAACATCATTACTTTTATCTAAACTATCCATTTTTTTAAAATAAAATGCAATCTGTTTTACATTGTCTTTTCTGAGGATGTAACACTGAGTTTAGTTTCTCTTGAGAAAAAAAACTAAAGTCCCTTTCTTTTTTGTTTCATTTTTATAGATTTAGGGGGTACAACCTACACTGATATGTTGTGTAGTTGTGAAATCTGGGTGTTTAGTGTAACCGTCACCCAAATAATTTACTAGTTAGGTAATTTCTCAACCCTGACCCTGCCCCCACCCTCCCACCTTTCCAAGTGTCCAACGTCTACTATTTCCACTTTCTATGCACACATTATTTAGCCCCTACTTATAAGTGGGAACATGTGGTATTTAATTTTCTGTTTTTGAGTTGTTTCACTGAAGATAGTGACCTCCAGTTCCATCCAGGTTGCTGCAAAAGACATGACAATTTCATTATTTTTATGGCTAAGTAGTATTCCATGGTGTGTGTATGTAAATATACAAAGAAAGATGTGATATATAGAAAGATATAGAAAATAAAGAAAATGTGATACATCCAATCATCTGTAGATGGACACTTAGGTTGATTCCATATCTTTGCTATTGTGAATAGTGCAGCAATAGACATATGAGTACAGGTATCTTTTTGATATAATGATTTCTTCTCTTTAAGTAGATACCCAGTATCTAGTAGTAATCCCAGTAGGACTGTTGGATCATATAATAGTTCTATTTTTATTTCTTTGATAAATCTCCATACTGTGTTTCATAGAGGTTGTACCAATTTACATTCCCACCAACACTGTATAAGCATTCCACTTTCTCCACATCCTCACCAACATAAGCTGATTTTGACTTCTTATTAATAGTCATTTTGACTGGTATGATATCTCATTGTAATTTTAATTTGCATTGCTCTGATGATTAGTGATGTTGAACATTTGTTTATGCTTCTTGGCCATTTGTACAAAGTCACTTTTTTATTTACTATTGAAGATAAATTGTAACTGCCAATGGCCATAGATACGTGGGCCTCATGTTGTTTTCAAACAGAACAATGCAGAATTATTCTAAAGCAGCTTTTATTTGCCAAAAATAAAACGAGTTGTGTATTATAAATAACAATTGAACACAAATTGTTTGGTTGTGTCCCTTTTTAACCCAGTATACAATTGTTTGTAAAAGCAAAACATCTGGTTCTAATTTTATGGGTATCAAAGCTACCAGAAAAGGCAACATGCAAACAATGAGCAGATTTGTCACTTTTGTAAGAGGGTCAAAAATCTTCTACTGCTTACACCCTAATGTGAGCAAAATGCTGGTCTTTCTCTTCACTTAGAGCAGAATTTTTGATCCCTCCCCAGTTGTTCTCAAGGCCAAAGCCAGAAGTAAGGTCCCACTTCCTGATTTTCAAAATGTGGTTATAGATTTGGTCATCTTATTTTCTGTAAAGATCACAGGAAAATGGGTATCATTCATTCCAGGAACCTGTAGAAATTAGAAAACAATAATTTAGGACTGCAATATGAGCCCCTTGCAGCTCTTTTCTAGGGGAGTGATTGAGCGATATGCTCCTATCTGATTGTGGAAATCCAGTGCCATAGAGTCCTACAGAAGCCTCAGTCATTTTACCATGCTGACTACTCTGCTTAGATCATCTTTTTAACAGCTTTAAAAATACTATATATTTATTTGGAAGAGTAAACAAGCATTCTATTATTGTAGTGCTAATATTCTTCTATTTTCTCATTGAGTTAAATTAGATGCTGATTTTGTGAAGAACAGAGTCATTTTTATCACTGATTACACAGCACAAATCTCTGATATATGCAGGCTTCCTTCCTGATATAAGCATCCTCACTCATTCATTCATGCCCACTTCAGCATTGGCTTTAACATCCAAATTCCGGGTACCATGCAGATCTTGTGTTCTCTGAGAAGCCTGTCTTATACACAGTCATGGAACAACAGAACTGGGAGATCACTCTAGCTCACATTACAGATGAGGACACTGAGACAGAAAGCTATTAAGCAATTTGCCTGAGATCATCCACCTGGTTAGCATAAAAGTTCAGACTGAGCTGGGGTCTCATACGGCTCAGGCTACACTGGCTTTGCCATTTCCTGGATTCTTACAGTCTACTACATTATTTCACACTTAATTATGTATTGCCTGGCCATACTCCCTAAGTAATTCTTGTGTCTGGACCTTGCCTTACAGGCATATCTTGTTTTATTTTGCTTTGCTTTATTGTCCTTTTAATGCAAGTTTTACAAATTGAAAGTTTGTATTAACCCTGTGTTAAGCAAGTCTATTGGTGCCATGTTTTCAACAACATGTGCTCACTTCATCTCTCTATGTCATGTTTTGATAATTCTTGCAATATATAAAATTATTTTTATATCTGTTACGGTGATATGGGATCAGTGATCTTTGGTGTTCCTATTGTAATTGTTTTGGGGTGTCATGAATCACACCCATATAAGACAGTGAACTTAATATATAAATATTGCATGTGTTCTGACTGCTGCAGTGGCAGGCCAATTGCAGCCTCTTTCTTTCCTCAGGCCTCCATGTTCTTTGAGACATTACAATATTAAAAGTAGGCCAATTAATGACCCTACAATGGCCTCTAATTTTTCAAAGGAGAGAAAGAGTTGTACATCTGACTTAAAATCAAAAGTTAAAAATGATTAAGATTAGTGAGGAAGGCATGTCAAAAGCTGAGACAGGCCAAGAGCTAGGCCTCTTGAGCCAAAGATAGCCAAGTTGTGAATGCAAAGGGAAAGTTCTTGAAGGAAATTTAAAGTGCTAATCCAGTGAGCACACGAAAGACAAGAAAGCAAAATAGGCCACGCATGGTGGCTCATGCCTGTAATCTCAGCACTTAGGAGGCCGAGGTGGGTAAATTGCTTGAGGCCAGGAATTCGAGACCAGCCTGGCCAACATCGTGAAACCCCACCTCTACCAAAAACACAAAAACTAGCTGAGCTTGGTGGTGCACCTGTTATCTCAGTTACTTGGGAGGCTGAGGCAGGAGAATTGCTTGAACCCGGGAGGTAGAGGTTGCAGTGAGCAGAGATCACGACACTGCACTCCAGCCTGGGTGGCAGAGTGAGACTCTGTCCCCGACCCCCGCCTGCCAAAAAAAAATAAAAGACAGAAAGCAAAACAGCTTTATTGCTCATAGGAATAAAGTCTCAGTGGTCTAGATAGAAGACCAAATCAGACACAACATCGCCTCAAGCCAAAGCCAAATCCACAGCAAGGCCCTAACTTTCTTCAATTCTATAAAGGCTGACAAAGGTGAGGAAGCTGCAGAAGAAAAGTCTGAAGCTAGCAGAGGTTGGTTCATGAGGTTTAGGAAAGAAGTTTCTCTATCATAGAAGTACAAGGTGAAGTAGTAAGTGCTGATGAAGAAGCTGCAGCAAGTTATCCAGAATATCTAGCTAAGATCATTGATGAAGACGGCTACGCCAAATAACAGTTTTCCATATAGACAGAACAGCATTTTATTGAAAGAAGATGACATTAAGGGTTTTCATAGCTAGAGAGTAAAAGTCAAGGCCTGGCTTCAAAGCTTCAAAGGACAGGTTGGCTGTCTTGCTAGGGGCTAAGGCAGCTAGTGACTTTAACTTTAAGCCAATACTCATTTACCATTCCGAAAGCCCTAGGACCCTTAACAATTAAGCTAAATCTATTCTGCCTGTGCCCTATAAATGGAAAAAGAAAGCCTGGATAACAGCATATCTATTTACAGCATGGTTTACTAAATATTTGAAGTCTGTTGTTAAACCCTACTGCTCAGAAGAAAAAAAAAGTTTCTTTCAAAATATTACTGCTTATTGACAATGCACCTGGTCACCCAAGAGCTTTGATGGAGATGTACAAGGAGGTTAATGGTGTTTTCACACCAGCTGACACAACACACATTGTGAAGCCTGTGGACCAAGAGTATTTTTGACTTTCAAGTGTTATTATTTAAGTAATATGTTTTGGAAGGCTATAGTGCCATAGATAGTAATTCCTTTGATATACCTGGGGAAAGAAAATTGAAAACCATCTGAAAAGAATTTACCATTCTAGATGTCATTAAGAACATTCATGATTCAAGGAAGGAGGTCAAAATATCAATGTTAACTGGAGCTTGGAAGAAGTTGATTTCAACCCTCATGGATGACCTGGAGGAGTTGAAGACTTCAGCTAAGGAAGTAACTGCAAATGTGGTAGAAATGGCAAGAGAACTAGAATGAGAAGTGGAGCCTGAAGATGTGACTGAATTACTGCAATCTAGTAGTAGACGGGAAGTCACTTCATATGGATAGGCAAAGAAGGTGGTATATTGAGATGGAATCTACTCCTGGTGAAGATGCTGTGAACATTTTTGAAATGACAACACAGGATTTAGAATATTACATCAACTTATCTGATAAAAAAAATAGCAGGAAGGTATAACAGGATTGACTCCAATTTTGAAAGAAGTTCTACCGGAGGTAAAACACTATCAAGCAGCATCACATGCTACAGAGAAATTTTTTGTGAAAGGAAGAGTCAATAGATGTGGCAAACTTTATTTTGTCTTATTTTAAGAAATTGCCATAGGTACCCCAATCTTCAGCAACCACCACCCTGATCAGTCAGCAGCCATCGACATCAAGGCAATAGCCTGGGTAGCATAGTGAGACCCTGTCTCTACAGAAACTTCTCAAATTAGCCAGGAGTGGTAGCATGTGCCTGTAGTCCCAGTTACTGAGGAGGCTGAGGTGGAAGGATTGCTTGAGTCGAGAAGGTTGGGACTGCAGTGAGCCGAGATCATGCCACTGTACTCTAGCCTGGGTGACAGAGTGAGACCCTGTCTCAAAAAACAAAAAACAAATACTATCATAGCAAACCCACCAGCACAAAGATTGAAACTTGCTGAAGATGATCGTTAGCAATTTGTAGCAATAAAGTGTTTTTTAATTAAAATATATGCATTGTTTCCTTAGACATAATGACATAATGCTAGTGCACACTTAGTAGGCTACAGTATAGTGTAAACATAAACTTAACTTTTTTTTTTTTTTGAGGTGGAGTTTCACCCTTGTTGCCCAGGCTGGAGTGCAATGGCAAGATCTCAGCTCACTGCAGCCTCCGCCTCCCGGGTTCAAGCGATTCTCCTGCCTCAGCCTCCCAAGTAGCTGAGATTACAGGCATGCGCAACCACACCCAGCTAATTTTTTGTATTTTTAGTACAGATGTGGTTTCTCAATGTTGGTCAGGCTGGTGTCGAATTCCTGACCTCAGGTGATCTGCCCGTCTTGGCCTCCCAAAGTGCTGGGATTACAGGTGTGACCAACCTCACCAGGCTGTAAACATAACTTTCATACACACTGGGAACAGAAAAAATTCACGTGATTTGTTTTATTGCAATATTGGATGGTCTGGAACTGAACCCACAGTATCTCCGGAGTATGCCGGTATCTATTGACTGCTGACTCCATGGTAGGTGCTCCAGAAACGTGTTAATTGACTGGCAAAAATGTGCAGTGATGTGGATAACGCCTCTTGAAAACCCTATCGTGAGACCAAAATGAAGAATTCCATTAAGATTTTGTGTTCTCATCCCTGAGATCTTGAAAATATTCCACAGAACAGTGGTAATCCTGCCTATTTTAAAAATCAGCACATTCAATATCGATATTGCTAACTTTTAACAGATAAAATCCCTTTTTAAAAAAGGAAGTAAAATCATATGGGACAAAGTATCTTTCACTACTGGAAAAGGTAAAGAATGAGACATTAGCTCATTGTGTCCTTCCATACCCAATGCTAAGAAATTGGCATGAAAACTAAAAAAATTCAGCCAATTATCTGGATATTTTAGTTTGTCTTATAAAAAATGGTATATAGAAGGCGTCCAGAATTCTATCATTGCTTAGTTGTCAGTCAAAAAGTCATTGTTATACATAAATATGATGTCATATCAATGCATAATAAACCTTCCTGTCAATCAAAAGTATTGTTATGTATAGACTTTGTGTCAGACATTTTAGGCTTTGCATTGAGATATGAAGTGCATGCAAATTAAAGAAAATTTAAAGATGGCATGGCCACAGGCAAATATATTTTAATAGAGTTAGACTTTACAGGGAAATTGACACTTGAGCAAAAACACAAAATGCAAGTAAATACAGTTTGCTAAAAAAGGGAGCTAGCTTTTGAAGGGGGAAAGAAAAGATATAATTTTATCACATACAGGCATATTTTCAATTTAGACAATCCACCCATTAGGATTCCATAATTGAAAATGGGAAAATAATAAATGGAGACAAGGTATCAAGACAAACTTCTTGTCTCAATTTCTACATTTTCTAATATTTAAAAAATTGTTTAATATAGCTAATTTTCAAAGGAATTATCTGCCCAGTTATATATTACATTGTATGAGATCTAATATCAAAAATAATACTTTCACCTGAAAATTTAACTCTTTAATTCAATTTTCCATTCTAATCACTGGCAAAATTTCTTTCACTGAGGGAGTCAGCAAGACTCCTGAAGAACAGGGATTATGTAGTTGTTCACCTCCTGTCTTGCCCTGAACTCCTCTCTTTATGTGTTCTGTTATCCCTGCTTTGGCTGAAACTAAAATAATAATAATAAAAAAAGAATCAAAGCAGGAGGCAAAGGACAGGAATGGTCTAAACTCACATCCTATCTAATCCAAGCAGCATGAACCTTCTGCAAGGGTGCCTGCCTAAACCTGGTACTTGCAGAATTCCACGTATGACTTTGGCCACTTAACCTGACACAGGTTCTTCATCTACAAACATATAAAATGAAAATAAATTCATTTACATAATAAACATATATTGAATACTTTCTATGTTCTAAATACTAGGATAGAGTAATAAGCTAGAACATGGTTCAACCTAGAAGGGGGGGCAGACTTTAATACATTTTCTGGTTCACTATTTAGTTGCAGGTGGGATAAGTGCTCTTGAGCAATATACTTGAGGATGTACAGCAGGGGACTCATATACTCAAAGGCAGAGTTAGAGGTGGGTGGGTAGATAGTCCAGGTGAAAAAAAACCTAGCAATTACAAATGGGCTTTGTGAACCTCACATATAATGATTATAAGAAAGCACCTTGCAAAGTATGAAGGGCTAGATACATTCTAGTATTATTAATTTGGAAAGTATAATTATGAACATCAGCACTTAGTTGAGAGTTAATTAACATCATAGATACTAAAAATATATGTGTTGAATTGATTGCTTTTATAGACCCCTTCACAGACTGAATTTATTCCAAAAATAAAGTCATGCAATATTAAATGTAAGTTACAAAGTCCAAGAAGGCAGGAGTCATGTTATCTTGTTTACTTCTAGTACAGGCCCTAGCATATAGAAGACACTAAATAAACACATGATTTGGGGCTAAACAAAACAATAGACTTTAATTGTTCCATTTTACAGATAAGAAAACTAAAGACCAGAGAAACTGCTTTGTTCAAGGTCAGAGGCTACAAATTAGTTCAAATAAAATCTGAACCTAGGATTTTAGCTCTTAATCCATTAATAATAGTAAAATTTGTGAAAATAATATGTGATATCCATTGATTACTGACACAGGGGATAAGATCAAAAATGATTTGAGAGGAGATCATTTTCTTCTTAGGAACAAACGAACAAAACTTTCTGGTAACATATTGTATGTATTGCTTTTCTTTTGCAGCAGGCTGAGATTAAATTTCTACCACATAGGTCACCTTGCTACCCCTTACAGAGGTTAGGGTGGAACTCAGCAACAAAAAAGTAAGGGGTATGAGTGCCAATTACTGATAGTTAATCTTGAATGCTTCGCAATGGTCAAAAGCAGGCTAATAAGAGGAATATCATTTTCTCATAAGGCTGAAAAGGTTTGGGGAGAAAATTCATTCTCTTAGTGGAGAGTTTTTTTAACGTGTGTAATTGAGTGGTAATACTGCTGTAGCTAAGACTAGAAGGCCCCGCGTATTAGTATCTATTGTTGTATGGCAAATTATCTTAAAACTTAGAGTCTTAAAACAACAATAAAAAATTATCTTACAGACTTTCTGTGGGTTCAAAACATTTGTTATCTCACACAATTATTGTGGGACAGGAAGTTAGAATTGGTTAAGCTGGATGATTATGGCTTGGGGTCTGTTATGAGTTTGTAGTTAAGATGTCAAATGGGGCTACAGTCATCTGAAGGTTGGATGAGAGCTGAGGAAGTCACCTCCAAGATGGTTCATTCACAGGCCTGGTGCTGCTGGCTGTTGTCAGGAGTCCTTAGTTCCTCACCATGTATACCTCTCCATAGGGCTAAGGGTCTTCACGGAACAGTTGGCATTTTCCAAAGTACTTTCCAAGAAAGCAAGGTGGAAGGCACAATATCTTTTACAGCCTAACCCCAAAGGCCATACTTCATCGTTTCTGCAGTATTAGAAGTTATTCTGTGTGGAAGAGGATGGCACAAAGGCATAAATACCAAGAGACAAAACTTACTGATGGCCATATTGGAAACTGGCTATCAGATCACCCAAGATCACATGCTCTTCCAGGAAAGAAAGTGGACATTGGGACCACAGTATAAAAAAGTGCCTATAGTACACCAGTTGCACCTGGTTGATAAATTACAATGTAATAGAATAAAACCTTCACTTGTTTACCTTTTTGTAAAGCAAGGGAACTATTAAAATTTCTCAACTTAGGTTCAAACAAACAAACACCAAGCATAATAAGGAAGCATACAATGTAGAAAAACATTTTTTCCTAGTATCAGGGGACATATTTCGTGTCAAGTTTGAAACAATTGGTAACCAGAAGGGACTATATACGCTGGCAGAATTGTTCTGAAAATATCTTCATCCTGCTGATCAATTCACAGAGAGATGCTGATAATAGTCAGAGGAGGTCACAAAGTTTCACTTGCTAGATAGAGAAAAGATGTTCCATGAAGGAGGTAGAGGAACTGAGAGATACAGGAAGTTTGTAAAAGGGCAGAAAGGTGATCTACCCTAAAGGTGGATTGCAACTCATCCAGAGATCCCTGAAACTACTCACCACCAAACCAAGCAATAGTACAACCTCATCACACAAGGCAAGGGATTTAGACTATTTGAGACCAATTCACCATTGAGTACCTCTGTGGGAAGCTTGGTTTAATCCCAAAGATGGGTATTTCTTACTATCCTGAGGAAGTGTACATTCTCACAGTTCCTAGCCAAAAATGAAATGTGCTTCAAAGTAGGTCAGAGCTGAATAACAGCTCTCAGGAGCTTTGCAGTACACCATGCATGTAAAGGAAGAAAAACAAAGCTGCTTACAGAAGAGTCTCAATTCTCAGATTTTAGAATGAATTCTGTAGCTGGAATGAAGAAAAGAATAATCCTTTTGCATTTACTGAATGATTGCAGTAAGAACTTTGGCCATTAATTTTATCCTCTAGCTTGATTTTTCTTCTTCATACTTCCATTTTTTTAGGAATTTGGGTGTATGATAACTACTCCAGATTCTGTTATTAACAAGTAACTTACAGATTTTTGTTTCAATAAACTTTCTGAAAGTTAATCTAAACATACCCAACTAAGTGTTTCCAACTGTTTCTTATTATCCGCAGTAACAATTTTTTTTTTTTAGACGGAGTCTCGCTCAGTCGCCCAGTCTGGAGAGCAGTGGGGCGATCTCGGCTCACTGCAAGCTCCGCCTCCCGGGTTCACGCCATTCTCCTGCCTCAGCCTCCTGAGTAGCTGGGGCTACAGGCGCCTGCTACTACGCCTGACTAATTTTTTTGTATTTTTAGTAGAGACGGGGTTTCACCGTGTTAGCCAGGATGGTCTCGATCTCCTGACCTCGTGGTCCGCCCGCCTCGGCCTCCCAAAATGCTGGGATTACAGGCGTGAGCCACCTTGCCTGGACTATCTGCAGTAACAATTCTTAACCATGGAATAATTTGGAGAATACACAGATTTGACACTAAAAACAGTTAACGTTTTGATAGGTAGATAGATTATAGATAGATAGATAGATAGATAACTGGGTGGGAAAATGAATGAATAGATGGGTGGGTGGATGGATGGACAGATGGATAAATGGATGGGTAAGTGGGTAGGTGGGTGAATGGATGGATGGATGAATAGATAGATGATAGAAAGATAGATAGATAGATAGATAGATAGATAGATATAGATGTGTTTTCTTGAATGGCAAGCAAGGGGCTGCAGTTCGTCTTGAGCAAGCAAAGGTGAATGATGCAGCTATAATTTGTGTTCATTAATGGTATCACAGTGAAATAGAGATTGAGAGCTCTTGGCCTGCATTATAAAGTGGATCTTCCCACCTACCGTTTTGAACCATGTCTAATGGAGCACCTTTCACTTACTGTTCCTGCACATGTCCCCACATTTTCCCACTCCCAGGCCTTTGCTCATATTGCCTCCCAGCTTCTCTGATTAGCTTTACATGTCTAAATCCTAGCTAATTTTTAAAAGCTTACTGCCACTTTCTCATAAATGTCAAGTCCAACAGACCCTTTTCTCTGCACTCCTAAAAATATCTTTGCTTTTGCACTCCTCATTTGATTTTTGATTCGTGACATGGGGGAGGTTTAGACAAAGTGATTAATTAATTAAACTAACATTTATTGAGCACCTATTATGCTCTTTGTATTGAGAATACAAAGTTGATTAATCACAGACTCTTCCTGGTAAGTTCATACTTTAACAGTAATGATAAATAAGTAAGTTACCGCTCAGTGTAATAAATTCTATGATAGCAGTAAGGATGGAGGGCTGGAGAAGCACAGAAAAAGAAGTGACTTGAAATTCATATATTTAGTTTAACAAACACATACAAGGAAACTACTACTGCCAGGAACTGTTCACAGTGCTTCATAAACATTAACTGATTTTATCCATCTGACAATTCTATAAGGTACGTATTGTTATGATCCCCAGTTTACAGATGAAACTGAGACATGCTCACACAGCTAGTAGGTGGAGAGCCAGGATCTGACCCAGGCAGTCTCAATCCTGAATCTTTGCTAAGAATTATTAGACAATGCTGGCTCAATGGCTATTGAATAATCAAAAAAGTTTTGAAAATAGACTTATTTTCATGAATAAACTCCATGAATGTTCATGGAATAAATGGCTTCATTCATGATGGATGTATAGGAGTTTGATAGGCAAAGAGAAGAAAGAAGGGCATTCCTGCTAGATAGATGGAGATGTTTCAAGATGTATAAATATGAAAGAACAGAAAGTATCTGGAAAACTGGAAAGTTCCCCTGGCAGGTACTGGGCCTGTTTGCCTCATTTCCATTCTCACTCTTTCCCTGTTTGACACTGTATCACAGGAGAGCTACTGCTACAGCAATGTTGTCCAGACATATGCATGAAGCCAGGTTTGCCACTGGGAGGCCCTGGACAGACACTGTAGACAAGAAGGCAAGCAGTGGTCAGAATATTTTTCCCAGACTCTTATCTGTGGCAGGGCCTCTGGCAACAGCTGTGTCTCCTGGTCAGTTCCCACCAGGTGACTGGGCCCTGGTCCGCTGTCTTGCCCCTTGGATCCTCTAACCCAGATGTGCTGGGTGCCCTGCAGTTGCTAACCTCTGAGCTGTTGCACCATCCTCTGCCCAGTTTCTCACTGCTTCTATTTCCTGTGTAAGCAACCCCTAGTACTAATTCATTTTACATACACACAAAAAATTTTAGATAGGCTTTTGTTTTCACGCTTAGACCCTGACTGACATATTCACAATATTAGGGACAGAGTGTATTCACCATATGTGAGAGAAAAAGGTATGAGTTTCTCATTGACGAACAGAATAAAAAATTGTAATGATAGTTTATTTACTCTTTACCTTATATTTTAAAACCTTATGTTTTGCATAATGCATAATTAGTAAAGTGATATGTCCATAAATAATATATTATGTATTAAATGTAATGTATAATTTAAATCTATTTAATGTATTTATAGTTATACAGTATTTATAAATTATACAAGATATCTATGTACTATATATAAACATGTTATATTTTATGCATCTTAACAATTCTATTTAAATGTATTTAAATATATATTTTAAGATATTCATTCTCAAAGACTGTTTCTCCGATGGAGCATTCATCTGAAAACTTTAGAGTCTCTAATACAAAAACACATTTAGTCAGTATCATTATAATGTCAACAAAATTCATAAGTCATCAGCATCTCCTCTTAGTGATAGGCACTGTTGTGTGAGAACTCATGACAGAAGCATATTAAAACAGCTTCACAGAATGACTTATGTCACTTATGTGGGCACAATGACTACTAAGACTTCTACAGTTGATTTTATTTTCTCCCAGGCATGGCTGAACTAAATTAAGCACTCTAACATTGGCCAGAAAAAGAAAGATGGAAGGAAGAAGGAAGAAGGAAAAAGAAAGGATGGAAGGAAGGAAGGAAAAATGAAAGAAGGAAGGAAGGAAATCTCAAATAGCATGTGGTCAGAAATGAAACGGTAAAAATGGCCCCAAAGGTCCAGCTTCCATCCTTGCAACACCGTCCCCAGAGTGAAAGACTCTTAGAAGACCAGAAATCCTTCCTTTTGGATGGTTGGTGCCTATAGAGGATATGTGGCTCCTCCTGAATGTGGTTCAGCCCCTGGTTCCTCTTTTCCTACTCTGGGGATCAATAAAAGAATAGGGCTGAACCCAGGGTATCAGATAGACAGAATAGCTGCAATGCCCAGTGAAATGCACAATTTATTTTTATTTTTAGATGAAAATAATAACAAGTGTCTGTAGATAGAAGTTTTAATATTTTTTTCTGCATTCTACTTTGGAAACTACTGTTTTATGTAATTTTCCACTTTATTTGGCAGTTTTAAATGCTAGTCACCTTTATTTGTGTTTTCAAATGACCTGAGGGGAAGAACAGAAGGAGGGGGGAGAGAGAAACAGCTAAAATAGCTTAACACCTGAGCTTGCTCATACTGCTCTTTCGCAAGTTCATGCTTCTGCACCAGTTGGTTCAATCTGGACAGAACCCTGGGAAATGAACAAACCTATAGACTAATTTCTCTGTGTTTTGCTTCATGTTTCAGAGTAGCTATTTTCAACTAGTATCACAGAGTGCTGCTACTAGCAACTGTTAAATTACATAGGAATTTGACTTCACACTGTTTATTGAAGAAATGCTAGAGTGTATTAAGTGAATTTTTATTGTGCTCATATATTTCTCAAATGCAACTACAATGCTAAGTGCCTTTATTAGAGTGAGCAAGTTGATACAGCATTTATAACATATAAATATTTGAAATTTATATTTTCAAATAGTCTATGAAAACAAGATAAAGTAATGGTTTACTTTGGTGTTTGGGAAAAGAAAGAGTAACTAGAAATAGAAATAAAAAGTCTTGATATAGAAAACACATATCATCTACATTGGAGATTTAAGAAGATTATAAAAATTCATGTGTCGTAAAATATATGCTTTGTGGGGTAATTTTAAGAAATAAGAAAATCTAATCTTATTTGAGAAAACCAGCATTTAATTTCCTTTGGGTTCTCCCTTTTCTATCTTTGAGAATTGCAAATCTCTCAGTATTATCTGTTATATATCTTCCCTAGTGCTTAGTTCTTGGATTTATGTTCTATTCAACTACTGATTGCATTAAATAACAATGTTAATTCTCAGTAGTTATTAGTTGAAATTAGCTAAATTATTTGAAATCTCCCTATCAGGATAAAAATACAATTTAAAATATCTTTGTTACTTTTTTGGCAAGGGAACACCATTATTATAATCACCATCTCCTAAAGATAGTATTTATTACTTCTGTGTAGAATAGAGAACATTACAAGATTCACCTTTAAAAGAGCACACAATGTAAGGATAAAAAGGTAGAAATCATTTTCATTTCTCCACGCACGCATAGGTTACTGCTAAGAGAAGAAATAAGATTTGCTTCACAAACAAGCGTATGCGTCACTGAACAGACAACAGCTCACTAGGTATATTCTGAAAAGCTTTTTAAAAGCATATGAAAGAGTGAACAGTGGATTTTTCTTTTTCATACTAGGCTGCAAGCTATAGTAAAGTGCTTTTCTAAGCATATTTCAATATATACATATGCATGTATGTATGTACATATTCCAGATATTGGTTTATTTAAAGGAAAAAAATACCAGTTTTCCAAAGCATAGATTCCAAGGGGTATAATTAAGTTTAAAATTTTAAAGACATTTTGGACTTACTTTAATATTTCAGGCTGAAAAAAAAGTGAATGAGATGGTAGTGGTTGGGAAGATACTCATTTGGCTGCTCAAAGAGATGTGTCTGGGTTCTGGGACCCCTCAAGTACAGCAGCAGCTGCGCCTGTAGATGATCCTGCACCTATTCCAAGAAGTGCCTGGCTGGAAATAGGAAATTCATGTTTCCCGATTACCTGCGCCAAATGCAGGGAGAAGCATTGTCAAGACCCTGCAATTCTTCTCTTTGGGTTTGTCATCGATGCTGTGGGTACAGTTTTCCAAAAAACAAAGGATAATGAAACTGAGTTAGGAGAATTTGATCATTTCATAACTCTGCCTATTAAAACCTTATATTCATTCCAAAAACTATAGAATGCGTGGATTTTCCAATTGTTATTCTCCTGGGATTTGAAAAATAATCTTCTTAAGCCAAAACTTTTTCTGAGAGTGGGAGAAAGAAATTTTATTTCCTGGAAACCTAATGAGAAATTGGGAAGCATAATAATAGAGTTGTTTTATTCATCACTAATGGACATATTTTGGAAGTAAAAAGTATAATTTAAAGAAACCATGAAAATAATCCCACCATATGCCAGAATTTTTAGAAAAAATAGTTTTATAGAATTAAAATTGAGGGAGGAAAAATTAAATCAAAGAGTGAGAAATAAATATAAGCTTTAATCCTAGGAAGAGTTAGAAGTTAAACATTGCAGAAGAAATATTGAAAAGCCATCCTGCCAGAAAAATTCCCCTCATATCTGCCACATTGCTGAGATTTCACTATTAAAAAGCCCTTATTTTTTGATTTTTAACAAAAATCCTTTTGTGGCTCTCAGAGCTTTCCTCTTCCCAAATCAAAATATCTAATAGTTCTAGTGATGTTACATTGTGATTGGTGTCAAATACACAATTTGAACCCAGGTCACCTGACTGCCACCCCAGTGTTATTATCTAATAGTAATCTTGCTCAAAATGGAATTTTAACTCAATGCTAATCTGAAAAATAAAAATATTCTTGACCATTTTAATGCCGATATTTGTGTCTAGAGTTGTGCCAACTTTAATTATCTTTATTAATTATCAACTTTAATTATCTTGGACTGAAACAGATAAAAACTTAATGCATCCCAAGTGGCGGCCAAATGAGGTAGGGGAGCACTGTGCTAAGGAAGCTTTCACATAACTTTGAATAGAGAAAGTGATCAGCTCATTGTACAACAGCACAGAAGTATAGGATTGTTAGTAATGGCCAGCACCATCTTCATGAGACTAGAGGCAGCTAAGTATTGGCAAAATAATATCACATTAGACAGGCACGGTGGTTCATGCCTGTAATCCCAGCACTTTGGGAGGCTGAGGCGGGTGGATCACCTAAGGTCAGGAGTTCAAGACCAGCCAGGCAAACATGGTGAAACCCTGTCTCTACTAAAAATACAAAAATTAGCCGGGCGTAGTGGCACGTGCCTGTAATCCCAACTACTCAGGAGGCTGAGGCAGGAGAATCACTTGAACCTGGGAGGCAGAGGTTGCAGTGAGCCGAGATCATGCGACTGCACTCCAGACACTCAGTGACAGAGCGAGACTCCATCCACCCCCCCCAAATAATGATAATATCACATTAAATTAATGTGGGTAATTTAGCTCTTGGCTTTATATATTTGATTAACTTTAACTTGTAAATGTGTGAATATTGTTTCACGGTTGTATAAAACTTTTGAGCATATGGGGGTCTGAAAGAATTCTTTTAAAAACAAAACATTATTCGAGTTCTGAAGTTT
The DNA here is from genome assembly GCF_028858775.2 of Pan troglodytes. Lineage (NCBI taxonomy): Eukaryota > Metazoa > Chordata > Mammalia > Primates > Hominidae > Pan > Pan troglodytes. The sequence continues at coordinate 64,264,659 of NC_072410.2, read as the reverse complement.
AGCAAACTGTGTCCTTTACTAGTTGAGACATTGGACTCTCTTGTCTCACTCCCACTTGTAATGGGGATAATTGATGTGTGTGTGTGTGTGTGTGTGTGTGTGTGTGTGTGTGTGTATCGGCTGCAAATACAGAGCCAAATTAAATGTTAGAGGACCCACGTCCTTTGGTGCCTAATTCAAATCCAAGGGCTTTTGAGCACAGGGAGATGACTTCTAGGTAACCAGGTAACCACTTTCATATATTGAGTTTGTGTCTGAACCCAAAATTTCCATGTGTTAGTCATTTATTCTCATTCGTGGTCTCACTTGAACAATTTCCTGAAGAAAATGTGTATTTTAAAATATGCCTAATTTCTAGAAGTCCCAATAATTGGGAAAGAACTCCTGTTCATTCATTCTGCATTGTTACTTGGGGACAGAGCTGGGACTTGAAGGCAGGAGAACTGAACTCCAGAGCCTGTGTCTGTTGACCTCCTTGCTTTAGAGACTCAAAGATTCTTCATTCTAAAGTGATGACATAAAGACAGTCCCCAGAATGGCTATTACATCATTGAAGTAATGGTGTCATTGAGCTCTAAGAAGTGACAAAGGGAAGTTCTAGTTCTGGGAAGCTCTATTAGGCAGTTTTCTAGAATTTCTCTTTCTCCATCCTTATGTCTTTTTGCTAAATTCTTACCTCCAGCAGTAATCTGACCATGTCGCTAATCTTTTAACTGGAGAAAGCTGTATCAGTGACCTACTGTTGTATAACAGACCGTCCCCAATTTAGTGTTTGAAACAATGATTTATTGTCATGTTCCCATGAATTCACTATTCTGTTCCATGTAGTGTTGGCTGGGATCACTCATGCATCTGCACTCAGCTGGTGGCTGGGCTAGGGTACATTGATTCTTTTCCTCTAGATGGTCTCTGTCTCTCTAGCAGGGTTCTTCAAAGCACAGCAGCTAGATTCCAAAAGGGAGCATTCCAAAAGGACTAACCCCAGTGTGCAAGTGCTTATGGAACTTCTGGTAGCCACAGCAATTTACATGGCAAACCCATGGTCCATGTGGAAGGGGACCAAGACAGTATTCATGCAAAACAGTGTGATTGATTGGGAGCCATCAATGTGTCAGCCTACAAATGAAATGTAGCTATGTACGAATTTCCATTTTTTAATGTATTTTCAAGGAGTGTCGGAATGTGATTACATTTTGTATGTATGTGATTACACATGTGCAAATCTATTAATATAATGTGATCTTGCCTGTTAAAGAGACATATGAGAATCTAGAATAGGCTCAAGAGAAGTTCTACTTGCCCCTCACCCTCTAATTTCCAAACAAATTTCAGTTCATGGCAAGTGACACATGAAATAAACCTGACAATGGACAGGTGAATGGTGTAAACATGCAACATTCAATGTATTAGAAAAAGTTAACGTTATCCTGCACATGTACTCCTGGACTTAAAAGCTGAACAAAGAAAAAGAAAAAATGTGAATATGGACAGTAATTCTAAACAAACAGGGCAGGTATTTAAAGAAATTAATTTTTAAAAGTGAAATTATAGGTTCTTAAACCTAAATTTTGTGCAAAAAAAAAAAAAATCCTTCCACGTATTGGCATATCAGTCCCCCCTATTCAAGGGCCTTGATCATCAGTTGTGAAGCTCATTAGTTTCATATCTGATGCCAAGAGAAGTAATAAGGTCCAATCACTGGGAGAAGGTACATATCAAGGTGGGTTTTGCAAGGTGAGATATAGGCTAGAATTTGGGGAAACATGTAAAACTTGGCATGATATAAAAAAAGAGGCCAGGCGCGGTGGCTCCCGCCTGTAATCCCAGCACTTTGGAAGGCCAAGGTGGGCGGATCACCTGAGGTGGGGAGTTTGAGACCAGCCTGACCAACATGGAGAAACCCCGTCTCTACTAAAAATACAAAATTAGCCGGGCGTAGTGGCAAATGCCTGTAATCCCAGCTACTTGGGAGGCTGAGGCAGGAGAATCGCTTGAACCCGGGAGGCGGAGGTTGCGGTGAGCCGAGATCACGCCATTGCACTCCAGCCTGGGCAACAAGAGCGAAAATCTGTTTCCAAAAAAAAAAAAAAAAAAAAACCACATCGAAAGTGTGGAAAATAATATGATAATAACCTCTGTTAAACTTGCATGAGGGAATAGACTAGACCTAAGTGTAAACAGGTGATTTGATTGGGGTCATTTTGATTGCTTGGCAATACAATTCCTTTCTTTTATATTTAATCAGAATGTTTGTACACCTATTTATTAATTGACCCAGTGGGTAAGACGACCACAGTGACTGGGCTTAGTGTAAATACTCATTAGTTCAGTTCTCTTGATTGGATCAGATGACCCTTTTACCCATACGATCAATACATTATGTGACGCATAAATGGTTCGTCCAAACTTCTAAGGGTGACATTACTCCATTCAACAGTGCTCTCCCCACAGAGAAATAAGCATAGCTAAGGAAATAACTTCTTTTAATGAGATTAATCCCGATGATAACTTAAAAGGCAGTTTTACTGCAAGATGTAGATGACTTTCAAACCTCCTTATTAATTAAAATATTGAATCATTTTTGGTGTCATCAACATGGTGGTTATAAATAGAAGTGAGACTGGGGGAGTAGTTTTTTAAATAAATGAAGCCATAACCCTAGAATTTTCTGCCACGGATTACCCTGAAACTCTTCATAAATTCACCTAGAACAGGATTTAAATGATGCCTGCATTAACCATAGTCAAAACTGGTGATCAAATGCATTTCTACCCACAGAAACTCAGATGAAGGAATGCTGAGCCCTTCTTTCCACCAGGACCTAAATATTTCCTGAAAGTTTGAAACTCGAGGCTCAGAGTCTACTCCTTCCCCAATATTTCTGCAACAATTTTATTGGGACCAGTAATTTATGCAAATGTGAGGCTGAACAGTTGGGCTCCTCTGGGAGCTTTCCACTGTGTTCGTGCTAGTTTGGATCGTGTGTGTGCGTATGCGCGCACGCGCGCGTGGAAAAACCGGGTATTTCCCTAAAGGAGTTTAGTTGACACCAAGAGGTCACTCCCCTGAGGAGCCGGCTGCAGGGCGGTGATTCGCCCCCGGGTTGTTGGCGGCGATTCCGTGCGCCTTCCTGCAGTTGGACATCAGTTATATTTCAGGCTTTCAAAGTAAACGACGAACTCAGCACTTTGGCAGAGTCCAAAATCCGCCAGCGAACTTGGGTGCTAGAGAGTTCGGCGGGAAGAAAAGGTGACTCAGAGATGCAGCGCATTTTTCTGGCACTTTCCACCGAGTATACTCTAATAAACGGGGGAGGGGGAAAGAGGGAGGGAAGGAGAGGAACACCCTCCTCCTCTTCCAGAAACTGCACCTCAGCCTGAAATTTGGGTATTATTTTACCTGTATTTATAAAAACCACCACCGCACTCCCTGCACCAACTACCCAACTGCCTCGACTTCCATTAAAAGCAGCTACTAAGACTAAAGAGAGGGAAAGACTAAGGGCGGGGTGGGGGGAGAGACAAATAAATAAATAAAAGAGAGCGCGAGGGGGGAAGGGGAGAGAAGGGAGAGGGAGCGCCTGGGACTCGAGACGGCGGCAGGTTCAATTAGCTAAACAAAGAAATCATGGCGGATTGTTTACATTTGGCAGCGCCCGGGCTGCGCCGACCGCCGGCCCCGAGCCGCCGCGGGCTCCGAGGAGTCGGCCGAGCTGCTCCCGCGCCCTGGCCGGGTAAGTGACGCCGGCCGCGGGCCCGGGGCGCGGCCGCCGCGCGCGCCACCCCCGCTGCCTCCCCGCCCCCGGCGGCCCCGGAGCACCCCCACCATCCCCTGCCCCCTCCCCCACCGGATCGCCCCAGCCCCCTCCTCTTGCCCCCGGCGCAGCTGGGCTCCGCTTGGATTTCGGTGACGCTGTGGCTCTGTTCGTTTGCTGCTGCTGTTGCTGCTGCTGCTGCTGCAGCCAGGGGGAAGGGGAGGGGAGAGTTGGGGTGGGGGCGGCAGAGCAGTGTGGAGAGCAGTGCCCCTCCACTCGTTTGTTGCCTCTTGGGGTCAGGACCTCCCCGCCTGGGCCAGCCCAGCGGACGGCCCCGGTGCGCGCTCGCCTTGCGCCACCGCCTCCGAGACCCAGGCGGAGCGCGCCACTCAGCCCAGGAGGTGGGGCCGGGCAGTGACCCCGCGCGAAGTGCCAGTGCGGAGGGCGGGGGTGGTTACCGAAAGATGTAATCCCAGGAGGGGCCGCCGCCTTCGCTGTCCCCTACCTGTACCCCCTCTTTATCCTACCTTCCATTCCCCGACCCTTTACTCCCTCTCTTCTCCCCGTTCTTTTCTACTCCCCTCATTGCTTTTCTCAGACCGGCCTTAGGGTTGAGAACCTGCTCAAGAGGTCGCCTTCCAAAGGCTGACCTTGCCAAAGCCACCCACGTCTGTGAGAGCTTTTCCAAAGATTGACTCTTTCCTCGTCTTTGTGGCCCGAGGGTTCACTTTTTTCCGTAGGGTGGAACTCTTTCTCCTACAGAGGCTTTTTAGACGAGTGTCTTTGTGCTGCGGTTGGCACAGCAGTACTAGGAGGTTAGGTAATGACAGGGGAGGAAAACAAAGGCAACAAATAGGGGGAAAAAGGGAGGGCAATGTCACCAACAACAGAGGGGGCTTTCTGTGTTCCCAGAAAAGATGGTTTCCTTTGCGGAATGCTTCCAGCATCATCGGCATGCAACTGACATATTTGCTTTGTACAGAGAAAAACAAATTCTTAGGTCCTTCAAGTTAACCTCTATTTTCCTTGCAATAAAACTTTAAAAAAATGTTTAGTGCATTCAGTAGTTTGCTTTTTCTCTTTCTCTTGCTTCCTCTTTCCAGAACCTTAGTTAATATCTGTGTCCTATTTGGGAGAAAATCACAGCCAGGACTAGCTGTGGAACAGAGCAGGACTGGAGTTGGTGACATTTAAGCAGCCTTGACTGGGGGCCAGGGCAACAGAACTAGGCCCAGTTGCTTCTCTTGCATACGTCTTTTTGAGGCTCTGACATCACACTGCTGCTGGGTTGCTAATGCACCATTGTAAATTGTACAATGAATTGCTGTATTACCTGAGAAAGAAAATGCTGACATTAAAAACAATCTTTTTTGCATTATCATAGCAATCATATCTTCTATACAAAAAAGGATTCAAGCGAATTCTTGATTCATAATTTTTATTATACCCTTTGGAAGGCCCATCTGGAATAAGATATGCACGTACTATTTCTCTTCTTCCCCTTGAAGGTGGCAAACACTAGGTGATTGGTTCTCATTTGTCAGATTACACCAAATTATGTCTATTTTTTGCTTAATCACCAAAGCAACTTTCTATCCAGCTCACTACATGTTTAGTAAAGCAAAACTTATTTCACAATTACTATTTGGCAGGTATAGCCCATCACCTTACCATCCCACTACTCAGTTCTTTTTGACCCATTGACATTTTAAAAAGTAAGGTTTATCTTCAGAGAGCAGAATAGAAATGGGAGTGGGTAGCGAGTCTTAGCTAACTCAAGAACTCAGGACTTACTGGAGTCAGAAGCTTTCAGTGAAGATTGCACATGTGTATTTTCAGTTGTGTGGACATGAGAAACACAAAGCTGGTGGTTTCATAAAGAGCTTCTACCCAGACACTTAACTCACCAGTTAGCTTGAGATCCCGTTACTCAGTAACCCCAAGCACATTCTCATAAATGGATTTTATGTTGACTCCCTGTCCATATCAGTTCAGAGATCATAATCATGGAAGAAAGTGAATTGGCTTCCACAATGACTTTAACAGAAGTAGAAAGATCAGCCTATGGGTTATAGATCTTGCTGACCCATTAAGGGTCAGTAAATTAGTAGACTGCACTTGAGTTGACACTTCTGATCCCAACTTAATGTGTTGATTAACTCATGGCTGCCATCTTCATTATGGGCTATTAGCACATTGTTAAGCCTGATCTTAGAGTAAGAAATTGTTTTTATGTTTACTTTTTGGTTCCCAAGGTTAGTCAATATTCATTATGGCCTTACTATTTTTCTTTAAACTGAGGAGGTTAAATAAGTCCTTCTATAGAGAAAAGAAAATTTAATACTATATATATGAATTTGGGATGCAGAATATGGGATGGAAGAATTTTGCAATATACACAAATATACCGTTAGAAACACCATCTCCAAATGTAAAAATACTTATTATATATATACATATTAAGGAATTTGAATCTACATCTTTCTCATTGGTAGCTAGCATCCTTTCTTACTCTTGTGTGTGCATTTGAATGACAGACAAATTTAATGTATGATATTTAAACCTCCAATGCTGGTTTCTGGAAATTGCTGTGTAGAAATAGTCAATGCCTAAGTCTAGACCTTGTCTACTAGTAAGTGTAAATTGTAGGCTCCAGTGAGGCAGATATTTGTGATCAGTTTAAGCTAGAAATCAATCTCTAGACTGCATTATTACATCCATGAAGCATTTCTTCTTTCCTGGTTTTCCTGAAGTTTCAAGGTAGTTGCAGTCCTGGTAGTCTGGGTATCATCAGTAAGTACTCTGTAGTCTCACCATTTAGTAATCAGTATGTCAATAATGCTGGGAAAACTGCTTAAGAAGCTCGCAAGATTTATACTCCCAACCATGTAATAGATAAGAGTTGCATAGGTCGTTCCACATGGAACTTCATTCCAAACTCAATCTGTTCTTGTGTCAGCTAGGCCCCAAAGTAACAATTTCTGGTAGGGGTTTTTGGATCTATTACTTGGCAAACATTTATTGAAACTCAAGCAAAAACAAAATGTAATGAAACCCATTAGTCTACAGAAAAATATAAGGAGAATTGGGATATTTTTCTGCCTCTGAAATCAAGATGAAGAAGGGTGTTGAGGAAGCCTGATAGTATCAATAACAAAGGAATGGTCCCCCAAATCATGAGAGGCCACTGAATTTGTCAAAGAGGAGGTCATTGATAACCTTACCATGGGCATTGACTGAGGGTGTAGATCGGAGGGCAAGATTGTGGGAGGGTAAAGAAGAAGAAGATGGTGAGAAAGCTATGATAGATAATATTAAATTTGAATATCTCAGGATGACATTCTTGAAAGGTACTATAGTTGGCAAATCCTCTGTTCACAAGGCCAGTCTCAGAGAAAATAGTATCTTAGTAGAAACTAAATTTTAAAAGTGTTAAGTACATTAAAAACTCTATAGCAAATAAAAGCCGAGGAAGGCACCTGCCTTCAAAATTAGCCACATTGTCGGCATTAAAAGCCTGTACCAACAGGTAATCCCCTTGAATCATCTTCTTTAATCGTTCAGGGACACATGGCTGCAGAATTGTGATCTGCTGAGTACAAGTCTCCAAGCTGTAGGGTACACAGATTATTTTTGGTTTTAAAGTGTTTGAGCCCATTATTACTTGAAATTCAATGTCCTTTGCACTTGCTTCCTCCCTTATTTCATTTCCTTAAGCCCTGCCAAACTGCTTTTGTAACCATGTAGCCTTTCTACAAATTATCTTGGTATTTAGGGGAAGTTTTTTTCCTTTTAAGGGTGGTGGTGCATCTGGTGTCGTTATCTTTAGAGTTAGAGGATGTGCTGTCAGCAGACCCCTTTCTGAAACACCTGACTACACAGCCCACCAGAGAGGTAGCAATGTTTATTGTCTGTCCTGCCCTTTCAGGGACTGAACTGAAGCTGTAATACATAAAAACATTGTAGGTTTTAAACTTACAATGTGTAAATATAAAGTGAATTATTTAAAATTTGTCTGGCAAGAGTTTACATATAGGTATATGTAAAAGAGGGAGACGTAAAAGCAAAACATTTGGCTTTTATTTGAATGCAATCTGTAGATTTTTTTTTTTTTTTTTAATAAGAATTTGGCTTAATTAAGGTGGCTTTGTGGTATGCTGTGTGCTTGGAGCAGGAATGGGAGACCAGCAAGGGCTATGAGTCACAGGCTGTGAAAAACAAAGTGGGGCAGCAAAACATTCCCCTTCAACCCAGATCTTCACCCCTGCCCATCTCAGGCTAAACAGCAATATCAACAACCATGGCCATAGAGGTAGGCCAACTCAAATCAGTAGAATCTGCATCAAGGAAAACAGAGTAGACAGTATGTCAAAGGAGCAGCAGCTCTTGTCATCGCTGGGTTTTCAGATACATAAATCAGAGAGCTCTGTGCCAGTTAGTACCAGAGCTAGTGGAAGCAGAATCTTGTTGGAGGAAGAGGCTGGCTGAAGTTCACTGAGAGGCCAAAGTCCCAGTCTTGCTTGCACCTGGGCTTTATTGCTACCAGAATACAAGCTAGGAACCAGGTAGATGTGTCAGAGAGCTAGGTAGACTTCATGTGGAGATTAGGTGAGGTGTGGGTATTTGGGCTTTGCTCTCACTCCAGAACCCTTTGTTTAGGGGCAGCAGACCCAACCCCTCTTGCCAAATCCATTTCTACCAATGGGTTAGAGTGTTTATTGTTCTATTATGTCTCTGCTGTGCATGTTTATGGAAAGAGGTGAAGACTGAGTATGGCTGCAAAGATTGGATAAACAGGGTAGAAAATGACGGGGACTGATAAAATGGAGTAACCCAATGAGACTGCAGAATTAACTAAAATTAAATTATATTATTTTATATTTATTATAATTATGATATAATATTCCATAAGTACAGTATCTGAAAACAACAACCATATGCTCAGATAAAATCATGGGTCTGAGATTATATATTTTCAACAATGCACTGAAAGTTAACTTTAACTTGCTCTTAATTATGTCAGAATTCCTATATCAAGCCCTTGTGTGTGTCACAACTCAATGAAATTTTAAAATTCGAGAATATACTCATACAACACATTTGACACATAACCATCCTTTCCAAATGAAAGACTCTAAATATAGTCCAGGTGAAACTGAGCACTGGAAAGAGACAGTGAGTTTGACAATGGCATTCTATTATTAGTTGCCATAGTTTCCACTGTAACAACACATTTCTTTAATTATATCTTTCTGAGGACATCACGTAAGATTTAACAGGATTGATTAAATGACAGTAATTTTCTGGCTAAAACAAAACAACAAATATCAAACATCTTTACCATCTCGTAATTAAAGAATGGAAGAATGATATTCCATATATATAAGAGGCTCTATGAATCTCTAAGAATATCACTCAATCAAGAACACAGACAGAACTCAACATATTAAACATTCAGATCAACATCTGAAAAATCAATCTTAATTTCACTTTTTATGTGTATTAGTTTTCTATTGCTGTTATAAAAAAATTACAACAAACTTCGTGACTTAAGACAACACAAATTTATTATCTGACAATTCTGTAGGTCAGAGCTCTGATACACATCTTGACTAAAATCACGGTGTCACCAGGGTCTTAGTTTTTTCTGAAGGCTCCTGAGGAAAATCCATTTTCTTATCTTTTCCAGCTTCTAGAGGCCACCCACATTCCTTGGCTCAGAGCCCCCTTCCTCCATCTTCAAAGTCAGCAGTGTTGGATGTTTCTGACCATTCTTCCATAGTCACGTTTCCCTCTAACTACAGTTGAGAAAGGTTTCCTGCTTTTAAGCAACCGTGTGATTTGATTAGGCACACCCGGATAGTCCAGGATAGTCTCCCTCTCTCATAGTCTTTAACCTTAATCACATTTGCGGAGTCCATTTTGCCATAGAAAGTTTCATATTCACAGGTTCCAAGGATTAGGATGTAAACACTTTTGTTGCCCTATTATTCTGCCTAATCTTTAATTCTGCTTTCTTCTTAACCATGTTAGAATTTAATTCTGCTTTCTTCTTAACTATGGCCTATGTTAGGCCACTCTAGAAGCAGTGGCCAAGGCAAGGATCCCAGTGCCTTTGAAGTTTAAAAATACAAATTTCTTTGGGAGTAACACCAAAAAATGCTGATAAGGGAGTGGAGAGAAGAGACAGGAAATTAAAGAAATACAAGATAAGGTGTATTAACAAGCAAGTTACCACTGGGATATTCTGAGAGTTAGTGTAAGACTAAGAGTTATTCTAATGGAGGAGTGAGGAGTTTGTGGCATTTGTCCTCCAAATCTCTATCTTTATTGGTTTGAGCTGCTTCTAAGGGTATTATCTCTCTGGCATTGCTGGCTTGTCCTACATGTGGGCCAAGCATATTCCCCCAGCCGGGCTGAATACCTCAAGCAAAGATTATAGGTGTTCACAGCAAGCAGCTTTCAGTGTGAAGAAATGAGTGCTTGGAGTTTATGTGTGGGGCACCCATGGCTCTGCTACCCCACCCCCCAGATTTAGTTATTCACTAAGTCTTACGTTTTGTTATTCCTACATTAATTTCTTTGCACTTTCCTCTTTCTAGTACTACAATTGAGATCAGCCTTTCTGCATCAGTCTACTAATCTGTTCTATTCCACTCTAATTTGTGCTATATATGGCTCAAAATTTGTCTTCCTGAAAAATATGGCTTTTAGAGTATTACTTAGACAAGCAAGCAAAGAAAAGTCTCCACTGATTTCTCATTAGCTGTAGGAAAATGTAAAAAGAGAAGTCTTCAGCCTAGCGAGCCCTCAGGTAATTCCATTCTAGCCACATGATACCTTATCTTTGTCAATTCTTATGCTTATACTGTCCTATATATATCAACTTTACCCTGTCCCTGGAGACCGGAAGTATTAATCCAATTTGCCTAACTATGCTTTTGTTTTGTTCATAGTCCTTAAGTCTTCAGATCTAAGCCTGGCTGATATGGAACTTTTCACCTGGCCCAGGTGAGACATTCTTGTCTCATTACTCATTACTTGTCTTATCACTATTTTTGAGCCCATCTTATGATTTCCTTTCCTCTTGCTCTTGATCATAGAGTTTCCTTTTCTAGGCTAATGATCTAATACCTGCCATCCTTGAAGGTTCGAATCAAACCTTTCCCTTCTTTATTTAGCCTTCCATTAACCCATCCCAGCTGGAAGTGAGGTATCTCTCTTCTCTGAAAGCTTTAAAACTACTATTTTAGCTTTTATTATTTTGTGTTCATAATTTTAGCTATCTTTTCATAGAATGTAAGTTTAATCACTTCAGACAGGTTCTAAGGTCTTTGAAGATAACAGAATATCATACTCTCTTACCTCTCAAATCCTAGAATATTTTGATTGTAGTATGTACTCTTTAGCTATTTGTTGATACATTTGTCAGACACAAGTAATCTGTTTTGGAAAAGTGTGCACAGTATATTTCAAAGTGAAAACTAATAAAGAAAAAATAATCAGTATTTCAGTGATGTGCTACTGTTGCGCTACAAAGCAATTCATTACTTGAGTTAAATGATAAAAAATCTAATTCTCTTTTTTCTTACTTCAGCAAAGCAATTTTTTTAAAGTTAAAGAAACCAACACATTTAAAACTAAGATATCTTAAAAGTATGAACAAGTTTGGATGTTTCTCCTCTATTCTTAACCTAGACCTAAGAGATGTGGTGAGGATGACAAAGTCCTGTTCCATTTTGAAAACTGCTGAAACACCCTTAAAAAGCATTAGTACTTTTTTATTTAAAATTTTCAAATTTCCAAAACTAATTTAAAAAGAATCTAGGATACGGCTTTACTTGCAAAGCATATATATTCAGTGGCTTCTTGGATGCTGGTGTTTCCATTCTTCATTGGGGGAAAAAATAAATGCTCCATTTTCATTTTGATCTCCTTTGTCAAGTGTGAGGCCTGCAAAAGGTTGGGAAGCATGGCTAATTATTTGTTATGGTATCAGCATAGCTTTTCTTTTGTGAATAATTTTACACCTCAGAGCCTGTGCTTTGGGGTGCTTTTTCAGTGTTGGAAATAGAACTTCACAGTGCCTTTAATCAGGCTCTTTGGACCAACAGGCATTGTAGTACTACCAGCAGAATAGGACAAAGTTACCTGCCAAGGGGAGCATCCTTTGTTATCTCCGACCTCATTAATACCAATCAATTGAGTTAACAATCAACACATACTGCTTGGATTACTCAACCCTGGTTGTTTAAAAATACTCATGCCTGAGCCCCACCTGCAGACATTCCAAGGTCTGATCTGTGTTCTGGGCATCTGAATTTTGAAATTAGCCCTAGGTGATTCTAAAGAGCAGCCAAAACTAAAAACCACAGGTCTGATCCCTACTGTCCCCCGAAGCCTGATAGAATATGGATATCATGGATTATAGAGCTTATAGATAATATAGAAATCATCTAATCTCCTCTCTGATCTGAAACAATTTATGAGCTGAGCAAGCAGATCTGGCAATATTAAGAGAAGTAACTCATACAACAGGAGTCACGGCTAAACTTCAGGTCTCCTAACTTACGGGCCATAGTCCTTCCCTACTTAAAGTATGGTCATGGGACCAGCAGTGTCACTTGGGAACTTATTAGAAATGCAGAATTTTAAGCCCTACCGCTGATCCCCTGAATCAGAATCTGTTTTCAACGAATTCCCCAGGAGACTCGAATTCACATACTTTTGAGAAGTGTTCATCTTTACCGTTGCTTAACTATCGTCTCTTATAGGTTAGAATCTTGTTTATCTCTGTATCCTCAACATCTAGCACAATGTCTGGGACATGTGCACTTTAAATGCATTTTTGCTAAGAAAGATGTTAGACATGTACTTTAAAACATTTATTCTTTGAATAGATGAACTTTATTATACTTTCCATATACTGTTCCATGTTTCATCTTTATGAGCCTTTATTGTGTACTTTAAGTACACTTATTTTGTACTAGGCATTGTAACTACGAAGGTAATACATAGAGTTAGAAACACAATGGAAACAGTGTGGCATAAGAGCCCACAATGGAAACAGTGTGGCATAAGAGCCCACAATGTTTGCCATGGGAATGTGAAGAAAGAACACTGGGTTTGGGTCTTCGGGTGGTCTTGGGGTTTGAAGGGCAAAGCTGACTTCGGATAGCTATTAGGAGCCAGCCAGATGATGGAGATGAGGGATGCAGGTAGCACTGCTCAAAGGGTGGTTTAAGAAGAGACAGCAGCCTAGGCAAAGACTCAGAGATACCTTGTGCATCAAAATAGAAGGAAAACTACACTTAAGAGTGGCTACTCTTGAGAATCCAGTAGAAGGATGACTGGAGGTGGGGTGTAGGGAAGAGAAGAGGGTTCCTGTGTTTCTTATCCACCTGGATTTAGATGTAAAGGAAAATATTTAGAAAACCAAGGAACAGCCCAAAATTTTACAACTCGGAAATATCAATATTAATTGCATGTGAACTGAGAAATGCCTTACAGTCCAGAATTTTTTTTTTTTTGAGATGGGGTCTTACTCTGTCACCCAGGCTGGAGTGCAGTGGCATGATCTTGGCTCACCGCAACCTCCGCCTCCTGGATTCAAGCAATTCTCCTGCCTCAGCCTCCTGAGTAGCTGGGATTACAGGCATGTGACACCAAGCCCGGCTAATTTTGTATTTTTTTTAGTAGAGACAGGGTTTCTCCATGTTGGTCAGGCTGGTCTTGAACTCCTAATCTCAGGTGATCTGCCCGCCTCAGCCTCCCAAAGTGCTGGGATTACAGGCAAGAGCCACGGCACCCGGCCTACAATGACAGGATTTGGAGATCTTGTCATTGTGCTTTCCTGGTCTAAATCCTCAGAACTGCCTAGCATTCACAATCAACAATAAGCAAAGAGCAGTCCACTTCAATCCAGACAGAATCATATAATTCCATTACCTTCAAAGTACCTCTCCTTTTCAAATGAGACTGTGAGTCTAAAGAAGCATTGTCCAGTAGGGTAACTACTAGCCACTTGTAGCTGTTGAGCTTTTGAAATGTGGTTAGTCTAAATTGAATGGTGCTGTAAGTGTAAAATGCATACCAGATTTGGAAGACTTATGAAAATAATGTAAGATATCTCAATTTTTTATATCAATGACATACTGAATTGGTAATATTTTGGATACATTGGGGTAAAAATATATTAAAATCCATTTTACCTGTTTCTTTTCACTTTTTTAATGTGAAAATTAAAATTATATATGTGGCTCACATCATATTTCTGTGAAAAGTGTTGGCCTAGATTATTTAAACCTGAAGATGCCACCAAATAATGACGTTTCTCTTCTTACCCTGGAAACTCACTCCCATCTTCTACCCTGGTAACTGACTCCATATGGGGCTCCAGAAGCCTTGGAAGTGGTTTTAGCTTTTAAGTTGTAGAGGTAAAGTTTTTTAATAATTGTGTCAAGTTGGGATAAAGTAAAATGAATAACAGGTAAAATTTTGCCTTTATCAAGTATTTCAAATTTTTTATTTTAGTATATCTCTTAAACATCCCTGCAGTTATTTTTATTTAATGGTTATGCAAGTTTATGACTTGTCCAACTCTTTCCCTCTGAAGCCTGAATAAAATGCCATTGTCAAATACACCCTTTCTAATCTGTGTTATTTGACATACAGTAGGTAGGACAGAGCTTTAGGTTCTATTTTCACTTCAGTGCAGATGTGAAAGTTCCAGTTAATGAGAGCGTAGTGTAAGTGTTTGTGTTTCAGGAAGAAAAGGCTCCCTGAATCTGCCTTAAAGCTTTAGATATTCTGTACAGGGAATAAAGTGATAGGCTCAAATTAACTGTGGCCAGACAGATCCACATGATATGAATATAAATGTTTAAGTTTTGTTCGAATTAAGGTTCTTGGTATCAAGGAAAGTGCCTTCTCACTAGGCAAGTCAGAATCACTGTATCTTACTCCTCTGCTGGGACATATAGTATGGGTTTTGCATTGAACTCAACTATGAGATTTTATTCAATTCCCTTATTTGGATACATTTAAAGGTAGCTTCAGTAGTCTAAAATTTTCAGTCCACATTTTTGGGGGCCTTCATAAATCTTTCCTGATTACTTTACATCAATGGTGATGTGGTTAATTGGAAAAAAAATATGGAGGATAGAATGTGAATTTTAGAATCAGCAGACAGGTTTTAATGCCTCACCATTTGGTGATTAGAAGCAGGTCACTTCACCAAAAAACAGCTTTCTGAAGGATAATTACCTTGAATTGTATTTCTCCAAAAATTACTTCTCAGAAAGTCAATTCACCAAAATCCAATTTCCCTACTGAACACTTCATGGAATGATCAATTTGCCAAATCACTGCTTTATAAAACTTTCCTTCTATTAGGTTTCTTAAAGTTTGTAGCAAATCCTGCTGTATAAGGTGACTGTGGCAGCTTTGGGAGATAATTTAGAGTTTTAGTTTAGTTTAGTTTGGTTTTAGTTCTTCTTAGAACTGCAGCCATTTTACATTATAGCTTATGTATTTTGAATCACAGTGTTGTGTTGTCTTAAAATCAAGGACTTCTTAAATCATAAGGATAAGGTGAGTTCCCGTCATCTAACTCATTTTTAATCTAACCCATTGTCTTTTATACATTTTTGATTCACAGATTTGCTAACTGAATGAATCAAATGGATTACTTGTAATATATTTTAAACATACGCCTGAAATGTGAAACATACAGGAAATGACATTTAGCTGGTTTGGACTGACAAATGTGCTACAGAATTGCTGGGCTGAAATGGCTAGGGCAAAATTAAAAAGTAAACTAAAACTAGGACTAAACACAATTAAACTAAATATTCAAAATGTCATTAAGGGTATTGAACCATCCCATGCAATTTGCTAGAAATTTTATAAAATGCAGAAAGTTTATGGCTTCTATCCCTTTGGTATGTTAACTTGGTACTGGTTTGTAGGAAGATTTGAGATGAAAGACAATAGCATTGTAAGTGGTAGAAAATAAGCTGGAATGCCAGAAGGGATTTTATAATGGACCATGTAATTGAGACCTCAAATTTGATGTATACTAATTACCAATACAAAGTGAATTTAAATTCCTAAAAATTGTTGCCATGAAGATAAAATGAAAACCAGTCAACTAAAACTAGAAATAATATTTGGAAGCTTTAATTACTATGAATAATATTAATTGCTTTAAAAGTTGGACATAGTTTAAAGAAATAATTTCTTGGTAAATTCAGCAAATTGGCCATTCTTCATATTTATTATTTCGCAAATTGGCCATTTGATGAATAGATTTTTAGCAAATTGATCTAAAAGTGTACGATTTGTAGTAAGTTTGGTAAACTGTTCTAAATCTCACTTGCTTTACTCTATGAATGCGGATGATAGGGAGTATATGAGAATTAAATGAGGTAACTTAGGTACAGCACCTTATACATAACTTAACAAATGTTATGTCTTTATCCTTGGAGTGAGATTCCACCTGTGACTTAGCCACTAACCAGCTGTCTACCAAACCATGTCAACTTTTCTGGGCCTTAGCCTTCTCAACTTTATTATTATTATTATTATTTCGGGATGGAGTCTAGCTCTGTCACCCAGGGTGGAGTGTAGTGGTGCGATCTCAGTTCACTGCAGTTTTTGCCTCCCAGGTTCAAGTGATTCTTCTGCCTCAACCTCCTGAGTATCTGGCACATGCCACCACACTTGGCTACTTTTTTGTATTTTTAGTAGAAACGTAGTTTGGCCATGTTGGCCAGGCTGGTCTCAAACTCCTGACCTCAAGTAATCCACCTGTCTCAGCCTCCCAACGGGCTGGGATTACAGGCGTGACCCACTGTGCCTGGCTAGCTTTCTTAACTTTAAAGTGAAGGGGTTTGACTAAATTATCTTGAGGATCTCGTTCCAACCAAAGAATTCTATGATGCTAAACACAAAGAAACAAATACCTCAAACCCTGGCCTGCTTAGATTTCAAAACTTCTGAGGTCTGGGTTCCATAAAAGGACAGAATTCAAGGGTTAAGGTAACTGGGTCACTAGTGCTAATTATGAAGAGCCTCTCTGAGTTGTTTGCTTGGACCCTGAATATTTGGTGGTCCCAGGACTCCCAAGGTGATGTGCTCTTCAACACTTCTGAGAAAAAACACGTTTGGTCCTATCTAAGCCATGAATTGAGGAGGGAGACGAGCTGACTATGTTGGTTTCTTGCAGATGTCCAAGTATCAGTTCATTCTCCAAGGAGAGCTCCCTCACTGGTGTACCTGGGGCATAGGAGTATTCTAGGCTGCCTGAGGGCTGCCTGAGCACCTACTCGAATGCTAACTAAGCATGAGTGACCTGTTGGTTTCTGCCCCTATCCACTCCACCCTGGTCTTTTTTTTTTTTTTTTAACTTATCAGTATTGCACATTTATTCGCTATACTCAAAGAGCCTCTCTTTTATTAAAAGTAAATAGCATACGTGTAACTGTATTACAGCCCCTGAACATGTCTGTGCAAAGCAAGTCCTTTTTCTGACTGGAGCACACTTTACTTGTGAATCCAAATTAGAATAATAAATAAATAACTTTTTTTATAGCAGACCAACAAGCTTCTGTTGAAAATAGCTACTGCCTAATTTAAAATGCTATAGAAAAATTTGATTCTTTCTTGATATTTTATGATGTTAGAGGTTCTCCCCCCACACAGCAAAGTTTACAAATATACTGTGCATCCAGCTAATACTACAGCCTTAGAGTAACTGCATTTTCCTACATAATTTTAAGCCTAACTTCAGGAGTTCTAAACAAAGTAAAAAGCACATACATTTCCATCCATAAAATACAGCACAAATCTCACTACATTTTCTCAGGGGTAAAGAAAGAAGTATCTCCATGCTCTGGGAACCATTGACAGAACATATTGCAATCTTTTCATTAAGTTCACACTAAATGAGGATTTAACGCATGGGCAAAACATTCCATCCCTAGAGGTTCCAGTGCCCATAATCCCACCTTGAAAATATCTCCATATTAATTGTTGCAGCCAAGTGGACACGGAGTTTTACTGCTTGGCACTCCTACTTCACAGATAACTAACTGCAATCATGGAAACCTTGGTTTTTTATTTTCTAATACATCCTTATTCGAGCAAATATTTCATATATTCCTTTAAACCCAGAAAATCCATGTGGATCAAGCTAAACAGTAATGCCTTTAATGTATTTTGATCTTAACTGTATGACTTTTAGAATATTTATAAATACATGTACTTCTGTTAGACACATGTATCTGTACTCTGCTTTAAAATTTGATATCTGAAAATTCATATTTCAGAAACTGATAAATTGCAAATTGGTCATCCACATTACTAAAAAACTAGCTGAGGCTTCCTTTAAGAAACTGTATCCCTAGTTAATTTAAAATATGATCCAATGTATAAGTATTTTGTTTTCCCATCACTCCTGGGATGCATTTATTGTTTAAGGTGAGGTACACCTGGATGAAATGAATGTTTATAAGTTCTGGCTTACCTTTTCCATTTCTGTGCCTCAGGCTGTTAGCTGCCGAAGTCCTACTTTCTCTAAAATCATGTACTTCAGCCATTTAATAAACTCATAATAAGTGAGTTTCCCAAATAACCATTGGGACATATTTTACACTCATTTTCTTAAAACAAAGAAAATAAAAATTTCCTATGTAGTAAATCCCTCACTACTCACAATTCTACCTCACAAATAAGAAGAGCTTAGTTGTTTCCAGAGACTGTACACAGTTTGCAACTCTGGCATGGTGGAAAATCCTGGCACATGAACAGCCAGTAGGAGCAATGTGCCAGTTTTGAATTGTTCACTGTTTTTATTATAGGTTCTAGGTTTCAGATGAACAGGAGCCTCCTATTGCTTTTATAGCAGGATATTAAATTGTAGCCTCTGGCAGGAGGCACCTGCCCTCTTCCTGGCATGCTGTAGTCAGTCTTTGGCCATGTGGTACTCTAGTGTAATGTATATTTTGTGTTTTGCTCTACATGGGAATTTAAACATAGCGGAACACAATCTCTCCCTGAAGGTATGCAACCCTTGGTGTCAGGTCTTGATAAAGTCTTCACACTACCATACTAAAATTCAATGTGTATGGAAGGTCCTGCCTTCCACAGAATGTTTTTAATGGTAGAATGAAATAAAATTTTATGAGCATCTTAGACAAATGTATATAATATCTTGTTGCCTTTGGATAGAACTTTCCTGATAGCTCCTTTGCCCTGGCTGTCTGTTCTGTTGACCACACATGATGATGTGTTTAAGTCCACCTAGTATTTGGAGAATTAATCATATATATATATATACACTGATTCCTTGTCCGTGCTCTGCAGGCAGATCAGTATATTCTCCCCCAGATTTAAAACTAAGAGTATTGGAAGTAATTAATAATCTTTGAATATACTGTAAATCTTTGTCATTTATTGATGAATATTCAATCATATATTTCAAAAAACTGGAATGTACAAGTAGTACAAAGTTTTGCTCTTATAATTTCAGTACAGAGCAATGATTTAGTCTGTTATTAAAATAAAAGGCACAACTTTAACATCCTTAGTTTTAATAGCGTGATCTGAAGTTTATTTTGATGGCATTTCTCTTGAAGTTCCATCTTCTAGAATTGTCTAGCTGAGCTTACAACTTACTACTCAGTTAAAAAGAGTAATTAAATCTGTTAATGCACAATTGTGGAAGTATGGATGGCTTTTTGAAATGCGATATATTTAACCTTTACCTTATTTATTAAATCATGAAAACAGCTCACAGGATTAGAATACATCTTAAAGTTTTCTAGCCCAACCACCCTCATGATACTTATCTCTAAATTTTTTGCCAAACTATTCTTCATAGGTGTACCTCAGTTGTAATGAACCACCTCAGGATTGGCCTCCTACCAGATGTGCCAAACAATGCCGTTCCCTGCCCCCAATCCCAGAGTGCTGCTTACATACTTGATTAAGAGAAAGTTTTGGCATCTTCTGAACCTAGAAAGAGGTCTCTTATTGATTGTTAATTGAAGATGTGTCCGTTAATTTTAAGCTTTAAACACCTCATGTGCCCTTAGCAATTAGACTTTTGTTTCTGACTTCCTCAAAATCTACATTAAAAGACATTCAATAATTGGAATGTGAAATGATGTAAGAGGTAGTGGTGTGCTGAAATAGGCTCCTACCTGCTTGTATGGCTCACTAGTTGAGTGACATTGAGTTAAGTGACATCCCTTTGGTAGCTTGAAATCAGCCATGGTGGGAGCATTTACACCACAGAAAATGGCGAGTGATTTAAATCCCCCTCACTCCAGCCAACTGTTAAACATTTACCAGTATACTACTGCATAAGGAGGTGTACATAATTGAATATTAAAGGAGATAACAGGTAAAATGCATGTCAGATACTCTGCCTTAAAGAAACCAGATGAATTAAGAGGTTCTGGCTTTAAAAAATAAATATTATGGTAATGTAGATAACTGAAAAAATGAAAGATAAAAGAACCTTAAGCTAGAGACTATTATAAAAATATCCCGTCTCTCAAAATGACTTGTTCTCTTTGGGGTCAGTTCTCAAAATGACTTGTTTTCTTTGGGGTCAGTTTTTTATAACTTCTTCAGGAAACTTGAAAATTTACTTAGATTACTTGCAAAAAAAACACTTTTCTTTGCAAATATTCTATATGGAGGAATCACCACATAGTTTTGGATAACTGATCCATGAACTGAAAGTCTCTGAGTTGACTTGCAGAAGCATTTTACAAAGTAATGATACCCACTTTTAAAAAATCTGTGATTACGTATGGATGTGATAATCTGTAGCAGCACTATCAGATAAATAATACATATTTAAAAAATTTCTGTAATTACATGTTTACCCGATAGGCCAGAACGACTCTGTCCCAAGGAGCTGTTACAGACTGAGTAAATAATACATGTTTTAAAGTCCATAATTACATATGTAAACGATAGACTATCGAGTAAATAATGCACATTTTAAAAAGTCCATAATTACATATTTACATGATAGTCTGTAAATTCTGTAATTACTTATTTACACAATAGACCATAACAGCTGTTACAGTCTATTATGTTAACTCTCATAGAATTATATTATGGATTTTTAAAAACACCATAAAGAACCTAAGGAATGAGATGATAGCAATGAAATAAAATATAAACTTCCACTTATTATAGCTCTCTCAAAAGAGGAGAATTTTGAGTTCAGGTGAAACTCATGACTGATACTTTATCAGTAATTTCTAACTTAAAATTTATTCACAAAAATATAGGTTAAGGAATCAAAGGATGAGGAATAACTGGGCAGAATGTATTAGGCCAAGTTTTTAAGCATTTCCAAGGATAAAACTTACTCTTAGTGGCATAAATAAAGACTTGTATGTAACTTTTATGTTTTTTAGACCTCTCATAAAATTGCAGTGGAGCATAAAAATGAAAACTGTATTTGTGTCTTTTATGTATTATTTAAGTATAGTAGAATTAAAATACTGTAGAATATTCTCTGGTTTATGCCTAATGATAACATGTTGGGGCATATGTGTGTAGGCTATATATAATGATAACATATGCATTTGTGTGTTTTTTGTGGGAATTACAGTTGCTTTCTTGACCTTTTAAGGGTCCTCATGGGTTAAGGATTCATACCATACATTTTATGGCTCAGCTTCTGAATTTATTCTAAAGTTAAATACAAGATCAATGCAACTAAATGAAACTTCTATCCGTAATGACTACTAAATAGCAAGGCTCAATCAAGCAAGTTAGAATCTGTCATTTAGTGATATTGGACCACATATTCTTAGTTACAAAACATATTATGGGAGAAACCTTTGATCCTATTTGTTAGGTATTATTTTGTAAAATATTTGACAGCTTAAAGTAAGTGAGTGCTTGAGTTTCAGAGAACTGTTGTACAAAAGTTAATCTTCACATCTCTTAAAATTTATTTTCATTTCACATTTGAGCTGTAGACCCCTGACACGTCTCAGCAATACTGTGGACAAAGTTATTTAAACCAGGGGCTTTCAAATTTCTTTAAATGCAACTCCTGATAAGAAATATTTAATGTTAGTACCCAGTATGCACATACATATATACCAAACTTTTACAAAACCATACATACTCTTATGAAATGTAATATACTCTGATATCTGTTCTTTTGTATTCTATTCCATTGTGTAAAAATGCTGGTTGTAACTCACCAAATTGATTTCATGATCTACAAATAGGTCACATCTGCAATTTGAAAAACACTTAACACTGATTTAGAGAATGCTTTTTTCTTTTCTTTTTTTTTTTTTTTTTTTGCTGGAGTACGCAGGATTTCCTTACTTTATACTAGGTAGACAAAATCTGGTTACATTTGAGATGAAATGTTTTATTGGTGGATCATATTTGTATAATCTAACAAAAATGGCTCATTATTCATGAGTCCAGAAATATATTAAAATATTATAAATTTTTCTCATATATGTCTAGTTTTAAAGATCTTGAAATAGAGCATCCTAGTATATATTATTCTAGAGTTGTGGTTATTATTGAAACTGTAGAAATTATTTAATGGGAGCTATACAGAGTGATAAATCAGATACTCAGAATGTCCTGCTTGAGAAGGGATTTATTTCATGGGTATTGTTGATATTCCCAGTGCACATTTGGAATCAGAAAAGAAAAAAAGGAAATAGTAACCAGAAATGATAACTGGTCTGAAAGAGCATTTCATCTTCTTTGTATGGTAAGAAAGTCCTTGAATAATAAAATATAATAGGGTATTAAAATGTATCTAAATTTTAATGAGTGAATTAACTTGACACTTAAGATGTGAAATGAAAAAGTCACCATTAATTTGTAAATAAAGTTAAATATTTTAAAAATTATTGTTTTACTCTCCTTTCCATTATATATGTTAATGTTCACGAAAATACAGTATGCTAAGATTTTTTTTTCAGAAGCCATGCCTCTGATTGTGTAATGGAAGTTCTAAAATTGGTAAATATTCACTAAACAAATATCTAAAATCTATACTGACTGCTAGTCTCTATCTCGTCAATACTTTACATTTGGTGACCAGGGAGAATGGAAGGAGTTTCTTCAAGTATTCCTCAGTGATCTCTGTAATGTTCATGACTCTGAATAGGCTCTGTGGGTAGAATACCTTCATACCACAGCTAGTTTATAGTTGTCAATTAGTCATAATGTCAAATACATGTCATGACAAATCTTTTGAGTTTCAAAAAACATCCGCTCTGCTGTTGTTTCACCCATTTCTTCTCCTGCATTTCTTCCCTTAGAGTTCAGCTCTCCATATATCCAGCCTCTCAAGCTCCTAACTCCCTCCCTGTCCTTCATTCTTCTTCATTCTTCCTCTCTTCATTCTTCCTGACTAGTCAATGCCACATCTTTTATGGTCTATTTCCTAAATATATCTTGAACTTGCCCCTTGTTTCCTTTCCGACTGCCATTTCCTACGTTCAGACCCTCATGATTTCCTCCCTGGATTCCTCTAAGCCTCTGGAGTGATCCTCCTGCCTCCAGCCTACTGCTATCACTTTGTCTTCCCCACAGCTATTGGGGCAGTTCTAAAAATGAGATCATGATCATGGCGCCCTCTGCTGAGGATTCCCTTTCCCTTTGTTTTCTCTGACCAGCTTTGCTCATCCTTCACAACGTGGAAACAGCGCCTCCTCCCATAGGCCTTCCCTGCCTCCCTGCGTCCCCATAGCACGCTGAGTGGGCCTAGTACCTTGAGCATAGCTCTATTAGGGCACTGTCAAACTATTTTACTGCGTGTTTGTATCTCTTCCTCATTAAATTTTAACTTCTTAAAGGTAATGACCTTATCTCTTTGGTAGGAAATATTAAGTACCCAATAAATATTTCTGGAATGATTAGATGGCAGAACCACTGTCTGAAAACATTAACCTCCAATTCAGGCTGGTATTTTTCAATTAGATTTGTCATAAGTTGAACTTGATCTTTTCAATGGTTACTAGAGAAAATAGAAATAGGGAATGGAGAAATAGGAGACACAACTTAGAAAGATGAAAATTTCCCTTCTAATTACAGAGTTGATCAGGAATTTTGTGGTTCTAGAATCCAAACTGTAAAACTACTGCTTCCATCGCAAAGATTCATTGCTACTGTAATGATTTCTTTAAAAACATTATATATTAAAGAAAGGTATTGAAATCTACTCCCTTCCTGAATGTTTTATAAGTATTTATAAATTATTTCCACGTTGCACATAGCAGCTTTTTCTCAAACTCTGTACCCAATTTGGATGTTGCAGTTTTAAAATGTAGACCACTTATTTAAAAAGAACATTTCTTTAGCTATATTCTGCAACTATGTATGGACATTATCCATACATGGGTAATTTGTTTTTTTCTGAAGGAATTTTCCTCTTGCTCTTTTGAAGTTTTGGAAATTTGTGATTTAATAGCAAATGATTGCATAACTTTTCTGTTGTAATGTCGAGTATGTATGTGTTGGAGAAGTTATTTATTTTATATGCATTTGTTGTTTTCTTTTTTATTATTATACTGGAATTTGAAGACAGAGAGAAATTTCTCCCCTGCAGTGTTAACTACAGAAAGGGCTAGCATTATGGAATGTCACTTGACTGGCTCTTATAATGATAAATATTTCCATGACAAAACCTACTGTGAACCTGTCTGTATGCTACAGAAATTTCTCTCTCCCTTGGCTACTACTTTACTTCAAGAAGAACATAGAGAAAATATAATAGATTACTTCTAAACACTCATCAGAAATTAAATAAAACACAGGTAAAATAAAGGCTATCTTTCCCTTTATATTATTCTGCTATCAGTTCTGCAGTATGTAGATTTTATTCATTTTTTTTTTTTTGCCCTTATTCAAAGTTGATGCTCTTGGTGGTGCTATTGTCCATTTATAAATACGCCTTGAAATTCAGGGTGTGTGCCAAAGATATTGATAAGCTAGATTCTTTGTCTAGTGACCATTCATTTATTTATTCATTAAAAATATTGAGTACCCCTCATTGGACATGCAAAAATGAACACAAATTCTGGCCTCAAGTAGTGCAGAGTCTAGAAGTGGCAATAAGACATGTACATAATATGACAAAAGTAAAAAAGTGATATGAAACTCTAACCGCTTCTTACCGGCTCCAGTGCTTGCATGAAGTGTGTGAGTCACTATCATCTCTTGCTTACATAACTACAGGGCCTACTAATTGGTCCCCCTACTCCTACTTCTCACACACCCCAGCACTCTCAACACAGCAGCCAGAAGCTCCTTTTAAATTAAAAGTCAGATGATGTCACTCCTCAGCTTCAAAACTCTGTAATAGCACTCATTTCACTGCCATGATATGTCCCTTCAAACCCCCACACCAATGGCCTCTGACCTTATTTCCTACTACCTTTCCCCTCCCCAGGTTCCCTCAAGCCCCTCTGGCCTCTTTTGTTCCTCAACAGCACCAGGCGTGTTTCTAGTTCTTTGTTCTAGGTCTTCGCCACAGATCTATGTTACTAATGCCCTCACCTCCTTCAAGTCTTTGCTCAGATGTCACCTCTAAGTAAACCCTATCTTAACCACTGCATTAAAGGTTGCAACCCCCTACACTCCCATCCCGTTACTCTGCTCTACATTTCATGTTCCAAAGAATCTATCACCTTTTAAATGCTACGTGATTTTTTTTGTGTATTCTATTTATTGTTGTTTCTCCTTGTTAGAATCTCAGCTCCATAAGGCAGGGGTCTTTTCCTCTTTTCACTGATGCATCTGAAGCTCCTAGAAGAGGACCAGCCCATAATAAGTGCTCAGTAATGTTGGTTGAATGAATGAAAAGATGAATGAGAGTTACAGGTAGAATGTTATTCAAATGTATAGGAGAAAGAGACTTATTCTAAGAAGAAAGGACTGGGAAGGCCTCAATGGAGGTTTATCTAAATTAGATGTTGATATATGAGTAAGGTTTGGACACATGCAAATACATTTCAGTGAAACAGTTTAGCTTGTCATTTTAAGTTTTCTTTTACCTTTAATATTGTCTTGTAATTCATATTCATAATATTTGTGTTAAAGTCAATTAAAAGGGCACATTGAAGATAGGATTAAGTGCAGAAAGAAATAGGAAAACAACTGGTTTTTTTGGTAGGAGAGTATACTTTCCCCCTAAGTCTGTATAACAGTTCATTTTGCTTTGTAGTCCAATCTCTCCAGACTAAAAGGAAAAAAAGAAAAGAAAAATTATTATAGCAATCACATCGTCAGTCACCTTCCTCCTGCTCTTTCAAAATTATCTCAGAGACCTGATGTCCTCAAAGCCTATTTCTATTTAACTAAACATTCATTAAATCCAACATATGGTTTAAAAATTATTTCTGTTATTTGGATGTTTTGCAGCTCTTTAACTTCTTTTTGACATATTTAGAGAAAAAATTACTATAAGTGTTAACATCAGATAATCAGCCAGTATAATATAATGCTAACAACAACATAGTTTAGCTTATAGAGAAATCCTATATTAAAGTGCCTGCCTGATTTCTGCCGCCTTTTATTTCTTACTTAAACTGCTCAAAATGAAGCTTTTACTGCAGCACCAAACACTGAACTCAGAAGCTCAATACTAAAATGGCTGGAGGCCATGCTGAAAATTAAGCAGCAAAGAACTAAGGAACAACATGAAATACTATTTCAAGTGATGCTTTGCTAATTTGGCAAGATACTGTTGCTAAGGTACTGGTTTTCTCTGCCTGCTCGCCTCTTATTCTTTCTTGACCACACTACAGATAGGCTTTTATACTTGTCACTCTACTGAAATTCCCTATACTTATCTTTGACATCTCACGGCATCTGATGCACTTGAAACCCTTTTTTGGTGTTGGTGAGTATTCCTGAACATCACACCTAGGGTTGCCTTCCTACCTCACTGGTCCTTCATCAAATATCTCGGCTGGATCTTCCTCCCACTCCCCCTCATTGCCACCTGAACATATTGGTGTGTTCTGGGACCAGTCTTCACATGTCTTATACTCTGGATCTGCACTCACTGTTGGAGCAATACACTATTCCCATGGCTTAGATCCCATGTACGTACTGATGACCACAAGTGTTTTTCTCTAGCACCTGCCTCTCTTCTAATCTCCAAGTGCTTATCATCATCTAATAGACATCTCAAAATTAGCATGTTTAACACAGAACACTTGGTTTCCACTTAGCCTCACTCTGCAAACCTCTTTTCCTGCAGTGTTCTGTATTTCAATCAATATACCACCACCATTGCCATTTATTCAATTACTTAGGCAAACCCTTGACTCATCCTAGATTCCTCTCTTTTGGACCACACATCCAACCCATTAGCAATTTCAGCTGGCTATATTATCAAAATATATTCCATATTTGGCCCTTCTTCCCAGTTTTCTTTGCCCACCCTATTGAAAATAGCACCCCCTGTGGGTCACTTTTCCTGTTTCACTTTCCCCATAGCAGTTATCGCTATGAATTGATGTTATGGTATAGTGCCTGTCTCACCACGACAATGTGAAGGCAATGTGTACCTGCCTGTTCCCTGGCACATGGTAGGCACTCGATAATTTTTTGAACAAGTGAATAGATGCTGAATAAATATACATTATTTAAGTCTGATTTTATTTATTTTTGCCTCTGTTGTTTTCCCTAATTCTTTTTTCCTCAATAAAAACATGTCATGTTTTAACCACTCTACATGTCCTGTTAAGGGTGACTTAAAAAAAAATTATATTAATCAAAAAATAGTGTAGATGATCCTGGAAAACTTGGAAAATATTCACTGGAAATTGTAAATCTTCACCCATTTATACTCTGTCTGGCATATTATATTAGCTTAAGATAATTCAGATACTGGCTGCAGTTTTTTAAAAAAGGTTTCCTTAGAGATATAGATTCCCATCAAAACCAAATACAAAAAGAACATGAAGCAGAAAGAGATACAGAAAGACAGAATATGAATATTTAGTGCTTTCTGCATAATTTTCATTCAGTCCATGAAGACCTTGTAGAAACTAGATCAGTTATTTCCTATTTGCCTTGACCCAATTCAACCTATAGCCCTTAGGCTGGTCAGAACTGGAACTAGGTTTTTGACAGATGTTAATAGAAAGTTAACATAAAATCATGGAGATAAAAAAGTGAGAAATGAAAGCAAAGTGTCAGCACAGGGGTGAGCTGCCCAAGTATCTATGCACCAATAACCATAAGAAGACAGATTTATGGGCTCCCACTTGGTCTTCTTCATCATCCCACTCACCTCAGGGTCTTCTCACCTTCTTCCTGTGCTGGGTTCTGCATTGATGAACAAGAAATTATAGCACACTTTTTAGTTCTTCCTCTCCCACTGGGGTACAAGTCAAGCTGAACAACTAGGACAGTCGTACCTTTAGGATCAATTTTCCCCTGATGTTTTGGTCGTTCTGTGTGTGTATTTGCTATTAGAAAATTCTCAAAGGAGAATCCTAAGTAATGTCAAAGTGGACCTATGTGGAAATTTCTGTTAGAAAAACTGCTCCTCCCTGGAGGAATCATTTACCTATAGCAAAGGCAGATGATTCTATGGTCACTGGGCCTAAGAATGTATCAGTGCACGTGATTTCGAGCAGCCTGCTTGGGTATTTGTTATTTGATTAAGTAACTGTCTAGATTTTTTGAACCAATAATTTATTTAATTTAAACTAATCTGAGGGGTTGGTGGAGAAGCCAGTCTGAGTCAGTGAAAATAATGAATTGTGATTTAAAAAAAAAAAAGCAATTTATTTTCACTCACAAAAACCTAGCAGCTAATACTTTTGTCAAGTAGAGATCCTGCCAGATCCAAAAGATAAGAATTGCTTTATATACAAATGATCATGCCAAAAGACTAAAGAAACAGTTGTGTTGCATTAAAGAGGTTAGTACATATGCCCCTAAAATCTTATTTTTTGGATTGATATAAACCAATCCCAACTATTTCATAATTTTTACAAATTTAAAATTATAATAGACAAAGAATTTGTAAACCACATGTTTGAACAAAACTCTGGGACACACAAACTGAAAGGTAAGGGCAGAATATTTTAAATTAAAGGTATTTTAGAAAATCTGGACCAGGCTACTACCCCAAATATAAGACACATAGTTAGTTGTAGCCTGTGCCCCTCTTTCATGTCTGCAAGATTAGAAACTGAGGCCAAGGATGTAATGTGTTTCAATTATGATAATTATAAAATTTCTTTTCTTTTCTATTTTTTTTTTTTTTTTTTTTGAGACGGAGTCTTGCTCTGTCGCCCAGGCTGGAGTGCAGTGGCGCGATCTCGACTCACTGCAAGCTCCGCCTCCCAGGTTCACGCCATTCTCCTGCCTCAGCCTCCCGAGTAGCTGGGACTGCAGGCGCCTGCCACCACGGCCGGCTAATTTTTTGTATTTTTAATAGAGACGGGGTTTCACCGCGTTAGCTAGGACGGTCTTGATTTCCTGACCTCGTGATCCGCCCGCCTTGGCCTCCCAAAGTGCTGGAATTACAGGCATGAGCCACCGCGCCCGGCCGATAATTATAACATTTCTGATGGATATAGGTGAAAGTAAGTTTGAATACAACCCACCCAAAACAGTGTTTGAAGATGTTTTCCTCAACCGTTCTTCCTATTTTATACTTTGTTGTATTTACAAACTGCTTCAAAGTTTTGCTTAAGTATATCTATTAGATTATGTGACATTTACATGATAGGTTTCATAGGTTTTTAAAAGTCATTCCTTCTATTTATTAATTCAGTGAATACAAATCTGTCATGATGCATTGATAATCCCCTTAGTTTTTATTATTTTGTGTTGAATATATTAATGTTTCCCTTCAAACTCACTTTTTTAACTTCATTATAGGTGTGCTCATTCTTTTTTGTTGTACTGGTTTAAATGCGCAATTAAAATTAATTAAGTGCTTTTGTCCAGAAGTTTTCTTGTGTTGTAATAGCTGTAAGGTTAAATTGGGCTGGGAGTGGTGGTTCATGCCTGTAATCCCAGCACTTTGGGAGGCTGAGGTGGGCAGATCACTGAAGGTCAGGAGTTTGAGACTAGCCTGGCCAACGTGGTGAAACCCCGTCTCTACTAAAAATACAAAATTAGCCGGTTGTGGTGGCGGGCACGTGTAATCCCAGCTACTCAGGAGGCTGAGGCAGAAGAATTTCTTGAACCCGGAAGGCAGAGGTTGCAGTGAGCCCAGATCACGCCACTGCACTCCAGCCTGGGCAACAGAATGAGACTCCGTCTCAAAAAAAAAAAAAAAAAAAAAAAAAAAAAAAAAAAAAAAAAAAGATTAAATTGAAGAGCAAAAGAAAGATTCAGTTTGAAATCACTACAGTCTATGGCTACTAGTTTTCAATTCATATGTGAGTAAGTATATTTCATAGTTTTAAAACTCCACACATGATTCTTTTATGTCACATGTTTTAAATTAGGCACAATAATGTGTGTGTTAGAAACCTACTTGGAGTTAGTTGATGCAGAGATGTTTGGGGACTTCACATCCATTTTCTAATCTCTAGTTCTCATATACTTCCTAAACTTGGAAAAATTTTGCATTGTACAAGCCATGAAGAAATTTGAATGTTGAAACAATTATTCTTTTCTTTTTCTTACTTCTGTGGAAATTAAACAACAAAAAAACTTTGTTAATTCAAGACTGTATTATGCCTGAGGTTTTAAATACACAAAAGTCAGTAAAATAAAAGTGATGGTTCCTAGAGCAAGTATAATTCAGCTATATTGCACATATATATTAAAGCATAAAAGTTAACACCATATGTACAAAATACTACACGGGCCCATTTGTGTCACAACTGATAAATGCACAACTCCTATAGGAGCTGTGAGCTCTTATAAGAGCCCAAGATTTGAGTCCCAGATATGAGAGAGGTTTAGGTACGGTTGTGAGAATACTGCTGCATTTCTTCTGTAAATTTTAAATTTCAACCAGAAAGCTGTTGAAGCTAAAATTTCATTAGGGAAACAGTGTTAGCACTTCTGATTTTTACAGTCACAGATTTCTTTGTATATTATAAATTCAGAATGGTCTTTGCCATTTATTGGTTGTTGCTGGTCATTTATTGTTTTCAACAAATATTTATTGAGAATTTACTAGGTACCAGATTACCCTAGACACTTGGGTCATCAGCAAACCAGACAGTAATTCTTGCCCTTGGGAAGCTTACATTCTGGTGAGGACAGGCAGACAGTAAACATAACAAATAAGTATATTATAAAGTAGGGTAGTAGTTGTTAAGTGCAATGAAAAAAAAAAAGAATAGAGAAGAGGTATACAGAGGACAGGAAGTTGGTGGATACGTTGCAATATATTAAAATAGGGAAAGAGGTGAGAAAAGGCTGGAAGGCCATAGGGAGTCAGCCAAGTTCATAGACAGAAGATGGTTTCAGGCAAAGTGAACAGCTGGAGCAAAGGCCCAAAGGCAGGAACATATCTAGCATATTTGAGATGCCGCCTCAGTGTGGCTAGAAAGGCCTGAATGAAAGGGAGAGTAGTGGGGGACAGTATCAGAGAGTTAACAGAACACTGGCTCATGAAGGGCCTGCGGGTCATTGTCTGGATTTTGACATTTTCATTTGAGCAAAAGGGTGTAATCCCACAGCTTTAAGCAGAGAAGTGACATGATATGATGTTACTTCTAAAAGGGTCACTCTGGCTGTTTTTGTTGAGAGTAAACCATGCAGGGACTACAATGATAGTATGGAGCCTCATTGGAGAATCAGAATAATCCAGGCTATATGCTTGAACCAGGCTAGCAGCAGTGGAATGGGGAGAGAAATGTTATGTTTTGGAGCTAGTCTGAAGGTAAAACCAACAGGATTTCCTAATGAGTTGAGTGTGGAATGTGGCAGTTAGAAAGAAATAAAAGGTGACTACATACAAAGTTTTTGGTTCAAGCAACTGGAAAGATTATGTTGCCATTATCGTAGATGTATAATTGTTGGTGAAATATGTTTGGGAAGGAAGATTATTTCAGTTTTGGACTTGTTAAATTTGAGATATCTTTTAAATATCCAAGTGGTGATGGAATCATTGCATCTAAGAGTGTGAAATTCAAGAGAAAAGTCTGCTGGACCTGTAGATTGGGGAGCCATGAGCTTCTAGATAGTATTTGAAGCCATAGGTCTTATTGAGGTCATCAAGAGGGTATAGATGGAGAAGAGAGTAAGGCCCTGGAGCCCTCCAACATTAAGAGGTCAGAGGAAAGAGGAGGAACCAACAAACGAGACTGAGAAGAAATGACCAGTGAAGGGAGAGAAAAATGATCAACTGGGTCAAATGCTGCGGATAGATTAAATAATCTAAGAACTGATCATTGACCACTGAATTTAGCAACGTAGAAGTCATTGGAGACCTTGATAAGAGTAGTTTCAGTAAAATGGTGGGGACAAAGCTTGATTGTAATGGTTTAAGTGAAAAAATAGAGAATATGTTTATGCCCAATACTTTTGATATATTTTGCTGAAAAGAGGAACAAGGAAATGGGATACTTGGTGAAGGCAGTGAGATCAAGAAAGTGATATGCTGGTTATAAGTATTTAACAACCAGCTCTCTGGCAAAAATAAAAATTCTAAAGAAATTTTGAGTTGTAGCTTTTGCCAATTTCAGTAGTGCAAATTCTCCTATTATGGCTGATTTTACTGAACACAGAGTTGAGAAGAGTTGGGCACAACTGGCTTTCAAGGGCTGGAGTGAGCCAGCTCCAGGACACTACTGGGTAACAGAAATTTTGTTTTGTTTTAAAATGAAAGAAAAAAGTAGTTTGTATATCTTAAAGGGACTAATTCAATAGAGATTTAAAATTTGATGATCTAAATAAAAAAGGGGGTGATTTCTGGTTGAAATTTTCCATAGTAGGTGAGACGGGATGTGATGCAGTGCACACATAGAGGGATCAGCTTTAAATAGAAACCTGTAGAGTTCATCTTTGTTAATAGTGGGAAAGCCAAAGAATATAGTGAGTATTCTGTAGGTTTTTTGGTGACAGGAGCCTCACTGTTTATTTGTATGGAAGAGAAACCCACCTAAAATAAATTAAGCCTTTAAAAATAATGAATATTTGGAAAGATATAGTGATAGCTCAGAAAACCTAATGGGACTAACTGTAGTTGAGCCTCATGAGGAAACTTACGTCTTTGTTCTTAAGTTTTAGACATATCCTTCTCTATCTCTAGAGAATGAATTTCTTTCCTTCATTTTTGCATGTTCCAAATTCGGCTTCCCTGTTCAAGTGTCCAGTAGAGAGAAGCAAACTGCAGATAAGAGAACCTGTTACCTAACTTGTGTCAGTCTCCACCTGTGGTCCAATCAGCTTATATCAGAGGGCAGGAGCTACTGACCAGTTAGCAAAGAAGATTCATTTTAAGGGAATGGGGTGGGTTCTCTGGGCAGGATAGGGCTAAGGATGAAAACATAGACATCTTCAATATGGTCATTAACAGTTTGGGGAAAGTATTGAATGAATGAATATCTTCTGTGTCATTCATTTTTTTATTCATTTATGTATTCATCAATTAATTATTTATGAGCTACTATGTGCCAATCATTGTGGTATACAGTGGAGCTATGAAGATGAATAATTCTTCTCCCTATCCTAAGAGCATTTCCATTTTTCTAAGGTGTTTACAGTCTTCCTCAGTATGAAAATGATAGTGGTGATAGCACTGGTTGATTATGTCTTAAAGATCAAATATTGAAAACATTTTATACTATTTTTGATACAAACATTAGTCATTAGCCCAAAGACATCACGTACCTACAAGGCATTTGTTAAAAATCATTTATTGCCTTTTTTTTTTTTTTTTTTTTTTTGAGACGGAGTCTTGCTCTGTAGCCCAGGCTGGAGTGCAGTGAGTGCAGTGGTGCCATCTTGGCTCACTGCAAGCTCTGCCTCCTGGGTTCACGCCATTCTCCTGCCTTAGCCTCCCGAGTAGCTGGGTGGGACTACAGGCAGCCGCCACCAAGCCCAGCTAATTTTTTGTATTTTTAGTAGAGTTGGGGTTTCACTATGTTAGCCAGGATGGTCTCCATCTCCTGACCTTGTGATCCGCCCGCCTTGGCCTCCCAAAGTGCTGGGATTACAGGCATGAGCCACTGCGCCTGGCCTTATTGCCATCTTAATCTCTTATTAAAAAATGAATTATTTTTGGTAATTTTTTTATAGTTGGTTTCATAGATTGTTTTTTTGTGAGAAAAGGAGCATGAATTCCTTGCTTTCATATGCTAAAAAAGTTATATTACCTCATGCTGATATTTAAAATAATTCATTTGTGTTTCATATTAGTTTTTGAATCATCTAACATATGTACACTGTTAAAGGCTTAAACATTATAGGAGAGAATGAAATTAAAAGTTAACATAACATCTAGCTCCCTGAGCTCTTCTTCCTTAAACCTTCTAGTCTCACTTCACCGAAAGAAATACTGCCAACATTTCTTATGTAGACTTTGGGAAATGTTTAATGTATATTTAAGATATTTATACACATATAGTACGGTCCTAACTTAGGATTGAAAAGCACTTGGCGTTTGTTCTTTGAAATTCCCTGCATATATTTCTTCTTTAAAAATACTTATGTTATTGGATAAGAAATAACGAATCCCAACTTTTCCTCCTGAACAGACCTGAGACAGAGATCCTAAGTAGCTGAATTTCATCTTGTAATACTAATCCCATTTTACTGAATTGTGTTTCAGAGAAGCTTGTCACTTGTCCATGCTCATATAATTAACAAATGACACAAGTGAGATTCAAAGCCATGCTCACATTATAATGGACTCTACTGTCTTCCAAATATTCTTGCCTCTTAATGATAAACAACTATATTATTTCTTCATGAATTTTTAAAAAATGTTATTTTTCCAAGCTTTTGCAAATGCCTGTTAATAACAGAGGTGTCACCTTTGAAATATTATGCTCTTTATGGCAATGAAAATAACTGCAAGCTTAATTTTTTAATTTAAAAATTTTTATGTTCCATAAATGCAGAACATTTTGCAATTCAGAATCCTGGATCTGATTATTTCGAAAAAATGTATTGGGGCTGTTTTCCTGAAGGATACTTTACTTTTTCATGTGGTCTTTGGTTGCCAAAGTAGGTTGACAGATTCCCTCTCATACCTTCCTATAAGAACAGCAGCAGGTGGTGGTCTTAGAAAGAGGGGATGCATATTTTTAAGCATTTTTTAAAGCCAAGTATTCTGGCAAATAATTTCTCTCTTGGCTGAATACTTGAGCCCCAGCTTTGATATGTTTGTTCTCTCTAAAAAAAAAAAAAACAACAAACAACAACAACAAAGCACACACACACACAAAAACCAGTATCCTCTAATTCCTCTATTTAAGGCTGGAAAATAGAATAGAACCTTAGTATCCTTCAATAAGAATTCTGTAATTTTCATTGCAGGTAGAGAAAAGATGGAAGGGAGTATAGCTCTTCAGAATTTGTCCTTATATGTTCTAATCTGTAGATGATGGGAATCTACAAAGCCCATCATCAGTAAATGATTATTTATTTTTGAATGAGCTGTGTTGCCAGACATAACATTTTTTTTTACTATCTGTGTTTCTTTTTTTTTTCACAATAAAATTTTATATTCATCCACAAAAAAACATCTTGCAACCTTCGGAAATTGTAGAAAGAAAACAGTGGGGAGCATATCCTTGTGGAGCGTCTCTGGTTGTAACTGGTGATTAGTATTTTGGTCTTTTGACTTCAACCCCATCAGCTTCCATCTTCTTCCTCTTCTCAATGATTGCACTAATCTTCCACTGGCAATCAAGCTCTGCTTTGTCATTGGTTTCCTTGAAGCGTCTGGTTTTCCGCCCTTCAGACGTTTTGATACCATACTGGAATGCAGCC
Organism: Pan troglodytes; assembly: GCF_028858775.2. NCBI lineage: Eukaryota > Metazoa > Chordata > Mammalia > Primates > Hominidae > Pan > Pan troglodytes. The sequence goes on along the minus strand of NC_072410.2, from coordinate 64,228,961 downwards.
TTGGGCAAAGCCTCTTTGTTGTTCATATACTCGCTGTAGTCTTCCTGGGTATCAAAGTCCCCACGGCTTAAGGTTCCCTTCTTGTTACCCTGGTCCATTTTGCTATAATCCACATCCTCATCACTATCCACAGCCATGTCATCCATCGTGGCTGGACAGCACTCTGCATAACTGTTGGACATGCCAAAGAAATCTCTCAGCTGCTTTTTGTCTTCTGCAATTTTCAGCGATTCTGTGCCTTCCCAGCCAGCAGACCCAGCAAACTTTTCATTGATGGACTTGATCAACTCCTTGGCCGACCCAGGTCCTTTGTCAACGTCCATGGACTCATCATGTACTTTTGGCTTCTCAAAGTAGCTGTGTCTCTTCTTTTCCACTTCTCTCTCTCGGTCCTGCTCTCACTCTCGTTCCCGATCTCGTTCTCGTTCCCGATCTCGTTCTCGCTCCCGATCTCGTTCTCGCTCTCGCTCTCGCTCTCAGTCACGGTCTCTGTCTCCTGATCACGCTCCCGTTCCCGACATCTCTCCCGCTCCTTGTCCCAAGGTGTCTTGATTGTGGAGGGTGTGTAATCCCCAATGTCTTCGAAAATACTCCTGTCAGCCTCAGGAGGTTTCTTCTCTTCCAGCTCCCCTTTATCCTTCTTCTTAAGCTTCTTGTTACGGGTTCCCTGCCTCAGGTATGAAAGCAACTGGGTAAGCTTGCTAATGACAATATCATTTGTGGTCAGTATGGTCTGGGCCTCCATGGTGAGGCAATCAACCTTGCTGCGGATAAGAGTGGTGGGGATATCTGTGTCAGCTTACTCATCATCCAGGCCTACCACATAGGCCATGCGGCCCGGCAGGAACAACTCATTCCGCTTATATGCTTGTTCTTAAAAAGCACTCGGTAAACATTGCGGCCCAGACGTGTTTTAAATTCAATTTTATTTTCAGGATCCTCATCTTTCTTGGTTTCTTTCTGGGGCTTTTCCATCAGTTCCTCTTCCTCTTTCTCTTTGCTGGCAATCTCAGCTCGTACCTTTTGAAGCAGAGCAAAATCCAAGCCTTTCACCAAATGGGTGTGTTCCATGTCACCACCCAAGAATTTGGACTCCTGGATCAACTGTCTTCTCTTCTCTGCAGCTGATTTGTCCGCCTTAGCAGTGGGGCCAACAGCCCTGTAGTTAGCTGTGGTGTTGATAAGCTCGGTTTCTTCATAATCTTTGTTCACTCCATCTCTCCGTTCCTTGGCACGACCCCGGTACTTCTCTGCTAGCTCTCTCTCTCTCTCAATTTCTTGTTGGCGTAGCTTAGCATAATAATTTTTCTTTTTCCTCCTTCGTGCAGCTAGGTCTTCATCCTCATTGTACTCCCTTGGCATCTCATGGTGACGTGACTTAGAAGGTGGTGCAGAGGTAGGTGCAGCCCTGGGGTTCATGAGAAGTTTCCTGAAGTCTTCATTGGTGAGTTTTGATTGGTGGAAGGAGTGAGGATCATCCACATCGTGGCCATCAGGGGCCAAAGGGTTGGAGAAAGGCTCACTATCTCGCTCCGGCATTTTGTTATCATTCTTCCGCTGTCATCAACAATCGAGTCTCCAACCTACTATCTGTGTTTCTTGTAGTTATATTTTTATTTGTCTGTCTTTGGATAAGATGCTGAGATCCAGTTTTCTTTTGGAAACTTAGTTGTCTGCATGGTAAGGAAAATGTGCCTGTCTTAATAGTTAATGATTAAGCTATTAATCTGGGGATATAAAAAATAAAAACCAATAAAATTTCATCAGTGATATGGGAAGTGAAAATATCTGTTAGGTAATACAGAGATTGAACAATTTTAACTTTGTTTATTGGCCACACATTCCTTTCCTCCCTCTGACTTAGCTGATACGCTCCTTCATCTTCCCAATGAGTCAGCCACATTTATTAAGAGCCCACCATATTTTAAACGCAATGTATGTGCTGAGGGTAAATACAAAATAACCGGAAAATAAGGATAATTAGCTGGAGGAATTTATAATCTAGTTTCCTTTTTTTCCCCTTTGCTTTTCCCACTCAACCTCTTTCTTTGTTTTATTCCATTTAATTTTTCATTCCTGGGGTCTGCAAGCATTCTATATGACTGCCACATTCCCCTTTTTCTTTTATGTGCTCTTTATTTCATTCAGGAATACAGTTCAGGAATTTTCATTTGTAACTTTTTTTTAACATATGCCAGTGCTATATGACTATGCCAAATAAGTAAGATTATAAATATTTTAAGACAATTTTATAGGTGTTCATAACACTATAGGTATATGTAAAGATGTGTAAAAATTATATATGTATAAAATCCTGAAGGGCTATGGATAGCTATGTGTTTCAATAACTGAAATAAACATTTATATATACTCTATGTTAAAATGACCAAATTAAGTGGTATTACTGATTAAACATATGTAGTTGTTAATATATATTTATCCTTAGCCATTTTGATTATAGTTAATTTTAGGGACTAATTACAATAACGTTTGACAGCTTTAATTAGACCCCATTCAAAAGTGCTGGGTCAACATGGATAAATAATTCTGAAAATACTCTTGATACACTTACAAACCTATAGGAATTACTGCTAAGACTTTGTCTACACTTAGCATTTCAGTATCCTATTTTCATTTTTACCACTAAAATTCCTTAAATCTGTTTTTGGTGGTTGAGGGAAAAACTAATGTTAAGTAAAATAATATATCGTTTGCAAATATTTTGAGCAGCTAATTAACAATGTTCTAGATACACCCAAACCAACGAATAAAAAATTCTCTTTCTCACTTTCTTTCTCTTATCTTTTTTTTAAAATTCATTTTTTTAAATTTTATTTTTCCATAAGTTATTGTTATTAGGGTGCAGGTTGTATTTGTTTACATGAGTAAGTTCTTTAGTGGTGATTGGTGAGCTCCTGGTGCACCAATCACCCAGGCAGTATACACTGCACCCACTGCACCATATATAGTCTTTTATCCCTTGCCTCCCTCCCACTCTTCCCCCTAAGTCCCCAAAGTCCCTTGTATCATTCCTTTTTTTTTTTTTTTTTTGAGACGGAGTCTTGCTCTGTCGCCCAGGCTGGAGTGCAGTGGTGCGATCTCAGCTCACTGCAAGCTCCGCCTCCCAGGTTCATACATTCTCAATGCCTCAGCCTCCCGAATAGCTGGGACTACAGGTGCCTGCCACCATGCCCGACTAAGTTTTGTATTTTTAATAGAGACGGGATATCACCATGTTGGCCAGGCTGGTCTTGAACTCTTGATCTCAAATGATGCACCCACCTCGGGGTCCCAAAATGCTGGGATTATAGGTGTGAGCCACCGTGCCGGCCCATTGTATCATTCTTATGCCTTTGTGTCCTTGTATCTTAGCTTCCGCATATCAGTGAGAACATACCATGTTTGGTTTTCCATTCCTGAGTTATTTCACTTAGAATAATAGTCTCCAGTCTCATCCAGGTCATTGCAAATGCTGTTAATTCATTCCTTTTTATGGTTGAGTAGTATTCTATTGTGTATGTGTGTATATATGTGTGTGTGTGTATGTATATATATATATATATATACATATATATATATACATATATATATACATATATATATATATATATATCACAGTTTCTTTACCCACTTGTTGATTGATGGGCATTTGGGTTGGTTCCACGATTTTGCAGTTGTGAATTGTGCTGTTATAAACGTGTGTGTAAGTATCTTTTTTGAATAATGACTTCTTTTCCTCTGGGTAGATACCCAGTAGTATGATTGCTGGATCAAATAGTAGTTCTACTTTTAGTCTCTTATATTCTCAGTGGAGAAGAAGCAGAAAGGATTGAAGGGGTGGGATGACGACTTTATAAACCGATAGATTCTCAAAATGCCTCCCCTTATGCATCTATACTATCTATTCAACTCAACTTAGTTATATGGCATTGTGTTAGGTCATGATGGAAGAGAGGCATTGGTCAAAAAATAAACAAAATTAATAGAAATGTAATCAAATTTGCAAGTTTACTATGGTTAAACATAAAATATAATTATAAAGTTATTAAAAATGAACATTCTAGATATTAGAAGACATTTGTTTAGAAATACATATTAACTAATAAATGCTATACAGTACCTCCTGCTTCGTGCAAAAGTCTACGCCATCTACCCATCAGATGAGTAGCCATACAGTTAAAATATTCTCAACCTAATCTTAAAAGGATAATGCTTAACATTAGAAAAAATCTTGAAATTGTCAAACATTAGAGGAGGAGGAAAGTGTTACACAATTTGCATTATAATTTAAAATAGAGGAAGACTTTTTTAATTTGAAAAAGAAAATATAAATTAATTTATTTTGAATATGGTTATGTTCTTCAAGTAAGCTGAAAAACAAAAACAAAGAGACAAAGCCCTAAAGCCATGAAAAGGCCCTCTTCTCATGGTGACCTTGACAAAGCAATGCTGTCTCCCAATAGTCAACAAAGGGCATAGGGAATGTCTGCGTCAGGGTTAATCTGGGTGGACAAGGCAAGGTGTTTCTTGATGGTTTCTGAATGGAAGGTAATTTTGACGAATATTCTGTTTGGTTAACCTGATCAAAACAACAACGTGGGACTCACATTTAACAAGTTGATAAGAATAAGTTAATGTGTTGGAGCCAGCATTTGTGACACTGAAATGAAAGTGTTTGGAGAGGAGGAAATTAGAGCCATGATCAGCTAGCAAAACAAGACCAAAATAGACTATCCTGATATTGGATATATTTTTTCTCAAAAAAGTATCTTTTTATTACAAAGTAATAAATAGTCCATGCAAAAAATTTTTAATGATACAGGAGTAGTGACCTCCCTCTCAAAGGCAATCACTCTATTTTGGTATACATCATTTCAGATGTGAAAACGTATCTACAAGGTCAGAAGTATATATATACACATACATATACGCACATATACATACATATACTTTTCATATAAATAACAATGTATTTCTATGTTTTCATATTTCTATATATATTTATATATACATTCATATATATGCATTCATGTGAATGTATATGTAAATAAATCTGAAAGTATATATAAACAAATGTATAAATATATTCATATATAGTATAGTATCTAAATCAGTTGCATCTTAAAAATAGTTGTATGTATTCCATTGTTTAAATGCATCATAATTAAATTAGCCAACCGGATGTAATTTTAATTAAGTTTACATTGACTCTATTAAAAATGTGTTTTTATTTGCTTTGTCTGAATTATGATTTTGGTGATCTATGACCTCTATGTCTCCATTACCCTGATTAACTAAAAATGGACTGCATATTATTAGAAAATGTCATAGGAGGCAGCATTTAAAATTAACTTTTAAGGTAAACTAAAAATCAAAAGACCTGGATTTTATTTCTAGCTTCAAGACTTAGATAACTTTTAAGGTAAACTAAAAATCAAAAGACCTGGATTTTATTTCTAGCTTCAAGACTTAGATATTATGTACATTAATTAAAACAATTTCAACAGTAGCAAACATACGGCACATCTGGGGTTACGAATTTATTCTACAGGATTGTTTTAAATTTTTAAAGGAATACAGAGACATGTTGGTTGACAGCAACTCTCACAAAACTTTTCTAGGAAGTAGAATTAAGGCTCCAGCCAGAGTGACCATGAGTTTAAACCAGAGAAACATTTTTAATGTTATATGCCTTTATATTAATGGAAAAAAAGAAGAAAATTATCTTATGAGATGGTTAATAATTTTCATTTTTATTTTTCTCATTTACATTTTCTTTTTCATGTTGGCCCATGCACTAAACTAAACTGTGATTCAAGGCTTGGTATATCCTGTAACTACACAGCAATTTCCAAAACTTACTTCCTTTTTTTTTTTTTTTGAGACAAGAGTCTTGCTCCGTCACCCAGGCTGGCATGATCTTGGCTTACTGCAACCTTTGCCTCCCAGGTTCAAGTGATTCTCCTGCCTCAGCCTTCCGAGTAGGTGGGATTACAGGTGCCCACCACCACACCTGGCTCATTTTTGTATTTTTAGTAGAGGCAGGGTTTCACCATGTTGGCTAGGCTGGTCTCAAATTCTTGACCTCAAGTGATCCACCCACCTTGCCCTCCCAAAGTGCTGGGATTACAGGTGTAAGCCATCTTGCCCAGCCAACTTACTTCCCTTTTAAAGCATCTTCAGCATTTTTTATTCCTTTAGATTCCTTCTCTTATTGTGTTTTTTTGTTAGTGTTAAGCTTTCTTACATTAATTTCGTTTCCACAGTTCAGTGAATTCTGAAACATAGGTTACTTCTGGATACCATGTCCATGGTTACAGTTTTGGATTCCATTTGTTTTCCTCTAGATGACATTGAGGGATAGGTAGCCCAGTAAGCTTTTCATATTCTGGCATTGATTTCTCTGTAGAGATTACTATCACATTTAATTTGATAATTTTTAAATAGTTTTTATCACCTGCTATATCCTTCTCTAGCTTTCTTTATATAGTATTATAAGCATTAATATATTAATATGTATATCCTATCCATCTACCTTCATGCAAATGTTATATGTATGTGTTTGTGTGTGCATGTATATATATACACACCTATACATATATATAATACGTGAATTATAAATGTATGCATAGATAGATGTGATTCAACTTCACTTTCTTTGTTGTGGATGACATAATTGTGTGCTCTCCTGTGGCGATATTCAAGTTCTGGTTTCATTTAGAAGATTAGGGTTGTTTTCTTTTTTTTGTTGGTATATATTTAGGCCCTTTCCCCACTGGCAAATTACATAAGCTCAAGTTCTATAGGCAAACCAGTTTCAAGAAAACTGGGGATACTTTGTACATTTTTAAATTATGTGTTTAGAGCTTAAAAACGGGGCATAATAATTTCTAAAGTATCCCTTTTTTGTATGCTTTGATAAGTACCATGCATAATATTGGATTTTATATACATTTTAAGGCTCTGATTCATAATGTAGATTGCAATTTAATAGAAAATTTAATTTTGTTAGAAGATATACTAAATATTTGATAGATGTCCTGAAGACAAATGTTGTGTGCTAAAAAGAGAGTCATAGTTTAGCAAAGATTAAGACAGAGCTGAATTCCCTGCCCATTAGTTGTGAGCTGAGCGGATTACAGGGGAGTATCCATTCCTTCAGGGAAGTCTAACTGGTACGATGTAATTTACTTTGGATTTTCAATATCTTTTGCTTACTTCATCTCCTAAAAGGATAACTTTGAAAGTAAATTGCAAAAGCGACCATATTAGACCCTTCTGATGAAGAATTAGAAAAACAGATCAATATTAGGTGAAGTGTGTATTTTTCTAAATCAGTATTAGCATGGCAACCAAGAAGTGATTTATATGCTTAAAATACAAATTAATCATCAATAGAGTTCTTACATCATTATTTACAGTTAAAATATTCAGGAGTCATAATTTAGAAAAAAAGGTATTTTAAGCTCCCCGTGACCTGATGATCACAATATTTGGCCATTTAGCATTGCTCTTGCAAGGTGGTGTCCTGCATGTAAAATCATATGCAGATGCAAATGTTCAGATTTTACAAATTGTAATAAATCCTGTAATTATGAGGCATAGTTAATTAGCCTCCTGTGAACTGAAAGGCATTGTTAAGTACCCTAAGTGTCCTTCCAACATATGGGATGCACTGTATGTAGGGTGAAAGGATTCCTCCCCGCAATAATCTTTCAGTTCTTGTCCTTTCTCCTAGGTGACAATTCCATAATGTAAGCATCTATCTACTCAGAACTGAACTGAGACCTCCTATCCATTTTGCATAGGACACTGGACAGGCATTAAAATGGAAACAATATTTTTTCCCTCTTGATGCAGAGGAGATTTAAATTGGTACCCTGGAGGTAAAAAGGGCACAGCTCATCACCCAGTGCCCAGGCTGTAGGGGATTTTTTTAAAATAGTAAGTACAAGAACATGATTTTCCTTTCTCAGTTTTTGGGAATACAGTCATTTAGAAAATATTTTATTAGTATAATTGCTTATATGAATCATAACCTTTCAAATACTCTAATTTTCATGGATCCATTTTAAACATTGATTATTTAAGTTCTGAAAAAAAGGTGTGAGTGTGTGTATGCGTGTATTTCTGGATTTATTGTAATACAATCGTGAACTTCCATATAAATAAAGTGAAGTAAAGATTTAGAGCATTCAAACCAAAGTTTTTATTACTTACGTAAATACAAGTTTTTATTACTTACAAAAGTATTTGTATCTGTTATGGCTACAAGTTTCTATTTTATTTTTCTGTAGCCTCAGTTTTCGTTAGTTGCATTTTTTTATCTCATGAACTAAAAAATTCAATATTCATCTAATGCATGCACATTTGGAAGATTATTTTACAGAATCAGTCTGTAGCTACAGTTTCTGTGTCTATAGATGGACAGGTTGAACCAGACAGCCACTTCATGATTCTATGAAATTTGAGACTGAAACTTCCTGCCTTTTTAATGATCTGAGAATGAAGGCAAATTAAAATAATTTCTTTGAAATTAAATTGCATTTTCAGAAATAATTCTAAATATTATAACACCAGATCTTCCACTTCCTAATTCTCTGACATGTACCAGCACCACTGCCTACTGTAGGTGTGTTCCTTCTGAACTTTGCTATACAGGCCTAAGACCAGCACTTAAATACTTACAAATTGAATTGCACTGTGTTAGAAACTGGCTTGATAAAATAAATTACTATATCTTGTAGGTTAAGATTTGAGTTCTGCAATTGTAGCTGTTACAAATTACCTGAAAACCTTTTTATATTGCATTTCTTATGGCTGTATTTTACAATTGCTCTAATAAAAAATTCTATACAAAAATTGTTTGATATTAATAGCAATCATTAACAACTTGATAGATTCTTGTTAAGTATATTTGCAATACATTTAATCTTATTAAACTCAGCCTTGAGTTGTTTCTTCCAAATATTATAGGTCTTTATGAAGCTAGCAATATAAAGAAGAGATTTCAACCATTTTCGGCCAAAAATTAGGTTTAGCTTAATGGATCAATTTTTTTCTTATTAAACTGCATCTGACCAGTGCCAAGTAATACATTCAGCATTGATCTTTGTCTCACCCTGCTGTAGCTTGCATTCTCTTTATGTACATGAAAAATAAGGTGCCAGGAATGAAAACAATGCCTGTATAATACAAATATAGAATTTTTCTCAGACTTCCATTCAGTTTATCATTTCACTTTGTTATTAATGCTTTGCCTGCTGCTTTTCAGAAATGTGTTTTTAAAAAGCACATTTATTTCCATAAAGAATGCTTTCTTCTGTTGTAATTATAAAAAACATACACCATATACTGGAGTACATCAGTTGTTTCAGGGGCATGGAGAAAATATATGAGCCCCATTCACATGTGCAAACAGCCTGTTCTAAATGTGGAGCCCTCCAGGGACTTGACCCAGTAACTCCAGGGATCTGAAGCCTACTGGTTAGAACTGGGGCTTGAATTTGAAGTTGTGTTTTTCTTTCTGTAAAAATAGAAAGAGAAATCAAAATGGAACCAGGTTTTAATAGATACAGAGTGTGCACTCGACAAATTTGAAGTGATGTCGGTGCTTCTGTGAACTTCTCAGTGTTTGTGACACCTATAGTCATAACAGTAGCCCCCAGACCTCTTCATACCACTCCTCTCCTGTCTTTTTTCCATCCTAATACATTCTGTATACTTCTTGGGAGAATCTTATATCATTGCCTCAACTTGGAACTTCCACTTTGCTTTAAAGTTTTATTGGCTCTTTATTGCCTTAAAAGGCAGCATTGAACCACCACACCTGGGCACTTAAGACTCTGGGGAATTGGGTTTTAACCCGACTTGTTGCCCTTGCCTTACACTTTCCCTACACAAATCTTTGAATTACTATGTTTCCAAATACACCTTGTGCATTTCTTTGCTCACACTTTTCCCCTGGTTAAAATGCTCTTTAATTCTCCCTTCCCCTTTTCCACCTGTCCAGTTTCTATCAGTCTTTCAAGTTCCAATTTCGTATGTCACCATTGCTTCAAAATGTTAGCTCCTCACTCTGCACAAACTGGGTTTTAAATGAAAAAGTAAGCTTTGGAGTCTAACAAATTTGGTTGGAATACAAAACAGACAAGCTGCATGACCTTGGTCAATTTAGTTAACTCTAATTTAGTAACTTCATTTACTCCAACTTTGAAAGTGGCAATTTTAATATTAATTCTGTATTGTTGTGAGAATTAAATGTATTTATATAATAATCTTGGCAAATGGTTGGCATCTGATAAATAATAATAGTTTTCTTTCTTCTCCCCTGAGGTCCTGTAGTCTGGACCATTTATTTGGTACACACTGTTGACATGTTGCAATAATTTTTTTTATTTATCTGTAGTTACCATCTCATCAACTGATTTTTAAGGTTCCTTTTCCATGGTGATGGTGCCATATATTACTTTGTATCTGTCATAATGTAAAGCACAGATTCATGCATACTAGACATGATTTGATTAACTTGTTATATTTTTTCTCAACAATAAAGAAAAATAGTATCTTTCTTCTCCATTGTCTTTCCACATATTGTCCCTTGTCAACATCAGGAGTCAGTCTCGGAATTCTTATAATTTGTTTTAGATTTTTCTTTTAATTAGTCTCTTTTAAAACGGGAATGATACTTGATGGATGCCTAGAGCCCCTAAAGAGTGACAACTAATATGAGACAAGGGCAAGTGTCTTTCCGTTTGAACCATGTGGCTTCATTCTTTTTTGCCAGCAGTGAAATGGTGATTTGATTTCAAGTCCTAGATAAGGCATCTTGGATTGGAACATAGTTGTAATGTGGGACACACTCTTGTCTCTCTGATTGGTGATGGGAGGTGATAATCCATAGAAGGCTGTCTTGTATTTTCTGGGCTTGGAAACTGTGAGGTATATAAAGCTATAACCTTTCCCATGATGAGATGGCAGTGCTTTGTATCAGTGGCTCAGGTACTCTCAAGAATATAGGAAATCGACTTGGGCAATTCTTTGTAACAGCTTCATAAGTTAGCAGTTAAAAGTATGTTTTTTGGGAAATATATGTCTTAAAGTTGGGCTTCTTAGTGGTTATAATTTATATAAATACCAGAGGCATACACCATTCATAATTCCATCCAAGGCAACCAAGGTGCAAACATGTTTTCTTTGTAGACACATGAATGCAAACATACCATAAATACAGGTACACATGCATACCACTAGAGTAGCATCGAAAATGAAATATGCGGCCGGGCACAGTGGGTCACGCCTGTAATCCCAGCACTTTGGGAGGCCAAGGTGAGTGGATTACCTGAGGTCAGGAGTTCGAGACCAGCCTGGCTAACACGGTGAAATCCCGCCTCTATTAAAAATACAAAAAATTAGCCGGGCGTGGTGGCGGACACCTGTAATCCCAGCTGCTCAGGAGGCTGAGGCAGGAGAATCCCTTGAACCTGGGAGGCAGAGGTTGCAGTGAGCCGAGATCATGCCACTGCACTCCAGCCTGGGCAACAGAAGCAAAACTCCATCTCAAAAAAAAAAAAAAAGAAAGAAAGAAAGAAAGAAATACGCAACTCCATGTGTGTGAAATATCATCAAACTGCATGTTTAGCTAAAGGTTCCATCCTAAGTCTTTGAGTGATCAGTATAGTCCTAAAAGTGTCCTAAAATGAGTATATGTCATGGATTAAAAGCAAACCAAAACACACACAAAAAGGGTATGATTTTTGGAGTAATATATACCATAAAAAACAATGTTTATATTGAATATGTATGAGTTTTGTCATAAGTGCTCCTTAGTCTTTTCTAACTCCGAAATAAATTTTAATTTTTAAAAAGGAAAGTATATAAAACCTGCCTTTTTAAAATTTAAGAATAAAAGAAAAAAGTTAAACTATTACAATGCAATTCATATTTTTATACTACATTTTAGGTTTCAGTTTTGCAGTAAACACAAATGAGAAAAATGTTTTTAAGGCTAGTAAGGGAAAACATCTTATGTCTTCATGACATTTTGCCAGGGAAAAATTGTATACATTAAAATTTCAACTAACTGGCATTCAGTTAATTGGCATTCTTGATTAATTTTCATTAAAAGTAAAAATAACACCTGTATTTATTTTTAAAATTTAAATTGTACAGAAGGGACAAAAATGAAAAGTAAAAGTTTCTCTCCACTCACCACTGGAAATCACTTAGGTCATTTATTTTACCTGCCCTCTTTCTTTCCCTTCTGCGCTCCTGCTATCTCTCTCTTTTTCCGTCTCCCTCCCGTTTTGTTCTATTCAATTGTATTGTGAGGTGGTAAAATTATTATTTATTTTCTAACTTATCAATCTTAGGCTACTCATAGGATGGCCTACTGTGAAGGGCACATCCATTTTACACCATCACCACCTTCCATATCCTCCAACTTTTCTGCATTCTGATTTGTGTTAAGTTTTATAACATATACATTCTACTCTGTAGCCATAGTGAAGCCTTCCTCTACTTTTAAAAACCACAGGACAATTCTACACATTTTAACCCAGTAAAACAGTATTATGTTGTGTAAATGTTATTCAATGAAGAGCCAAGCATTTCGGTTGGACTTTGGCAAAGTAAAGATAATACTATCTCACTAAACTTCCAACTGCTGCAAAAGGAATTCCAAACTTCCAGGTTCAGTGGAAATATATATTTAAAATTCAGAAGTCTTTTTTTTTAAATTTCCAGAATGTGTGTCTATTTATTTATTTATTTATTTATTTATTTATTTTCAAAGGCAGCCTATTCTTTTTAATGGATACCAAATTCTTTCAAATTCTTTCTGAAGATACTAGTTATAATTTTAAAAGCTTTCCTTGCTGAATGATATCTTTTCGGCATTAACTCTTCTGTCCTATGAATTCTTCTAGGCTCTTTTCTTTTGTGCTCTTGGTGTCTCTCAAATATGATCTTGGAGCTGTGTTTTCTGTGTAGCTGTGTAGGAAAGCAGCAGCGGGTGGAGTGTTTGCCAGGTTTTTCTGGAGGAGGTGTGTGTGAGGAGCAGGCAGACACCCTGGGAACCCCCACAACTGGCGAATAAGAATATTTATTTTGGCCTTGGAGCACTTTAATCCTTGTGTGTTCTCCTCAGTTTCTGGGGTGAAATTCTAATATTACATCAAGCTCCCCATGCTTCCCTCTCAGCCCCCAGTCCCTCACCAGGCTTACTTATCAGCCATATCATACACTTTCTTTCGAAAGCAATTCTTGGGGTTCTTTGTGGGGGAAACCCCAGAATTTTTAAACCTAGATATTGCTGTTATTCATTTTACACACTGAAGAGGGAGAGTCGAGAGAAAGATCTGTATGGTTCAGCTGCTCAGAATGTAATTCTTCAGTTCCCCTCTGCTGACAGCCCCACAGCCCCTACTCCGAACTTGTTGACTCAACTTGAATTGATGTTTCCTTTGATGTTTTGGGTTGCAGTTTTCCCTCTAGTCTTCTCTCCTCTAATTCACTTCCACTGTCTTTGAATCAGTTTCCTCTGAATTTATGATTTTCTTCTGTGTTGCTTTCTTATTTGCCAGAACTCTTAAGAGGTTTTATTCTTCGGGAAAAAAAAATCTCTCATTTCAGTGGGACTTGGAAAGGAAGGATAAGTGGAAATAAATGCTTGATTTGCTTTCTCAAGCTGGAATCAAGGTTAAGGGCTGATCTAACACAACTGTGCTTTAGAAGGATGACTGCCAGTAAATGGAGGGTAGTGAGAGGAGAAACTGAGGCTGGGAGACTGGTTAGGAGGGTGCAACACTAGTTTGTGTGCAAGATGATGAGAGTTCCCAGTAGGACAGTTGCAGCAATAGAAAAAGATGAAACTATATTGGATAGTTTAAAAATTATTCTTTAACTTTAAGACCCGTAAGAAAGTAACCCTATGTACTAAAACAAAAAATTCCAGGGAATATCCTGGAAACAGTACACATGTCAAACCTTTATGTGTACTGTTCTGGACAATGAGCGATGATGTTTAATGATCATGAGGTAGTACAAAATCCTTAGGTAGGAAAATAAGAATTTCTCGTGCTAATCAGACTGCATTTTGTTTTTCTCTCTCTCTTTTTTTTTTTTTTTTGGAGACAGATTCTCACTCTGTCACTGAGGCTGGAATGCAGTGGCACGATCTTGGCTCACTGCAACCTCCACCTCCCAGGTTCAAGTGATTCTCTTGCCTCAGCCTCCCAAGTAGCTGGGATTACAGGCGCCTGCTATGAGGCCAGGCTAATTTTTGTATTTTTCAGTAGAGATGGGGTTTCACCATGTTGGCCAGGCTGGCCTTGCACCTCAAGTGATCCTCCCACCTCAGCCTCCCAAAGTGCTGGGATTACAGGCATGAGCCACTGCTCCTAGCCTCAGACTGCATTTTCTAGGACAGACATGAAGAACATTTTCTACCAGGCTAAAAGAATAAGATTTTAAAATAATGTTGTTTTCTAGTTGTACAGAAACTTCAGTTAACCAGGCTTCAAGAATTCAGGGAACTTGCATCTGTTTTTTTGTTTGTTTGCTTATTTGTTATTTTGAAGTCAGAAAAAGGGTATTATGAAAATGCTACCTTTATTCAGTTATGTGACTAAAACTTATATTTGAGAGAATTAAGAATTACCTTGCTTTTAGGGCAAGCAAAGATAGATTAGCGAGATTGCAAGGCAACTGAACCTCATTTATTTTTTTCAGTACTGGTCTGTGTTTGTGCTTGTATTAGAATTAAAAAGAATCTGAACAAATGCTTAAAACAATTTCTCTAGTTTCTTTGATGGTGTTAGCAGATGCTTCATATTTTAATGGATTATATAAATTGTGAGCATTAGAAAAGCAGTGAAGAGGAATGGAACTAGATCACATTTAGTATGATTATCATTATACTCATCCAGTCAGAGGAAATATAGACCAATCCTACATATTATGGGTCTACTAAAAATGCAACTTTGTCAAGGAAATTTTTTGTTTCCATAATGGTTCTGTAGTTACTTCATCACAGTGTAAAATGGTGTGGGCACAGTTATTAACTATATTCCCAGTGAAGTATACATTTATTTCCTTTGCAGATGTGCACTTCATAATTTTTTCTGTTTATAATTTGTGTATTGCCACACAATTCCCTTTTCTCTTAATAACAAAATAAGCACAGGATGATTTATAAAACTTTTGAGCCTTTTTTCTTTCTTTTATTAGATCATTAAGAATATTCTAATAGACTCTTTTCTTCAGAGAAAATCTATTTCCATAGATTTCTGTGTGTTGTTAGGGAGTGTTTTCTTTCGTTTACTCATCTCTTGTGGGTTTTTTTTTTTTTCCTGCTCTTTGTGTTTATTTCAGTCAATAAATAGATGAAAAGAAAATGCTGCATAACAAAATGCAAAGTGTATTTTTGTTTGCTAGTTGATAAATTAGGAAGATGTGGGGAACGAAAAAATTATAACCTGCATTTGCAAGACACTTTAAAAAACTTTCAAAAGCAGCACATGTATACGATGTCCCATACTGTCTTTAATGGTCCTGTGAGTTAGTGGGCTAGGTAGTGCTTTCCTAGGATGAGGATTAGAAAGCCCATTTGCAGAGAGTTTAAGTGACTCATCCAAAGACCTATAGCTGATTGTGGTGCAGACAAGTCTTGATTCACATCTTCTAATCCTCCTTTTGGGAATTACCCTTGACTATGAATAAAGCACAATAGCAAGTCTATAACTGGTAATAAATGCACAAAGAAAGAAATAAACAAAGTATTTATTCTTTTCAGCAATCTTCCTAATTGATACTAAGTCCCAGTATCATTATATTGATTGTTTGTGCAGATATGTTGATTGACAATCTGCAGTGATTATTAAAGTGGCCAAAATAAACAGATTAATTATGTGTTATCCTTCGTGACACATGGAAACACATGGCCAACATTATGGAATGTAGAAACCACAGAAAGCCTCAGTGAGACTTTGTCCAACACCCTGCTTTTAAACATAAAGAGACCAAAGCTTGTAAAGACCCAGTGTTCAGAACCACGGTCTTAGATTTATTAATAAAAATTTAGGTTTCCTTACTTGCTCCCAACCTAGGAGTCAGATCTTGTCCTTAGTCGTATCTTCTCCTTTACACACTAATAATTCCCCATATCATTAAAGAAGTGGAGCACTTGACAAAGAAATTTCTATCTCTAATAAGCCATTAATGAGATGGAAATGCAATAGGATTTCTGATCTTTTCTCCCCAAAAAGAAAAAAATGGCAAATTGGAAGGGAGTGTGTGGAAGAATAAAACAGAGATGTATTCTAGGCCCCTGTTACACAAAATGTAGGCCAGGAACCAGCAACAGCAGTATCACCAGCAGCTGGTGAGAAATGCAGAATCTCTGGCTCTAGCTCAGACCAGTCAGAATCTGCAAGATTCCTGTATGATTTGTATGTACATTAAAGTTGAGAAGCACTGCTCTACATCAACAGAGTAAGGAAAGTGAATTTTTTATTTGCTCTTCTCCCATCAATTCTTTTTTCTAATGCAAACATGTCTTTAGGTAACAAGTTGTCAAGATTTGGCTCTCTGAGAAAGTGGAAGTGGCTGTTTAGCTTCTACAAATTATTCTCTGAAACATTAGAACTCTTTACTTTATAAGAAATCTCTCCCTCAGAATTATAAAATGCTGTATTTCTCAAAATTGTTCTTTATGTGCCAGATGTCAGGAGTATATATAGTGCCATTTTATGAAAAAATGAATGAATATATTATATTACAGACACATTATTCATAATGCTAAGGATCTTTGTTTGGAATGCAGAGATTTTCGGTTTGGACTTCATGTTTGTATAAGGCTTATTCTTTCAAGTTCAACCTCAGTTTTTGAGATTTTAGTGTGAAAAACTCAAAAGTAAATCCATTTGATATCTAAAATTTTAGATACAAAGGAAGGCACCATGAAATCAATAATGTATTTGCATGGAAGCAAAGGACATCCCTTGACAAAACATTTACCTCAATGAAATGCAGACCAGTGATATTGGACTTTAAAGCAAACATTAAGTTTACCCAGTATGTATGTAATATTTTCACAAAAGGCAAACTAACATGGTTCTCATTATTTAGAGATATATTTTTCAGAAGAGAGAAAGCTAATGGAAGAATATTCTGATATTTTTGCGGGCCAGATTTTGTTGTTTTCTTGATTCATAACAAGGCTTTCTGGGTACAAGTCAGTCAGGTAAGGAAAGCAGGAATTGACCACTGTCTTAGAAGATGAATAAGATTTGAGTAAGGTGAGGATAGAGGTTTTGTGGGGCCTGATGCGTATATATTGTTGGGTGCCTTTTTAAGATAAATAGTGCAAATTATAAATACAAAATTAGATGCAGTCTTGTAAGAGGCTCATGCAAATGCTTTCTGGCATAACTGCCTCTGGGAAGGCATTCTAAGTGAATAGAATTGGATGCACAAAGGTGCAGCAGTCTAAATGAACTGGTGGAATGGAGGTATCCATATGAAAAACCAAAGAAGACTTTGTTCAATCCACTGTTGCTATTCCAGGCAGAGGTATTACGTAGAGGTAAATAAGGTATAAAATGGAGCTGGCTGTGGTGACTCTCTCCTGTAATTCCAGCAACTCAGGAGGCTGAGGCAGGAGGATCCCATAAATCCAAGAGTTTGAGGCTGCAGTGAGCTTTGTCACCCAACCTGGGTGACAGAGTAGGATCCCATCTCTAAAAAAAAAATTTTTTTTTTTAAAAAGAAAGTATAGGCAGGGCACGTTGGCTCACGCCTATAATCCCAGAACTTTGGAAGGCCAAGGTGGGTGGATCATCTGAGGTCAGGTGTTCGAGACCAGCAGGCCCAACATGGTGAAATCCCATCTCTACTAAAAATACAAAAATTAGCCGGGCGTGGTGGCTCACGCCTGTACTCCCAGCTACTTGGGGGGCTGAGGCTTGAGAATTGCTTGAACTCAGGAGGTGGAGGTTGCAGTGAGATGAGATCATGCCACTGCACTCCAGCCTGGGCAAAAGAGTGAGACTTGGTCTCAGAAATAAAATAAAAATAAAAATAAAATAAAATAAAATAAATTAAAAAAAGGTATAAAATGGAGATTCAGTCTCATTACCATCACTACTATGAAAGTCAAAACTTATCACCACATGCTTCACTCTAGCCCTACAAATTTTCCCCTGCCATCTGAGCCATTCTTAGACTAGAGGAAATGATGAATTGTTTGGCTTTTACCAAATGTTAGTAACTTCCAGGTGAAGGAAGCAGTTTAAAATTAAACCGTTGCTTTGAAAGTGAGGTGACAAATTTCCTGTAAGCATAATATGTTTATTTTACCAACTTTTAAAAATAAAAGTGTTAAAAATGAAAGAAATGTTTTCAGTGGAAATAGAGAACAGTCTATGCGTTTACAGTAGTCTATGCTTCTTTAATAAACTTAACTTTAATGGATTAATTTTTCCCTGATACATATTCAGTAACATCATTTTTGAGTCAGTTTTCACAAATTCTAACTTAGTGAAAGGAATTTGAAACCTTTTGCTTCCCCCAACATTTTATAGTATTTCTCAGTTAACTTGAATGCTCACAAATTACATTCTATTCACTTAAATATTATATAGCACTTTGATGAAATGATAAGCAACTGAGCTTTAAAAAAAATAGTGATCCTAGAAAGGTTTGTGGATCTGTAGACTAAGGAAATAAATTAATGAATGTGTTTAGGATGTACCAGGACAATAAGGTTCCCAACAATCCTTAGGTGAGAAAATTCTGTACTTTTAAATCCCAGAGGGCAAATCAGGTCTCTTTCATTCATCACAGTCTTGGGAGCTCCTAATTTTAAACTAGCGTGTAGGTGTCTCTTTGTTCACAATAGAACAAGAGAATCAATAAGAGATGGATAGTTTGGGAAGATTTCAACTGCTTCGGCACCTACTTTTATTACACACAAGGCACAGATGCATCAAGGTCAAGAGTCACTTGTAGACACTGTGATTTGGGTCCAAGAGAAGCCTTCTCTTGAGTGGCATTCTCTTGAAATGTATTTGCAAATACATGGCGATTTAGACTAACAAAGGCTATCCACTTTACTAATATATTTGCAGTGGCAGAAGAGATGCTCAAATTCAGGATTCAAAGGCAAAGGTAAAAGGAGAGCCTTGAATTTAAAAATCAAATCAAAACAAAACAAAACCTCACTCACCAACTTGTATGGTTCCTCCAGTCTTTTCTCGTCTTGGATTTTCATCATTCTAATACATTTACTGCTCTGTTTGGTTAAATCCCAAATTACCACTTCAATTTATCAGCTGGTCACGGTCTCATAGAACAGATCCTAATCCCAATGTCAGCACCACTCTACAAGGGCTGCTCCTGCGTTAAGTTTGTATGGAGTTGCCCTGGATACAGCTCCCTACCTAACTCTGTGGCCCTCACAGGGGGCACTTCCAGCCCGCAGGCAATGCAAATTAGCACAGGAAATGTTACATTAATTTCTAGGCACTTCAAATAATAGTTAGAACGAATCCCTAACTAAATTGGTAGGGAGCAGTTAGGTTACTGTCTTTCCACTCCTGGGTAAGGTACCTCCCTGCTGATTGACAGGTCGTCCGCTTCTGAGCAGGGGAACAGGCTGAGAGTTTAAACTTCGCTCCCCCCAACACAGCTTTTACTTCAGCAAGTAAAAGCGTCACCATAGCGGCTTGAGTATATTTGCTCTTAACCTGCTCTATTTTATATAGACACGTATAAATGCATATATAAAAATAGAATGTACTTACATGGTAAATATGTATATATGTAGATGCATACACACAGATACACATGTGTGTAAATACATATTTATGCATGCAGATATACATATACACACACATATATATACATCTATAAAATTTTAATGTGTCTGGGTTTAAGAGGGACTTGGTGGATAGCAGCCTTCTTAGGAACACCCTCTGCCTCTCCGAACCCTATCATCACATAATCATCCCTCTGGCTTCATGAAACAGACATCTGTGTTTACTGGAACTACCATGATATTTATTGAGAGGCAACAGAGTATAGTCCAGAGAGGCATTTCCTCCAGGCTAAGATAGTCAAAGATAAAATACCAGTTCTCCCACTTACTGTCTGTGTGTTCCTGAACAAATTTCTGAACCCTTCTGTGCCTCAGTTTCTTCATCTATAAAAGGAGGATAATGAGAAAAACATATCGCTTAGGATAAATATCAAGATAAAATGAGATAGAAATGTACATGTTATAGTTCATATAACAACTATACAATAAATGTCACCTATTATCTCCTTATAATATTATCTGGAAATAATAGAATATGTTATATAATTAATTACAAAACTGAAGCTTAGATAGTACCCACCTTGCCTGAAGCCTAGTAAGGGTGGAGCAGGGAACTCCATCACTGGTCTGTCTGACAGAGAAGCCCCTCTTCACCTGTTTCCTGATCCCTGCTTTTGCCTGTGTAATAGTGTAGCCTGTTTCCTTTTCCAAGACCCTACTTTATACTTTGGCACATCATCTGCAGTGCTTTGGGCAATGTGGAGTCTAGGGGGTGCATAATAAAGATATATTGTTGGATTAATTTGTTTGCACACCTCTCTACCTGTGATGCTGCTAAACAATTTTTAAACTTCTGACAATGCACTTCTCTAATACCTGTTATAAAATGTTTATCTTTCAGAAGCGGTCTTTATTAAACTCATAACTTTTTTTCCCTTTCTCTTTAGCACAATTTCACTTAGCTCTCTTATGTTCAACTTGTTAGTTGAGATTGTTTTCTAATTGTATATAGCATGGCCAAATAAATTGTAAGTTGCACTTTCTTCATATTACTCCTTAATTTCACTTGCATTTCAAGGAGCAGTAAATAATTATATACACATCAGAGATTCTACATACAAACAAATTGAAAAGTCTAAAGAGCCATTTACATTTTTTACTGGATGGTGTTTTTGCTCTCATATGGTTTAAAGAAATGTGATGGTGTGTTAGTCTGTTTGCGTTGCTCTAAAGGAATACCAGAGGCTGGGTAGTTTATAAAAGAAGGAAGTTTATTTGGCTTACAGTTCTGCAGGCTGTACAAGCATGGTACCAACATCTGCTCAGCTTCCGGCGAAGCCTCAGGAAGCTTATAATCATGGCAGAACGCAAAGGAGGAGCAGGCATACTACATAACGAGACAGCGAGCAAGAGAGAGAGAGGAAAGGAGGTGCCAGGCTTTTAAACAACCAGCTCTCACATGAACTGAATGAGAATTCACTCGTTCCTGTGGGAAAGGCACCAAGCCATTCAGGAGAGATCTGCCCCCATGACCCAAATACCTCCCTCTAGGCCCTACTTCCAACACTGGAGATCACATTTCAGCATGATATTTGAAGGGGACAAGTATCCAAACCATGTTAGATAGTGAGTGCAAAGTCAACAATTACAATTATGTCCTGGTTGCCTTTATCTTTTTGATTTTCTTTAAAGACAGGGTCTCACTATGCTGCCCAGGCTGGACTCTAACTCCTGGCCTCAAACAATCCTCCTTCCTCAGCCTCTCAAGTAGCTGGGACTACAGGTGCACACTACTGTACCCAGCCACCTTTGTCTCGTTTGTCCTTTTTTGCCAGGATTCATACTGTTGATCAATTTTTTCTTCTCCTCTTAGCCTCTTCTCCCTGGGCCTTCAGTGACACCTGGATCTCCTGGGTTTCTGCCTAACTGTCAAGCAGCTTCTTGGGCTTGCCACTTACATCAGGTCTTAAATTGCCATTTCTTTGGTCTGTTTCTTTGCTTTGCTACCTTCTTTGGTCTGTTTCTTCCTTAAAGCTATTACCTGGCTGCTCTCATTTACATTTGTGACCCTCCCTACCATACCTTGCATATTGTTCCCCAAGCTCCAAACCTGTATCTCTTTTGAGGACCAAACCTATGCTCTCAATTGACTGCGAGAGAATTCTCCTCTCTCAACCATACCACAAAATCATCATGTCCAAAGCTGAACTAATTTCCATACAATACCTCAAGCCTACACCCCTTTCTGCATTAGATATCTAAGTGGATGACCCCACCATTTACCTTTTACAAAATAAACAAACTTGGGTGTAGATCAAGATTCTTCTCTCAGTCAAACACCACGCTCTGTAAATATTACATCTGAAAATATCTGTTGAATCTATCATTTCTTCTTCATGCTTAGTACTGCTACCTTAGTTTTGTTCCTTATGATTTCTTGCCTGTGTTATTATAATAGATCCCTAAGTGGTCTCTTTGTCTACATTCTCACCCCCTCCATTTTATCCCATTGTGCTTTCCAGAAGGAACTTTCTAATTGTAGATCTGATTGTGCCTCTCTTGGGGCACACATCGTATCACTGCCAGGACAGGACGAAGTACCAAGCACCGTAGCATGGCAGTGAATGCAAATTAAGACCTCATTCCTGCCCATTTCATCAACTTTTTTTTTTCCTTTTTTTTGAGATGGAATCCCACTCTGTTGCCCAGGTTGGAGTGCAGTGGCTTGATCTCTGCTCACTGCAACCTCTGCCTCCCGAATTCAAGCAATTCTCCTCCCTCAGCCTCCTGAGTAGCTGGGATTACAGGCACCCCCCACCATGCCTGGCTAATTTTTGTGTTTTTAGTAGAGACGGAGTTTCGCCATGTTGTCCAGGCTGGTCTGAAACTCCTGGGTTCAAAAGATCCACCCACCTCAGCCTTCCAAAGTATTGAGATTACAGGCATGAGCCACCACACTCAGCCTTCATCAGCCTTTATGTCTTCACAAGAAATTACATTTCTGCAACTCAGACAACTGTCCTGTTCTTGAAGGAGCACGAGACTGCAGGACAGTTATTAAACATGTGTACTCCTGAAGCCCAACTGCTTAAGTTGAAATTAAGGCTCTATGTGACACTGGAGAAATACCTCACCTCTCTGGCCCGTGCTTTTCTCAACTGTGAAAGGGGAATGTTATAGTATCTACTTTACAGGATAGTTGAAATGGGTAAAGCACAGGGAATAGCAGAATAGCAAGTGCTCAATATAAGTGGCTGTTGTTGGTATTACCTGTTCTTTAGTCCCTCAGCTGCCTTCTCCTACTGCCTGAAATAGCTAACATCTACTCTTTACTTAAACCTTAACTTGCATTGTATGTTCCAGAAGAGTTCTCTAGCCCTGTCCTCCAGGCCCTCACTGCGTTCCATGGATACCTCTATCACGGAGCTCAACTTAGTTTTGGGTCATTGTTTACCTGGGTTGAGACTCTTTCATCTTTGTCTTCCCCAGCACCAAGCACTAATAATATCTCAGTAATTGTTGAGTGGTTTGTTTAATAATGTAAGTTGGTGTTTAGATAAATGACTGCTGTAGGTAGCTCGGAAATGACCTTGGGCAAGAGAAAGTGAGTTTTTTCATAGGATGGTTAGGAGTATTGAATGGATGTGATTATGCTTTAAGGACTCTAAAAATATTAATTATCTGAACAGTTGATGATGGAAGTGGTATTTCTGCCAGATTTTACCTTGTTGTATAAAAGCCATTTATCTTTGTTGTTCTGCTGTCTGGATGGTTATTCTTAATTACCTTTCCTCTGAGATACCACAAAATATACACTTCGGCCGAGAGACATCATGCGATAGAGGAAAGAAAGAACACTGGGCCAGAAGGCATGAAACCAGGTTCTATTTTGTGTTTATTCTTGACTGCTTTGGGTAAGGAGGCGGCCTAGCTGAAATTCAGTATTCTTGTCTATCACAGATGACTGGTATACTTTCTTAGGTTCCTCCTGGCAATCCTAGTCTGTGATTTATATCATCTGAATGAATATTGTAGTAATGATTAAATTCTTAGGTACTTTAGTAACTGCATCACCACATCTTTCTTCCTTTTCTCTATTTCTACCAAAAAAACAAACAAGTTAACTTGGCTACAAAGTGGTTTATTCTAAATAGTTTGAAATATTTTTCAGATGGCTTAAGAAGCACTTATTTGTGTGGCATGGTTGGTGAACAAGAACTTTAGAATTTAATGTCAGATCTTGCTGCCAGAGAAGGAGGTGGAGTGGGAATAGAATGGTGATGAATCAGAAGCCTCTGGTCTTTTGAAGTCAGAAAAATGATACTTTAATGGAGTCATCCACACAAAAATGTTTTAGGTTTGATATCTTGAAAGAAGAACACATTGTGGGGTTGGCTTTAGGTAGCAAGTAACGAGAGAAAATGCCAGAAGACAAAATAAATAAATAATATTTAGCAGAATCTAGTTGTAAACAGACTAATAACTCAAAGAAAGACATGAGAAACTTGACTAAATAAGAAGGAATTCCTAAGTTTCGGAAGAGCAAGGCTAGACCTTAAAGGAAGCTTTCATTTCCAGAGTACTGATTAAGCATTTCCGACGTGCATGTGAGGCACTGTTGTAGGCACAGTGTATGTATTAAATCACAACAATTCTATGAAATAGGTACTATGACTATACCCATTTATCAGACGAAGAAACTGAGGCACTATAGAACTATACGAAGTCACATTGCTAATAAAAAGGGCACATAAGATTTGAATTCAGGCAGTCCAGCAGAATCTGAATCTTACTTAACAATAAAACCCTCTTATTAAAATTTGCACATTTGAGTTGGAGGTTTTCCTGAGGGGAAGGAAGAGGATAGCATGTTTTGCTTTTTTTTTTTGTTTGTTTGTTTTTTTAAAGTAGAATTTCCAAAATTTGGGGGCATGGCCAAAATTATTTATCTTCCTAAATCTTCAAAATGTATGGGAATTATTTTTTCCATACCCCGTATGTTCAGTCATATAGAAATATCAGCTCTGAGGAATGGGTTAGTATAAGATAGTATGTGCAAATATAAAAAAAATTCATGCATCATGATATCCTTGTAATATATGGCCCATCTTTCTTCACAGTCATAAACCCTTCAATGTATAGGAGAATTGTATGTGAATGATTTTTTACTATTAAAATAAATGAAAAAATATAAATGAGCATTGAACCCCTATTTTACATGGAGCATTGTAAATTTAGAAAGTTGTCAGAATTGTCAGTTCCATTCTTCTTTTTCAATTTTCAAGACTTTTAAATCTTAATATTTATCACACAACCAGAAAAAGTATATAAAACATACAGCACAGGTTTGATGAATATTTGTAAGTGAACATTCATGCACCTTTCATTCTAGTCAAGAAAAGAGCATTCCCAACATGCTAGGAGCTCCCTTCTTCTTTAGCACCCAAGTCATAACCCATACCTTTCCCCTAAAGGGCCACTATCTTTATGTCAGTGTTATTTCTAACTCTTCTTAATATCATCAAATATTCATCAAACCACAGAAGCCCCTCAAAGAAACAAACTATTCATTACACTTGTTAAAGAACAGTGAGTCAGACTCTATTCAAGGAGGGCTACTCAGGACTGTGGAGATAGGTGTAGGGACCACTACACTGTGGTTTTGCAATGGGGAAGATAGATTAGGCTCAACTCCTTGTACAACAAGAAAAAATGGGAGTTTATAGACAAGGAGTAGGGGTGAGTGTCAGTGGATCGAAAATTCCTACAGGGAAACACCAGGGTGAGGGGGATTTCTGGGCAAACGGACTTGACAGGATTCTTGCTAAAGGCAGGCCAGGGTGATCAGACTGGACAATGGTAGAGAATAAGGAAACTGACCAGATATTAAGGGTGATCAGATATCAAGGATGGCCAAGCTGACATAACAGGATTCTTGCTACAGTTGGAGAATGCAGAGACAACATGGAAGTCTGAAAGTCAAGGCCTACCTAAGAAGAGAGCTCAGAAAAGGCTGAGTAGAGTTTGGTCAAGGAGAAAATTTTTATCAAGGCTAAAATATGTTTTACTCCATACCAGCAATCCACTGACTTGCTAATTTATTAATCATAAAATTATAGTGTGTGATGCTAATTTCATAAGTGAAATTCATTTTTAAAAGTTATCAATGTTTCAGAAAAAAGATATGCTGCTAGTTCCTCAATAATCATTTCTCTTCACTAAGGAAGAATATCCTGTACTTTATGTAACAAGAGATAGGCTGGTACATATTAAACACAATTTCCATAGAGTCAGTTTGGTGAAATACATTCCACCATTGACAGCTATTAACTGTTGTATTCATAAGTCACAATGAACTTTTGAAATAATTTTCTCAATCTTTGCAATAGAATTATGTAAATATTATTATTGCCACTTTTTATAGGTGATAAAAGAGCTAATATCTTCATGAGTCCTTTTATGGATGCGATGTGGAAATTAGGGTGCAAAGAGGCTGGGTGATGTGCCTAGAAACACACAGCCAGCAAGTAGCACTGTCAAGACTCAAAACGAGGTCTCTGCTTTCAACCCTTTCCACTTGCTCATCCTGCTCTTTTAAAATAAAATGTTTAACAGCAATCTTTTAACTTTTCAAAGAAATAGATAGTTTACTAGGTGCTTTTTAATTAATATGAAAGACTTCATAGCTGCCCTGTCAGGTAGGCAGATTGGGAGATTTTAGCCTCATTTGGTGAAAACAAAAAAATCCTGAGGTTCAAAGATGAAAAGTGATCAAATCAAGTAACATGACTTGTAGGTGGTGCAGTGTGGCTTGAAATGTTTTTTATGTGGATTCCACAGTGGGGTTGGAGAAGAAAAAAAAGAGGGCCCACTGAAGTATCACCTCATTTTCTCCTTCTGCTGCAGGATTTTTGCTTCTTAGCTCAGCTAGGTCTGGATTCTTGTCTCATGACCAGGAAGAATTAGGCAAGTGAATGTCAAAGATTGAGTGGGGTAGAATTTATTAAACACAAGGAAAGCTCTCAGCAAAAAGAGGAGAAGTAGGGGGTGGTTCCCCTACCTGAAGACAGGAACGTTCCCCTAATATGGCTGGGCCTGGGGATTTTTATGGGTCAGAATAGGGAGTGTGTGCTGATTGGCTTGTAAGTATGCAAAAAAGGTCAAAGTGAAGATACCACTCAAAGGTGCGCATGACAGTGTACAAAACCAATTAGGAAAGGGTAGTTATATGTAAAACAGGTGTAGGATGGGGATCAATCACAGGAAAGTGTGCCAAATGGGAAGATGAATTCTCAATCTGGTCCAAGGATTTACCCAGGACAGTTTCCAGCTTGAAGGTTGGGTTTCAATGAGGACCCACCCCTAACTGCTTAGGCACTTCCTATCACTTTCTTCCCCTTTGACAACAACCGTTGCCACATATACTGGCATATATGTGGTCCTTAAACACCAGGGAACACCCGGGGAGGGGTTGAGACTGAGGTTTGGGGAAGTGACCCCTACTGTGAAAAGGCTTACATTAGGAAGAGGGAAAAAGATGAAAGAGAAATTTAAGGAGGGAAAGGAATAGAAAAGTTGGTCTTGAATTTTTAAGGGAGAAACTTATTTATTAGAGAGGTTAATATTAGGGCACAGGGACTACTGGAGTATTTTTGAAATATCCTAAAAAGCTATGGTGACTGAAGAGAAGGAAACATCAAGAAAATGAATTACTACATTGCTTTCAAGGTCAGTTAGATAAAAACATAGTTTCATTTCTTCTAAGCATTTTTTTCTCTAACCCCAGTATTCCTAATTTGGGGGTATTTAGAGATAATATTTGCCTCTATTTCATCTACCAATAATATATGAAGACTAGAAGGGTCTATGCCTCATCTGGTTTTCAAACACCTTTCTTGATTCTCCTGCCTGTTATGCCTCAAGGAGACATATACAATTCTTTTCACAAACATTTGACACCTATCTTAATAAAATAACAAGCACATGCCTTGTAGCACTTCAAGGAGAAAAGCAAGGTAGAACTAAAACCGAACCATTATGGGGTACTGCATCTCTATAAAGCTAAGGAGACTTCATCAAAGAACTGAAATGGATCCAGGGGGACCAAATTTTATTTATAGTAGTTTATAGTACTAAAAAGTTAGAACTGATAGCTAATTTTAAAGTCATTTCCTAACCACAAACCTTAAAGTGATGATGATATCAGTGCATTGCATTCCTATTTCAAATATTTACTTACACATGAAGATGACAATTAGAAAAGCAAAGCCTGGCAGGATTTTCACAGCCCAGTCTTTGTCTCAGAAGGACTCTGTGCCTTTTGTTTTTTATATGCATTCAAACTATTTTGAGATTTTATATGCCTAGACTCAATCATAAAATTGAATTCAGATATAACCTTTTGCAGTATGTGGAGCTAATGAAATCACCCCAAAGGTCATTTACTTAAGCAATAAGCACTTCAAATTGATCATGATCAGTTAAACTATCAACTCCAAGTAATGATTTGTTTTTGTCTCTTTTTCTTTTTTCTTTTGGTACTTACTCAAGTACCAGAATTAGAAGATCGGTTTGTCCCTAGTGTTTAATATCCAATTTTCTACCAATCACAACACAAGACATGCTCTGTGAGATTCATGATACTCTTAAAATGGGTTTTATTTTACAAGTCAAGGTACAATCACCAATTTTGTTGACATATTACTACAAGCTATGTAAAGCCTTAGATAAAAAGCAAGAAGGAGATAAATCTGTGTATCTCACATCTGATAATCACACATTGTAGGAAAATTTGAAAAATGTAAGGATATGAATGTAGACATATGCATGACAATAAAGGACACTTTCAAATTCAATATTTTTAGCTCAGTTTTCAAAATCAATTTTTATTTCCTATGTCTCTAGTAACATTGGGTAAGTCAGACTGTGTATAATAATATTACATATCATTTCAATTCAATCAAATAATAATATGTCAGTAAACTTGGTGAACCAAATTTATGTACTCTTATCATTAGTTATATATTCCAATTTCTTTAAACATTTCTAGGAATCATGGGACAGAAGTTTAGCATTATAATTAAAAGTTTGGTTTTAGATAACTCTATATGAATATTATAAATATCACATGAATATGTATCACCATGTCATCTTTATTTTTTATTTGAAAGATAACTTTTGGGCTAGATCATAGCATATGGCCCCTTCTGTAGAATTTGAGCAGAGCGAATAAAGAGTGAACATTCAAATTATCAGTGGTGTTACCTAGTCAGCAACCGTGGCAAAGCAGCTGATAGTTACTGAGTTGAAAAGGATTACTGAAATAAAGTTTGGGGACTTTGGATTTATTAACTTTTTCCTGCTATGGACTGCATTCAAATGCATCAAATAGCATCTCTTTTAGTAGGAACAGAGATCAAAAGAGGAAAGTAACATTAAATAGATAATGGTGCCTCCCATAGAACCTTAAAGTAACTGTCTACTTACTTCTCAAATTCAAAATACATAATTTATAGAATCATCTACTGTTCTTTCACCAATAATTAATTTTATTTATAAAAAACCCTTTTTTTTAAATTTTCTATTCTGATATGGTTTGGCTGTGTCTCCACCAAATCTCATCTTGCATTGTAGTTCCCATAATCCCCACCTGTCATGGGAGGAAACCGATGGGAGGTAATTTAATTATGGGGGCGGTTACCTCCATGCTGTTCTCGTGATAGTAAGTTCTCATGAGATGTGATGGTTTTATAAGGGTTTTTTTCCCCCCCTTTTGCTCGGTACTTCTCCTTCCTCTGCCATGTGAAGAAGAATGTGTTTGCTTCCCTTTCCACCATAATTGTAAGTTTCCTGAGGCCTCCCCAGCCATGCTGAATTGTGAGTCAAATAAACCTCTTTCCTTTATAAATTACGCAGTCTTGGGTATGTCTTTATTAGCAGTGTGAGAACGGACTATCTAAGGTTTTCATTTTGGCTGAATATTTGTATAACTAATATAATGATGTTGGCTGGGTGCAGTGTCTCATGCCTGTAATCCCAGCACTTTGGGAGGCTGAGGCTAGTGAATCACCTGAGGTCAGGAGTTTGAGAACAGCCTGGCTAACATGGCAAAACCCCATCTCTACTAAAAGTACAAAAATTAGCCGGGTGTGGTGGTGCACACCAGTAGTCCCAGCTACTCGGGAGGCTGAGGCAGGAGAATCACTTGAACCTGGGAGACGGAGGTTGCGGTGAGCAGAGATCATGCCACTGCACTGGGCAACAGAGCAAGACTTCATCTCAAAAAAAAAATGATGATATTGTTTTCGTTATTTTTTTTGTATCATTTAGATAATTTGTTTTACATCCCACATGTAATACATAAGCAAATCCTGTTGGTTTTGCCTTCAGAGTGTGTCCTAATCTAACCATTTATCATCACTTTATCTCTGCCACCATGTCCGAAGTCATCACACCTCCGACCTGGATCACAGCAAGTGCTCCTAACAGGTCTCCTTATTTCTACCCTGGTTCCTGATAGTATGCTTTTCACAAAACAGTACATCTTTCAACATTTAAACTAGATTGTGGCACTCTGCTGCGCAAAAGCCTCCAATGACTTCCACATCACACTTAGAACAAAATGCTAAGTCCCCCATCATGGCCTATGGGGATTTGCCTGATCTTGCTCCAGGTTTCCTCTCCACCCTTGTTTCCCACCACTCTTCTGTGTTCCACCCAGCTGGCCCCCTTCAACTACTGAACACAAGAAAGCTCTTCTCAGAGTCACCTCCACCTGGAAGGTTCTCCCCTCAAGTACACATGGTTTGTGCTTTTACTCTACCTTGAATTCCTCTCAAATATCGGGTTCTCAGAAAAGCCCTGCCTTACCCTCCTATCTCAAATGGGTCTGCCTTCTATTATTCTGCCCTTTCACTCTAGATTAGTTTTTTCATAGTACGTATTGCTATTTAAAATAATATTATTGGTTAATTGGTTAATTGGTTGATTGGTTAATTGTCTGGCTGCCCCAATATGTCTTGACTGCCCCAATATGTCTTGACTGCCCCAGAATGTGAGATCCTGTAAGTCAAGAACTTTTCTTTCTCTCTTCTTATTGTTTAAACTAGTCTATACCTGGGAAGTAGAACTAGTGCCTAGAATATAGAGGCACTTGATGAAAAAATATGTTGGATTATTTGAGGAATGAATTTTCTTTTTAATAGGATGTGACATAAATACCTCAATTTTTTTCCTCCAGGGATCCCAGGACCTTACTCCTTTCTATTATAATGATAGAAATGCCACCATTGTAATACTAGCATTTACTAATGTTTGTATCTGTTTTCAGGAATGTGTTTTATCTCTTTATCTAACTGGTGTTTTGAAACCAGCATCCTACTGCTTTAACCATTGTAGTTTTATGGTACATTTTATAACTGACAGTGTAAGTTCCCTCCCCAATACTCTTTCCAAATTCTTATTTATTCTTGCTGATTCTTCTTAGTTTTGCCAGATGATCATGAGAACAACCAATTCAAAACAGTTATGTTTTAACTGGAATTGTGTAGAGCTATAAATTAGTTTGGAAATGTTTTTGCATTTTTTTTTTTACAATGATGAATCTTTCAACTCGAGAAATACGTCTCTCCATTTATTCAAGTCCTGTTTTGCAGCTCAATAAAACTTTGTGGTTGGCCAGTTGCATTGGCTCATGTCTGTAATCCCAGCACTTTGGGAGGCCAAGGCAGATGGATCACCTGAGGTCAGGAGTTCGAGACCAGCATGGCCAACACAGTGAAACCCCGTCTCTACTAAAAATACAAAAATTAGCCGGGCATGGTGGCATGCGCCTGTAAGCCCAGCTACTTGGGAGATTGAGGCGGGAGAATTGCTTGAACCCAGGAGGTGGAGGTTGCAGTGAGCCGAGATCGCATCACTGCACTCCAGCCTGGGCAACATAGTGAGACCCTGTCTAAAAAACAACAACAGCAACAAAAAACCCCACAAAAAAACAAAACTTTGTTTTTTTCTTCATTTTCATGTATTTCTTATTACAGTTATTCTTAGGTTTTTTATATTTCACATATTACATATAAGTTATTTCCAACTGAGATTGAGCTTTAAGTGATATTTTCCCAATGAGTCCCACCTGATTTCTCTTTGTGCTTTGCAACTGACGATCTGGATGCATGTTAGATTAATTATTTTCAAATGGGAATTTTTTTTAAAAAAATAACTCCTTATTTTGCTGTTTATGGGCTTAATAAAGATAAAATAGTGTATTCTAAAATGTTCACATCATGTCATTTGCCCCATTCCTCTTACTCCCTATGACCTTTATCAAAATAACTGAGAACTTGTCATTTGTATTTATACAAAAATTGCTTAGCAGTCGAACATTTTATTAATCATTTGCGCAGAAAAATACATCGAAAATCAGTTTAACACTGTTCAAAAAATTACAAGTCATTTAAAATCAATTTTTAGGGAAAAAAACTTGTTTCTTTTTCAAATATGCAGATGAATGTTCTATATTGTGTCTAGCAAGCAAACAACTCATTCCTTTTAAAAAAGTGTAGTATAAGCGTTGAAAGGTTAAACT
The DNA here is from genome assembly GCF_028858775.2 of Pan troglodytes. NCBI lineage: Eukaryota > Metazoa > Chordata > Mammalia > Primates > Hominidae > Pan > Pan troglodytes. Next base: position 64,196,562 of record NC_072410.2, on the reverse strand, counting down.
GAAAGAAAATCACTAGGCCATGAATTATAGAAAAGTATAATAGATATAAAAATAATTCAAAACTATGTATTTACCCCATTCTTTATTATCTGTACATTTTATAGTCTTAGTTTATATAAATGGCAAAACTGGCTGAGAACGGTGGCTCATGCCTGTAATCCCAGCACTTTGGGAGGCTTAGATGTAAGGATCGCTTCAGCCCAGGAGTTTGAGACTAGCCTGGCCAACATAGCAACACTCAATCTCTATGAAATTTTGTTTTAAAGTTAGCTGGTTGTGGCTGGGTGTGGTGGCTCACGCCTGTAATCCCAGCACTTCGGGAGGCTGAGGCGGGAGGATCACGAGGTCACCAGTTCGATACCACCCTGGCCAAAATGGTGAAACCCCATCTCTACTAAAAATACAAAAATTAGCCGGGCGTGGTTTCACACGCCTGTAATCCCAGCTACTCGGGAGGCTGAGGTAGGAGAATAGCTTGAACATGGGAGGCGGAGGTTGCAGTGAGCCACGGCACTACAGCCTGGGACAAAGCGAGACTCCGTCTCAAAATAAATAAATAAATAAATAATAAATAAATAAAATTAGCTGGTTGCTGTGGGGTGTGCTTGTAATCCCAGCTACTTGGGAGGCTGAGGTGGGAGGATCACTTGAGCCCAGGAGTTTGGGGCTGCGGTGAGCCATGATCATGCCATTGTACTCCTGCCTGGGCAACAGAGTGAGACCCTGTGTCTAAAATAAATAAGTAAATGGCAAAACTATGTCACACGAGTCAGAAATTACATCCAACACTTGGGCCTTACAAATTTCTTTTCCCGTTTATCTGTGAAATTTCTGGACATAACAAATGTTCTTTTTATTTCATGTCATTGCTGTTGCTTTTCATGTTCAAGTACTACAGTATTCTAAACACTGGTACCAGACACTCATATCAGATACTGCCCTGGAGAAGGTCAAAGGCTCTGCAATATAAATTATCCTCATTAATCACTGTAAATAGAGAGTTTCAGGATGAAATTATTTAGAATATGTTATAATATGAATAACCAAAGACGACCACTTGCGTATTGTGGTTTGTAAAAACTGCCCGTGACACCTTCTTAGTGAAGATTCTGTTCCCCAAATAAGGTTTATCTTTGAATAAAGTGATGTCATATTAGCTGGTGTGGAGATTCAATAATCCTGTGATGTTTCTTGAGAGAAGAGGGTCAGTTGGAGCTTCTGAAACCCTTATTTTTGGTTGCTGTTCCACATCACAAAAATAAAATCCATCTCTTCCTTTATTTGTGTCATGTATACCCTGTTTTTCTTGATGATGTGAATGATTAATACAAACGGTCACATTGATAGCTGATTTTAGAATGCTCATTTAAAAATATCTTAATTTCTGGGGTGGGATGCTGGGGGTGGAGTAGGGGCGGGGAACAGCGCAGCCTCAGCGAAGGCGCAAGAGCAATGTGTGGAGTCAACGACACTTATCTTTGAGAACTTGCGGGTAGGGCGCTTTAAATTAAATATTAACATCTTAAAAATGAGGTCTGGGCTGGTTGTCACTGCACGGAGGAGACCTAAATTGGGCTATAGTGCTGAGGTCCCTGGCTCCACTGCACTGAGACAGAGTGCAAACTGATCTGCCTGTGGAGGGGGGTGGGGGTTGCAACTTCATTTTCCTCTGACATATTTTGTTGGCTGATTAATAGGCTGACACTAATTTAGGTCTCAGAAGACTAGGATGTTCTGTAACAGGATAGAGAAGGAAGCGGGGGAGGAGAAAAGGGGGAGTAACAGAATGTGGGATGTCTTGGAATTTGGGCCTAGGGAAACCCAGGGCATATTTTAAAGACCTTACCCGCTAGCAAATTGAGAATGAAAAAGCCAGTGCCTTAAACAATTAATTTTGCTAATCATGCAATCTAAATTGTCACACTTAAGTATCTCAGTGTTGACCTGTTTAGACAATATGCCTTAATCCACAGGGGAGTAGTTTCAGTAGATCATGTTTAAGTTAGCTAATTAATATCAAAAGCAGGGTGGAATTGACTAACAGGTAATTTAATCAAAAGATAATTAAAACTATTGAAAGTTACAAATTATTATTTAATTAATACTAGTTAATATTATAATTTTCAAAGTTTGAATTATGCTGATTAAAGGGTTCTCTCATAAATACCACTGAAAATTAATTACAAATTAATATAATCTGCTGAAACATCCTCTTAATGGACTTCCAGCTATTCTTGACTTTTGCAATAAATAAACATTAGACCCCATACTGCATCCCATCTTCCTGAATATGTTAGGCATTCTGAAAATATTGAGGCCTTCAACTCCCTGGGTTTCTAAAGGAATGCACACATACATTAGCACCTTTAATAGCAGAGAGGTTGATGCTTTTGCTGGGGTAGAGGCTGAAGAGCAGTAGAGGTGGGCAAACACTGAGGGGGGAGCTCCACTAGCCAGTGCCTTTTTGGCTCCTCAGCGTGGCCTCGTTACCTGTTTTAGAGAAGCTTCCAGAAGATAGTTGGGTGGGACATTAGAGGAGACAGTGGAATGTTGCTCTTGGCCCTTTGCTTCTTCCTGCACTTTGCTATAATCTCTGTCTGTGGGTGAATTCATTAGGAATCATGTGCAAGGATTCAGGTGAGTATGTTTGGGGAGCCTGAGAAAATCAGACCTTGTGAAGGAAACCTAACAGCCTATGATAGAGTTGTGTTATATTATATATATTTGCAGAGAATATAGAGAAATAAAGGAGAAGTCAGGGGTAGGGTTGTAGGGAATAGATGTTTTCTCCTCTCTCATTTACCATAGAAAACCAAGCTAACAACACATCCAGAGGAAATGTTCTTTGTATTATATTAGGGAATAGGCAATATTTCCATACTAAAGTGGGCGAATACCCTCTAGAGCCTTAGAACACTGTAGAGATAACTCTTTAATGTTGCTTCTCCCGGTATTTAATTTTTGACTGTAAAGGGACCTAGAAAGAAGAAATGGAAGCCAGAAAGCTGAGCCAAAGGGAACTCTCTTTGGTCATTGAGGATTTGTGCTATTAACCTTTCCTAATAAACCGAGCATGTTGAGCCTCCCCCTCCTCCTGCCCCCAGTGTATAGCATCTAGCACTTCTGGAGTTGCCCTGTAAATATAAAATGACCTTGCTGCCTGTATTTATGAGGCAGTTAGATGCTGAATGGGATGTCATATAACCTAATACTCCATATAGAAGCTTCTGCTGAAATGTATATGCAGTAAAGACAGATTTACAACTGCCTTTAGTTTCCCTTTGAATTTCCAAGATTTATCTGAGCTTAAGGTCTCAACATTAGTTTCATGCTGCCAGAGCATTTTTCAGAATTCACGCTAGAACAGAATTTTGGGACTAGTGCTGAATTTCCTTTGATGAACATATGCTTTTGGTCTCTCATTTTCTCCAGAGGCTTTGACTGAAATTGAGGGTTATGGTCTTCATTTTGTTTTAGTCATTTACCATGGGCCACTATCAAAAATGCTTTTTCTTAATTGGAGCATTTTGGGAAAACTAATGAAGGAAAAATCTTGTCCCTTAAAAATTGAATCACAGCTGTAGTAGTAGATAAGACTGACATATTCAGTTCTTAGAAAGAGACAATCAATGTTGAATGCATCAGGTGAGTTCATTTCTGGAGCTTGGCTTTAATAGCTTATAAAGAAGATTGATTAAGTTCTTGTCTGATATAGATCAATAGTGGAATGAAACTGAGCTTCCCTCCTTCCCCTCATAAGTGTGGATTCCCTATCTGCCTGGAGGCACAGAGAAGGCAAACATTTGTGCCTTGCTTTTCTTCAACGTGTTATTAACAGCAGCTATTATAATAGGGACAATATTTATAAGTTACCTAGATTGTTTTATTATATATTAAACATTTGAGAAAGTTTATTAATTCATCTAACAAATAAGTCTATTTCTTTATGTTGCTGTGAATAATTCTGGCCTAGATAAGGATAAAAGTGATGACATTGAAAACACAGAGAAACGTCATGGATTTAAATCTTGAGATTCCAAATCTGCTCTTTATTCTAATCTGTGTAGCAAAAATTAGTTTATGAGTGTATAAAATTTTGGTTTTATATGTTTGTGTTTTAATGTGGAATAGTTTTTTATTAAATTAATTAATTTTGTTATGTTAATAAAAATGCATATACATAATTTATGTATTTACTCTTTAATTCATTTAATTTAATTCAATTTACATAATTTATACGCTTCTGTTCAGGTTTTTTCGTTATTTTCTTTCTTTTTTCTTTAGCCTCATGGAATAAATCATGCTGTTGAAATGAAACTGTGAAGCATGATGATTAGTTAGATAATTATTAAAAGTTTTCCATAATGATTAACTTGCATTTATTTGTAAAATATTTTTTAAATGCACTATCTCTAATTGCTTTTATAAACTGGGTAGGCCTTTCTTACTTATTAAGCTACTCCCCTACCATTTACATGTAACTAAATTCTCCTCTGATTTCCATGTGCTCCAAGAATGAAGACCAAAAGCCTTTCCTAGCCCCATATGGCTTTGTGTAATCCAAACCTTACTTATTACTTCAGCCTCCAGTTACACCACTCCCTGACTCACACTGCCTTTTGTTTTCCTGCTATGTAGCCATTGAGACATTTTCCCCCCTTCTGCGGTGAACTCTTTCTCTCTGTAATCCTTCCCCCTTTTACCTGGTCACCTCTTACTTGACCTTAGTCAGCAGTTCATTCTTCACTTCCTCTGGGAAGCCTTTGATTCCTCAAAGGCACATAATGCTCTTCGATGGTCTCACATGACATCTTGAACCACGGTTTGTAGAATGCCTTTCTTGGTTTAATTAGTTGATCAATGTCTATGAGGACAGGGTCTAAGTCTATTTTTTGCTCATCTGTGCAATACAATAATAAGCAGGTAATAATAGTGTTCCTGGCACCTAGTAGATACTCAAAAAGTATTTATTTAATAATGAATTAGTGTCGACTATGGTACCACCTCGAACTGTCCTTTTGCTTTAATCAGGCCTTCTCCCCGCTTTTAAAGAACAGGAAGAACTGCAGAATGCAAGGAGAACATTTCATAAAATGTATACACCAACTAACATTGCCTCTGATGGTTGAGAAACTGAATGAATCTATTCCTCCTTAAAGGAAAAAGAATCACATGATTTAATAAAGACTACTACTGAAGATTAATATGTAAGTTCCTTCTTCTCTTAGAGAAAATTGGGAAGGTTTATGTGTGTGGTGGGGATGAGAGAGTGGCAATATACTGACAGAAGTGTTTGTGTTTGCATACTCACAGTAGAGGACCAGGAGAAGGAATGATAGTATTGTAAGAGTAAATACAGTGTTTTCCTTTGTGGCTTTACTGAAGCAAAGATCTATTGCCAACATCAAGGTGAGATTAAAATACTTTTGTACAGCATCAGAAATAATTGTTTTTAGGGAGAATAATAGGCCATGGAGAGTAAAAGGGTGTTTCAGAGAAGCATATCTCTTCACACCTAAAAACACTCTTTTGGATACAAAGGGAAGAGCAGAAAGGAATTTATGAAATGAACAGATACAACATACATAATTGGGCAATATTGCAACCACAGATTATTCTGAGGTTAAAAATGGTATATTAAGAATACAAGAAGTTTTTCAAGTAAGAGAAATTGTTCTTTTTCTACCTTCTTTGCTTCATCTCTTTTCACTTTTTCTTCTTCACTTCTTCACATCTCTCATTCACTTTTTCTTCTTCTTGAATTTCAAAACAAAATGCGAATACAGTACTTTCTAGGCATAGTGTTTCTTAACTTTCAGAAGTTGTGATGAGACCAAGTGGACCAAGGTGAACATTCAGTGCCTGCTTTGTCTCCAGCTCTGTCCTTGCTTTTTTGTTTTTAAATGGCCAGGGCAGCCTTCTTGACCAAATTTATAAAATAGCAATAATGGCCAGGGCATGGTGGCTGATGCCTGTAATCCCAGCACTTTGGGAGGCTGAGGCAGGCGGATCACCTGCGGTCGGGAATTCGACACCAGCCTGACCAACATGGAGAAACCCTGTGTCTACTAAAAATACAAAAAATTTGCCAGGCGTAGTGGCACATGCCTGTAATCCCAGCTACTCTGGAGGCTGAGGGAGGAGAATTGCTTGAACCTGGGAGGCGGAGGTTGCAGTGAGCCGAGATCACGCCATTGCACTCCAGCCTGGGCAACAAGAGTGAAACTCCGTCTCAAAAATAAATAAATAAATAAAAATAAAATAGCAATAAATGTTTCTACCCTGACAGGTTTTTAAAACAGAAATACTTTAAACTTTCAGAAATATTATTTACAATAGAAGTTATTATAGAGATCGTTTAAAATTACATTAAACTTATTATTACATACATTAACATTACTATTACATATTAGCCGAAGTTGAAAGCACAGAGAAGTGTGTTTTATTTTACAACGAAGGCCTTTGTATGCTGCAATAACAGCAAGCATGTAATTTTTAATTAAACAGTCTTACTGATTTTTTAATAGTAGCATATGTATGGTAATATGAGAGGGAAAACTTTGGGATTTAGCCCTTTTCATAGTCTCAATGGCTTGATAGCTACAGTAGTGTTTGCATTTACTTTGGAACTTTGTCTTATCAAATAATTTTTTAGACGAAAGCCATTATTCTGATCTGGCACCACATAAAGTTTATATTACTAATGTCTTTTAAAAATCATTTGAAATATATAAATTTCTAACTTTGGCTGGGTGCAGTGGCTCATGCCTGTAATCCCAGCACTTTGGAAGGCCGAGGCAGGAGGATCACTTAAGGTAAGGAGTTCAAGACCAGCCTGGCCAACATGGTGAAACACTATCTCTACTAAAATTACAAAAATTAGCCAGGTGTGGTGGGGCTGTGATCCCAGCTACTTAGGTGGCTGAGGCACGAGAATTGCTTGAACCTGGGAGGTGGAGGTTGCAGTGAGCTGAGATTGTGCCACTGCACTCCAGCCTGGGTGACAGAGCAAGACCCTGTGTCAAAAAAATAAAAATTAAAATTAAAAATCTGACTTAAAAGGCTCAAATAAAACATTGTCTCTGTAGGGAGATACATTTGCCTTCTCCTTTAGAAAATATGGACAGAAAAGGAATATGAGGAAGAGTATTTGGCAATTTTGTAGTTGCTTTTATTTCTGTTTCACTTGAGCAGTTTATTGTCATGTTTTAATGAACATGAATTAAAATATGAAGAGTGATTATGGATCTATTTTAGGGTTAGTATTTTGCGATCACAGACTTATATTTTCTTTGCTGCAAAAGCTTTATTTGATAAAGATATAAACTGACTCCTTTGACAACTGGTAAAGTATTCTGCATGAATGTTTCTCAACCTTATTTGAGCCAATAATCTCTTTTCATTATAAACATTTTATAACTCCACTTACTATCCTGAGATTAAATTCATATTTAACATAACTTGCTACACACATAAATATTTTAAAAACTTAATGTAATTCACCAAATTGTTATGAAAGATAAGAAAAGGGAATGTGATTTATAATAAAATAATCCGTAGCTCAGGATGTAAATGCATGGTGGGACTGGATCAGAAGATGGAACAAAGTTGGCAGGGCTTGCCTGTGTATGATTGCTATGACTGTGACCATCACTGGTAGAGCTGTGATGTATTGGCTACCAGGTGAAGCGAATTACCAAATGACTAATAATTCTTGGTACATTTATAAAAAACAGGATTTAATCTTCCCTTAGTTACAAGGCAGTTGTAGTTCCAGAAAATTCTGTTTATGTTAAACTTTTGGCAAAATGCGTTTTTTTTTACTTTTAAAAAATGCTTTGTGTTTATATGTAAAATGGGTTATTTTGCATAATAATTATTAATGGATTTTTCCACTATAGGAGTGTTTTTCAAGATAACAGAAAATTATTCAGGATATGGGTCAGTTTTTGTTGTATGTGGGATTGATTTCCTTATTCTAAGACACCTAGCATCCCTGGCCTCTGCCTGCTAAATGCCAAAAAGACCCCCTCCATCATTGTAACAACCGAAAAGGTCCCCACATTTTCCAAAAAGACCCCTGGTGTTTTCCATTGAGAACCACATAATTACCAATGAATACTGCTGTATCCTAGATAAAGGAGATAGTGGCTCCTACTCCAAGCTAAGTATTATTAAATCTTTCATATTTATGTTCAATAACAATAAGTAAATAGGCTAAAATCATGTAAATATACAATATGATTTTTATCCAAAGATTAATTTTCAACTTGAAGATACCTGAAATTATAACAGATCCTCTAATGATGAGCATGCAACCATTTCTAGATTAAGAATTTTTAGAAGAAAAATGATTTTGGGATTTTGAGAATATTGGCCATAAAAATCCCCCAAAATTTTGCTAAAAAATGATCATGACCTCAACTAAAAGGCGTGCCTTAACAGTGAACTGAGGTCAAAAGGGGAGTGAGACAAAATGTGCATGGCATTTGCGTTAGGGAAAAACCAGTTGTAGTGTGGTGTGAGTTAGGTTCCTTGGGATACAAACTCGGAGACAGCGTTTTGTGTGCAGGATGTTTATAAGGGACCCCTGGGGATCAACACCTGTGCAATCAAGACTGGACAGAAGGAGAAGTCAAGCTGTGATACAGTCTTAATACCCACTTTCAATGACCTCATGGGAGCTCCAAAACTAGGATAGCCTCTCAGAGTTGGACCAGGGTGTCCAGATATTTATAGTTTCAAAGTGGTCAGTTGTTGTATACAGGCTGATCCAAGAAGGAGTATGAATTTGAGCAAGTCCCCTCTTTGGAACTGCGCTGATCCCTGAAAGCCCTGACAGCGGAAGCCTGTCTGCTGACAGCACGCCCAGCAGAGAGGACAACAGGTCTTTTATTGAAGGGAGACGTGCATGGCACATCACAGTATTTACCACATAGATTGGGCATCTGTTCAACTGGAATCCAAAAATTCAGGTTGGCAAGGATACCTGTGGGATCTGCTCTTTGGATGGGAAGCTGTGGCAGCAAGAACCTCTGGCATGGGTCATATTAATGGCAATATTTGCAATTATCATTATTCCAGACAGATCTAGCTATACTGAAAAAGAGAATGTGAGTATAGAAGAAGAGTCCAGGCACCAGGAGCATAATAGCGGTCAGAGAACCAAGTCCAGGACCCCAGGCAGATTAGCTAGAGTTCAGGCAGGGTGTCAGCGCCAGTGGGGAAGAAAGAAACCAAGGAGCTGGAATACCGTCTGTAAGTTGAGACAGAAGGATAGCCATATGGCCTGGAAAAAGATGACAGGTTTGAGGAAATAGTTTGCATGTCAGAGGGAACACTCGAGGGACCCTGGCCAGAGGGAGGGATATATCCAGACACCCCATGTCTGAGTCAGGATAGGCTCAAAGGTTGCCCAGCACTGGACATCTTCGAAGATTTTTATTACTGTTTATTGCGTCAGGTGAAATCAACAACAGCTAAGAAAAAGGAGAAACACATTACAATGTAACTAGTATAAACAGTGGAAAATCACTGTGGTTTGAAGAAACAAGTTTTGGTTGAAGTAATAGTCCTAGCAAACTTCCTGCCTGGACTGTTTTTAGAGGATTTGGAAAAGCCAAGTAGCTGTCATCTCAAACTAAAGAAATCTGAGGTCTGTGTCTCCTAAAGAGAGGTGACTGTGGAACAGTAACACAGAATATCAGATTTCAATCTTCATGTTTCTCCTTTTGATGGGCACACAATCCAAATTCGAGATTTTAAGGTCCTGCACAATTTCGTTTCACTCACGTGTCCTTCCTTATTCCCCGGCCCCTTTCATGAGACGTGCTCCCTTCCTCCTCCAGTGCCTTAATGCAGCTTCTCCAGCTTCCACAGCTCTTTACTCCAATCCCAGCCATCTGGGCTCACTTCAGATCACACCTTCCCTATGGAGATGACAAAATCTGCTCTACTGTAATGATGCTGGCAAAGCTTAATTGTTCTTCACTTATTTCATTGCTGTTTGTTTTATCTTCCCAGCTAAATGAATTGCAGTTCTTTTGAAAGAAAGGATCGGCTGGGTATGGTGGCTCATGCCTGTAATCCCAGCACTTTGGGAGGCCAGAGCAGGCAAGTAACTTGAGCCCAGGGGTTTGAGACCAGCCTGGGTTGCATGGTGAAACCCCATCTCTACAAAAAATACAAAAATTAGCCAGACATGGTGGCGTGTACAAGTAGTTTCAGCTACTTGGAGGCTGAGGTGGGAGGATCACTTGAGCCTGGGAGGCAGAGGCTGCAGTGAGCCGAGATGTGCAACTGCACTCCAGCCTGGGTGACAGAGTGAGATCCTGTCTCAAAAAAAAAAAAAAAAAAAAGATCATGTCAAAAGTTTCCTTTATATCTTTCACAGTGCTCAGAAAAGAGCTGGCCACCAGGTGGCTGCTAGGTAAACAGAAATCGATTGATTGACTCAGCCTGAGTATATGTATTCAAATTCACATTTCCTGAATTAGCAGACATTGTCTTGTTTTTAAAATTGACTTTATAAGATCTCATGTTTTCTTATATCTGATGGTAATGAAAATGTCTCACCTCAAACTTGTGAAAATATGAATTCCTATGAGGATAATTTTTTTCTTCCTCTTTTAGTGAGTATGTTTCATACTGTAGTCAAAATTTTAGATCTCTCTGAGAATTAACTTCTGTTTTATTACATTGTGGCAATGCCATCTATTCATTGTCCTGAGAGATGCCTGCCTTTGTCATCTCTCCTATGATCAGGACCCAAACTGTACTAAGTAGTAGCTATAGGGCAACATTAATTATTCTAGGGAATGTGTTTCTTTGGTAGAATCTGAAGTTCAGGATTAAGAGGACATCTTTCACTTGTAACATCTTGTTCCATCTGTGTTATTTAATTAGAGATAACTTCATACTATTAAGAGCTACTACTCTTGGATCAGATGCTGTTTTTTAAAGCTCAGTCCCATAAACCTCTATAGTCCACAAATATCATTTCCTTTTTGTGATACCTCTACAATATGAAGATTATATTTAACTCTCCTGGTTAATTCATTAATCTTATGCTTTATTCTTGACTTTATTCAAGGGGGGTAGGCATCGTGATAGGTATAGAGACCACTGTAATGGGGTCTTGCAGTGGATGAGAGACACTGAACTCAACTCCAAATATAACTTGGGCAAGTGGGGATTTATAGACAAGGAGCAGGGTGAGCAGGGTGAGCAGGGTGGGGATCAGTGGATGGAAAATTACTAAGCGGAGACATTAGGGGTGAGAGATTCTTACGAGAGCAGCTCAACAGAATTGTTGCTGAAGGCAGGCCAGGGTGATAAGATATCCAGGGTGGTTAGACACTAAGGGTAAGGAGGTTTCCCTACACTGACTTAGCAGGATTCTTGCTCAAACTGGCTTGTACAAGGACAGAGAAGAAAGACCAAGGTCAAGCCTAGATGAGTACACATCTCAGAGGAGCCTGATTAAAGTTAGGTTAAGGAGGGGGTCTTTGTCACATGTTATGCTTTACATTTTACATGCATTACTAATCATGATTGTGTTATACTTATGTGTTTGTACATATGTAATGTTACATGTAAGTATACATATAATATCTATTATGTCAATGAAATTTTTAAACAATGCTTATTATTTATTAGGCAAATATTTATGAAATGCCTGTGATGTGTCACTTATATAGGTACTAGAAATACAGAAGAGGGGCCAGAGAAGGTGGCTCATGCCTGTAATCCCAGCACATTGGGAGCCTGAGGCGGGAGGATTGCTTGAGCCTAGGAGTTCAAGACCAGCCTGGGAAATATGGCAAAACCCTATCTCTGCAAAAAATATAAAAGTTTGCTGGGCGTGGTGACACATCCCTGTAGGCCCAGCTACTCAGGAGGCTGAAGTAGGAGGATCATTTGAGTCTGGAAGGTCAAGGCTGCGGTAAGCTGAGATCAAACCACTGCACTCCAGACTGGTGACAGAACAAGACCCTGTCTCAATTAAAACAACAACAACAAAAAACCCAGAATAGAAGAAAATAGACAAAAATTCTTGCCTTATATTGTAACAGAGGATACAGACAATAACAGGTTTGAGAAGGGAAGACAGATAAGGAATAAGATAAATAAGTAAAATAAAGCTGAATAGGGAGATATAAAATGCCAAGAGGTTTTGTTTGTTTTTAAAGTTTAGTTTTGCTTTGCTGAAATTTTAGATAGGCAGGTTAGGGAATAAGAGGGTGACCTTTGTGCAAAGCTCAGAGAGAAGAGAAAGATGGAGCCACATAGATTTCTGAGCAAAAAGCATTCCGGGAAGAGGGAGAGGTGAGTGCAAAGACCCTGAGGCAGAGGGCCAAACATGCTCATGGAATACCAAGGAGGGGAGTGTGGCTGAGGGCAAAAGATGGGGTGGGGGGAGATTAGTTAGAGATGAGGTTAGATCTAAAGTAATGGGGAGCCCGATCCTGGGGGAATCCACTCTTGAAAGCTGTCATCAGGACTTTTAGTGAGATGTAAGCCACTACAAGGTTTACAGCACTGTGATGAAACAGATATTATGACTATACCCATTCTACACGGTATTGTACAAATTTTATAGGGAGACTCCATGGAGCTCTTCCTATTTAAAAAAAGGGAAAAAAATTAAAACACCTTGAAAAACACTCTCATACTAGAGTCACTGATAATATAATCCTATTGTATTTTTCTAGGGAGAGATGCCCTAATACTTATTCATGCATAACAGAAAGAGAGTTCCTTTATAATCTCAAGAAAACAAGACCATTTCATTTGGTAGATTTTTAATTGGGGAACTCCTGAAATTCCAGTAATGGAACATGAGCAAGGGTAGTGGAAAAAGTATTGGATTTGGAGTTATCTATATTTTTGGCTTCTTACTCCATTTTTACTAGCTTTCATTGATGGAAAGCTCACTAAGTGCCAGGCATTGTGCTAAAACCTTTAAGTGCATTACCTAATGTAATTCTGACAACATCCTGTCCATTAGGTACCATTATTTGAAAGGCATAGATAGATAGATGAAGAAACTGTGGATTATAAAATTTAAATAACTTTCTTAAAGTCTTACTGCTGATAAGGGGAGGAACCTTTATTTAAGCATACAAGATGTACAATGGCTTCTGATATCAAATCTCACATTCTACCTTCTAAAAAGCAGTTTAAAAAACCAATCCGTAATCACTGTGGCCAAGGGAGGTTTTGAAAAAATAAATAGCAGAAACCTTTCCATGTGTCCCATTCTGGACTTTTTACACCCAGATGGGACCAGGGGTCTCTTTACTTCAGGACTTTTACTGCTGAGTGCTTAGATTTTTACTTTGTGCTTGCTTAGAGTGACACTCTAAATATGAAAAGACGGGTTTTCTTTTTGTTTTTCTCTTCCTCTGTTTTCCTCTCTCTTTTCTCCTCCTCAGATAAGAGAATATCTACATATTGTCTTTACCCCTTCTGTCATTAGTGGTAATGGCCCCTATGTACTCTTCTGTGACTTTCCCACATTCATATATAAACATATATATTTCTTTTGCTTTAGAAAAATGGAGTCATGTTATATAGACTTCTCTGCATGTTGTCACTTGACATTGGGAAAAATCCCTTGAAATCAGCTGATATTCAACCATTTCCTTATTGAAGCCGTTTTCTTTGTTTCCAATTCTTTATGTTTCCGTGAACATATTTGAACATACATTCTTACCTATTGATGGTTTTATCTTTGAGACTGATTCATAGGAATAGCATTGCTATGACTAGGTTATATATAGTTTAATTAATTCGTTATAATTAATTTTTAAAATTTAGACGGGGTCTTGCTTTGATGCCCAGGCTGGAGTGCAGTGGCATGATTATAGCTCATTGCTGCCTTGAATTCCTGGGCTCAAGGGATCCTCCAGCCTTGTTAAATGTTAAATCCCACAAAGTGCTGGGATTACAGATATGAGCCAGCATACCTAATTTATATAGTTTTAATTTTATAGATATTTCTGAACTACTTTCAAAAACTTCTGTAACAGTTTACATTTGTAGCAGCTAGTTGTTGCTATATGTTGAAATATAGCCATTTACCTGAGTCTTCACCAGAAGTAGATGTTACTTCTCCTTTTAATTATTTCTAATTTGATAGCATAAAATATCTCATGGTATTCTGATTTGCCCTTTTCTGTCTGGTAGAGAGGCTTAACATCTTTTTATAATTGTATTGGCCATTAGGACTAGTTTGTAAGATGTGTATGCAAATGCTTTGTACATCTGTTGGGTAGTATGTTGTCTTATTTTAAACACTGAGATGAAATTCACATAACATAAAACTAACCATTTAAAAGTGAACAGTTCAGTGGTTTTTAGTACATCCATAATGTTGTGTGACCACTCCTACATCTAGTTCCAAAAAATTTTTTTCACCCGAAAAGGAAATACTGTACCTATTAACAGTTATTCCTCATTCCTCTTCCCCAAAACCACTGGCAGCCACCACTCTGCTTTCTGTTGCTGGAGATTTACCTATTCCGGGTATTTCATATAAATGATGACCTTTTGTATCTGCTCTTTCACTTAGCAAAATATTTTCAAGGTTGATCAATGTGGTTGGTATATCTTGTTTTTTTTTAATCAATTTGAAAAGCTATTTGTAGATCTAGATTTTAAAACTTTTTGTATCATCTGGATTATAAAATTAATATAGTATTTGGCAATGGATTTTGTTTATAGAATTATTTGTCATATAAAAGAGTGAATATTTATACATTCAGATATTTCTATCTTTAACCTCTGGGTTGAGCATGCAGTCTGCTAAAGTTTCTCTGAATGTTTTTATTGATTTAGGTTCATATTTAAATTTTTAAGCAAATTGGAACTTTGGTACATGAGATTTCTTTTGTCTCAGAAGGATAGCCACTAGTTTCATTGTTATTTTTAAATAAATTATCCTTTCTTCACTCAGTTGAAATTGTACCTTTCTATATATTAAATTCCTGCTATTGCCTTTTTCTGGTTTCTCTAGTTCATTCCACTCATCTCTCTGACTATTCTTATGCCAATACCATAGTGTTTTGATTCAGTGGTTTTGTATTTTTCATATTTTTCTTTCCTTGTTAAATGCTTTCTAAGTTTATATTAGTACAATTACATTTTTTATTAGAGGCAAAAAAGTTACTCTTTTGAAAAATTTTGGCACTTAGAAGTAACAATTATGAACTCATCTGAAATAAGTGGCTATATAATATACTCATGTTTCTGTTGCTAAATCTGTAAATTTTAATCCTGGATATCAAGAAAAGATTGCTGGTTGCCATTTGACTGGACTTCCGAGAAAAATTACAGAGATAAAACCCTTCCTATATAAATCCTTCTGTAAATCATGAGTGTTTCATACTCGGAACTGGCATCACTGCATCAATCTGTGAGCGTGTTTAAATGCAAAGTGCAGAGTGATGCACAAGCTTTCCTTGGTGATGCTGTGTGTAATCTGTTTGCTAGCTGCCCCTTGCAGGGCCTGTCACTATGCCTGGCTTCTTGCCCCCTGATTACTAAAGACCATTGAACTCTTATTCATGAAGTGTTTTCAGGCAGCCATTGTATACTCATTACTGGGTAAGATCAAGAAAAGAAGTCCTTACTTGTTCTAGCTTTGAAAAACAAAGACAATTTTTCCTTCACAAAAAGAAGACACAAACTCTACCCTTGAGAAAAATCACAGCACAGTTGGGGAAATATAAATATTTATAATTATATCTAAATACATCTTCAAATCAACATTTATATACACACATTGCAGTAGTAACTTACATTTGTAGAGCACAGCTCTTTATAGTTTAGAAAGTGTTTTCATCAAAATTGTTTTAAGAGGATGTTCCTACAACATTTTGAACGATGTCTAGGAGCTATTTGTGTCCCTAATTTAATGATGTTCAGAATAAGACTTTTAGGGTAAGCAAGGCCAAGAACCTTTCAGAAAAGATGGTTTCATTCCTGCATTTCTTTAACCAGGTTTGTTTATTTATTTATTTATTTATTTATTTATTTATTTTTGAGACAGAGTCTCGCTCTGTCGCCCAGGCTGGAGTGCAGTGGTGCGATCTCGGCTCACTGCAAGCTCCGCCTCCCGGGTTCACACCATTCTCCTGCCTCAGCTTCCCGAGTAGCTGGGACTACAGGCACCCCCCACCACGCCCGGCTAATTTTTTGTATTTTTAGTAAAGACGGGGTTTCACCCTGTTAGCCAGAATGGTCTCGATCTCCTGACCTAGTGATCCGCCTGCCTTGGCCTCCCAAAGTGTTGGGATTACAGGCATGAGCCAACGTGCCCGGCTAACCAGGTTTATTTTTTAATGGAGCCATCCTTGGCTCTCAACACCTAACTTATGGAGCATCTTTGTTTTTTCCCCAGGAGTGAGAGTATACAATAGTTTGGTGGACATTTAAACTGTATATAGTATAAATTGTTCTTGGGGCTGGAGATCCGGGAGAGAACAAGACTGACATGGTCCCTGCCCTCATGCAGAGTGTGTTTGTGTGTGTGTGTGTGTGTGTGTGTGTGTGTGTGTGTGTGTTTACGAGGGATGTGCATGCGGGCAGGGAAGGCAAGGATAATAGATATGTAAACAAATAATTAGCATTGTGATAATTATACAGCAGGCTGGTATATGGTACACATAATTATTGACCTGACCTTGATAGATATCAAAGTGAACTTTTCTGAGGAAGTGACCATTAAGCTGAGTATGCAACTGCTTAGGGGAAGCAGGAAAGCCTTAAGGGAGGGAGCAGAATCACACATTGAAGAATCTGGAAAAAGGTGGGAAGCACTGGAATAACAAAGTTCTCTGGAAACAAAGCTAGGGAGTGGGTTGGGGGCCAGATTATGCAGGCTTGTGGGTCAAGGAGAGGATAATGGAAATTATCCTTAGGAGCCGTGAGAAGTTTAGGAGTGACATGGTTCTATTAGAGTGCTATGGCTGGTTCAGAGTAAGACATAAGAAGAGAGGCCAGTTAGAGGCCTGTTGACAGAATTGAGGTGATAAATGTGGGTAACTTGGACTGGAATATTGGTAGTAGAAAGGGAAAGAAATGAACAGATTTGCAAAGCATTTAGGTTATAGAATTCACAGGTCTTAGCAATTGATTCAGTCTGGGGAGATGTCGAGTATATCTCCCAAGCTTTTGACTTGGGCTTGAAGAAAAGACTATTTATAATAATTGGGGCTGGGTGCAGTGACTCACATCCGTAATCTCGGCACTTTGGGAGGCCAAAGCTGGTGGATCGCTTGAGCTCAGGAGTTCGAGATCAGCTGGGCAACGTGGTGAAACCCCATGTCTACAAAAAATACAAAAATTAGGCGTGGTGGCTTGTACCTGTAGTCCCAGCTACTTGGGAGGCTGAGGCAGGAGTATCACCTGAGCCCAGGAGGCGGAAGTTTGCAGTGAGCTGAGATGCACTATTGCACTCCGGCTTGGGTGACAGAGGGAGACCCTGTGTCAAAACATAAAATAAAATAACAATTGGTTCAAAATATTTTGAAAATTGTTTTGGTTCTTTCTGCATTGGTGCAAAAGGCAAAAAAGAAAAAAAAAACAGGAATGTGCTTATGTAGACATTAAAGCCATAATGACACACCAAATGTTTGCTTTAACTAAAGAGGGCTATGGTTGTACAGAGCTGACACAAATATGATACACTATTGATAATAAAACTGAGGTCTTGCCCTCTATAAAAGTTAAACTAATTATTTACACTTGCATATTCACTCACATTATTTATTATTTTCTATTTAAAATCATTATTTTTATTGCAAAACAGACTTAATTTTATTCTCAGCCTGTAAACCTTACTATAACTTATCTATATCTGCTAAGCACAGAGTCATTTTTGTTCCTTTAATAAGTGTAGTAATTCGCATTGGCTAATGGTATAACTATGATAATTACATAATGTAGTTGTACTCTTAACCACTGCCTTATTACAACAATTTTAAATCTTGTTATTTTTTCCTAGTGGAGCAGAGCATATGATTATCCAATTTTTTTTACTACATTAAAAAAACACACAACTTTTCTTGCTTTTTTTTTTATCTTTTGCCTCAATCCAGTCAGCAAAATTTTCCATGTAGTTTGGAGATTATACTTGCTATTGGGTGAAATTATATACCTTGTGCTTTTTTCCTCGTCCTGGATTAATTTGGGTTTTCTTCTTAGATCTTTTACTTCTGGGATAGTGTGTACAGTTTTTCATGGCAAATCATAAACTTAGCACATTCTACTGAACAATTCACTCATCTTTTCAACTACATTATGGTAGATAGTTGTGGAGAGGAGGGTTTGGTGTTAGTGATTAAAATTATGAATAGAGGAGCTGGGTACAGTGGCTCACACCCTATAATTCCAGCAATTTGAGATGCTGAAGTGGCGGGATCTTTTAAGGCCAGAAATTGGAGACCAGCCTGGATAACATCGTGAGATGCTCTCATAGGTGGGAATTGAACAATGAGAACACTTGGACACAGGGCAGGGAACATCACACACCAGGGCCTGTCGTGGGGTGGGGGCATGGGGGAGGGATAGCATTAGGAGAAACACCTAATGTAAATGACAAGTTAATGGGTGCAGCAAACCAACACAGCAGATGTATACATATGTAACAAACCTGCACGTTGTGCACATGTACCCTAGAACTTAAAGTATAATAAAAAAAGAAAAGAAAAAAACAGTTTTAACTATTATTTGGGTGTGGTGGCGCATGCCTGTAGTGCCAGCTACATGGAAGGCTGGGGTGGGAGAATCACTTGAACCCAGGAGTTTGAGGCTGCAGTGAGTTACGATTATGCCATTGCACTCCAGCCTGAGTGGCAGAGCAAGACCCTGTGTCTAAAATAATAAGAAGAATGAATACAAATATAGTGAACTCTTATCTGGAGTGATTGAAAAAAGTGCAAACCAAATATTCATCTGTGTGTATTCCATGTATAATTTATAGATGATTAATTTTCCAATAACTATAGCCAGATTAATTTCCTCTAAAAATTAAACCAAGTGTATTGTATTTTGGCCTTTGAGGAGTCAGAAAATGCCTCAGGATTTTCCAGAACCTGACTCCAGCATGTTTCAGGGGGGATCTAGCTGTTATTCCAGACTTCTTTATGCTTCCTTTATAAAGTTGCAAAAGTTCTGAGTAATAGACGTTTTGAGTATTCAGAAAAGATAGCTTTTCTCAATATGTCAGATCTTCATTATATATATCTAAGACATGCTAAACTTCTCAAGTTTTTTAATAAAACCATATTATAAAGGCATAAAATAAAGTTTTAAGGCTAGTGAGGCCAGGTCTAGGAGGTGAAGTGGATAGTTAAAATAATTAAAATGCAAAGTTTAAAATTGTTATTTTATTTAAAAGCCTAATAACTTAAATCCTAACTCACCATAACCATTAATTAAGTGGATTTGTTTTTCAGCACTGGCCTTGTTCACCTTAGTACTGAAGTCCATTCAAGTTCAACTCAGTCTTATTAGTCTTCATGCTGCCCCAGAAGATCACTGATGATCAGCATTATCAGAAGACCTTTAAAGGTTGCAAATTATGAAAAAAAGTATTAGATTATGTTCAATGTACTATACCTGAATTAACCAGAAAACTTAACAGTAAAATACTGTGTTTATTTCTAATTTTGACAGCATTATTTAATTTGGAGAATTTGGTCAAAGAAACATAAGAGCAAAATGCATTTGTTTCAATAATTTGTGAAATTCAGAAGGTTGTGATGCTTTTTTTACTTTTTAATTATCCAGAGGCAAATTACATTCTTCTTCTCTTTGACTCTTGAAACTCGACCTAACATGGCTATTATAAGAAACAATAACAAATGTACTTGCTGCATTATTCTCTTGGTGCTAGTTACATCAATCTGTGTGACTTCTTAATGACTTATTTTTAATCCTGCAAGATTTTACATAGGTCAAATAATTACATTCATTTTCTTTATTTGTCTCCCTGAAATTGCTTAATGAAAGATCCACACAACTATTCACAGCAAGAAATGTGGCCATACGTGGGAAACATCTTTGGAAACTGTAAAGGCCTCACAGATATGTAATAATGGGAACGATGATGATAGTGTGTGTTTTGAACAAAGCTGATGGCAGAATATTCCCTAAGCATTGACAGGGAGCCCGGGAGGCAACTTTCCTGGAGGAGACTTTATAGTACTTAGCTTCTGCATTAATTTGAATGTGCTCATCTGCTGTACTGAGATCTTGTACACTGTTCGGCCCATTTCACTCTCCAATGACAGGTGTGGTGCATCTTGTTGGAGAACTTAGCAAACATCTCAAATTTCAGACCAACAGGTAGCCTTTGTCTCTGAGACATCCTTTCTATGTGTTGATTTCATTTGTTTCACCTCCTTTTACAAGGCCTGACTCCAGGCTCATTCTTTCAGAAAGCCTCTTTTTTTCACTCTTCTGACATGAAGGGCCAATGCCTTTGTTGCTCTTAATATTTGAACTCTTATTTTGACAACAGATTTATTATCAGTGTTGTGACATCTCTCCTTTTGCTTTCTGGAATCCTTACTCACACCCATATATATTCAGGTAAATTTCTTGTGTGTTTGCTTTATGTTTCTTTTCATATTGTAAAACTCTTGAGATGTAAAGCCATAACTTTATATCTCTTTGGATGCCTCACAGTGCCCAGAATCTAAGAAAATTTATGTTTAGTTCAGTTTTTGTTGATTTAATTTTGATCACCAAAGATATATTCAAAAAATTTTTTTGTGCCTAGAAAACATATTATATTTTTTAAACAAAAGAAGTTTACTTTTCATAGAAAGGATGGTGGGTGATATGGACAAAGGAAAGATACAAAAGGTGTTTTTGCTGCAGTTCTATGGTCATTTTTCCATCAGATTGAAGATACTTAACATGGTTGTGCTTCATAGGGTCCTTAAACTCCCTGAAATTATGTGATTAATATAATTTGTAGAGAATTATAATATGTAGAGAAAGAGCCCATGGTTTTTATCAGATTTTCAAAGGTTGTAAGTGACTCAAAGATAACTGAGGGTCTGAGTTAAAAGGCACCACAACTAAAATACTCTGTAACAAAGCTGGTGTCAAGGGCTTTTTGTTTGGATGGTGATAGTATTACCATAGTAATACCATATTATTACCATAGAGGAATGTTCTTTGTTGATCTGACTTCATCATACAACATTAATACATACATGAAAATCCAAGTTTTTGCAAGTATAAATTTGGTGATATTATTCACTTAAGGAAATAGTTAAGTAAAATTTTAGGTAATGAGCTCCTAGACATTTAACATTAACTTATGTGTTGTATTTCAAAAATACATTTCCTTTGCTCTGGACAAAAAGCATACCAGGAATTCTATAATTTGCAACAGAATAAATTAGCCCATAAATGTGCTGCATCTCCCTGTGGGACAGACATTATTTTAAAATGTTGTCTCACAGAAGTGAAGGCATTTCTTGATTTCATGTGTGTGTATTTGTTTTGTTTTGTTTTTAATTCTGTATGAGACTTCACAGCAGACTTAATATTGGATTCACAATTAGTGACTGAATAAACATCTCTGTGTGGATTGATTTAGCTCTGTTCATGTATTCATTATGTGGGTGATCTTCTAATACCTCAGCCTCCAAGTTCCTTGACCCATGCTCACAACCCAGATCAGTGGTTCTCAGTGTAGACCTCAGACTGACAGACACAGCATCACAGAGAACTTATTAGAAATGCAAATTTGGGGGCTCAGCCCTAAATCTGGAATCTGAAACTCTGTAGTGTGAAGCCCAGCAATGCAATCCCTTTAGCAAGCTTTCTGGGGGACTCTGAAAGCTGTTATGCTACAACTTGCCAATAACAACAACTCTACCCCTTACTATCATCTCAATTTCAAGCTAACTGCTCTCTGACCACCATTAATCCTGCCAGCTCCCTACTTCCTTCTAGTATCTCAACTGTCCCATAAGAGGTCCATGAATCATTTTCACTTTTTTTTTTGTAATCATCTCCTTTGTGTCCTCATTACTCCTATTAGATCCCATGGTCCATGATTGTAATCATTAAGTTCCATGTTCTCTCTCTCTGTCTTCGTTTTACCTAGACAAATTTCCACCTTGTTTACATCATCTCTCCAATGCTGCAGGCTCATCTGAATATTTCTAGAGAAAAACTCACAACCATGCCAGTAATCCACTTTAACACTAACCCCAACTGAACCTTAGTACTACTGGAAATCCCAGTATATTACCTTAGCCTAGTCACTCTCATATTCCTTTAGCAGAGTATTTTCACATTCTGCCTCCCCTACTGTTTTTGTGGATAAACTGCCCATGTCTTTCCAAAGGTCAACCTCTAGCTCCTACACTGGATTCCATTTCCTGTCCCCTATTCAAGGAGATTTTTTCCAGTAATTATTTTTTCTCTCTCCTGCACTAGCACTTGTTCCTTCTCTACCTGGCCACTCCCATCAGCAAAATAAATATGCTGTCATATCATCTATTATTTTAAAAAATTCTCTTACCTGCAAATGCCCTGCTTCCTACTATACTGCTTGTTTGTTTTTATAAGAAAACTCTTTTTTAAAAGTTGTCTCTAGTCATTTTCTTCCAATATTGTCACTTGCAACTACCCCAGCCAGGTGTTCATTTCTACTGTTTCATCAAAACAATTTTTGTCAATGTCACCTAAATCTAATGGCTAATTCTTGTCAATGTGCCCAATGAGTTTCTGAATCCAATGGCTAATTCTTGTCACTGTCACCAGTGCGTTTCTAGATTTAATGGCTAAGTCTCATTCTTCTTCTGACATGGCCCATGTACAATATCTGACATAGTTAATCAGCTCCCTCCTTCCTGAAATACTTTTTTGCACTTGGCCTTCAGGACACATCTCTTTCCTTGATTATCCCTCTCTCAGTAGCCATTTGCTGCTTCATCCTCTTCCTCCTGACATTCTAATATGGAACTATTTCCAGGTTCAGTCCTTAGCCTTCATCACTTCATTATCTGTAATCACTCCCTAGGTGACACCATCTAGTGTCATTCATTAGTTTATATACCATTTAAAAGCTGGTAGCTCTAAAACCCATGTCCCCATCCTATACTACTCCCCTGAACTCAAAATCTATATATCTGTTTATTTGATATCCCCACTTGAGTGCCTAATAAGTCCCATTAATTCATCATGTTCCAAACTGAATTCAGATTTTTCTACCCTGCCCACCAAACCTGCATCTTCCACGCATTAGTTAAAGGCAGCTCCATTCTTGCATTTGCTTAGGTCAAACATTGTGCAGTGATCTTAACTCACTCCACTCTGTTTTTTCTCTCAGCCTACACCCAATCCGTAGTAAGACCTGGCAGCACTAGCTCCAGTTTACATCCCAAATATGACTGCTTCTCACTGCCTTACTTCTACCTATCTGGTCTATGCCACCCTTATTTTTTTACCTGGATTGTTGTAAGAGCTTTCTAATTTGTCTCCCTGCCTTTGCTCTTCTCTCTATCCTCTTAGATGCTACTCTTAATCTAGCAAACAGGATGATCTCATTAAAAAGGAAATTGCATCATTTTACTTCTATACTCAAAGCTGTCCCAAAACTTTCAGTCTTATTGGAGTAAAATCAAACTCCTTGTGGCCACGTGACCCACCATATGACCCTCCATGATCCTGCCGCTTCCACCTCACTGACCTCACCTTCTTCCACTCTTCCCTCTTGCCCAACCTGCTGTAGCTACAATGATGCTGAGGCTGGCTCTCAGTAACCAAACCCAATCCCACTTCAGATCTTTAAATGCTCTAACCAGAGAGATCTGTATCATCTTGCTTGATTGCTTATGTAAGGTTCTTTCTTCCCTGACTACCGAATTTAAAAGAGTAATAGTCTACATATAATCACTTTCTCTTTTACACCAGCTTTATTATTCTTGATGCGACTTCTCACCATCTGACATATCATTTAGGACAAACCACATGAAATTGTAGATAATGACTATTTTTGACCGACAAAAACTGCCAGTGCCTAGGGTAGTCAGGGAAGCCAGTTCGTATTTCTTGTTTGTTTGTAAGCTCTGTGAGAGAAGAGATTTTTCCTGTTTTGTTCACTGTTATAGCCCTAGCTAAAAGATATAGTGCTTGGTACATAATAAATACTCATAAATATCTATAGAATGAACTACATGAATGAGTCAGCAATATTTATAAGGTATCTACAATGTGCTATTCGTGTTTCAATCCCTGTATCCACTCTCTTTTCTATTTTATTTCTCTTTATAAAAATGAGTCACAGGCTGGGTGTGGTGGCTCATGCCTGTAATCACAGCACTTTGGGAGGCCGAGGCAGGTGGATCACCTGAGGTTAGGAGTTTGAGACCAGCCTGGCTAACATGGCGAAACCTCGTCTCTACTAAAAATACAAAAATTAGATAGGCTTGGTGGTGGGAGCTTATAATCCCAGCTACTTGAGAAGCTGAGGCAGGAGAATTGCTTGAACCCGGGAGGCAGAGGTTGCAGTGAGCCGAGATCACACCATTCCACTCCAGCCTGGGCGACAAGAGCAAAACTCCATCTCAAAAAAAAAAGAGTCACCACATTTTTCAATGAGTAACTAAATTAATATGCAGTTGGGGTGATTCAAGGGAACACAGTAACTATTTGAAAAAATAATGTAATAGAAATTTATATCTAATACATTATATCTAAGTATATGCATATATCTTTATTTTACTAATTATGCTTTACTGAGACCACTAATAGAATTGTACTGAGACCACTGATAGAGCTTTTTTTTTTTTTTTTTAATGTCCTGAACACATTTTATCCGAAAGTGTGTGATACGCATGCTGGCAGGGCAAAAGTAGGATGTCATTAAACTGTTGCTTTAAAGAAGTGACAAAATGTTACTTCTTTCCAAATAAAACAGGATAAAATTTGAAAAGAAAGGCTTTGGGATCATGAAAAGTATGAGTATGGGGAACAAAGTACCTTCTTTTAATTTTGCAGCAATGAATACGCTTTGAAAACTGAAATTCGTTAGAAAGAACTAGAAATGGTTTAGCAATAGAGTTCAGCCACAAAACTTAAGTCTGAGACTATGGCATGGGACACATTTTCACCAGTCATAATTTTAGCCAAGTATAGAGAGATGTGATTAGGAATACTAAAATACAATCTGGGGGAAAATAACCAGGAATCACATTTTAAAAAAACATGAAAATTGTGATGTCCTGCAAGACACTTAAAACTGCAACATCCGTTCTCTGAACAAGTTAACTGAGGCAAACTGAGAAGGCAGTATATATCCAGGAGCACAGCACACATTGGGCGGAAGATCTGGGATGAGAGCCCAAAAGTCCCATTTTCCTGTCTCATACTTTTGTATTCAAAATATTGCAATCTGTTACCTAGAAGAAGATTAGTGTGTAGAACTGAATGCTTTAATTTTACTGCAGGAAAAAGTAATGTAGAAAGAGCATAGGCTGTGATGGATATAAAATGTGTCTAAACACAGATATCTTTGGTTAATTAGTAAAATGGCAAAGACACTTCGAAAAACAAGAGAGGCACATAAATCTCTTTCATAAGTGTTAAATATTTCAATATTCACTCATATGAAAATCTTTTAATGGAGCCCTCACATATTTGTAGAAATAATTAACATTATATTTGAAGCATCAATTTTTTTGCCACTGAGCTAACATAACTTTTTATCATTATAACTTTGAATACTGTATTACTTATCTGATCTAGAACATTTCACATAAAAGGAAGCTAAAGTTAGCAAAAGAACAGTTCATAAAAATATGTGGTATCTGTGAAAACAGATATGATTAAAATAGTATGTGCTGTTTAAATGAATTAGAAGTCATCTTGGAAAGCCCAATGAAGTCTCCTCATCACACAGAGGCAGTTAGGAAGGCAAATAGGACTCCAGGGTGCATTAAAAAAGGGAGAAAATAATATGGAAATATTAAGTTGATGTGATATCAAATAATGATATACTTTCATCCAGAATACCGAGTCTAATTTCAGTCAGTGCACCTTAAGACATGTCAAGCAGAGAATGAAAATATCAGAGGAATGTGGAAAAAGGAGTAAATTGGGGATTAATTCACAGAAAGATAATTTATTTCTCCCAAATAAGTTTTAATAAGCAGGAAGTCACTTTTTTTTTTACAAAACATCACAATAAAGGACATTGGGCAACTGATATTTATAATAAAATAATTAGCAACTTAATGTATTAGCTGAAGTTTGGAACGATACACTTAAAACTAGTTATCTGGATTGGTCAGAAAAGCGTTGCAGATTTAAAAGAACTGAATGGGAACATCAGTGATGGAAGCAGAACTTCTAGGCTAGTGGTCTTATTCTTTTCCAGGTTGTGTATTTACCCTGGACCTCTGGTCCCAATCAACATGTAACATTTATTGTAAGTTTATGTGCATTTATGGTGACACAAAAGTGTAAAATAAGGTCTCTCATCCTTTTTTCCTAATTAACAAAATAAATTGCTTTATGTGTTTTCTCAGTATAGAAAGAGAACATACATATTACCAGAAAGGAATTCCAGGCTGGAACAGTAGATTATATAAAAGCCTTTTTCACTACCAAGGAAACTTTGTGCCTATTACCTAGAAATAATGGCTGAGCTCACTATTGTGAAGCCTGGGGCTTCCTCTAAGAAAAGAAATGAAATTATTTTCTTTTTCTTTTAATATACTTGTCATTTTATAAAATGTTGGATTTATGTACTTTAACTTGGCATATAAATTTTATCTCATTTATCCTCATGTGCTTCTTAAAATGATTAACATTATCTTCATTTCAGAAATGAAGAAACAGAGTTTATAGTTGAAAGAATGAAAAGGAACGAGGATTCAATTCTAGGCCTTTCACTATGAGCCTATTTTTCAGGATTCACAATGATATTATTTTTTATAATACAAGTGACAATGAGGAAAAAACTTGACTCTCATGGAACACTGCATGGAATCTGGGACTTTCTTTATCTTTATTTATTTTTTACATACTCAAATAGGAAAAGATTAGTCCCATAAACCTAGCACTAATTTTAACTTCCTCTTGAAATATGAAGCATACCTCATTACTAGAAATTGGACTTTGTAAATAATCTGAATTAAGCTATTCATTAATATTCTCTACTTTAATCACTTGTAGTTTTGGTCTTCCAAACATTTAAGTGATTTTCTGCCTTTTCCAGAGACTACTGTTATTCAGGTGCAAACATTTTTTGTTTATTTTTTCCAAAAAAGATTAGTAAAGACCAAGGTTTGGGAAGCTTAGAGGAACCAAGCTTATTTGAAAGTAGAGTTAAGAGAATGGACTCAGAGGGTATATTATTTAAATACCAAACAAAGGTATTCACAAAAGAAAGAGAGAGAAATAGAGCACATGAATAGTAGCATCTAAACATTTAGAGCTTCGAATGGAACATTCTTTCCTCTCTTATGAAATGTCTTTGAAAAGAATTTGGGGCCTTGATTGCATGTTTAGGACATCAGAGTACTAAGCAGGGGTAGGGAAATTCAGGGTCCTATTCTGCCTTTGCTGAATACTGTAGATTTTTTTCTACCCCCCACTGGTAATTATAACGTTTGGAAAGATGAAAAAAAGTGTTTTTTTTGTTTTTTTTTTTTCTTTCTTGGAGAATGCTTTTCTTTCAAAGATTCTGAGTTTGGAGAAGATCTTTAAACTAAGGGGTACTAGACATAAGAGTCTTTTTAAGTCCTTCTTATCCCAACATTTGAAAAAGCATTTTATTCATAAAGCTTACACTGTTTTTTCAAAGGAGCCATTTAATTCATTATGGAGTAGTATGAAGCTGTTGAGAGAGATATAGCAGCTTGATTCATTTGAAATCACAGGACAAATAGACTTTAAAAAGCAAATGCATCCATTTTGACACTAATTATGTGTCTTTTGCACATGCGGTATCTCATGTCACAAATTGCTCTCATTTGCTTCTCACTGCAGAATGTCTCTGAAATGAGATGAGTGGAAAATGCCTTAAACAGGTGGATGTGGAACAGGTCGGGGACTTTAAGGACTTCAGTGGAGGAGGGGTGGGCTGGGGAAGGGAAACAAATGAAGATGTCTTAGAAGTCACTGCAATTTATATGGAATCTGTTCAACGCTGACACTGAACCATGTGAGAAGGTGGGTTATATGGCTTTTCAAATATCATGTATTCTCCTTACAGTCAGAATGACAATATAACAGAGCCCACGATACATCAGAAATTGTGCTAGGATTATTTTATTTGTATATGGATCATTGTCTTTGAACCTTAACATAAACCTGTACTTCTGTTCCCATTTTACAGATGAGGGAACTGAGGAGGTGAAGGAATTTATTGAGAAGATCATAAGTAATTCTAGGGGGATTAAAACCGAGGCAATCTGATTCCAGAGCCCTAGAGAGCTTTCCCACCACGTGTGTAGGACTTTGTCCTGCATTTTTCTGATTCTCACTCTTCTACTTGGCTACCCAAAATTCTGTAGAAATGCTTTATGACAAACAGAAAGTTTAGTGAAGTCTATAGAATTAACCTGAGTCTGGCATCTTGCAATCCACTGTTGAATCTATTTAGCACAGGAGGAGAGCTTTATAAATGATACAAGAGTTTCTTAGAGTTCTTTATAGAACAATTCAGATTGGGCTAAAAACAACCAAGAGAAGAGAAAAGCACACATTCATTTTCCCTGAATATGAACAAAAACAAAAGCAGTTGCTACATGGTGTGAATTGGAGGAATCTTATATTATTGAGCTGGTGCTTGTTGCCTGATAATGGACAAGATTAGCCTCACTTTTCTGTAACTAAGCCTGTAATGGTGTCACAGCCTATTTGATGCCAATTGATGTTCCTGGGGTCCTTGGTATAAAGCAACCTTTGCAAATGAGTAGTCAAAATGGTTGGAATAAGGAATAAAACCAGAGAGTAAAAAATGAATAGCTAATTCAACACTTAATTTCTTTTAATTTTGAGAGCCTTACATGTGTGCTGCTACTATGAATGGGTGGGATGTTGATGGTGAGGGAGAGTTTTAAACTGTAAATTTATTTTCACCTGAGCTGTAGAATTCAAAACTGGCATGCCTTACACGTAATGCAGTTTGACAGTTCATTTGAAATAAATGTGCCGATAACCCTTAAAAGTGGTAATAAAATACTCTTTGCTCTACTGTACAGATGATTAATACCACTAAAGTAATTAAATTCCATTAGGCTGAGGTTCACATACCCAAGGAATTGGTGCCAGGATTTAGCCGTTCTCTAGTGAGGACAAAAGACTAATGCCTTTTAAAGCCATGTTTCACTAGGAAAATCCCAGGGAAGTCTATATTAACTTAGGACATCTGCTTGTTGTGATTGTTTGAGGTATTGATGCATTGGATCATTAGCAGGGTAGCGTGAACTAGTGTTTTCCTGTTGACAAGGATCTCTCACCAGGAGCTGCTAGCTTTCTGCAAGGGGAGAGAGAAAGCAAAGCAGGGCAGCCAAGTTGAGTCCTGTGAATAGCTTTGACTTACAGAATTATTGCTAACTGTATAGTCTCTGATGGTAGGAAACAGCATTTTGCCCCCAGCCATTTTTCCCAAGATCAAAGCCAAAGTAACTCTGTCTCCTGCTGTTTTGTAGCTGTAGATTCTTAAAGACTGGCATTATTGTCGTCGATGAACAGTTTGCCCCCTTTCAGATGGTTGCAGTAATGACCCACGGGGGAGGCAGTGGTTAGGCAGTGCTGACAATGTGACCAGGTGCTGCAGCATAAGCGTTTCATTAAATATTGAAGCAATGGTTTTCAGTTACAGTGGCAAAAAGGGAATTTGGTCTATGTCCAAATATGTGGCTATTTTTTCCCTTCAGCCTCTTCTAATCACATTATTTTTTGCATGACCTTTCTGCTGGTAATTAGCTGCCGTCCTGAAAAGCATTGTGGGTAATATATCTAAGGTGATTCTGCATCCCCCTTTACAGGCTGGTAGTCGTTCTTAATGTATGAATGATTTATTTACCATCTTTTGTCTTAAAATTTACAAACCATAAAAAAGCCCTTATGATTATTTTGTTTCCAGCGATACCCACTGAAAGAATCCTGAATTTTCCAGGGAAAGATAGTTTGCAGAAACTGAGAATGGGACTTAAGTGCATTTAGAGTTAGGTTTTATATGTGTACCATGTGAAAAGCTGTTTTGTGGCTTCAACGCCCTGTTTCCATTTAAAGAATGTTAAACTTGTCTGTATAATTTGTGTAATTGAATTCACAACAGAAGAACTACAGTCATTTCTCAAAGAATGTGGTTGCCACTTTATTAGAGGAGCAGCATTACAATAGCAAAGTTTACTAGGCTGTCTGTCCTGTGACAAACTTTTTATTTATTTTTTTTTGAGGCAGAGTCTCACTCTTGCCCAGACTGGAGTGCAGTGGCACAATCTCAGCTTACTGCAACCTCCACTTTCCAGGTTCAAGTGATTCTCCTGCCTCAACCTCTGGAGTAGCTGGGATTACAGGCATACATCACCACCACACCCGGCTAATTTTTGTATTTTTAGTAGAGACAGGGTTTCACCATGTTGGCCAGGCTGACCTCAAGTGATCCACCCACCTCGGCCTCCCAAAGTGCTGGGATTAGAGGTGTAAGCCACCACACCTATCAACAAACTTTTATAGGACTTCCTAAAGTTCTCTGATTGCAGAATCCTTTAAGAGAAAGTGAGACTTTACATAGGAAAACATTTGTAAATTGTAATAAAATATTGCACACAGAAAACTCATTCAAAACATCTAGAGGAAAGCCTGGTGACTATTGGAGGCTATGAGAGGTGAACTAAAACAACAATGTACCATAAAACAAACAAAACAGAAGCTCCAGGTAGGAAAGGCCACAGAAATTAAATAATTTTCTTCCCACTTATCCCTACCTTGAAAATCTTACCTATTGCTTAATAGTTATATTAAATTTCAAATTTTCTGAAATATCAAACTGAGTTTCTGCAGGGTTAGGTGCACTTTGCCAGATTTCCACATTTAAGTCAGGTTCCTCTCTTCCTTTAGCAAAACTCTTTGGCACTTTTCTACCAAATGTAAACATGGTTTTGTATAATATTGTCATTCATCTGAGAGACAAACTAAACTGTTACATGTGGGCATTATGTTTTAGATGTACCATAATTGCCCATGAGATCACCAACTCTATGTCAAAACCACATTAAAATAAGAATCTACTGTCAAATTTTCCTTGTTTTTGTTTTGATTGTAGTTAGGAAGAACTGAATTAAAATGTTATTATAACCATTCTTCAATCTCTGTCTTTCTATCTTTCTTGTTCTATCATTATTTCTTTATTCTTCTTCCTCAATTCATAGATGTTAAATGTGTGTACCTGCCAGGGAAAAAAAGTACTGAAAAATGACTGTTTACTGACAGGTTTTTATTTTCTGACCAGTATTAGTAAAATAAAACAACTTTTAAAAAGAGCTATAAGAAGAATTTTAACTTATTGTTATTATTTCCTTTTGATTGTACTGTTCAGAACACTTTAGGAAATGACTACCTTCTTTTCATTGGCAAATTCTTTTTTTTTTTTGAGATGGAGTCTCGCTTTGTCGCCCAGGCTGGAGTGCAGTGACACGATCTGGGCTCACTGCAAGCTCCGCCTCATGGATTCATGCCATTCTCCTGCCCCAGCCGCCCAAGTAGCTGGGACTACGGGCACCCGCCACCACGCCTGGCTAATTTTTTTGTATTTTTAGTAGAGATGGAGTTTCACCATGTTAGCCAGGATGGTCTTGAGCTCCTGACCTCGTGATCCACCCACCTCGGCCTCCCAAAGGGCTGGGATTACAGGCGTGAGCCACCACGCCCAGCCAATAAATTCTTAAAAATATAAAAGTTTATATGTAATAGAAAAAAATTGAGGCTGCTGTAGATGGAGCAAATAAAGAAAAAAAGGAGGAAGACTTGTTTAAAAATGTAAATTAATCAAGCTTGTTTAAACCTATTAATGCTTAGTTGCTAATATTATCACCTAGCTAGTACTTTCATGTTGAAAATTGTTTATACTCCCGAGACTGTTTTAAGTAAGATGACAACCAGGCAAAATTCTAGAGTTGTACGTGAGTACGGAAATAAATACAAAGTGTCTCGTGCCAGTACCATTGCTTCTTGTAGACATAGCCAAAATAGCTCCTAAAAAATGTTCATGAGATTCCTCAAAAGAGCATATTTATCTATTTTCAAGTGCTGGATGGGATAGTTTCTCTGCCTTAAGAGTTTTCACAAGCAATAGTGACATCTTCAAATTTCAGTCTAGTGGGCTTGAAATATTTTTGGAGAAGACAGTATGCATTCAAAACCATTCCTTTTTTTTTATTATAATGTGAAAATTCTGTTTTGACACAATTTCTTCATTTCTTCATGACAATTTGCACACACAGTTTAAATTATTTCCCATTATTTAATTGTATTCTTTGGGCTTCTCTGAAACACATAAATATTAAGGATAGATTAATGCCAGAGAGTATGTCCAAAATACTGCTGGCAAGAATAATGTGACCAAAGGGAATTATCTTTGATATAGGAAAGATTGAGATACAGTTAAGTGGAAAAGGGAGGGGATTGTTTCTAGGCTAGTAACTGAATGGTCTCTATTCAGAATGAGATTTTGTTATAATAATAATAATAATTTATGAAAGGTTTTCTTTTTATTGTTAAGCTTTCTTTTCATGATATAAGTGAGATTTTAACTTTCAAATTTTTTTGTAGGAATCCTGATTTTGTGATATGTGGCCTTAAAGATTCTAAAAGTATCTGTATTGGCACAGATTCCTCTATTTCAGAACATTCTATATGTTGCAAAATAATTTTGTAATATAAATCAATAAGCACTTATTAAGTGACTATAGACATATACTCTAGAAAATACTTTGGATAATATATCTGAAGTCTGATTTTATACTTTTAATTTTTAGGAATTGACTCTTTGGTGGCAGTTTCTTTGAGAGCCTTGCATGCTGTTTTAGAGGTTAAGTTATGGCTTACCCTATATTTTGTAGAACACTGACACCCTGTGAAAAACAACATAGTATTCCCAGGTTAAAATGGAAAACTAATGCTTTCCCTACTTCACAGACCCTACATTAATTTTATAATGAAAATATTTTTCATTTAAAATTTTTCTCTAAGAGCTGCCCATTTTTGAGAGACACTGACTTTTATTGTTTAGGCTTTTGGGCTATAGTGGCATTGCCAGAGGGAGCCAGAATTTGATCAGCATAAGGACATTGCAAGGCATGGTTTTAAAAATTAATGTACGTGGTTCAATAAAGAGTGGTAATTTGAAAGGATCCAGCAGAATGCAGATAGAAGATGGGGAACTGGGCACTGGAAGTTCTGGTGGTATAGGTAGCTGAGCCACATATGGACACAATGAAGGAAGGTGGATGACAGAAGCAAGAAATGCATCAATAATTGCTGCTGAAAGGAACAATTTTTTTCTCTCAGTTTTGGGGAATGAGTTGAAGGAACCACCCAGCAAAAGCAAAAGGAAAGTTCAAAGTTAGAAACAAACCAGGGGCACACAAGCAGCAAAGGGGAGCTGAGAGGAACCTGGGAAAGTCCTCATTTATTTGCAAGTTCTTGGTGATCCTTGACATGATGTGAACTTGACTGCTATAACTTACAGGGAAAAATACACAGTGGTGTGCTGGAGCCAGCCAGTATTTGCTCACAAGAAACAATTGTTAAATTGTCAGTAATTTTGCAAGCCCATTATTAAACACAGCCATTATTAACAATTAAAATTTTACACTTACAATTCAATTCGGTATATATATATATATATATAAAAATTATAAAGATGGGGTCTTGTTCTGTCACCTAGGCTGTAGTGTAGTGGTGTGATCATAGCTCACTGCAGCCTCAAACTCCTGGGCTCAAGCAATCCTCCCACCTCAGCCTCCCAAAGTTTTGGGATTATAGGCATGAGCCACTATGACCGGCAAATTAACTATATTTAAAATAAATGTAACATATGTGCAAAACTTATCACTTATTACCTTATAAACCTTTACTTTTCCTTATAATTTTGAGTTCATTCACATCTATTCTATCTTTACCGTGAAAATGCTATATAATGATGTGCTATTTCCTATCCTCTACATTTAGTATCATCATCTTGGTAACCCGAAGTCAGCCATGATGGGAATATTTACACCATGAAAACTGGCAAGTGTTACAATCAGGGCATTTTTCCTCATCTTGAAGCTAAATGTCAAACATATACTCTTACACATTTAACTACACCTTTGCAAGTATTTGTGATTATCTTGATCATTCCATTAACAGGGACACTCAACTATGCTTAATCTACAGTAGGTCCAATATCTTGTTCATATTGTTTTTAGTAGTAGAGATAGTAGGATTGAGGGCAGATTCAGAAGAGCAGGTAAGCAAACATCTTCTTGCTCAAAACTAGTATTCAGTAAAAAGAAATGAGGTGAAGAAAATTTGGCAAACTGTCTTCTGAGACATAGGTTTTCTTGGAATTTTACCCACATGTCAGTATGGAAAGAAATCAAGGTTGCATTTTTCCACCTATTAGGGAAATCAACACACACTTACTAAGACAGAAGGGAAAAGATCATTTTTAATAAATTTGACCAACTGTGGTTCTTAGGGCAAAAAAACTGTTCTTCTCTGAGTTATTAATACCTAAAAACCAAAGTGGGATTGGAAAAGGCCAAGATATAGGTATATAAGTACAGATAACAGTTAACAGCATGCCAACCATTGCTCAAAAGAAAATGTGAGAAAGACAAGAGTCTATCCCTGGGGTTCACATTGCCTTAACCTGGGTTCTTGGACCTTTCTATCTTCACTAAAACATGTTTCAACTTATGATCAATTATGAGTACAAGAGAGCCAGAGGGTTTTTTTTTTTTTTTTTCAGGGTGCACAATTGCAGCTTTGAAATTCTTTTACATTTTCATTCTTCATGCTGATGAGTCAGTGCATATTTATATTACCATGTTATTATGGATAGTGGAGACTGTGTCTCCTTGAAAGTAACGGCATGTGATTGCTTACTCCATTACTTTCAATGGGACTCAGTCGTTGCCATCCTTAGGGACTTAATCCCATTGAAAGTAATAGTCTGAGACTGCCCACATTGTTACCGTGCTTTAAATTGGCTTGAATTTATACTAAGCAGTATGGGCTAGCCACAGAAGTCTCACTTTTAAATGATGTAGAGTTGATCAAGTTTTTTGGCTAGCATTTAGAAAGTTTAACTGCCTGTTTGGAGAGTATATTCTTATTATTTAAACCATCCATTTCTGAATATTGAAATGTTTTGACATTTAGCCTCTGAACTATTAGAGAAATTCACAACATTGCAAGAAATTGTTTTTAAACTTTAATCCTTTCTTAAATATGCTGTATTCTGGCATTTCAGGAAAAGAGAATTCTTTTGCCTGGACATTAATTAGGTTAATGTTTTTACAATAATAACTAAAGTATATTTTTAGAGCTAAAAAGAAACTCCACAATATCACATTTTAGATGAGGAGGCTGAAGTTTAAGGTAATTTGACATGGGTCAAGGTCACAAGGCAGGCTAATAGCAAAGCAGAGACCAGAACGGCTCTGTGCAGGATTATCCAATCCCATTTAAATCTTTAGAATTAGTCTATTTTTATTCTTAGATATACCAGTGAGTTATTTCAAGATAAATTGAACATTAGTACTCACACTTAAGTGATAACACATTTTAATTTTTCTCCATAAAACAAACATTTTAAGATCCTGTTAGCATAAAATACCTTTCTGGTAAAAACATTCATGGAGTTTGAAGTGGGATAGAGGAGAAAGAGGGTATTGCATAGGAGATTGTATAAAATAGTGTTAAAAAACTGCCTCAGGTATATTATCTTTTATATAACTTTGCCCCTATGTTTATGTTGGAGTTTGGGAATGCAGAACATAGTTTTAAAATCTGTGTGCTGTTATCAAATTGTTGAAATGTCCAGTCTTTTTAGACTACTATAAAAAAGTTTCCATTGTAACCTCTATAAAATCAGCAAAGTGTTACTTTATATTTAGTTGCTTTTACAGCTAAAACTTGGACATTCCTTGATATATGTAGCAAATAGTTGATAAAATCATTAAATATTATTGAGTTTGTACCTTGTCATGAAAGCTAATCATTTGTGAATTGAAGGCCTTCCTCTTTATTAGCAGTGCCAATAGTGGAAAGTACTGGCCTCTCCTAGATATTCATTGTAACAAAAAAATTCAAAGCCCTGTCAATTATGTGATGAAAATGAGGGAGGTATTAGCTTTGATAATAATAACATAACCAGAAATTTAATTTATTATTTTGTTTATCGTCAACATTATTGATGCAAATATTATTGATATATAGATTTTTACCACATATACTTGTATATAATGTATATCTAACTACTATTTGGATAGACAATTGAATTATATTAGTTATGTTACTATGGGAATCGGATGTAACATGAAGGTGTAAATATGGATGTTCTCTAAAATCTCTTCCATTTCTAGAGTCTATGATTATATGGTTTAAAAAATACGAATTTCAGTCCTAGCAGCTAATTTCCTTTTTGTTGTATAACAAAACTTTATCCTACAACAGTTTTTTAAAGTAAACTACTAATATGGTTTGGCTCTATGCCTCTACCCAAATCTCACCTTGAATTATAATAATCCCCACGTGTCATGGGAGGGACCCGGTGGGAGGTAATTGAACCATGGGGGTGGGTTTTTCCCATGCTGTTCTCTTGATAGTGAATAAGTCTCACGACATCTGATAGTTTTGTAAAGGGCAGTTCCCCTGCACATGCTCTCTTGCCTGCTGCCAGCTAAGAGGTACGTTTGCTCCTCCTTCACCCTCCGCCATGATTGTGAGGCCTCCCCAGCCATGTGGAACTGTGAGTCCGTTAAACTTCTTTTTCTTTACAAATTACCCAGTCTTGGGTATTTCTTCATAGCAGTATGAAAATAGACTAATACAACTACCGCACCAAAAAATGAAAAAACAACTATACTACCCTGTGCTCTTACAAGTCAGGGTAGTGGCTACTCTTGGAGTGGGTGTGGTGGTGATTGACAGATGAAGAGATGAAGAGAAGGAGGGGAGATTCTTGGTGCTGTTAATGTTCTGTTTCTTGATCTGGGTGCCGATCATATGATTGTGTTTCGTTTGTGAAAATTCATCAAGCTGTGCACTTTTCTGCAGTTTTGAAGAAAACTGGATAAAACGTTTTGAAATGACATGCAAATATAAAGAACAGGTTTATTCATTTGAAAACATCCGACATTCCAAGAGACTTAACCTCCTTTTAAAAGTTCATCTTAGAATTGTTTGTTTGGTTTGTTTTTGGTTTTGTTTTGTAATAGGAGAGGTTGACAAACTATGGCCCCTGGGCCAAATCTGGTCTTTTGCCTTTCTTTGTATAATCTATGAGCTAAGAATGGCTTTTTACATTTTTTTTTGTCACCCAGTCTGGAGTAAGGTGGCGTCATCTCGGCTCACTGCAACCTCCGCCTCCTGGGTTCAAGTGATTCTTCTGCCTCAGTCTCCCGAGTAGCTGGAACTACAGGTGCGTGCCACCACGCCCGGCTAATTTTTTTAGTAGAGACGGGGTTTGGGATTTCACCGTATTAGCCAGGATGATCTCGATCTCCTGACCTCTTGATCTGCCTGCCTCGGCCTCCCAAAGTGCTGGGATTACAGGTGTGAGCTGCTGCACCCGGCCATGGCTTTTTACATTTTTAAATAATTGAAACAGAAAAATCAAAAGGAGTCTGTGTGTGGTGGTTCATGCCTATAATCCCAGCACTTTGGAAGGCCAAGGTGGAAGGATTGTTTGAAGCCAGGTGTTTGAAACCAGCCTGGGCAACACAGTGAGACCCTATCTCTTCAAAGAAAAAAAAAAAATTAGCCAGGCGTGGTGGCAGGTGCCTGTAGCCCTTGCTACTGACAGGGCTGAGGCAGGAGGATCTCTTGAGCCCAGGAGTTGGGCTGCAGTGAGCTGTGATTGTACCACTGCACTCCAGCCCAGGCGACAGAGGGTGACCCTGTGTACAAACAAACAAACAAAAGAATAGTATTTTGTGACCCATGAAAATGATATGACATTC
Source organism: Pan troglodytes (assembly GCF_028858775.2). NCBI lineage: Eukaryota > Metazoa > Chordata > Mammalia > Primates > Hominidae > Pan > Pan troglodytes. The sequence continues at coordinate 64,158,337 of NC_072410.2, read as the reverse complement.
AAATTTCAGTGTCAAAAACTAAAGTTTTGGCCGGGCCCAGTGGCTCATGCCTGTAATCCCAGCAGTTTGGGAGGCCGAGGCAGGCGGATCACCTGAGGTCGGCAGTTTGAGACCAGCCTGACCAACATGGAGAAACCCCCTCTCTACTAAAAATACAAAAAATAAAGTTAGCCAGGCATAGTGGCACATGCCTGTAATCCCAGCTACTTGGGAGGCTGAGGCAGAAGAACTGCTTGAGACCGGGAAGTGGAGGTTGTGGTGAGCCGAGATCAGGCTGTTGCACTCCAGCCTGGGCAACAAGAGCATAACTCCATCTCAAAAAAAAAAAAAAAAGTAAAGTTTTATTGGAACACAGCCACACCCATTTATTCCTATTTTCTCTACCATTTTTTAGGGGGGAGGGGGTCTGCTTTACTGCATTACAGTTGCTTTTGTATCAAAATAGCAGTCCAAAAATAAGTACAGTCTGGCCTTTTAAGAAAACGTTTGTGGACTTCTGCTAAAGGGATCAACTTTAGGGTCAAGGGTAAAATGATACTACTATTATTTAAATGGTATATGAAATAAGGCACTAATTGGCATCATTTAACTTAGATATTACCAACACTCACCCAGATACTTATCTTTGGAGCCTACATTCATTGTTTATCAGATTCTGATAGCAAAACCAGGAAAGCCAGCAACCGCATTGGAAAAAAGTATTTTTCTTGAGGTATTGCTGCTTTCTCTCATGCTTTTATCCTACCAGTTTCCAGCATCCTTATGGGGCCAGTCTATCTCTGCCTTCACAAAATTACTGCTGACTCAATTCATGCCCTTCAGCTGGTAATCTGGTTAATGTTGTGCAGTCTTCATGTGGGATCACACCTGCCTTTGTCTTCAAGATGTGAAGTATTGATTTACCACAAGCACTCTTTGACCTTCAGAAATCTGTTGATAGTTTCTTCCCTTAATGATATGTCCTTGTTAAGGTTATTTCCTCAACTGGTATCAGCCATCTTCTAGAAATCATACACACACACACACACACACACACACACTCTTACACTTACACAAACATTCAGAGATGTCCATGTTGCCCCATGGGCAATTGTTCTCATATTATTTCTCCTCGAACTAGTACATACTTGCAGTTTCCTTGGATATGGTCCATAGTAGTGACCTGACTGATCAGTTGTCATTTTGTTGATGCATCTTTAAGAAATAAGAAAAGAGGAAGAGCTGTGAGTGCTCAAGTAAAGCCAGGGTCAGAGGAAAACAAAGATAAGGTGCAAAAACTGGATTATTCATAATTATGAGCATACCAGTTTTTTTCATGCATTCTGGTAAGACGGTGAGAAGGTTCTTATAATTTATTTTTCTCTTCTTCTTCTTCTTCTTTTTTTTTTTTTTTAAATTTTGAGACAGGGTTTCACTCTGTCACCCAGGCTGGAGTGCAGTGGTATGATCATAGCTCACTTCAGCCTCGATCTCCAAGCAATCCTCTCACTTCAACTTCTTGAGTAGCTGGGACTACAGGTACAGGCCAACATGCCCAGCTAATTTTTTAAAAATTTTTTGTAGAGCTGGGGTCTCCCTGTGTTGCACAGGCTGGTCTCAAACTCCTGAGCTCAAGTAATCTCCACACCTTGGCCTCCCGAAGTGCTGGGATTATAGGCATGAGCCACCATGCCTGGCTCGGAATTTATAACGTAAATCCACTTAAAAGAGGAATGGGGGAACCAGCCACCCCAAACTGTAACTATGCCATGATTCTGTAAGTCCTTCTCTTATTTTTGTCCTCACTTGTTTATATTTCCATATGGAATGAGAGCCTAGCCCTGAGGCAGTTTGTCACAGGTGGCCACTATGCACTCAGAAATGCAGGTGATAGCATCTTGTGGCAGTTAGGAGCATGGTCTCTGCAGCTGGAGTCTGGATTCAACCCTCACTGTTCCATTTCCTGGCTGCATGTTATACATTCCTGGACAGTTATACATATATCTACTCAGCACTTCCATTAACTCACCTAGAATGTGGGGGTGAAATGAATGAATACCAGTGCTTTTGTAGGGTGTTCGGTTCGTAACAGTTTTACCATTCTCTCTCAGAAGCCTGAAGAGTCCCCTGTAGGATGCTCTGGGTGCCAGTATAGAAATAAAGTAGAGACCAGGTGCAGTGGCTCATGCCTGTAATCCCAGCACTTTGGGAGGCCGAGGTGGGTGGATCACCTGAGGTAGGGAGTTCAAGACCAGCCTGACCAACTTGGAGAAACCCCATCTCTACTAAAAAAAATTACAAAATTAGCCGGGAGTGTTGGCGCATGCCTATAATCCCAGCTACTACGGAGACTGAAGCAGGAGAATCGCTTGAACCTGGAAGATGGAGGTTGTAGTGAGCTGAGATCCTGCCATTGCACTCCAGCCTGGGCAACAAGAGCGAAACTCCGTCTCAAAAAAAAAAAAAAAGAAAAAGAAAAAGAAAGAAACTAGAATTGATCTGTATGAAGTCACGCTGAATAACATTTTTCTTTTGTTTAAAGCTCAGTTAATCTTCAACGTCTAGAAAAAAGTTTGTGTTTGTAAATGACATCAGACTTAAAATTTACATCTTAAAATATTTTAGGCCTTACTCAACATCTCACATTCAATCATTGAACAAATAGTTATTGAATACCTACTGAGTGCAGTCATCATGTCAGGCCCTGGGAATGCAGCATCCAGAAAGACTCAGGTGGTCCTAGTAGGGAAGAAATCGGGCAAACAAAACCAAATAAAACAGCTGTGAAAGAAGTAAATGTTGTGGGTGTTGTGAATGGTAAAATAGAGTTTTAAACTAGAGAACTGCAAAAAGAAGTGTGCTTTTGACAGAGTGATGGAAGCAGACAATTAAGCTTAGATCTGAAAGATGAAAAAGAACCAACTAGGTTGACAATGGGAAGGTGAACATTCCAGGCACACCGTACAGCCCTTCTGAAAGTCCTGAAGTGGACACTGTTTGTCCTCATTTGAAGAACAGAAAGGGGAGTTGAAGCTTGGTGAGTAGCGTGGAGATCAGGAAGAATGAGATTGGTGAAGTGGGTCAGGGACAGATCTTGCAAGGTTGGAATGTAATCTGATTTCTGGTTTATTTCATAAGAAGGTCCAAATTAGCCAGGCGTGGTCGCGGGCGCCTGTAGTCCCAGCTACTTGGGAGGATGAGGCAGAAGAATGGCGTGAACCCGGGAGGCGGAGCTTGCAGTGAGCCAAGATCGCACCACTGCACTCCAGCCTGGGCGACAGAGCGAGACTCCGTCTAAAAAATAAATAAATAAATAAAAATAAGGTCCAACTGGCTGCTGTGGGGAAATAATAGGGGAAGGGTGGAATTCAGAATTACAGTTTGAAGTCCACTGCAATAGACATGATGCAGATTATTGCAGGATCATGGACTCTGTGTGTGCGTGTGGCTTGGAGCATGTATACCATGATCCTTATCAAGTCATGCAGGGAATTCAAATCACCGCTATGTACGTAAAAATGAACTTATATAGACTACATATCTAAAAATAAATACTATAAACACATATTCATATGTCTTTATAAAAGATGAAATGCCTTAAAATTAAAATTATGGGATGTAACTTACTGTGTATTCAGTTTAGGATTATTTTTTCGCCTGTTAATAATGCTTATTTTCATGTATCAAGCTTTTATTTTTTTACAATTTCCAGGAAAAAAAAAGCGTATTTGTTTTATCCCTTCAAACCTGCATTTCCATTCAAATTTACCTTCTTTATGTTTTTATGTAAGTGAAAATCTACATTAATAAGCATATCCATGAGATTTTAAAATGTAAGAGGGATAATTGTTATTGAAATGAATGTTGGGGAGACTTGGATGGAAGTGGCCAGGTGGAAGAACCTCGACTGTATTCTGCTCAGGCAGTATGATTCTATTGAAATTTCAAGTCTCTCTGGGGATTTTTTCCAATCAGCCAAAACTCATGATATGAATTTTTGATGGCAAAATTAGAAAATAAAGCGCCCTTGTCTTTAAAAATAAAATTTGAATTCAAGAAGTGATCTAGTTAGACGCTTGTATAAACTAACTTTACATTCATGGCGAATGAATCTAACGTAGACAAGAAGTTTCACCTGGTTCCTCATTAATATGATTATATCCTGAGTTGGTGATGAGGTGGGACAGGTTCTGAACTTGCCTATTCTAACTAATTTATTCCACAATGAGAACCAAGTCAAGTGTATCCACATGAGAACTAGCCATGCCACCTAGGAGAAGTGCATAATTATCCTCAAATAGCCCCTTACCTTTGGAATGGGACACAAGATCCAATGTGAGTCAAGTTATTCAACCTGGAGTTGGCTTTCCCCTAGCCCCTCCCTCCTTTGTACAGGGCTAATGCAGACAAATGCTCTAATCCTCCCATCCTGAGGTTGGCAGTTAGCCAGCTGCAGGGACATTAGTTCCTCATTAGCACCTTGTCATCTGCCCACAAATCCACATCCCAGAACAAAGTAAAGTGCCTGTCCCATTTGAAGCTTTGGCCATTGAAAAAATGAATGCCAGTCCGTGGGGTTCCTTATGGTTTTATGAGTTAGGAGTAAAACAGAAATTCATGTTATTTAGATTTAAGAGATTAATGGCATGTTGGTCAGCAGATTATATATTATGGTATACTTTGATAAATTCAGATTTTAAAACTGACCTTTTATTTCCAAATCATTTGGAAATAGTCTTTTATTTTTCCTTTAGAATATTATCTTTATTACTATTATTAAGATAGCATTAGAAAGTTGCAGAGTAACAAAAAGGAGAGATGTTCTCAGAAGTGATTCTGAAATGTTCTGGACAAGCACAGGAGTTTAGCTTGTTATAAATTCTTTGCAATATTGAATAGGTGAAGACCATTTGATAAAGAAGCAATTCTCATTAACACCTCCCTTTTTCTTTGTAGAACCTGTCTCATTCTGTGGTTGCAAAATGTGTATATCTGGGAACATGTGCATCAGTAAAAGCTTTGCAGTTAAGTCTCTCCAAATCTTTTTTTGTGGTCATTTCAGCCATCTGAACCATCAATATTGGTTACTGCAAAAGCTAATCCTTTGGCTCAAAGCACAGCTAACGGAAAGAGGGTTGAGAATTCTGAATGCGGTGTCTTGCATTTGGTTTTGTTTCTGCATGTAGGAATAGCTGAGAAACATTTCTTTTAGTTCTGCAAACATGCTGTTACTCTCAGCCACACCCCCCAGCACTTGCAGAGCTCAGCTGTCGATGCAGCCAAGTTTGCTGTACGCTTCCGATGGTGAAGCATTTTCCCCCATTGTATATCTTGTGCCTTACTATCTAATGCTTTAAATGCCTACTTTGATTTGTGGCTGTCTGTTAAGGCCTTGGGTGTGCCTTTAAAAGGAATACAACTTTTCTGCTGATACAAAAAAATTTTAGATCTCAGATTTTCACCTTTGCCTCCACCCACTTAAGGTCTGAGAATTGGACAGTATGGAGGAGAAAGCATATCTTTCCCTTCTCATCTAAGGTTCATTGACTGGGGCCCCTATAACGAAAGACAGATTAACGAGAGAAAAGCACACATATGTTTTAAATGTAAGCTTTGTGTGATATGGGAGCCTTCATGAGGAAATTAAGACCCAAAGAAGCAGCTAAACTTAGAGCTTTTTATACTGTAGTAGGTTTGATGTAGAGTGGACAGTCATGGAGAAATATAATTGGACAAAGGGGGTATGATCTAATGATAATAAACTAGGGGAGAACTTAGCAACACCCGTTTGTTCAGATTTTTCTTTGTGATCCTGTGTCTTCAGAGATAAGGCTGCTCTTTTCCTCCAGGTATAGAGAGAGCATCTCTCACATGAGGGTTTTATGGCCTGCATTAGGGGAGGGTCAGAAAATCCTTCCTAGGTTTTATGACCTGTTTTAGTGGAGAAAAGCAGGGGAAGGTCAGGGAGACCTTCATGCAAATACTGTTTCTCAAATTTCTTCAGCTTAAAATATTCCATCTGTCAAGGTGCCATATTTTGGAGTAGCATGTCCTAAGCCCCAACAGTAACTGAGGAAGTAATGGTTAATTGCTATATTTTGTAATTTCCACTTCAGCTCAAATTCTGGCCTGCCAACAAGCTTAGTTTCTTTTAGGGCTCATCTAATTTCAGTACTTTGAATCAATGCCAATCTGTACCTCCATACACAATAATACAAATTGATTCTATAGGAAATGATGCAATGATGAGATTGGTCAGTGTCCCAAAACAGGCAGCCTACTTTGTTGGAATGGAAACATTACAACTTTATAAGACAGGCTTATACATTCCAGATCACCGAAAGATTTTAGGGTACATTTAATAGACTCATTTGCTATATGGAATGTCCAAGATGAGAAGCCACATTTTCAGAGGAGCAGGAGCTACCTCTTTCTTTTTTCTTTTTTTGAGATGGAGTCTCGCTCTGTTGCGCAGGCTGGAGTGCAGTGATGCGATCTTGGCTCACTGCAACCTCTGCCTTCCGGGTTCAAGCAATTCTCGTGCTTCAGCCTCCCTAGTAGCTGGGATTACAGGCATGTGCCACCATGCCTGGCTAATTTTTGCATTTTTAGTAAAGACAGGGTTTCATCACGTTGGCCAGGCTGATCTCGAACTCCTGACCTCAGGTGATGCACCCACGTCAGCTTCTCAAAGTGCTGGGATTATAGGCGTGAACCGAGCTACCGTGGCCGGCTGAAGCTGCCTCTTAAAACATATTGTTTCTATTCCTAAATATATTCAGAAGGGAAAAATATGACTATCAGTTTGGATAGTTTTATTTCCCTCCTAGAAGCCAAAAGACTTCTTCCAATCACTTCCCAAAATCACATCCAGCTCTATGGTGAGCCCAAAGACGCCATGGCACTTACTTAACTTTTACTGTTTGCCGTGTGTGTATGTGTTTGTGTGTATGTGAAGAGAGGAGTCCTGTATTGCTACCTGTCCCATCCCCCTTTATCTAATCCATGGTAGGTGTTTTTATGCTGACAGATAAAACCCAATCCCCTGGCAGTTTGAGGCTGTGTCTGTCTAACAGCACCTGCCATTTAGACTACTTTTGGACATGGTCCATTAATATATGGTCTAAGTTATATTTTTATAAGTTATATTTTTCAAAAACCAATTAAAGAAACATTAATTTCATGTTATATATGAGTTTCATTGAAGTGATGTTTATTTTGTTTACCAAGAGCTTCCAAATTCTGGTCCTTTAATTGTATTGTTTTTCTAAAGGCACAGCCCCTCTGGTATCATAGTTTAAAAGAATATTGTGATCTGGTTATCTAGTTTCTGTTCAGATTTATATATTGACAAGGAAAGCAAGATACATAGCATTCACATCTTGAGCTTTCAAATTCAGAAGTATAGTTATCACAAACATACTTCATAACTCAGCAATGCATAAAAAGTGTTTAAATAATAGGTCGAGGTGACAGATGTCATAAACATATATGAAAGGGATAGAGTCAAACCTGGCAAATTTTGAGATGTGGTTTCAATCACAGTGTTTTTTGTTGATTTTTATATATGATCTTAGGCAATTTTAAATTAAGGCAGGCGTCACTTTTAATTTATTGTCAGGTGGAAAGCACACTTATTTTGTACTCTAAGGATTTATTCAACTTAACTCTGTAATTGCTAGCAATATACAAGCTCATTATTTCACAATTTACTATATTTGGTGCCAGCTGTTATGGAGTTAATGGCAAAGTCGAAAGAAATGACATAAAGCACACTCTCAGGTTTAGTGCAACCATCATACATTATTGTTAAGAATCTCCAGTCAGCCCAGGAGTTCACTTTAGTATTATTTCTTACCATTGTCATAAGTTAAAAAAAAAAACAAAAAAGGTTATTTTTCCCACCAAATATTGTATTTAATATTTTGCCAGACATTCAACTTTGCCTCCCTTTTACTATAAGAGAAACTTCTCATACCTGTTTCTTTTTCCGAAAGTTATTTTTGGCAAAGTTACAATTTCATACAGTATTTTCATTGAAATGAGGTTTGAGAGGTGTCTGTATAAAAAGTAAGAAGCAAATATGCTTTTAATTGGGTTATGTATCGCTCAGCCCAGTATTTTTTCCTCCTAGATATACTTCCTACTCATATTTTAATAGAGCCTGTAATCTTAGGGGAACAATACCCAGATAAAACAGCATAACAACCCAATATGAATTCAACAGCAAAATTCTGAAATTAAAGAAAAATGATTTTCCTGCATTACAAGGAATTTTTGGTATATATATATATATATATATATATATAATATGTTATGTTATACAATACTCACATTGTTTACTATTGTTACTTTCACAATTTCAACCCAACATTTTAGGTTTTTTTCCTACTCAGTGATATCCCTAAATAAAGCCATTTTTAAAATTGAGGATTGTTACAAATTTTTTTTTGGTTTGAAATTATGTAACTTCTTTTTGCTGAATATATTATCTCTGATATGCACAAAATGCAACATTTGATATATTTCTATAAATTGAATGGGTGTTAAAATAAGAAATAAGAAACTCTATTTTTAATTATGGGAATACTTAAACTATTCCTCACCCTCTGGTTAACCAATAATGTTTACACATTTTTGTGAATTTGTGTATCTAACTTGGGAAAAAGCCACTCTTCTTCTCTGTGTGACACATAAAAAGAGAAAATGCGTTTCCAGGAAACAATCCACTAGTAATTTAGTCCAGCTATTTTCAGTACTTAACTTTTGTACTTTTTTCTTAAGTTCACCATGATATGACATTTTATTATGAGTTTTTTTTTTTTTAAATAGTCGTTCACCAGATATTAAAGGATGCAGTTGGTTTCAGTTCAGGCAGGTTTTAACTGCGTTTTAATTAGCTGAAAACATATGCTTCCATTTATCGTATTATGTGGTGTACATCCTATCCCATTTAGCTGAGTATTGAGGACTATTGTACAATATTGTGCTCAGGCTAAAACAATGAAATACTAATTGGATCCAGTAAAATAACTGTAACATTTCCGATTCCTATTAGGCAGGTTACGTAAATTAGGCTAATATAAAATGGTGCTTAATAGAATTGCAAATATGGTGTGATGATACATTCAGACAGGAAAGACAGTGAAAGGGGATTTTGGAGAAAATCAAATACATTTGCATTACAATAAAACATTTCCTGCTGTGAGGGCTCTTGCAATGCTGGAAAAAACAACACTCCAGCACCACTCCCTCTTATTTACATAGGAATGCCATCCCAACCTCTTCCAGTTCCTATGAACAGTTGTCTGTCAGTAACAGAGAATAACGTGCAGTTTTAAGTCTGTTGATGAATACAGTCCTTTTATTATTTCGTCAGGCATCACATCTGAGATCTTTATACTGCAATGAGGGAGCATTTCTCTTTATATACAGTATGTCTTTTATGATGAGAATGTACTGTGTAGGCTTTAAAAACTGACTATAATCATTGGATTGGATTGATATTTCCTATTTGAGCGACTAAATGTCTTGTGTTTATTTCCTTCTCTTCTTTTAAATTATTACTCACTGGGTTGGATAGTTGTGACATTTATATATACTTTAATCATCCTAAAATGGATTTGAAAATAAAGTCTGGGTAGCCTTTTCCTCCAAGGGCTCAGCCCCCTTGGACTTTCTTTTAAGCTCGAATAACAGCCATGTCTGATATTTTAAATGAAGAAATTTGAGGAACTGACACCCAGGTTCGCAGAAGGGTAGACCGATCCTCTTTCTAAAATCCTTCCAAACCAACGCTAATTTTGTCTTTGTTCATTAGGAGTCCCCATGGTGAGTTTCCTTCTGTGTGTTTGAGGAATGCAGAGCACTTTCTGGGCTGAGAGGTGTTCTGGGGAGGAGATTTTTGAAGCTGTCCCTCAAAGGAAAAGTTGCCCAATGAAGTGAGGAAAGCACTACATTTTTCCCTTGCAAATACACTGATAAAAGAGCTTTCTGCTGAACTCACAAGCACCCTTGAACCTTTCAGTTTGCTCCCAGCGCTCAGATCCCAGTGTTTCTGTGAAATGGCAGAGAGAGAGAGAGAAGACCATTCTGGGGCCTAGAATGCAAATGAGCAAACCACGTAAAGGAAAAGAAAATTTAAATCCCATCTATTGTATTCTAAGCAGGTTGCTAGCAAGCCTTTGTGGAGCTGGTATAAAAATGAATCTCATCTCCTTCCTGGCATGAAAACTAAAAACGTACTTTATTTCCTCACTCACATCAGTAATTTTTATGCAGTTTTATCTTCAAGAAAAGGTTTTTGTTTTTCCTAGGATTTTAGGGTATAACATTTTCATTCATGATACAAATTATTTTATCTGCATCTGTGCTTCTGATTCAGACTTTAATCTCCCTGAGATGTTTAGTTTTGGAATTTGTCACTTTATTTACATTCATAGGTAGGTCTCCCCCTCTTTTAAAAAAGTATTGGAATTAATACTATTTGCTCAAAGGAACAGCCTTTTAAAAAGGCACTACGTCGTATGAGGCATGCTTTTCTAGTGAAGCAAACAAGTTAAAATCCTCTAGATTCAAATTCCCTTCACTTCCAGCTTTCAGCTGTAAAGAAAAGCATTTTCATCTAGATGTAAAAGATGGTAATTGTACAATAAAGGAAAGGTTCTGGCCAATAGGAATATGCTTGGGGAACGTGAGAAGAGGGGCACTAGGGGCAAAGAAATAGTCATCAGGCTCTGCAGGCCGGACTTACTGAAGAGGAACCCTTGACAACCCACGTGAAGCAAACTGGTCAGCCAGCCAACCAGAGGCTTTGTCCACCAAACCACGTAATCTGTTTAGCTGGGTTCCCTCCACTCCATTATATTGATTAGAAAAAATTAAACTGATTGATTTATTTCAGCCTCATTTCATGTAAGTCAAGTGTGGAAATTTTTAGATCTATTAGTTTTTCTTATTTTCTTTTTCCCTGTAAAATTTTTGAAAATCTTGGTACAATGTAATTCTATATCAGATAGAGGAACTACCCATATAATCTAGAGGATTCTCTTCTCAAATGACTTACAAAGATAACCTTTATTTTGAAATAATTATTGATTTACAGGAAATTGTAAAAATATTGGAAGTCCCATGTACCCTTCTCCTAGTTCCCCCATTGGTAATATCTGACATAATTCGAATACAGTAATACAGTCAAACTCAGGAAACAGATTGAAAGCACCTTATGATTTCACCAGTTTTACATGGATTCATTTGTATCTGTGTGTGTATGTAGTCTTAAACAATTTTATCAAATAACTTCTTTTTTAGCTTACTGATAGCTTCAGGAAAAAAATAGCAAAGTGGCCTCAACAGTGGTGTTTTACTAAATCACTCATTATTTCCACATTCAGTGATAGCCAAAAATAATATATATATATGTGTATATATATATGTGTATATATACACATATATATATATTTTGCTGTTGTTGTTTTGGTTGTTTTATTGTCTAATAAAATAGACTCTTCACAGACATAAGGAACATAAAATGCATACATGCAAAAGTAAAGCAGTAATTTGCTAAATATAATTATAATCAAAATAAAAGTCCAGATAATTAATATAATTTGATTTTCATCACAATGCAAACATTAATGTTTAGTTACACCTAGAATTATAGTTTTTAACCTTTTGCATCACACATGCATGCACACAGATATGTTTGTGGTAACCCTACTTTTATCTCATAGATCACTAATTGTTTATGTGTGCACATACATGTAAATAACGACACACTCCAATTACATAGATTTGTAGAGTACAAATGCCTTAGATCTGGGATCAACAAACTCTTTCTGCATAGGACCAGGTAGTAAATATTTTAGGCTTTGCAGACTAGGTCTCTGTTGCAACTACTCAATTCTGCCCTTGTAGCAAGAAAGTAGCCATAGACAATATGATAAATAAATGAATGAGTGTGGCCATGTTCCAATAAAACTGTATTTATCGACATTGAAAATTAAATTTCACGTGATTTTCAGGTGTCACAAAATATTATTTTTCTTTTGATTTTTATTCCAACTATTTAAAAATGTAAAATCCATTCTCAATTCACAGGCTTCACAAAACAATCTGGTTTTGGCCTGGATTTTACCAAGAGGCTGTAGTTTTTGGACCCCTGTACTACAAAATATGTACCATGCTTTCATTGATGTGTATGCATGCAAAAGTTTTCTCCCTTCTACTCTAATCTCATTCTCATTGTCACTTGAGAAGGCATAGACAAGTTATATAGTAGAAGCAGTTATGCTAATATGAGAGAAGGTTCTTGATGTAATAGTACAGTAATAGTAGATTATTTTCTTCTTTTTTTTAAAGTAGTTTAACATTGCATTAAAGGGAACAACTCAAGTTTCTAATTTTTTTCCTATTTTCTTGTCATGGATATATTAGCAGTACATGATGCATACTAATTATAAAGTTGGCTGTAACAAGAGTTCCTCTTGTGAATCCATTTAAGAACTGATTGTTTACTATCTTTTTCTGTAAGTATAAAATTTTAATTATGCCACTGACAGGAACTGTGCGTGATACAGTGCTCTACATTTATCACTGGGAGAGGGCCAGTTGCAGAGCTGTTTGACTTTGGAGAAATCCTGATGCGTTTGCAATGTTGAGCAGCAGGTGCCACATTATTATGTACAGAAAAGCAATTAGGAAGCATATTGGATGAATGGGGAGTGCATTAATATTAGCAAGTACATTTGTCAGTGGTTTTGATGCGAGTCTTTTTCTTTCCTTTATGCAACATTAAGATTGTGGCTCTCATAAATTCTCCCCTTAAATTGCCATCTGTTCCCTTGTCAGGCAGTAGTGAGGTAGAGAAAAGTTTTCTTGACAAAATGAAAGGAATTTCTTTTATTTAAAGTAGAAGCAAAAGGGCCTATAGAAAGTTGCAGAATTGTAGGTTGTGCAGTTCAGCTTTGCCTGTGTTAAGTAATTACCTTTGAATATAACATTAACCATGGAACCCTTTGGTTTTTACAAGTCGCTATTTTTTCCCAGTCATTTCATGTATTTGAAAATTCAGTAGGAAAGAGTTATAATTAGATTAATGCAATGACAACCAGCAATTGGCCATTTGGATTAGGAAGTTTGAGGAAGAAATTGCTGATTTTTTTTTTTTTTTTTTTTTTTGGTGCATCATTTCCATTTTTCTTTCCTAGGTCTATGTTCCTATCCTGAAATAATTTAAGATTAATTAATAGAATATCACTCCTCTTTAACTCTAGTCTACTTCTGAAATAGATAACATTCAATACAATAGCAACTGAAAGAAATTCTCTGTACCATATTTACTATAACAACTGGGTATATCTTCATGACAGACTCTGATGTGTACTTAACAATTAAATCTTCCAAAATCTTCATTAACTGGAAGACACAGCCAATAAGTGATTTTGGTTAATTGAGTTTTCTGGTTAGTTGAAAGGTAATATAATTCCTTTAATTGCAACTACCTTAATTGAACCTTTTTTTCTTGAATATATTTTTTCACTTTTTAACTTTGGCAGTATAGGATATGAAATATCATGACATCTAGGCCTTCACATGCTTTCTCATTGTCATCTTGGGCATTTTTAAAAATGCTTTAGGAAGAAGAAAGAATTGCGCTAAACTTGTACCTAATATGAAGCATAACCTAACTTTTTAAAAAATGGTTAATGTTGTTGTTTTCTTCTTTTCCCAAAAGTACTTTCTTTTTTTTTTTTTCTTTTCTTTTCCTTTTTTTTTGAGACGGAGTCTCACTCTGCTGCCTAGACTGGAGTGCAGTGGTGTGATCTCAGCTCACTGCCACCTCCTCCTCCCAGGTTCAAGCGATTCTCCTGCCTCAGTCTCCCAAGTAGCTGGGATTACAGGCGTGAATCACCATGCCTGGCTAATTTTTGTATTTTTAGTAGAGATGGGGTTTCATCATGTTGGCCTGGCTGGTCTTGAACTCCTGACCTCAGGCAATCTACCCACCTCAGCCTCCCAAAGTGCTGGGTTTATAGGCGCGAGCCGCTGCGCCTGGCCTCCAAAAGTACTTTCAAAAGGAAAATTGAGTTAATATATTTTCTATTTGAGTTCTCATTGATTATGGGCATAGAAAGATTGAGTAATATAGCTTTATGGCTGAGGCCTGTGAAACAAAAGACAGATTAAAAAAAGAAAAGCATTCACATTTTATTTAATGTAAGTTCCATGTGACACAGGTTCATAAGGACATAAAGACCCAAAGAAACAGTTAAACTTGTGTGTTTTCATGCTAGATTTGATGAAGAGTGGATAGTCTAGGAGGAATAGGATAGGACAAAGCATTTTCATCTAGATGTAAAAGATAGGATGATCTAATGGTGGCAAACTGGGGAAACTCTGCAAGGCCTTTTTGTTCAGATTCTTCACTATGATTCTTCACTTTCAGAGATAAAGATACTCCCCTCCTCCAGGTATAAAGAGATGCCCCTCTTGCATGAAGGTCTTATGAGCTGCTTCAGGGAAACCTCATAAAATCCTTCTTAGTTTCATGATCTGCTTTAGGGGAGAAGGGTTGTGGTGGTGGGGAAATTAGAGAGACTGTCTTGTTTCTGCCATTTTTCAATATGTCAGGTGGCATAATATTTTGGGCTATAGTATCCTGAACCCCATGAGTAACATGGTTTTTCCACCCAGGTTAAGTGTTGTCATGCATAACCTAGCCCATTTACAGGTGTCTGGAGCCACAAATTGATAGTTGCAGACGTGAGGAAAGCTGAAGATGAAAAGAACATGAGGTTTGACTGAGGTCTTCTAGTTTCCCTTCCTTTCTGTTCCCAGAGTAACTAAGGTCAAGACCAATCAATTGTGACTCAAGCTCACATGAAATGTGTGTAAGAACTGCTGCTGGTTTATTCACTTAAAATGAGATTGGGCACTGTGTCAGCTCATCAGCTTGTTCCCTACAGGTAAGTTTTGTTTAAAAGCTAAAGTTTAAGCACAGATTTTAGTTGGCATGCAAGGCCTCATAATTAGTGGATTTATCTGGATCTTAAGCTAGTGTCCTCAAGTTCAGATAGTCTTATTTGTCTCCACTCTTGGAACCCAAATGTTTAAGTATCCTCTACCATGGACAGGGCTGGAGATACCTTGAGAAACTCTTAATTTGAGAGTTCATTTATTCTTCTTGCCTCTTCAATTTTAGCTCAATTAGCAATATCCACATTCCTTTGAAATTTGAATATTCCCAAATCTCCTTAGTCATGCATAACTAAATCTCTTATGAGACTTTTACTCATAGATGGCTATGAGTAAAACTATGAGTAAAAAAGTCTCTTTTTTTTTTGAGATGGTGTCTCGCTCTGTCACCAGGCTGGAGTGCAGTGGCACGATCTCGGCTCACTGCAACCTTCACCTCCTGGGTTCAAGCGATTCTCCTGCCTCAGCCTCCCGAGTAGCTGGGACTACAGGCACATGCCGCCATGCCTGGCTAAATTTTTTTTTTTTTTTTGGATTTTAGTAGAGATGATGGGGTTTTACCATGTTGCCCAGGCTGGTCTCGAACTCCTGAGCTCAGGCAATCTGCCTGCCTCAGCCTCCCAAAGTGCTAGGATTACAAGTGTGAGCCACTATGCCTGGCCTAGAGTCTTATTTTTATTAGGTGTTGTTTTTCAAGCTTTCAGAAGTAATCTTTGTTCTATATTCTAGGGCGCCCATTTAACCTCACTATCTTGTTTGAGTGCCTGTGTGGAAAAGGACAATCTGAGTACTTTTATAGTTGAACCTGGTTGTGATTACACCATGGCCTTTCATCCTCACAGTAGGCAGCTAGCTTGGGCCACATAAACAAAGACAAAAATCAAGTAAAAGGAAGAACAATTAGCCAGGTAATTTAGAGAAGCAAACCACAGCAATAAGGATGAAAATACCTTATCATCATTTGCAGTGAACTTTCACACGCGTCATCTCGTTACCTTCTCATAACAAACCAATGAAGTAGGCAGTGTTCATGCGTTTATCACAAATAGAGAAATTGACCCTGTGCCAGGCTTCCAGAATCATTCTGTAGGAAGGGGCAGGGCCAGGAGGCAAATGAGAATCTACCAATTCTGGTGCTTTTTCCTCCCTCCCAGCCCTCTTCTCAGCTTTTTGCATTTTATAAAGGGGAGTCTTTTAACTCTAGGGAATCCATTTGTAGAAAATATTGCCTATTTGATCAAACTTTCAATTTACTTGGTCATAGCAAATGGATCCTAATGTGTCTTATTGACTTCCTATCCTGAACACCTTTGAGTTTTTTGTTTACCCCAGGCTACGTGGAAGGAGTTGTCACCAAGGTGAGGGTAAAAAACACTGGGCTGAGAGTTAGGAGAGCTGACTTTTACATGAGTTTGATAGATACTTTTAGGTTAGTTATTCAACCAAACTAGACCACATCTGTAAAATGAGGAGTAGGACTTGGATATGTTCTAAGCCCCTTTCCGGTTTGGGTATTGTATGTCTGTCTCACATCTTTCAGGAAGTCCCAGAGCTCCTCACTGTTCATAGAGCTCAGTCCTCTGT
The DNA here is from genome assembly GCF_028858775.2 of Pan troglodytes. Taxonomy (NCBI): domain Eukaryota; kingdom Metazoa; phylum Chordata; class Mammalia; order Primates; family Hominidae; genus Pan; species Pan troglodytes. Next base: position 64,141,798 of record NC_072410.2, on the reverse strand, counting down.
TACTGGAGCCTCTGTATGTCTGGATGCATTTGGGGTGCCTGGACTCCAGTCCCAGTGGCCCAGCATACCAACTATGTGACCAAGGACTAGGCAGATGGTATCTCTGGACTACTACCTTGTTTCTACAACGAAAATGACAATCCTTACTCTGCTGGATTCACAGGGTTGTGTGAGGATCTAATGAGATAATAGTTATGAAAACATTTTATAAACTCTAAAAAGATAAAATAGTCCATGAACTTCAGTTAGTGATTGCTATCTAACTGATCATCTCTCTGTAGCACCTATTCTTCCCATGACCCACTACCGTCTTGTTCACTGGTCCTATCTTGGAAGCTAGAGGCAAGGGCTGAAAAGCATATAATCTCAGCTGCGCCAGTTATCTTGGGTGTTAGATCTGTAGGAGTCTAGGTGTTCTCCAATCCCAGCTCATTCCTGAAGCAAATGAAAGCTCTATGGGAAGATATGTGTACATTGAAGCCCCTAGAAGGGAGGAAAAATTATTACTGTCGCCTAAAATCTGGAAATAAAAAGAAACATTTTAAACTATGAGTGCCAGGGAGCCTGGGCTTCTACTGGTGGCAAGAGAAAATGCCCCCTGCGCTTTATAATTGGATATCTGTCACTGCCTTCTAGCCATCCAGGCAGGCAAATTCAAACCTATTTTCTGTCTCTCACTCAAGAGAGATTTGGAGCCAAGCTTATAACCCTTTCTGGCATGCCTTTTGGATCTTTTCTTGGATTCCTTAATTATTTATTTATTATTATGAAGCCATCACTTTGAATCTGGGCATGAGTACAAAATGGAGGAAAAAATTAAAAAAAAAAAGGAAAGTGTGGAACCACAAAGGTCAGCCAACTAGTCTCCAAATACCCCTCCCTTCATTTCCTTACTATCCTCCCCTTTCTATTTTCTCCTTTTTTCTACACTGCATACTCTGCCTAACTCAGCATCATCACCCACCTACAGTCAGATCCCTTTAAAGGAGTGTGATTAGATGCACATAATGACCATGTCCAAAATCCAGCTGAATTTTTCTTCTCCACCCTTCTCCCCATCTTTACTTTAGTGACTTGCTTTGTTGAATCCAACTGCGGTAGAACTTGGTGGAACGCCCGTTGTCAAAACTCAACCACTCCTAAAGCATTTATTCTGCACCTTCATATTTTGGATTATTGGGTTTTTTGTATTTATTTGTTTTGGATTGATTTTATATTCATCTAAGTCCTGTGTATGGATTAAATTTTTTTGTATTGGTCTTAGTACTGTGTATCAGGGACAGCGACAGGTTTGTTCTCTTGTCCTTCTAATAGAGGAGAGCATTTATCTGTAGTTTCTCCAAGCACTTCTCAGAGGCATGTTTGAAATGAGAAGAAAAAATGCCATTGATGGCTGGGTGCAGTGGCTCACGTCTGTAATCCCAGCACTTTGGAAGGGCGAGGCAGATGGATCACTTGAGGTCAGGAGTTCGAGGCCAGGCTGGTTAACATGGAGAAACCATGTCTCTACCAAAACTACAAAAATTAGCCAGGTATGGTGACAGGCACCTCCCAGCTACTCGGGAGGCTGAAGCAGGAGAATTGCTTGAACCTGGGGGGCAGAGGTTGCAGTGAGCCGAGAATGCGTCATGGCACTCTAGCCTGGGTGACAGACTGAGACTCTGTCTCAAAAAAGAAAAAAAAAATGCCATTGATACACAGATATCAATATAACTGTCAGATGCTCTCTTAGGAATTAGCAACTTAATTCACTTCCATGCATATTTATTGAGAACTCTAATTTTATTGAACCTCATTTTCATCTCCATTTCTCCAATACTATGCTAGTTCCTGGGAATAGGGAAAAGAAACATAGAAGATAATTCATCTTTTAAAGGGGTTTTACAGTTTGGTGAGGAGTCTTAATACACATGGACATTTAATACACCTGAAACATACAGCCAAATTGTAAATTTAGATGCAGAGGATAACGTCTAAGAAATTAACATTAGAGCCCAGGCATGGTGGCTCACGCCTGTAATCCCAGCACTTTGGGAGGCCAAGGCGGGTGGATCACCTGAGATCAGGAGTTCCAGGCCAGCCTGGCCAACATGGTGAAATCCTGTCTCTACTAAAAATACAAAAATTAGCTAGCCGTGGTGATGCATGCCTGTAATCCCAGCTACTTGGGAGACTGAGGCAGGAGAATCGCTTGAACCAGGGAGGCGGAGGTTGCAGTGAGCCGAGATTGCACCGTTGCAATCCAACCTGGCAGCAAAGCGAGACTCCATCTCAAAAAAAAAAAAAAAAGAAATTAACATTAGGGATAATAAATAGATCAATATACTAGGGTTAATGGAAGGGACTTCATGGAAAAGAAAGGACGTAAATAGGGCCTTAAAGGACACACTGAATTTGAAAAGAAGAACGGAGTAGGAAGGGCACAGGAAGGGAAGGATATGACAGGCACAAATTTGTAGAGGCAGGAAGGGATGTGGTATGATTTGGAAGCCATGGCATTGGGCTCCAAATGGGACATTGTAAATGATGAAAAGGACTAGCAAGACCTTATTAGCAAAGATTTGAGACTGTAGACAGAGAAAGGATGCTGAAGTTTCGAAACAGAAGCATAGTGTAACAACTATGTGTTTTGGGGAAGTCTAAATTGGCTTAATATACACAGGCTAGATCAAGGACAATAAATGTAGCCAAATCAGATTGGGTTAGCAAACTTAAGCCATTCAATTCAGAGGCATTTTATTTTAAATTTTTATCATTTGTTTTTATAGCTTGCAGAGCACTTTCACTTGTATTATCTTGTAGACAAGTGAAAATAACCCAGGAAGGCAGATAGGGCATGCCATGTTATCCCATTCTATGTATATTGAAATCATAGAATCTGTGATGTTAAATGTCTTACCCAAATATATGTAGTGTAGAAGTGATAGAATTGGGACTTAAATATAGGAAATACAGTTTATAGTTGAAGGCATGCTATGTCACCATGAATCAGAAGAAATTCTCCTTTCTTAGGTCATTAAGTTGATCTTGAGGAATTTACATAAGCATAATATTTTACTCCTGAAATCAGTTCACTCAAGCGGACCTAGCTTCACACATCTCAAAGTCAGATTCCCTGCTCATTGCCCATTTTTTAGGATTCAAGTAGAAATATCTTAAGATCCTTTTCAAGACTTTAAATATATTGACCAAGTGTGAGTTATTCTCAATCCTTTTAAGGGAACCACATTCTTTACAACTTAGGATGTTATTATCTGTTTTTATGCTGAGCCTTATTGTTAAGTATCCTAGCAAAGGTAAACTCAAATTTTATGAATTTGACTATGACCAGTAATTTTTTTTTTTTTTTTTTTTTGTGATGGAGTCTCACTCTGTCACCCAGGCTGGAGTGCAGTGGCACGATCTCGGCTCACTGCAAGCTCTGCCTCCTGGGTTCACGCCATTCTTCTGCCTCAGCCTGCCGAGTAGCTGGGACTACAGGCGTCTGCCACCATGCCCGGCTAATTTTTTGTATTTTTAGTAGAGATGGGGTTTCACCATGTTAGCCAGGATGGTCTTGATCTCCTGACCTCGTGATCCACCTGCCTTGGCCTCCCAAAGTGCTGGGATTACAGGCATAAGCCACTGCGCCTGGCATATGACCAGTAATTTTTTTCTTTAGAGAGCTTTTCATAGAAACATAACATTCATTCAGAATAATGCACAAATCGTAAGTGTACAGCTGAATGAATTTTCAAAAACGGAATACATCCAGATTAATAAACTAAACAGGAGTATCCTAGAAGTCCCCCTCATGCCTCCTATTAAATGACAGACAACGTTATTCTATTTTTTATTTTAGATTCAGGGGGAACATATGTATGTTTTATACATGCATGTTGCTGCAAAGGACATGATTTCATTCTTTATGGCTGTGTAGTATTCCAGGGTATATATGTACCACATTTTCTTTATTCAGTCTGCCATTGATGGGTACCTGGGTTGATTCCATGTCTTTGCTATTGTGAATAGTGCTGCAATGAACATGCAAGAGCATGTGTTTTTGTGGTTCAAGGATTTCTTTTCCTTGGGATATATACCCACTAATGGGATTGCTGGGTAAAATGGTAATTCTATTTTTAGTTCTTTGAGAAATCTCCAAACTGCTTTTGACAGGGGCTGAACTAATTTGCATTCCCACCAACAGTGTATAAGCATTCCCGTTTCTCTGCAACCTTGCCAGCATCTATTTTTTGACTTTTTAATAATAGCCATTCTGACTGGTGTGAGATGTTATCTCATTGTGGTTTTGATTTGCATCTCTAATGATTAGTGGTATTGAGCATTTTTTCATCTGTTTGTTGGCTGCTTATATGACTTCTTTTGAGAAGTGTCTGTTTATGCCCTTTGCTCAGTTTGTAATAGGGTTTTTTTTTTCTTGTTGATTTGTTTAAGTTCCCTATAGATTCTGGATATTAGGCCTTTGTCAGATGCATAATTTGCAAATGTTTTCTCCCATTCTGTAGGTTGTCTATTTATTAATAGTTTCTTTTGCTGTGCAGAAGCTCCTTAGTTTCATTACATCCCAGTCTGACAACTTATTAAAATGCTTCTTCTTATCTTACTTTTTTGAACTTTCTTTAGTAGAAATATATACTTTCTACTATATTATGGTAAAAATATATATTTTTTACTCTATGATAGTAAAAATGTACTTTCTACAATGTACAATTTAATTTTTAAAAATTTCATTGTTTTTACATTTTTGTATACCTATCTTAGTACTTTGAGTCAAAATTCAGTCAAAATAGTCTTCAGCATTGTTATAAAGAACAGTCATTCGTAGATAACCTGGAATGATTTTGATACAGCTAAATTTCAATTTTCATTCCTTTCTCTAACAGTTATAATTTGATTTTCAGTGTTTCACTGTCTTAGATCTTTTTCAGCTTTTTTTCTCTTTCATTTTAGACATTGTCTACATACCTAATGATCATTATCACCTAGAGGGTCCTCATTCAGTTTGCTTTAATAGACTTGTCATCTGTATCAATCCAAGTCCAGGGAATTGGCTGTTTATTTTTTTCCCTAATTTAACGTTTGTATGTCGATAGAAATTTGAGTGCTTGATTTTCTCTATTTAGTGTATATCAATTAATGTCCAATTATAATCTTTTCCTTTTACCAGTACAAAGCTTATTATTACCAGTACAAAGCTTGTGGAGTTTGGTACTTCCTTTGCACTGTGATATGTCTTTACATAATAAATATTAGAACAGTACCTATGTAAGTTTTTGCAGGTTTTATTCTTTCAGCTTTTGCTATTAAAACCTGCATATATGTAGATATTATTGTTCTGTTCGTTGTGACCTGGCTCTGTGTTCCTGCCCTTGAAGACTTGTGAATGAGTCATTTTTCTTCTATAACAATTGTGTTTGGCTTAAAAAAGAAAATCTTGGCTCAGATGTCTGATTCTGACATCAATTACTTTTTGCTGCAGATTCTTTTTGCTACAGATTCTGTTTTCCCCAGATTCTTCCCTGACTCTGACCACCATGGCTCTTTTAGGTATGAGGTCAATTTACTACCTATGACCTTCGCTTCTTCCCTACCTATGATTAGCCACTATGCAGACTTGGCATAAAGAATCTCAGAAGTCCTCCCTAGTACATCAATTTCTAGGACTTTCCTTTTGCCTATGCAGACAGCTTTACTCTGATTCCTTTCTAACCTATGCTGTTAATTGCAAGACAAGCATACCCAAATTAAGGACTTGTAACACACAGCCAACTTCTCCCTGAGTTAAGGAAGGAATGCTCCTTGAAAAGGAAGAGAGAAAGCTCTGCTCCCCACCCCTCCCACATTCTCTTTAGAAGGGAGCAAGAGAGGTTTCAGGAACTTATTTCTAAGTGCAACACTTAAGTTTGGCCTGTGAGGGGTAAATAGTCCATTATCAGGAAAAAAAAGTCTTACCATTACATAGTCAAAAACATAGACAAATACAGAATTCGTTGCATCAAACTTTACTTTTTCCAAGGAATCAGCCATCAGTCCATACACATCATATGGGCATCAGGGGTCTCCTTCTCCTTCCTTTCCCCCCTTTTTTTCCAAAGTCTTGTTCACATTTTTGCATCTTTCCAGAGCTCTGCTTCTTAGTCAATAAGTTTGTGATCTTCCTTCTAGATGCATCTGAATGGCAGCAGCAGGCCCTGAGCTCATTAGCCTTTGCATGTTATCTGCATCCTTTCAGGTGCTTGAACTTTCTCTCTGTCTCTTTCTCTCTCTTAGGAATTCTTACCACCTCTTGTGGTCTGAGTTATTATATTTTATTATACTAACAGATTGTCTGTCTTTTTTGGGTCTCACCAATAGCCTTCTCCTGAGAAGGCGACTATGTGAGGAAGAAAAGTGGCAGGTGAAAAAGGGTAAAGAAGCTCCATATTGTCACATAAGTATTCATAGTACCTCTTTGAAAAGACTCCAAAGTTTCTTGTGCAGATAGTAGAGAGGGCAAGAAGAAGACTTAACACTTCTGGTTGCTTTTATCCTTGTAGGAAAAGTGGAGTGAGTGCCTAAAGTAGAGAGAAAAAGCAGCTGCTTGCTGTCACCACTGGGGCTTGGTCAGGGCTGCCTCCTGCAGGTCCTTCATGGACTTGGTGATTGTGTATCCTTTTGACACTTAGGTTTGTGAAGGTAGAAACAAGACAAGCTTTTCTCTCTATGACTTCTTGGGAATGGAGGAAAGAGGACAATTTTGGGCAAGACATTTGATACTTTATATAGAAAGTCGTGATAACACTTTTCCCTTTTTTTTTTTCTACTGGAAGTTCCTACCCTAGGATAAGAATCTTTCCACCAATTTCTTTCTCTTTCTTTCTTTCTTTCTTTCTTTCTTTCTTTCTTTCTTTCTTTCTTTCTTTCTCTCTCTCTCTTTCCTTCTTTCTTTCTTTCTCCTTCTTTCTTTCTTTCTCTCTCTCTCTCTTTTTCCTTTGTTTTTTTTTTTTTTTGACAGAGTCTCACTCTGTCACCTAGGATGGAGTGTGCAATGGCATGGTCTCGGCTCACTGCAAGCTCGGCTTTCCAGGTTCAAGAGATTCTCCTGCCTCAGCCTCCCAAGTAGCTGGGATTACAGGCGCGTGCCACCATGCCTGGCTAATTTTCATATTTTTTAGTAGAGACGAGGTTTCACCATGTTGGCCAGGCTGGTCTTGAACTCCTGACCTCAAATGATCTGCCCGCCTCAGCCTCCCAAAGTACTGGGATTACAGGCATGAGACACCTTGCCTGGCCTCCACCAATTTCTTATCCACACCACAGACCCTTCCCCTTGGAGAAGCATGTGACCTGTAATGCATCTTTTTTTCTTTTCTTTTCTTTTCTTTTTTTTTTTGAGACAGGGTCTCCCTCTGTTGCCCAGGCTGGAGTGCAGTGGTGTGATCATAGCTCACTGCAGCCTCCACCTCCCTGGCTGAAGTAATTCTCCCATCTCAGCCTCCCGGGTAGCTGGGTCTACAGGCATACGCCACCATGCCTGTCTCATTTTTTGTATTTTTTGTAGAGACAGGGTTTCGCCATGTTGCCCAGGCTGGTCCTGAACACATGGGCTCAAGCAATCTGCCTGACTTGGCCTTCCAAAGTGCTGGGATGACAAGTGTGAGCCACTGTGCTTGGCCAGACCTCTAATATATCTTAGTGCAATTATTCAGTGCAGTAACTTCGGGATCCTTCTCTTTACAGCCAGCGAAAGCAGTTTCCCAGGTTTGTGCACAAACATTATTTTTGAGAGTGGTTCATCAATTTATTAAAATAATTTATGTTTTAACTATGTTGTGATAGGAATGGCCTGATTTGGCTGTATTAGGAACTGTGACCAATAGTTGATATTTGCAAGATGACATCAGTTACATGTGCTTTTTTTCAAGATACTTCTGTCAAATGATTAGTTCACAGGTTCTACATCTGTTTTGAGCTTAGGAGGTAGTAAGTTTCGTAATGTTTATTGTTTTCTAATGCATGGTTTTTGTCAAAGTTTTACAAAATTTTTGGTTAAATTTATTATGTGACATTGGAGATTGACTTAGTACTTCTGCTTTTTGGTCTGATTTTCAGGTAGTTACTCTAAAGATATGGCTAGTTCTACATCTAAAACAAAAAAAGAAAATTTTACATTTTCTTACAGGACTATTAGAAGCAACACCCTTTTGTATCAGGGGTTGATCATTAGGGGATGGAGATGGGCCTCTATTGGAAGGAGTTTATGCTGCACATTTACTCAAGAAGGTAGTAGACAGATGAATGAAAGGTCCTAATCACCAATATTTGCTGAATAGGTTCTAGGGAATTAGTACCTTAACTTCCAGCACATATACACACACAGGCTTCAAGCTGTAGCTGAATTGTGGTAGCATCTCTTCTCATCCTTTCTCCTTTTCAAGTTAGTCTGACAGTTTCTTCTTTCTAATATTTTATATAAAAACATTTCTGGTGAGGGACAGGCTAGAAGCCTAGGGTATTTCCACAAATCAAGATTTTTTTTCCCCACAGCTCTAGCTTCTTCCACATCCTGTTAGATTCCCGGTTATAACATACCAAAGCTAAATTAATTAATTAGTGTTTAGAGCAGTTTTAGGTTCACAGCAAAACTGAGATGTATAGAGATTTCCCATACACCCCCTTGCCCTAACACATGCATAGCATCCCCCATTACCAACATTCCCCACTGAAGTGGTATATTTGTTACAACTGATGAAACTACATTGACAGTTAAGAAAAAATAAAAAGCAGTAACTTATTTTAAAGATCATCTTGATTTCCAGTACACTCTTCCATTTGATATCACTTAGGCTAATACCTTAATCAATTCTCAATCTCCGTATATACCCTCTTGGAATGGTGTGCCCACCAACCCCAGCACAGGAGGAGCAATAGGGCTGTAGCGACTCACTCATGTATTAACTTACTATATCTGTACAGGCAAATCAATCCAATTACATGGTGATATTTGCCTGCCTAAAAGGGACATTTTAAAACAAAAGAAAATAAACATGGGGTGAGATTGATTTTAATTTGATTACTTCCAGATTAATTTGTTAATTCTTAGTAACAAATGATAGGAACAATCAGTGTTCTTGGTGCTATGATTATGAACACAAAGAAGACATACTCCTACCATCAAGTTGTATATTGTCAAGAGGGGAAAATCAGCTCATGAAGAGATGGTGATAATTATATGCACCAAAATCAGTGCTAGATACTCAGGGGCTTATGAGAGCCTGGAAGAGGGTTATCTAACCCTGTCTGAGGTTGATGGTGAAGGAGATGGATAGAAAAGAATTCCCTTAGCTGCTGCCTCCAAAGTTTAAAATAAAAGGATAAGTTTGAGCGAAAGAGATGAATAAGCTGGGGTGGAAGAAGAAGAGAGAATGGTATTGTTGGCAGAGTGTACAGCATTAGCAAAGCTTTGGAGTCCAGAAAGAGCACTATGCATATTGGAGGGAACATCGAGCAGTTTAACGTTGCTCAGGGGTAAAGCATAGAAAGGGAGAGGTGAGAGATGAGGGCAGATAATTAGGCAGGGGCATTATCTGCCATGTTAAGGAGTTTGGACATTTTCCTATAGCTGATGTTGTGCTAGTAAAGTTTAAAATGGCACATGACAGAGTTCCCCCTTTAATCGGACCATAACTTCAATTTCTTTCTGCTTTGAGGAACTGCAGGTTATTTGTCAACCCAATGGTGTCAGAGGTGTTTTTCCCCTGATGAGTGGACAAGCCAAATTCTTCAGAGAGATGCTGCTGCCTGACCCATATGGCCCACTGACAGTTTGACAGTTGACAGCTTTTAGTCAGACTAGACTCACTTAAGCTGCTTACCCATCCTGAGGCGAGCACGCGGCCAGCGCCCGGACTCCACATCATTCTGGCTGTCTTAATTGGGCACTAATTAAATGTTTTGGCTGGAAACCTCTCCTTGCCATGGCTGAATGGACTCATTTGAGGCCAGTATTTCAGGGAAACATCTTGTTAGGCTGATCAGAATCCCTGTTTAAAAGGAAAATGCATATATTCAGTTTGTTCCTTCCTATTTTGGCCTAAGGATTTATCTCTTTTTTGCCTTTGAGGAAAAAACCACAAAAATTTAAAAGGATGTATGTGTATGTATATATGTATAGATTCACATGTATAAGTAACATATATTCATATGTATATATCCTCATTCACATACACACACACACATGCACATACACACACACACACGCACGGCTCAAGATAGGAGCTGATGGAAAGCATAGCTCTACAGCCAAGAGGTCGCATCCAAGTTTTGTTTAAGCTAAACATATAGTTTACTTTAAGCTAAACATATAGTTAATCTGCCTGTGGCTTATTTTCTTTATTTGTGACAAAGTCACAAGAAAAACATTAGAATGTTAGCATAATATTTTAGAGTGAAAGTTAGGGATGAGGATAATTCACCTCGAATCCTAGGGCATTTACAAAATGATAGATAGATGGGCTGAGATCTGTTTTCTATCTTTAGTTAGCTGTTGCATGCTGATAGGTATTTCTTTCTCAAATCATTCCAAAAGCAGAGTAGATAGCCAAGTGTTTGGGTTTCAAAGGGCTATCTTCAGTCTACATTGCAAAGAGTGCCTGCAGTATCAACAAGGCTAAGCAGTAGGTACAGCAAATGCATTGAAGAAGAATATATTGAATGCACCAACCATCTGCAGACCTTCAGGTGTTGGTTTTATAGCCATTGAAGGCATTGGAGGGGGTTACATCATTAACATGAAATAACAATTGTTATTTCTTAGGAATTCCTCCACTTTCTGAAACTATACCTCTCTTATGAATTTTGCTTTTCTGGTAAAATAAGCCTAGTAATGTGATTTTCCCCCCAAAATAATGATGGTATTAATTGTATTAAACAAGAACTAACATGAAAATTGAGATTTGTGGAGGCTAAAATTAATTCCTAAATTATAATTTTCTATGAAGAAATAGAATTAGATAACAGGGTTTCAAGGTGATTTCTTCTCTAAAAAGGAAAAATAAGATGTGCTCCAGTTCATGTATCTTCAACGCTTTCAATTATCTTAATGTGTATTAATATATATTATATGTGATAAGTATAGGTTTATAAGAGAAAACCTCATCAATTAGCTATTCTTGAGTACATTTGCATTTGGTTACTAAGGAATAACCTGTTCATGATCAACAGTGGTAAAACAGAGCACAGTAAAACACTGCTCTATCTGAACTAAAGTAGATCTTCAAAACCTCTTTGATGTGTGTGCTTCTTTAGGTCTTAAGGACACATTAAAGTGTATGTTGAACTTTCTAATATTCACTTTATTTAACGAGAAATGTTTTCCTTCTTGTTTTGCCACTGTCTTTCCCTTCCATATCCACTCCCCCCTCCTTTTATTTTATTTTATTTTTTGTTCTGAGAAATGATTCTGTGTGTTCTTTTCCTATTTAAAATTTAAAGAGTTACATTTGGGAGAGGAACAATGTAGGGAAAGGAAACCCCTGGAGTGTGTCTGATGTGATCGTTCCCCTCTGTGCCACCATTTTTCCTCCTGCTGTGGGAGCGCTAAATGATAATGCCTGATACCTTACCGAATAAAGCCTGACACGGTTTCCAGCTGTGAGCATGTGATCAGTTTTTATGTTTGATTTTTGCACACAAGTATACTACTGCAAGCATGTCCACAAACTACTTCACAAATGCTTTAAGGGGGGAATTGCTCTTGAGTGAATAAAACATTAAACAAACACTAAGTAATTGCATGAAAAAATAAAAAACCTTCATTTATTTTAGAAAGACATGTTTCTGTTCAAACCCAGACTTTTAAAATAAATTTAATTTATATTCAATGGTCAGATATAACCACATAACCAATCCTCTATGAATTTACTTGCAAGCGAATTTTAATCTGAGATGAGTTGTCCAAACAGAAAAGAGACTGTTACTTCCTGTACTTTGCTACAATGATTAAATATGATTGTAATTATACAATATGTTGATTCATTTGTGAGAAACATTGACTAATATATCCACTATTATGTCATCTTAAAATGGAGTCTCGTAGGCTGTAATTTTTAAATCCATATTTTTCTTGAAGCAGCATATTACACATATATGATCCTGGTTTTAATGATATATTTTGGTAATAGTCTTAGATGTTAGAGTATTCTGTGTTAATGCCTATCTTATAATATACAATATATATTTCTTATTGTTAATTTGTTGATATTTATAAAAAAGCTAGCTATTCCAATTAGTAATTCTGAATTTAAAAATAAGATATTATTAAAACAAAAACAAATTATCAGATACTGTTAATTCTGAAATTCTACTGCTGTCATTTACAAGGTGTATGGTGTGCCATGATGTTTGTTAACATCAAAATTAATCAGACACTTCTTCTTGGCTCAACTCACTGATCAGAGGGCAAAAAGGCGGGGATTGGGGGAGCTCCTGAAGGAGAACACTAGCAGCCAAAAAGAAAAGTAATTTTATTTTTAGTGATGAGATGGTTTGATCATTGGTTGTGGCTTAGTGGTTTAGAGATGGAAGGATAGGTGCATAATTTATAAATAAATGATAAGTACCTATGCTCATATTTTTTAAAGCATTCTACTTCCGTGCAGAATTCCATTTTCTGAATCCCACCCACTGCTTGTCCACCTGCAAGCACCAGACCAAGAGGAGGCCACTCCTATTCTCAGGCTTGTTAATATTAGATACAATATAATATTACATACAAGGGACAGGGATGTTACATTTAGAGAGAGTTAAGATTTCAAGTTTCCCAACAAAAGTAGAAAAAACAAACATTCCATCCTCAACTTTAGCTTTTAAAGATGTTGTAGAAGTATATGAAGAAATGGAGAAAGGATGGTGATAGTAATAGAATGGTTCTGCTAGTGATAACATGCTTGTTTTTAACTTTATATGCACCCACTTTAAATCCCCAATTGAACATTTCTAGTGGCTACTTGTTTTCTTGTAGAAATCTGGTATTTCCTGATTATCCCGATTATTGACAGAGTTTTTAGCTGTGTCCTTACCATGGGTGACAGTATTAAATCACTGTAGATATGCCGTCATCGTCTTTAGGGCCAGTCATTACTATCCCAAAAAAGAGAGATAAATAAAGGAGAGGAATGGCAGTGAGTCATTAGACCCTCTGCAGAGAAACTACTTACCAACATTGCTTTCATGAACTTTCCTTGTCAATGGGCTAGCAAAAAGAACAATGCTAATCATTCACATAGACATGGAATTTGTGAATTTCTGAAGATTGGGGATTATTTCCAGTCCTGTTTTGGATTTTCATGAGCCATTAAGTATTCTCTCTCTCTCTCTCTGTAAAGTATACATGCAAAATATGCAATGTTAAACATATTTGTTAAATGTATATATGTTAAAGATATGTTAAATGTGTTCATATATGTATTCATGTATTCGTATATTCATGTATTCATATATAAACATGTATTCATATATAAACATGTATTCATATATTCTCATGTGTTAAATAGACATTATTCAATATATGTTAAATAATATATGTGTAAGATATATCTGTCTATCCATCCATCCATCCATCCATCCATCCATGTATCTCCTTGAAGTGTGAGATTAATAAATGGCCATATTTCTTTCCATTGTTATGTTAGAACTTTACAAAATATATGGTGTTTGAGAGTGATGGGGAATTGGTGTGGGAATTTGCCAGGATAAATACTTCCAGGATAGGTTGGAATACGGGAAAAATGGCAAGTGTGGGAAAGAGTAGAGAGTTACCAGATATTTCGTAGCAATTGAGACAATCTGTGTTATGAACAAAATTACTCATTTATATACTTCAGTTATTCTTCTGTTGAGTATAGATAATAATATTTCTTATCTCACTTGCCCCAAGCTGCTGTTCCCAAACAGCTGCCATATACTAGGTCTCTGCAGTTTATGACATCCAGAGGCAGAAAAAACGAATGCCTTTTTTTTTTTCTTTGAGACGGAGTCTCACTCTGTCGCCCAGTGGTGAGATCTCGGCTCACTGCAAGCTCTGCCTCCCGGGTTCACGCCATTCTCCTGCCTCAGCCTCCCGAGTAGCTGGGAGTACAGGCGCCCACCACCAAGCCTGGCTAATTTTTTGTATTTTTAGTAGAGACGGGGTTTCACCGTGTTAGCCAGGATGTTCTCGATTTCCTGACCTCGTGATCGGTCCGTCTTGGCCTTCCAAAGTGCTGGGATTACAGGCGTGAGCCACCGCGCCCGGCCGGAATGCGTCTGATTTTTGTACCATTTAAAGAGGTGAAAAGCTCCCCTAGAAATCTCCCTGTAGATGCTCCCTGGTATTTCTTTGGCCAGAATCGTGGCACCTGCCAGTGTTTGAACCAGACACTTACATGAGGGATGTGTTTTTCTGAGGCAGCAAAAGAGAAGACATTGCTCAGTTCAGAACAAGAAAGGGCAGTCTTCTAAAGCTTTTTGTCCCGCAGTTTCAAGTAAGAAAAAACCTTCTGACCCATAAGAGTTAGGAATTTTGTACAGAGTCATTACGAATGTTGTCATCTAAATCCTGTTTGATGCAGAAAGGTGTCAGTGGCTTTAAAATTTTTTCAGTTTAAGTCATTCAGAAATTCTTTCGAAGTATACATTGATAAGACATAAACAGTCTACCACCTTATCTCCTAGATAAATCCAGATTCTGAATCTGTTTCTACCACTGTTTCCCAATTAAACAGCCAAAAAAGTCATTCCTTAGAATGGATTAATGACCTGCAAAATTCCATTTAAACATAGCCATTCTTGAGTTTTATTAGTGGAAAAATACAAACTGGTCTGTGGTCATGGATTATTACAGATTCACTCCAGACTGCTGAATTGAACTCTGATGAACCTGCGACACTCTCCATTAAACCTCAAAATGAGCTTTCTCTTAATTGGGGAGTAGGAAGGGAAAGTAAACTAGTGGCTGGTAAATGCCAGATTTGTGAATCATTTCTTTATTTTGGACAAGAGTGTTGAAACGTTTTTAGATGTGCATGGAATTAAAAGAGAACAGGGTAGGGAAAGGAATTTATTTATTTATCAAGCCCTACACTTTTTCTGGGCAAATGTATGCATGATATTTTTTAGACCTCAATATAATGCAAGAGGAAAGTAGTGTTGTACTCATTTTTAGAGGAAAAAATTGATTCTAGGAAGGTTAAGTGACTTGTGCCAGGCTAAATAATTAGTAGTGGCCCTAGGATTGAAACAAAAGCATTCTATAGATATTTATTGAGTTAAGCTCTAGCTACTAATATATATATATAGTGAAAGAACCAGACATGATATTTGTCTTTCTGGGGCTTATGGTTTAGAGGGGAAAACTAATATTAAAAAAAAAAACTTCATGTAAAAATATATGTGATTATAAAGTTTGATAAGTATTATGAATAAAAAGTTCAGGGGGACATAATTTTCCTTGGAATGTCAGAATATTTAAGTAGGGACCTGAAAAATGAGGAACTATTATCTAGGTGAAGAATGGAGATAATTCTGTTCCCTCCGAGGAAATGGCCTATGTCAAGGCTCCAAGTAGGACATAAAAACTGACTGGAATAACCAGAGCATAGTAATTGAGGATGGTGAGATGAGGCTAGAAAATAGGCAAGGACCAGATTTTTGTAGAGCTTTGGAAGACATGATACGGATTTAGATTTTTATCTAAAATGCAGGTAGGCCTGGCACAGTGGCTCATGCCTGTAATCCCAGCACTCTGGGAGGCTGAGGTGAGCAGATCACCTGAGCTCAGGAGTTCAAGACCAGCCTGGCCAACATGATGAAACCCCATCTCTACTAAAAATACAAAACTTAGTCAGGCATGGTTGCAGGCACCTGTAATCCCCACTACTTGGGAGGCTGAGGCACGAGAATCTCTTGTATCCAGGAAGCAGAGGTTGCAGTGAGCCAAGTTTGTGACACTGCACTCCAACCTCACAACAGAGTAAGACTGTGTCTCAAAATAAAATAAAATAAAATGCAGAGGAATACCATTGAAGCAGGGCAATGTCATAATTAAGATTCACAAAATCATACCTGTTGCTATGTAAGAAATGGATTAGAGGGGTTTATTTCATATCTAGATCATTCAACAAACACTTTTAATCATAATTATATGTTTCTAGTGTTGTTAGTTAAATGAATGAAAGAATAAATGAATAATTGGATCTGCAGATAAAATGTAGAACAATGCTTTAAAAGACAAATGAATTTTTGTTAGTCAGCACCAGAGAGAGAATTACCTACTAACATGGCTCTGAGAAAGTATTATAATATGGTTCTAAAGATAAAATTTACCTACCTCACATTTTTTATTTCTTTTTTCTTACTCTTATATATTAATATTAGGTTGGTGCAAAAGCGCTTTAGAGATTGTGCTTTTCAGAACTCTCTGCTTAAATTAAATGTATTTCCTTTTTAGAAACTTTAGCTTTCTTTAAGTTAAAGTTTCCTAATGCTGAATACCTAACAACCTGATAAATTATTTTAGAGTTGAAGGAATCAAGAGCTCAAAATATGCCTTTACCCCACAGGTTTTCGAATTCAGAATGATAGCTGCTCAGTGTGTATTTATGTGCTTGCCAGTATATACTAGATATATTTAAAGTTTTTTAGTTCTTTTCCCTCTAAGCAGAGACATTAATGGGCTATTATTGTTATAATGGATGTATTGGTGGTTTATGAAGAAATTACTCTTAGGGGTATATGCATATTCACTTGTATATAAAGACAAACATTGACCCTCAAGGTGTCCATTTACATTTTAGGCTTTTCAGCTTCCTGACTTACAAGGGAACTATCAATATATTTAAAAATAAACAAAGAAATAACAGAATTGGAAGTCTACATAAAAGATCACCTAACCCACTGCATGGTTTGGATGTGTCTCTCAAAATTTGTGTGTTAATTCCAAATGCAACAGTGTTGGGAGGTGGAAACTAATGGGAAGTGTTTAGATCAGGAGGGCTTTGCCCTCATGAATAGATTAATTCTACTATGAAAAGGGTTTGAGGGAGTGGGTTCACTCTCTTCTGCTCTTCTTCATGTGAACACCCAGTACCTTGATCTCGGACTTACCAGCCTCCAGAACAGTGATAAATAAATTTCTGTTTTTTAAAATAATTTACCCAGCCTGTGGTATTCTCATAGTAATAAAAAACAAACTAAAACACCCACCATGTTTATATTTCAAGCAGAGAAGCTTTTGTAAGGAGTTGGGCTCCTTTTTTGTTGTCATCGAGGAAAGACAGTGTCTCTCCCCACTGGACACATATATCTGCTAAATACAGGTCACTGAGGACCTGTAATAATCTCCTTGAGAGCAGGTCACTATCTGAAGTAGAATATCATTTGGCCTTGTACACCTTGAGACCCCTGTGGTGATCAGACATTTGAATATGCTATCCTCTCTGTCTGGAATGTTTTCTTCTCTCCTTTTCACTTCATACTCATCCTTCAAAATGCAGTGATCTTATTTTTCTAGGGAAGTCTTCCCTGAATTCTCTTTTATGTTAAATTAGATTATACTATCTTTTGGGGCCCTCTGAGTACCATGGAATTTATCACAGCTGAAACTTACAAATATTTGTGTGGTTATTTGATTAATATTTAGTGAGCTCCTAAGGTAAATAACAGCTCAATGACAGTGACATCCAGCACATATGAATGCAACCAAGGAAAGGCAATTAATATCTTCACCAGTTTCACAACAAAACAGTATTTTTAAAATATTTCTTTTTTTTTTTTTTTTTGAGACGGAGTTTTGCTGTTGTTGCCCAGGCTGGAGTGCAGTGGCGCGATCTTGACTCACTGCAAACTCCCCCTCCCGCTTTCAAGCGACTCTTCTGCCTCAGCCTCCCAAGTAGCTGGGGTTACAGGTGCCAGCCACCATGCCCAGCTAATTTTTTGTATTTTTAGTAGAGACAGGTTTTCACCATGTTGGCCAGGCTGGTCTTGAACTCTTGACCTCAGGTGATCTGCCTACCTCAGCCTCCCAAAGTGCTGGGATTACAGGCTTGAGTCACCACGCCTGGCTTAAAGATATTTCTTATCAAGATTAAGTTTATTACAAAAGATGTCTCATTATTAGAATGCTATAGAAATTCCTTCCTTTTTTTTACTTATTTATTTATTTTTGAGACAGTCTTGCTTTGTCACCCAAGCTGGAGTGCGGTGTTGTGATCATGGCTCACTGCTGCCTCAACCTCCTGGCTGCAAGTGATCCACCCACCTCAGCCTTCCAAGTAGCTGGGAGTACAGGCATATGCCACCATGCCTAGCTAATATTTTAAATTTTTGTGGAGATGGCATCTTGCTATGTTGCTGAGGCTGGCCTTGAACTCCTGGGTTCATGCCATCCTCTCATCTTGGCCTTCCAAAGTGCTGGAATTACAGGTGTGAACCACCATGCCTGGCACCTTTCTCCTTTTCAAATAAATCAACTAAAGTCATGAAAATCGAAGTCTTTTAGCAGTTAATTTCAGTGTCTTGTCTGCAACCCACACTTAGAATTATGTTTTACATCATGACCGTAAACCTGCGAATATGAATAAAAGTTCTATGAAAAACTTCCATCATACTATACAGTCTCCTACTGTATTGTAATAAAGGATGCTGATCATAAACCCCCAAACTGATGTACCTTCCATCAATGGGTTGTGATGCAATGTTTGAAAAGTACTTAAAGTGTTTATCTAATTGGGATTCTTCCCTATTACAAAATAAATAACTGAAAATTTAAATTATCTACCCATTGATAGTGTTACATATGCTTTTTTATTTTCTTTATAGTATTCTGTATTGTCTACTTACTAAAATTAAATATATTGCATTTGTACTCAGAAACTAAGTTTAGGGAAATAAAGTTCCTTTTCAGTTATTACTTTGTTACTGCTAAAATATATACTTTTTGATATTCTAACAGTCTAAATCTTTGCTTTGCTTTTCACTAACTTCTCAGCTCACACTGGTCTCATCTCAACAAAGATTTCTCTTTTTTGAATCTTCATAAAATCCTCCAGCTTCCAATTTGTATCTGAAGAGCTATTACATAAAACTGATTTCCCAGTACGTGTTTGGCAAAGCCTCACTTATATCCAATATTTAGATACTCTGAAGACAAGTACTGTGGGTGTCATTCACAATTTAGATTATCAACTTCTGGCCAGGAAATTCACTTTATTGCAGTATGTATAGTGCAAAGTACTTTGTGTTGTTTGTGTTTAACATTGTTTGTTAGTATCATTATCAACATAGTAATGTTATAAATAGCATTGTCAGAAACTACAACAGTCACTAAGATAACAGCCTTAACACCAGTGGCATGTACAGTATGCCGTTATATTAATTATCACAATGGATCTGACAGGCTGCTCCTAAGAATTCACATTAGTGAATAGTTTATGATTTTAAACTCAAGAGGAAAACTGGAGAATACATCAATTCTAATACACCGTTGTCTCTGTGAACCTCCCTCTTTTTCTCAGTTTTAAAAAATAAAGAGGAAAATGATAAACTATTACTGAACCACATTCATTAATGGAATTAAATAAGTTGTTAGCTGTGTAATAAAGAAATGTGACAAAGAGTACATAATTTTTTTGCTCTATAATTTGATCATTGTCATTTGGCTGGATACAAGTAGTTCATCAGAAGGAAATGTGTGTACCCAACAAGGTAAAGCTGTGAAAGAAAAGAGAATGTTGCATATTTATATTTCTAAATATGATTCCATTGAGAAAATATTTTCCTCTGTTGGGGAAAGGAATGGCATATCATCTCTAAGCTGGTTTTATAATTTGGTATGTTGTAGATTCTGTAGTCATGAACATTAGGAGTGGGATAAAAGTCACTATCACTGCAATGTCCTCCCAATCTAAATAGTAAAACTGAACTTAACAAAAGGATATTTTTCCCTTTGGTATAAATTAAAAGTTGATTGTAGGCCGGGCGCGGTGGCTCACGCCTGTAATCCCAGCACTTTGGGAGGCCGAGGCGGGCGGATCACGAGGTCAGGAGATCGAGACCATCCTGGCTAACACGGTGAAACCCCGTGTCTACTAAAAATACAAAAAATTAGCCGGGTGTGGTAGCGGGCGCCTGTAGTCCCAGCTACTTGGGAGGCTGAGGCAGGAGAATGGCGTGAACCCGGGAGGCGGAGCTTGCAGTGAGCCGAGATCGCGCCACTGCACTCCAGCCTGGGCGACAGAGCGAGACTCCGTCTCAAAAAAAAAAAAAAAAAAAAAGTTGATTGTAATTCATAAAATGAACTTCTAATACTGCTTCTGAAAGCTTTATGTATACATGGATAATTTACTTATTTATTCCTATAGCACTGGACAGATATGAATACTCAAAGTGTCCTCAATGTTTAGGGGTTCCTACAGAGTATAAAGTTATCTGTTTATTTACAGTTTTAATTACTATAAAGGAAATTGTTTCATGGCTTCTGCCTTTATTTTTAGTTTCTTAAGGAATTATTAGATAAACATAGATTTCAATTTTACCCACTATCTTCTTTGATGGTCTGCTATTTGGCTAGCTTCTATCAGAAATCTATACTACCAATGGCCTTTGAAAGCAGTGAGTATATGAAATTAAATGCTGGAAATAATTATGGTTAAGCAGCAGTCTGAAAATACATGACACATACTCATTTGTATAATAGGATAATTTCATTTTGCGTTCATTTTGGTGTCATAAGAGTTAAACTTGGTTAAATAAATGGTTTGTGTTTTAGGCTTTTATTTATAACTGTATCTTATGTTTTATTTATAACTGTATCTTATGTTTACTTATTTAAAAATATAACATATAACTGTATAGGATTTGTTGAAGATAACTTAGGGTTAATTCATATTATGGCTAGTTTGTATCACATGGTTATTTAGGCAAACTACCTTTATCTCAGATCTTAGGAACTAAGTAAAATCTGACATATTTAATGTTGTGCTTCCATTATGAAATAGTATTTAGATAATTAAATTAAAAAGCAAATTTAGGTTCTTCATCAAGTCAATATTCTAGAGTTGGATCCAGTTGATCTAACTTCAGCTGTTGTCTTTAGACAGCGTGGCTGTCAGTGGTCATGGTCTTAAATGGAATAAAAAGCAATTCCTAATAAGTTGAAATAAGTCATTCCTTTGAACCTGTTATAAACAAATAACAAGACTTTCATCAGATACTTTTCATAAAAATGAGCAACTTTGTTCCAATACTCTTGGAAAATTCCAAAGGAAATATGCACTCCGTCAGATAGAATGTACATTATAGATGGCTTTGCCAACCTTACTGGTTCACAGATGGCAAAGTGTTAATAGAAACTATCATCTCAAGTCAAACTGTAAGGCCTAGTATTTAGTGTTTTAACTCAAGAAATATTTTCAGACTTACTCCCTTATTTATTTTTACTTTTTTCTTAGGGAAACTCAGGAATCATAGTAGTGTTCCTCTTTGCTTTTAATGTGAAGGGAATTTGAGCCCTAATTATGTTCACAGGACTCTCCCAAGATGATAGAGCTGGGCTAAGAACTGAGGAGTCTCAATTTTCAGCTTTGACCTCTGTGCAGCATCTAATATTGGCATGCAACCTCTGGTCATATATTCGTTCCATTAAAGCACTATGCTAACTGATGGGATTCAAAAGATAAGATGAAAAGTGAAATTGTGATAAGTGAACCCGTGGGACAACATGCTGCATTTGTTTTGGGCTTAAATTCTTGACTGTAGGGGAAGGGGCAAAGGGACTCTGATATTTCTAATGACTGCTTACACCTTCTTATCTTTTAAAAACTGTGCTCTCTGCAGTATGTAATAGAGTCTGTTTTTAAAAGACATCTTTCCTTGAGAGAAAACACAGATTCTTCCCAAATCCTCCAAAACCCTTCTCTCAGTGTTTGGTCACTGCTATTAAATAAAAATTTTGTGCAGTCTAAAGAACCGGGCAGATGTTAAAAACCCTTGTGGTCCCCACCAGCTGGGGGCTTCCTCTGTTTGTTATTTCCCGGCTGCTTGGCACGTTCCTGTGACATAAAACAAACCCCCATTATAAAGGATTATATGATGAGTCAACAAGCATGTGAAAGATAGCAACCAAATGGTGACTCCCAATTACATGAAAAATTACTATAATCACCCCTGCTGTAACACCCGTCTGTTGGCAAAGTGGTTGATCCCCTTGAAAAGCATTAAAAAAAGGCCTAGTGTATTAAATAAAAATCTCAGTTCTGTGTGTAATCATAAAAATTAACACTGTCACTTTAAAAAAAAAACTAATTAGTGTCCTAAAGGGAAACCTACTAGGCTATGTAAAGTAGCTATTATGAAAATGTTTAGCCTTTTGAATGTATTTCAGACAGCGTTTGTGTTGCCAGATTTGTCAGCCAAAAATTCACTAAGCAGATTTGTCAGGGGCTGAGGCCATAATCTGTAAAACAGACATTGGCATAGAGATTAAAGATCAAGAGAATTATATAGGTTTTGTTACCATATGCCAAGATTTCTTTTTAAAAGTAAGTTTATTTTGTGTGGGCTGTAACCAGAAGCAAGCACTATCTTTGTTTGGTATTTAAAACAGTAGCATTTCCTGCCGAGGAAGGAACAAAACAGTTTCATTCACACACTTGGGGTGCGGTGGTGGTGGTGGTGGGGCGGGGCGGGGAGGGTGTGTGTGTGCAAGATGCTTCTGACATTTCTTCTGTAGTTTCTTTCCTCTCTTTCTACAGTGTAAGCCTCATGTATGAGTCATGGATGAAAAATCAACGACAGAAGAGCCCTTGGGTCCACAGTCACACTTTTCCCGGGGACTGTAGGAGCTGCCTGGGACACCCTCTCCTTTCAGAAGATGTGTCCCTAACTTGGAGGGTGCCCATATTACAGTCAGGCTTCCCATGTCTAGCCACAGATGACATATTCATGTCTATGAGGCTCCTCTTAAAGAATTTTACGCTTAGAAACATCAGTGACCCAAAACGGGCTGGCTGCAGAACTTCTTTGGCAGCTTGGCCACATGGCTCTGAGGAAGTCATGAAATCACTTTGAACTCTGCATTCCTTAAATAAGAATGTGAATTAGGTGGTCTCTCAGGACCCTTGGCCTCTAAAGTTGTGTGATTCTGTGAAGGTCAGACCTTGCATAAATTCCAGTACAACCCTCTCAGATGCAGCAAGAAAAAGTAGTTTATATTGCCATAATATATGCTTCAAAATTTAATAGAATGATGGACCGCTTCCTGAAAACAGTTGAGCAAAAGCGTTATGCTACAAAAAACTATATATGATGGTTTCCTTAGAACTGTGGTCAGTATTGGGGCAGATTTGGGTAATTACAACAGCCAAACATAGTAATGACATTCTGGGACATTTATACTTTTGAGATGACAGTGGATAAAACTCATTGTAATACTTCATAATTTTAGTAATATTTTAACACAGAAGCCTAGTCCACAGATATCCTGGGACACACACATATGCACACACACAATTTATTTACCTAGATGGAAAGGAAGTCACATACAATTTGTATGGGAACTTTCAAAGGCGCTTACACTAAAGCTTTTCTAAGCCACTTTTAAATTATATCTTCATTACACAAATGGAATATTGCTCAAAGAACCGCTGACTGAGAGAAGTGGCAAGCAGTCTTCCCAGACTTTATTCAGTATTCACATCCAATCACATGGGTAAACATAAATACATCACAATGCTTATTCAAACACTCACAAGTTATCTATAGAAGACAAACTACCATATATTCTCCGAAACAGATTTTTCTTCCATTTCCCTTTTTCATTTTGCATCTAGTATATTGACTGAAATTCATCTGGTTTTTTGTTTTTTCTTTTCTTGAAGCAAATTATAGGCCCCTCCTGGCTCCACCTATAATTTTTCACATTTTCTTGAGACAAACTACAACACATTGACACGAAGTTACTGGCAAACAGATATTCTAGAAAGTATCCAAAAGGGGTTGCGAGTCTGACACTTGGCCTCCTGACCTGAGAGGAAAGTAGATTTCTGTCGAGGCTGCAGTCCTGGGACTTCCGCCTTGAGGAGCCAATCTTGGCCCTCATGTTCCGGATAGCAGGAAAGGAAGGGATATACCTGCGAGTGGTTTTTGTGCTAGTACAGACACTAGGGGGTGTCCAAGGACCAAATGTATTCCTCCTTCCCTTCAGCCTTGTCTTAGGTCCAGCTAACTTAAAAAGTGCAGGAGCTAAGGGAAAATCCATCCAATTAATTCCTGTCTTGTGCCGAAATAAATAATGTGGGGTCAGTTTCATCATCAGGCCCCGATTCCCTTGGATCTCTGGCAGCCTTTGTAATCTCAGGGTTCAGAGCTGGCACCATCCTGTATTTAAGCTACAGGTGATGAGAATGAGGTGCTCTGTTATAAAATGCTTTTTACCTCTGTGTGTGTCAGAATTTACTTGTTGTTGAAAAGAGGTCACCAATTTTCCTTTTCTTTAGTGTTTCAGTTTAGGTCTGTTCACACTAAACTATGAAGGGGGGGGAATTGTAAGAAGGCAGATTTCTGCCTTCTCATTCTTGTGGGGTCCCATTTGCTTTTTATTGTGGATTATTTGTTAATTATTACTTATTAGAAAACCTTGGCCTTTGCTACTGTAGACATCTTCAGGCCTTTGGGCATGGGTCTCTTTATGAATACCTATTACTTCTTAATTATGATGGTTTAATAAGATACGTCTTTCATTTTCATCTCCTATCTCTCTTCCCCTATGATTCTTCTCCTTTTGCTATTGGTCCCTAAGGGCATGTTACTGGCTCCTTTTTCTTTATTGCTGCCATCTTCCCTTTGCCCCTCCTGGTAAATTAAAAAAATAAATAGAATGCATTTTAAGGATGACAACAGTAATAATAAAGCCAGGAACTGCTTTCCAGCTAAATGCACTGATTGGAAGTCCTATTGAAAATAGCATAAACCTAATTGAAGTAGTCAACCCCTCCCATATAGGTCATGCTATGCTCTATTAAAATGAAGGTAAAACAAAGCTTGTGACATTTCTGCATTTCCCAGACTGACTTTTCCTAAGACATATCAATAGTATTGACAATAGTATTGCATTGTGCTCCCTAGTGACCCAGCCTGTCATCTTGTGGTCCTGGATAATTCTTTCTTAATGAAACCTTATCGTGTCCTTTACCTGTAACAATCAACAGAAAAATAATTATGTTTCAACATATAGAAATAAAAAATTTGAAATAAATCAAAATTGTAGCAATTAACTAACCAGTAACACTGATCATTTGGATAATGTGGATGTTCAGTACCCGCCAATTGTGGCCTGTTAAAGATGCAAATACGTTTTCTAAATTTATGAAAATACACAAATTGCTAAAGAAATGTCTGATGTGAAATTATCAGGAGAGTTGGGATTATATATAAGGAGTTATTATTTGATTTCATTTTGAATAATTTAAGTAGTCTGTCTTCAAGAGTCATTATTTGGTCCTAAGCTTTATTACTGAAGTTTCTTATATTCCATGGAACTGACTGTCAGATTTGATGGCAAAGCACTAGCAGCTGGGAAACTGCTCTTTCTCTCCCCTCTCATTTCCCAAACAATGTTTGCACTGATTAATACTATGCAACAAGACATGACGCAGAGATTGTGTTGGCATTGTGTTCTGATGACCCCACACATTGTGTGCGCTCTGTGGTTCCTTTTGCTGTTCATAGTTATATGGGTTTATCAGAAATTACATGTCAGGCTCCCGATGAGTGTAATTGTATACTGATTGTGTATAGTTTTTTAAAACTCATTATTAGCCTTGTATGCAAACCAAATAAAAGGAAAGTTTAAAAAAGGAGAAAGAAAATCGCTTCCACTGGACGTCATGTCAGAGCCCAGGTGTTTGAGCCTGGATGCAGGGGGGAAACAAAATGTTCTCTCAGGGACATCTGCAGCAGCCATGTGCTTGAAAAAGGCCCTAATGAATGGAGGGGGAAGGAAAGAAGTGGTTAGGGCATGGGGGGAGAGCTCCTGGCTTTGCTTTCTTCTAACTCTGTTCTCCTTGCATGCACGATTCATTTAATAACAAGGCAGGGAGGACACTGAGGGATGCAGTGCGTGTGTCCTCGTTCATTTTAACTTTCATTAATTGGTGCCCCCATGGCAATTTCTCTGAGTTCTGACCCTCTACTTAGAATCACTCTTTTAATGGAAAAACAAAAACAAAAACACCTCAACTATGCAGCTACAAACTCGGGGAAAATAGGCACAGGAAGAGTGATGAAATGAACAGTGCTTTCTTTCTCTTCCCAGGGCTCTGCCCTTCCACCCATTTACACCTGAGCAATTTATTGGATATTTCCAAGACAGTTATTATCCAGGATGTGCATACTTTGGACTCACAAGCAGGAAGCTCAGCAGGGAATGTTGAAGTATTACATACCAAGGACGAGGGACATTAGAATTAGACTCATCTCTAATGTGGAAAGTACTTAGTTCTCTTTTAAAAACCTTTAATCAGTATACAGTGGTTCAGTACACAGATGTTAGCACCAGTGTGAGGGCTCTGTAATTGTAATTTAAGTTATCCCTGCCTTAGGGCTCCCAATCAAATTATTAGACTGTTACAGTGAATCTGTGGCTCTTGGTTGCACCTTGCAAGGGGGTGTTTTCTGGAATGAGGAGAAACAGTGGTTTCTCCTGGGAAGCAAATGTACCATTATGGACTTATTAGGTCCTTGATTAGATCCACAGCTGATAAGTGAGTAGATATTTCAAGAGAAAATATTGCAGTTTATTTCAATCTGCCTTACTCAGCCCATTGGGTTGTGGAAAAGAAAGTAAATGAAATAGAACTAAAGGAAACGTACGTGCAATTTTTTTAAAAAGTGGTTGTAAAATTTATTAATCAATCCTTATACATTGCTACTAGCTCTTTATGCATTAAGGGTTAATGCTTTTAAAATGTGTCTGTTTGTTTGGTGTTTCTTCTCAATCCCTAAACTTGCTTTCTATTGAAAATTTTCTGACTGGACTGCTAAGACTCAAAGAGTTAAATATTCAGAGCGACAATTAATTAATTAAACGGTCCTAGAAAGTAACCTCTCAAGTTTCCTTCCTGAAATTCATGTTGATCTGATTTGCTTTAATAAGTGACTTGCTATTGAACTAGTTTTATGTACTTTAATTTGAAGATAATTACAATGCTATAATTCACATTTCAGATGCACATTAACTTTTCAAAAGATATCAAGCTAGATACCTCTACCTAGCATTGTGTTTATTTTTTAGTATAGTGTAACCTGAAGAATAATTATCTGGTTGTAGTAATATCTTTTAAGTTCTTTCTATTACTACGCGTTTATTTGATTTTAATTGTAGAACCATTGGTCATATTGAGTTCATTTCCTGTTCATGTTGATTTCATGAATCTCTCCATTAGTATTCAATTGCACAGTAATTAGTCATTAGTTCACCGTGATGTCTTCAAGCATGTGTACACTTACATTCTCATTTTCCACTCAGTTTCTACAGTCATATTTGAATTTTCTATTTCTTAAGGAAACGAAGGCCATGATAAGGAAGACAAAAATGCTAGATGATGACTTGATTAAACATTTTGCCAAAAGACCCCTAGTCGAGGCATGCAAAAGCTGGATGCATTGAAAATGAAGTAAGTGGCAGCTGCCTAGCCATAATACTGAAGCCATTGAGATGTCAAAGCCTGGGATCTGAAGCATTTGTGATCAGAGGCCAGATAGAAGCTATTTAGTGAAACTTCAGCATGATGTTTGACCTCTATGTACACCTGGCTAATTCTGATTAGAGCATCTTCAATTTCTGAAGAAAGGTGAAATTCCCAACTTGTTACTAAGCTCCAATAATGTATTAAATGTTACAATTTTAACTAACTGTTCGGCTTTACAGATCTATTTTTCTTTATAAGAGAAAGTGTTTTTCAAAAAAAATGTTGTCAATGGATTAATTAATTCCAAATTTGCTGTGTTTTTAGCTCACATTTTATCTGAGGTATTCGTTTAGCTCCCATGAAAAGTAAATATGTCATCTGTCATAGTCTGTCACAAGCTCGCTATTTAAATCCATTAGAAAACTCTTCTTGCTTTTTATTTGAGCTGGCTTCACATTGTTGTCCTAATTAAATTGGAATCTTATATCATTTAAATGTTAGACTTGAGAATGAAATTATTTCTGTTGAGGTGATAATGGCAGTCCTCTTGGCAGAGCTCAAAAACACTGCTTTCACACTAGTTGAGTCAATGTTCTAGTTGCCATACCTGCTTCATATAGGTTTCCATTTGCATTTCTTCCCTAAATGAAATGAGAGACCCCAAGTTGAATAGTCTCTTTCCAAATAGATCATTTCTGCAATATCTATAACTGTGCCCTATTTTTGTTTTTTTTTTTGTTAGTCCAATTAGTACTTTAATTTTTATAACTTGTTTAAACAAAAATACTTTGCACAGTAGTGTGTATAATGCTTCTCAGACTAACGTGCATGTGAATCTCTTGGGGACCCTGATAAAATGCAGAATCTGGTTCAGCAGGTCTGGGGTGGCTCCAAGATTCTGCATTTCTCAGAAGCTCCCGAGGGAAGCTGGCGTGGCTGGTCCATATTCTACACTTTATGCAGCAAGGATGCAAAATGATTAGGAGGCAAATGAGATGAATCAGAATTGGTATCTTCTCACCTAGCTCTTTTTGAGGATTGAAAAATCACTCTCAAATTGTAGAAGTTATAACAGCAGTTGTTATTTTGATGTGAAACTTTGCTAAGACGTTGGTTTTTATTATGTGTTAAGCTTTAACATCTATGTTTGATCCCTTTAGAAGCAACTGGCTTTTGTAAGAGGAATATGAGTGGCTTCAAAGTCACCCTCCTGACTTAAACATACTCATTGCAGCAGGCTTTTTCCATATATTAAACTTAATATTTAGAAGTTAGCAGCAGGTATATTATTTCTGCATCTTTTTTATAGGAAAAATTACCTTTAATTTTTTGTAAACGTCTAGGCTTAAGAAATTAATTTTCATCTCTAAATTTAACAGGGTGAATCCACAGAATAATACCCAATAAGTTAATGATAAGGGATGCCAATTTGAGAATCATAAGAAACTGCGGAAATTCCCAGTAATCAAGGTGGTTTAACATAAATGTCTGCCGAATGTGTGTGTGTGTTTTATCTGGAAAACTAAGTTAGATCAATGAAACAGTTTATTTCATTTCTCTGGGCATGAAGTCTTGGCTTTTGGATTCGCTTCTGCATATAGTCTCAACTGTAAATTGCTCTCAGAATTGAATTATAAAGTTTCCCAAATCTACTTGGAAAACTCTTTAAATTTTCTCTAAGTTTCAGGAAGCCAATGTGAATAAGAATAATTATTACCCATTTGTAAAGTAGAACATTCTTGGCCTTCATCTTTTACTGTCTCTCTTCCTCCCTGCCTCTCTTTCTCTCCTCATTTTAATTCTTCTTTTCCTTCTTCTCCTTTTCCTACTTCCCTGTTCCTACACTCAACTCTCCTCCCTTCTTTCTCCTTTTCTTTTTTATTATTTTTAATTTTTTAATTGTCAATATTCAATAAAACCTCTTTCTTTTTTCTTTTATGCATTTGTTAAATGAAAAATTAATTAGATCAGGACAGGAAGATTAGAAAAAATTCCAAATTATGATCAGCCCATGAAACTTATTTTTCAAACTTTTTTTTTTTTTCTTATAGCAAGAAACCAAAGGAAATGTTTTATAAATTTCAGATATACCCTGGGAAGTTGGTTCATATCCATGAATCTGTTTCGGGTTAGTTAATATGTAAACTTTGAAGGAAATACTTTAGGAAAAATTTGATGTAACGTTATTTCAATTTTTAGATACAATCATTTTAAAAATTTGAATATGACCCAAAACCCGATGAAAAGGATTAGGGAAAGATAAAAAAACAAAACAATAACAAAATACTTGACTCATCTCAGACTTTAGAGCCCAAGAAGGCTTTAAGTAAATAAGGTGTAGTATGTTTTATGTAAAGGTTGGTGGTATGACAGAAACAAGGTGTCCCAAAAGATAGCAAAGATATCAAACAGACCTTGATGGAGACATCCATCTGCCTCTTCCTACCTTTGCTACCTGGACAATTATTTATTGTTTCTGAGCCTAAGCTTTTTTAACTATTAAGTGAGATAATTACTAACTCCAAGTGTCCATTTGAATTAAGTAAAATAATATAATCCTCCCAAGCATGAATATTAACACATATTTTTTGATTTCTTGTCTCTGGAAATATAGCAGAAAATAAAATAGAAAAATATTTCTCATATAGCTTGCATTCTAATAAGAGATGAGAGAAAATAAGCAAATAGCAAATGTAATATATGCTACGGAAAAAAGCCAAAAAAAAAAAGGGGAATAGGGGATGCTAAGGTGCCAGGTGGAGAGATGGTAGTTTTAAGTAAGGTCATCAGAAAAGATAGCATTTGAACAAAAGTCTCACTGGGAAGAGTGTTCAAGGCAGGGAAACAGCAAGTGCAAGGGGCCCGAGGCAGAGGTGTGCTTGGCATATGTGAGGAAATGCACAAAGGCCTGGATGGCCAAAGTGGAATAAGTGGGCAGGAGACCAGAGGAAGAAAAAGTCAGGGACCTGCCTGTGAGGCCAGATCATGCTGGACCTTGTGGGTTATTTTAAGGACTCTGGTTTTTATCTTAAAATGATGGAAACCTGTTGGAGGTTTTGAGTAAGAGAATAACAAGATCTAATTCTGTTTTCAAAAGGGGAACTCCCTCTGCAGTTTGGTGTCAGTGGAGGTGTGAGAAGTAGTCAGATTCTGCAGGATTTGCTGTTGGATTGGATGTGGAGTGTGAGAAAAGAGATGAGTCAAGGACTTAGATTTTTTTTGGCCCGAGAAACTGGAAAAAAGGAGTTATTATTCAATCTGTGGCAGAAACAGGTGTGGGGAGGCAGGAAGATCCAAGTTGAGTTAACCTGTGTTAAAATTTGAGAAGCCTATAGGATATTCCAGTGAAGCTATGAGCTAGAAGTTCAGCAAATGTGTTGGTTTGGGGCTCAGTGGAGAGGTGCAGGCTGAATATGGAAAACCATGAGAAGTCACTGATACCTTTTTTTTTTTTGAGACTGAGTCTTGCTCTATCACCCAGGCTGGAGTGCAGTTGCATGATCTCAGCTCACAGCAACCTCCTCCTCCCGGGTTCAAGTGATTCTCGTGCCTCAGGCTCCCGAGTAGCTGGGATTTCAGGTGCCTGCCATCACACCCGACTAATTTTTGTGTTTTTAGTAGTGACAGGGTTTTACCATGTTGGCCAGGCTGGTCTCGAACTCCCGACCTCAAGTAATTAGCCTAGCCTTGGCCTCCCAAAGTGCTGGGATTACAGGCTTTGAAAAGATATGTTTCCAGGGGGATGTGGGAAGGAGAGCACTTGTTACACAGTAGGTGTTTAACAAACACGAGTTGTCCTACTTTTCTCTTTTTCTTTCACCTTCTGACTGACAGTCTCATGCCATTTTTTTATAGATAGCTAGATATAAGTAGGGTCCAGATAGTAAATTATTTGTTACGTGCATGTGTGTTAGTCTGTTCTCACGCTGCTAAAAAGACATACCCGAGACTGGGTAATTTATAAGGAAAAAGAGGTTTAATGAACTCGTAGTTCCACGTGGCTGGGGAGGCCTTACAATCATGGCTAAAGGTGAAGGAGGAGCAAGGGCACATCTTACATGGTGGCAGGCAAGAGCTTGAGCAGGGGAACTGCCCTTTATAAAACCTTCAGATCTCATGAGACTTATTCACTATCACATGAACAGCATGGGAAAAACTTGCCCCTATGATTCAAATACCTCCCACTGGGTCCTGTGGAAATTATGGGAGCTACAATTCAAGATGATATTTGGGTGGGGACACAGTCAAACCATATTACCATGTGATTATGTGTTTACTTCATTTCTTCTAAAGACTTGTCATTCTGTATCTATTGGCTATAGTCTCTGTTTCTTGATTTAAAATAGTTTCGGAGCATACCTTCACTTGAACTAAGCCATATCTTATATTTTCTGTCCTCATGAGTGTACCATAATTCTTGTCTTCACAAGTGTTTATTAATAGACCATCTGGATTGCGGGGTGCTATTATGTAAGCAAGTTAAGCAAACTTGATGGACCTTTAGCTCTTTGCCCTTGAAGAACATTTAACCTCATGCTAATAGGCTCATAACCAACAGGCTATTTAGATGCTTAAATAAACACTGAAAAAAATGCACACAGATTACAAAAAAAGTCTAATATTGACAGGTGCAAGCGATATTTTAAGATTTTTTAAAATGTGTTGATCAGCGAATGATAGAATATTAGACCATCTGGAGATTCTTTACCTATTGAATTATTAGAAATGTAATAATATTCAGTTTTGCTTCTCCTCTCTGTTGACATTGTTTTCCCATGTGGCATCCATGTTGGCCCATGTGAGTGGGTTTATAGCATGCATATGTTTTCATTTTACTTATTGATTTCAGAGCTTTTGTGTTCAGCATGTCTCTATATCCATCCTTTACATGTGGCCCACTCACATCTCCCCAGTTCAGAAGGAGCACAAAGCTCAGGGTGTCATGATTATTTGCTAATGAAGCATTTAGCCTGGAAATTTGCCCTCAGGAAAACAGAGCACACTGATTGGAATCATGTTTTTGATGAAACCTTTTGTTGAGTGAAACTAATTTCTCTTTAATGAACATCTATATGTATTGGTTTATTTATTCTACAAGTGTTAATTTTCCTGTCCTGTAGTTACATAGAGAGTGCTGCTTGAAAACACAATATATAGTCATGCATAGTAATCATTTATTACTTTATAAAACACTTATGGTCCTAGAAGAAACTCCTTTGTTAAAAGAATCAGATTCTTTTAACAAAATAGTGTAAGGTTTTATATTACATTAGATTATATTATATTATAGTGGGATTATATTATCTTTGTCAATTTTTATTTAAAACTTTAAAAGTGATTTTAGGGCATCTTCTTTTCTGATACAAATCAAATTAATTATATCTAGAATTCTATTTCTAATAAAAGGAAACTTCTCAGAAAAACTAAAACTGCTCACCTTGCCTTATGACCTCATTCTAGTCAGGATAGCCTGATGGTTGTAACAAAAAGTCTAAATTCACCACGGGATAACACAACATGGCAAAGTTTTGTTACTCCTTGATGTAGTCCAATTATAATAGAATGCGGGGAGGGGTGCTTCCCTTCTCTGTCATTTAGGGACCCACATTCTTTCCACCCAGTGGTCTATCCCACCCTGTCTCCCGAAGACTCAGTGTTCTTGGCAGGATCCTTTCTATCCTGACAGTGAGGATGGACAACAAGGAAATAGCATGGTGGACTGGTAAGAGTTTTTAGATGCCAGGCCTAGAAATAGCAACTTTCATTTCTGTATATGCAGATACCTATCTGCTTGGCTAGAATTCAGCTATGTGGCTCTATCTAACGGCAGGAGTAGCCCAGAAAGGTGGTTTAGTTGGGTGCCAAAAAGAGGTGAATGCAGATATGTCTGAGTCTTAGCAATCTGCCACAGACCCTATTAAATTAGAAACCAGAAACACAGTGGTGGACCTCTCCCCATTCTGCTATTTTCTCTTAATGATACTGCTTCCTCCACCTCTGTTCTCTTCTGCTATTTACCAAATTATATAAACTGTGAAATGGGAAGGAATTGCACACTAACCTAAAACAGACAAAGAAAATAAAATTATTTTTATTTAGGAAAATATAACATATATTGGTCTCTTAACGTTTGCTTTGAAGATTAATCTCAGTACAGCAGGTCCTTGAATAAGATTTTGTTCAACATTATTTCGTTATAATGTTGATGAGAAATAAAAAAAAATGGATTCCTATCCGGGACCACTGTCTGTGTGGAGTTGCATGTTCTCCCCTTGCCTGTGAGGGTTTTCTCCAGGTGCTTGTTTCCTCCACATCTGAAAGCTGTGCACATGTGGAGAATGGATGTGTCTAAGTGGTCCTGATGTGAGCGAGTGTGGGTGTGTATGTGAGTGTGCCCTGCCGTGGGATGGCATCCTGGCCAGTGCTGGTTTCTGCCACACCCCCTGAGTTGCTGTGATGGGCCCTGGCCATCTGTGACTCTGAACTGGAATAAGCGGATAAATCATTATCTTACTTGTTTTTATTTTTTTCTTAAATGTTTGTAGAACTCACATTTCTTTCCATGTTTAATATTAGAAGTGTTTTGGGGATTTATTTAGAAGTTAGGTGATGTTTTGTGACCAGAAATATGCTGTAGGAACTTAACTCTTGTTTTTTATCAATTAGCCTGTGGTAAAGTTGGTTTCATTATATATCATTTTACTTGAAGTTGATGTTTCCAAGAACCTATCCATAAAGTTATGTGAGGACTTACTGTATTTAGCTTGTGTTTCCCTGTATCACAGGCTGACATCTATTAAAAATAAGCTCCAGTGTACCCTGCAGCCTTGTGGAATTCTGAGAAGGACATTCTGGTATAAAGTTCTATTGTGTTCCTTAGTGAAAATAGACCTGGAATTAAAATTGATTGAACAGCTACTATGTAGGTACCCTGGTAAGCCCTTTACAAATATTTATCTTATTTACTCCTCAAAACAACTTCACAACTCTGTGATTTGGGGATTATCCCTTATTTGGAAGGAGAGGAAACTGCTTTGACTAAAATACAGATCTCTTTGGCTATAAAACCTGTGCACTTGCCACAACAAGGGTGTTCATTGAATGAGCCTCCCCTCCCCACCCTCCATCTCCAGGTTTCTTCAGTGGTTTAAGGCCCTATGCAAAGTCCGTATTTGACAATGTAGACTGAAGTAATTGGTTACCAAAACCATCAAATCTACTAAGTATAGACAGGCTGAGCCTGTAGTCAAACCAGTGTACTCAAACCAGGGATTAGAAAAACAGCTTAAAAACAGATTGGGAAGTCCTATAAACATAGAAAGAGATCACAGATATTCTGCTTATTTTTAACTAATTACCTTAAAAGATAATTGAGAAAAATGAAGTTAGTGCTGTTTTCCTAAATATTGGACTCTTTTTCCAATTGATTTTTTTCTTCTCTTTTCTTCTCTTTCTCTCTGATTTATGTTCTCTATCACTGCTGACAAAAGAAACAAAAAGAAAAAAGGAAATAATGGAAAAGATTACTTTTTCCTTTCTCATGGACTCCAAATAAAATGGACATGGTATTAACTCCTATAATGATTTGCTCTTTGCTTCCATCTGCATATCTGATCTAATTATACTAATAAAAGAAGAAGGCAAAGGGAGATATTATACTAACAAGTGAAGTTTTTAACTTGCACAAGAAACATTTATTCCCTCTGCTCTCCACTCCCCTTTAAACAGCTATTTTGCATCCCTTGATGCACAGCAGGGGGAGTGGCATTTGCCACCCCATGGCAAAATGGATCTGCATGCCTATGTACATAAAACTGGTCCATGTGTGATTTAGCTTTGCATTGTATTGTGTTTCTTATACTAATATAATATTGTTCTAGTGCTTGCCCCTGATTAAAGAAATACATAAATAAATAATTTATAATTTAATTAATAAGGTATAATATGCAAAGCACAGTAATTTCAAACAGCTTGTAATGTCTCTAATGTACTTTCAATTTTTTATTTTACATAAGGGCTATATTCATTATGTGGTTATGATAAACATACTAATGAATTTTATTACAGGAACAAATTTAAACATGTAAATGAGATCAAATAGTATTAAAATGCAAACGATGGTGAAACTTACTACAAACTAACCTTGCCAACACACATGGAATGATGTTATTTTAAAACTTTGCAAGTTGTATCCCTTAAACAAAGACAATGCCTTTTACAATGTCCCTGAACATAAGAATTTGTGAACTGCATGCTTTATTCTCATATGAACTCCCCAACCAAAAAAAAAAAAAAAAAAAGTTAACTAGAATCCAGGGTTTGCATGTAACTTTGGATGACAATTAAAATCCCTTTTCTTGTTCCAGTGAACAGTAATCTGTGCATAATTACATTCAAATGAGATATTAGCATTTTTTGTGCTTACTCTTTGTTAATTGCAGAGTTCACTCACCATGGTGATGCTTTTGATGGAATCAGGCAACCTTATTGACCTGATGCCGTAAGGCGTGTTGGGAAATTCTGCTGTATTCTTCATTTTTTTTTTATTTTGGCATTTTGAGGAGTCCTGCTGCTTTTATTACATTCCTGACACTTTTGTTAATAAATCATTGCAAAGTTAATGAAAATTGCATTGAGGCATATCCAAAATAATTGTGTCCTTTGTCATGCTAATAAATTGAAAGATGTTGATCCAATGGGCGAATGCATGCCCATTATGGAGAAGTTTGTGATATGGTTGCCTGTTGCATTTACACTTTTTCCTTGGCATATCATTCCATGTAAAATGTGAAAGAGGAAAACAAACCTCAATATGTTTTATTTCATATTTTCTGCAATGAGCCTTTAATTAAGTCAGCAAATCGGCAGATTATATCTACATGGAAAGATAGAAGTATTTGTATTATGATTTATGAAAGGTTGTTAATATCAATAGGCATCAGCAACAGTCTAATGTCAGACTCATGAAAACATAAAAACCATGTTTAACTGACCTTTCTCTTATGCCTAGGAATTTTGCCACATTTATATATGACCCACTTGATTTTAAAATCACAGTAATAACTGACCATTCATTTCCCAAGGCTCCTCCTATACTAATTTAGGAAGAAAGTGAAGAAATGTGACTTTTATTTAAAAAAATGGTCTTTTTGGCAAAGCATTAGGTCTTTTCATTCACTAAGCCTTAAGTGTGTAAGGGTGCAAGTGAGTATGTTTGAGGGACGAAAACATAGTCATACTCATACACACTGTGAAGCAGGTTTGACTGTTCTAGGTGAGGAAGAATATTCAGTTCAGAAAAATTTAAACTCATATTAGATTGCATATATATATATATACATATATGTATGTATGTATGTATGTGTTTTTTTGAATTTATCTCAAGGAAGAACTCCAAGTAATTGTTGTCTTGGGGAGTTCTTAATTTATGCACTAGACCATCATGCTGATTTTAGGTAGGTATTTATTCTGCTATTCAATCAAAAAGCATAGTTTCCATAACAACTGCCACATCAGATGAAACGTACAGCTTGGCATTTGAAATACAGGACTTCTTAGGAGATATGCTTCCTGACATATTGTGTTGAACTTGTGTTCCTTTCATTCTCTTTTAAGCTAGCAAGATCTGTGTTTCTATAAAGGACC
This sequence comes from Pan troglodytes, assembly GCF_028858775.2. Lineage (NCBI taxonomy): Eukaryota > Metazoa > Chordata > Mammalia > Primates > Hominidae > Pan > Pan troglodytes. The sequence goes on along the minus strand of NC_072410.2, from coordinate 64,104,452 downwards.
ATCGCAGTTTTGCATAATTATTACAATCCATCTGCACATTTCCAGGATTTATATTAAAGTAATTAAAGCCATTTTGTATTAGTGGGTGCTGTGTGGAAGCGGCTTGGATGCAGGATTCTAAAAGTTCCCACTTGCCTGCTTGCTGTGCTGTAATTTGGAGAACAGAATGTTCCGTAAATGAGGTTTGGGAATACTACATTTTTTTTCTTTCTTTTCTTTGCAAAGTTACTTTTTTTCCTCCAGTGGAAAATGGAATAAAAGGTTCACCTAGGGACTGGAATTAATGTAGTCCTTCTGCCTAGGGTTAAAAAAGAGCAAAATCACAGCTAGCGACATTGTGCAAACCCTAATATATTTAGCTTTTTCTGTGAAGAAATAATAAGCCTGTGTTTCTAAGGCAACTTTCTTCCAAGGAGCAGCAAGCAATTTAATTTATATTCTCATTTTCCCCAGCTGTATTTGTTCAAGATAAATGAGGGCTAATATTATTAACCCCATTTTGTGGATGGGATGATTGAGGCAGACAGATAATGTTGTAGAGAGCAGATAATGAGGAAGATAATGTTGTACTGGGCAGTGTGGAGATGCACCTCGGCAAGAGTAATAACTAACACCTATTATATCAGACTCACTGAAAGAACTGAAAGTGCGATACTGCATTTGCTGAGAAAAATCGTGTAAGTTCCATATACTTTCAAATGGCTAGTTTGGGATAGACTTACCACTTCTGGCTTAGGCGTGAATCCTTGGCATCTCTGTTGAGGTTTGCAAGGCTGTTTGATTCTTAGCATTCAGGATCTGCTTCACAGGAATCTGTGATTCTTCTGGGTAGGCCACAGGAAAGCTCCGAGGAGACCATAGTATCCAATTAAGAAGGCAGCATTCTTTTATATATATATATATATATAAAATATATATAATATAAAATATATAATATATAATATATAAAAAATATATAATATATAATATATAATATATGATATATAATATATAAATATAATATATATAATATATAGTATATAAATATAATATATAATATATAATATATAAATATAATATATATAATATATAATATATAAATATACTATATATAATGTATATAATATATAATATATAAATATACTATATATAATATATAATATATAATATATATAATATATAATATATATAATATATAATATATAAATATAATATATAAATATAATATATAATATATAAATATAATATATATATTTTTTATTATACTTTAAGTTCTAGGGTACATGTGCACAATGTGCAGATTTGTTACATATGTATACATGTACATGCTGGTGTGCTGCACCCATTAACTCGTCATTTATATTAGGTATACCTCCTAATGCTATCCCTCCCCACTCCTCCAACCCCACAACAGGCCCTGGTGTGTGATGTTCCCCTTCCTGTGTCCAAAGGTTCTCATTGTTCAATTCCCACCTATGAGTGAGAACATGCGGTGTTTGGTTTTTTGTCCTTGCGATAGTTTGCTGAGGATGATGGTTTCCAGCTTCATCCACGTCACTACAAAGGACATGAACTCATCCTTTTTTATGGCTGCATAGTATTCCATGGTGTATATGTGCCACATTTTCTTTATCCAGTCTATCATTGTTGGACATTTGGGTTGGTTCCAAGTCTTTGCTATTGTGAATAGTGCTGCAGTAAACATACGTGTGCATGTGTCTTTATAGCAGCATGATTTATAATCCTTTGGGTATATACCTAGTAGTGGGATGGCCGGGTCAAATGGTATTTCTAGTTCTAGATCCCTGAGGAATCGCCACACTGTCCTCCACAATGGTTGAACTAGTTTACAGTCCCACCAACAGTGTAAAAGTGTTCCTATTTCTCCACATCCTCTCCAGCCCCTGTTGTTTCCTGACTTTTTAATGATCGCCATTCTGACTGGTGTGAGATAGTATCTCATTGTGGTTTTGATTTGCATTTCTCTGATGGCCAGTGATGATGAGCATTTTTTCATGTGCCTTTTGGCTGCATAAATGTCTTCTTTTGAGAAGTGTCTGTTCATATCGTTCACCCACTTTTTGATGGTGTTGTTTTTTTCTTGTAAATTTGTTTGAGTTCATTGTAGATTGTGGATATTAGCCCTTTGTCAGATGAGTAGATTGCAAAAATTTTCTCCCATTCTGTAGGTTGCCTGTTTACTCTGATGGTAGTTTCTTTTGCTGTGCAGAAGCTCTTTAGTTTAATTAGATCCCATTTGTCAATTTTGGCTTTTGTTGCCATTGCTTTTGGTGTTTTAGACGTGAAGTCCTTGCCCATGCCTATGTCCTGAATGGTATTGCCCAGGTTTTCTTCTAGGGGTTTTATGGTTTTAGGTCTAACTTTTAAGTCTTTAATCCAACTTGAACTGATTTTTATAAAAGGTGTAAGGAAGGGATCCAGTTTCAGCTTTCTACATATGGCTAGCCTGTTTTCCCAGCACCATTTGTTGAATAGGGAATCCTTTCCTTATTTCTTGTTTTTGTCAGGTTTGTCACAGATCAGATAGTTGTAGATGTGTGGTATTATTTCTGAGGGCTCTGTTCTGTTCCATTGATCTATATCTCTGTTTTGGTACCAGTACCATGCTGTTTTGGTTACTGTAGGAAGGCAGCATTCTTAACAAAAAAGTTAATGCACATTTAAAAATAAATTAAGTGTGCTAAAACTGTTTCCCAACTAGAGAAAATGATTTTTTTCTTCTTAGAGCTTACTGTTAGTATTAAAACTTCCTTTACTGTGAGAGAAGCAAATGAGTAATACTGAGCACTTTCTTTCCTGAGCCACTTATCTGTCAGACCATTGTTGTCATGCCCCCTAATAAATGATTATTAACTGATCTTTCTATGATCCCATCATACACCTATAAGGCTAGACGATGATGAAAATTCTTTGTCAGAAACAGTAACATCCACAGAATTGATTAGATGTGGAATCCTGGCTTCTGCTGCAACAGTGGAACTGAGATATTAGGGTGTCCTGAAGCACAAGGTTAAAAGTACCTGGTCATGGTGTAGATAAAGGTTAAGCATACAGACCTTGAAATGAGACAGAACTGCTTAATGTACCATTTACCTGCTATATGCTTTGAATCAGTTACTTAATAGTGCTGAGACTTGTCTCCTCTGAAAAAAAGAGTAATAAGAACTTGCTCATATTTGGGAGGCTGAGGCAGGTGGATCCCTTGAGGCCAGGAGTTTGAGACCAGCTTTGGCAACGTGGCAAAACCCTGTCTCTACAAAAAATACAAACATAGCCAGTCATGGTGGTGCGTGCCTGTAGTCCCAGCTACTCGGGAGGCTGAAATGGGAGATCACTTGAGCATAGGAGGTCGAGGCTGCAGTGAGCTGTGATTGCGCCACTGCACTCCAGCCTGGGTAACAGAGTGAGACCCTGTCTCAAAAAAAGAAAAAAAGAAGAAAAAAAGAACTTGCTCATGGGGTTGCTATAAGTGTTTTGTGAAACAGTATTTGGAAAATGCTAGCACATTGCCTGACACATAGCAAAGACTCAAGAAATGATAGCTTTTAGGTTTATCATCATTCATACATTTTAGAACCTACCAATTTGAATTTTATCCGGCTTGCTATTTTTTTTTCCTTTTTTACTTGGTCTATCTCTTGAAGGTTTTCATTGTTGTTGGTGCTGGTGTTTAACAAGAAATAATTAACTTATTTAGTTAGTAAAGTAGGCAAAATAAGACAGAACTCAGGTTTAACAATACCATGACTGTTAGCTATATGATCGTGGAAGGTGAGAAACCTTGCCTGCATTTTTGTTTTCTACTCAGATCACATTCATTAAACTTCTGCAACTAAGAAGGGATAGTGAAGGCGATTAGAAGGAGGAATAGTGTAAGATCTCATAGTGATATTCAAGAAAGTAAACTTTGGCTGGGCATGATAGTTCACACCTGTAACTCCAGCACTTTGGGAAGCCAAACGAGAGAATGATTGAGCCCAGGAGTTCAAGACCAGCCTGGGCAATGTAGTGAGACCCCATCTCTACAAAAAATAAAAACAAAAAAATAGCTGGGTATGGTGGTACATGCCTGTGGTCCCAGCTACTCAGAAGGTTGAGGGAGGAGAATTGCTTGAGTCTGGGAGGCTGAGCATGAAGTGAGCTGAGATAGTGTCACTGCACCCTAGCCTGGGTGATAGAATGAGAATTTGTCTCAAAATACCAAAAACAAAGAAAGTTAACTTCTCCACAGACTCTAGAACCTAACCTGGAGAAAGTCCTTAAAGCTTGAAAGAAGAAATTTAGAGGAAGGAGATCTGAGATACAGTTTGAAGAGTACCTGCTGAAATTATATAACTTTCCACTACAGTATATTTTGAAACAAATTTAAAGAAGCTTTAAATTCATTTCATGGGTTTTAGATCCACATTAAGTAACCACCAAAAATGGCCAGGATTAGGGGTCATCCTAAATGTGGTGAAGGGTCAGTGGAATGGGGTCTGAAGGCATGAGGATAAGAACAAGGAGGGGCATTTGATGCATAAAATGCTTCTGGTACCTTGCCTGGTCCCAGAAGCAGAATGCCAGGCTGACTAGACCATCGTCAGACCCAGTATGTATTACATTTCTGATATTCTGAACAGATTGTCTATTGGATTATAACCAGGTAATTCTTCCAAAATAATTTAGACAGAAGCAGATATACACACAGTCCTAGTGAACATTACCCAAAATAACTTTATCTATCCATGGTCTCTAAAGGCAAAATGCAATACAAATGAAAGGTTTGCAAAAGTTTTGATTGGGAGTGGAGGAACTCTTGCTGCATTAACGTGTGGGAATAAAAAGAGTTCCAAATCTAGCAGTGCCTATTTTCTGTTCTGGAAAATATAGAAAATAACTTGCCTTGCACACACCTCCTCTTCTCTCTCTCTCTTTTTTTAATTATATAGGTTTTGCTCATCCCAAACTGCCACTTTGGAATGACTGACTTGTCTGATACTTCTGTTCTTCAGTACATGTTTTATTGCCTGCAGTCTACTTTATGATGTGTTGGTGAGATTGGCCCTTTTTTTGCACACAAAATCATCAAAGTCCAAATTATTTTTGGACAAATAGAACCACCAAATAACAAAAATTTCAATCTATGAGTTTTAAAAATATAAATGAATACTGTCTACTCACTTAGTAATTTTCATTCAAATTTTTTTTTCAAGCATATGTGTTTTCGACTGAGGTTATTGAGGTCTTAGCTCTGTAAAGGACCAGTGTTAGATGTGGGAAATATTAAAGAGATGAACCATACTTAGCATAGTAGAAAATATTATAGAATTGCAGTTAGAAGACCTGGTTTGTAATCTCTTCTACTTCCAGCTTTCAAATTCACCCTCTGCAAGCTATTTAGCATTTTTAGCCCTCAGTTTCTTCATTTGGGAAAATGTAGAAATATTATCTGAGGTGTTCACCGTTTCATAATTTGTTCATAATTTGTCATAAAATGCTCAAAATTTTTAATTCTGTGGAGTTTTATTGTTTTTACTGTTCATTATTCTTTTAAAAAATTGATCTTATCGAACAAAACCTCTTTTGGGTTCTACAACTTTAAATCAATGCAGCAGGCAGCAATGGAAACAAATCTCTGACAGAAATTCAAAAAGAAAGAAAAACTGATTAGAACACCACGCCTTCTGGTATTCATAGCAACACTTATATCATGTTGTTTCTCAGCTCAAATAACCTTTGCTGGCCCTTCTCACATGTATAGGTCTTAGCCTTCACCTCCAACCTTGTGTCTCCTCTCTTCTGTTGCCCTTCTGGGACACTATCTATGTGCCCCAGACCAGCTGAACAGCTTGCCATTTTCTGAATATTTCATGGGCCTTTTTTTTTTTTTTTTTGGCTCCCCCTTCTTTGTTCCTGGTGAATTGTGTACTTCCATCTTGACTCACTTTAAATTTTTTATAATACTCATCCTTCCTAATTCTCTTGCCACATTTTTTGTTTTTTGAAGCTAATGTCGCTTATCTACCCTGGCACTTGGAACAGTGTGACACAGACAATCAACAAATATTGCTGGAAAATGACTAGGAATCCAGAAAGCATCCAGTGATTTCAGATCTATAGAACACGTTGTTCTGCAAGCCAGTGAAGTATCTTAGGTTTGATGGCTTTTGTGGAAGATAGATATTAATGTTCTTCTGGAATTCTTTGCTCTGTATTTGGAGGACATCAGCAGATGACCATCTCTCTTATCTTGAATTGGGCCACTCTCAACAACTCTGATGTGGAAGCTAGTGGGTCCAAATTTTACATTTTTCTTTTAATTTTCTGACTTATCAAGACATAAGAATTTCCTGGAGGTTTTTCTACTAGTTCATACATTATGATATTCAAGATATGTCATGATAAGCTAAGACCACTACAGCCCAGGAAGGCAAAATTTTGATGTCTTGTTCATGGATAACAGAAATCTGAAATCCTAAACTGAAGGGATTAGTTCAGAGTATTGCTCAATGAATGGTGACCAAATGTCTGTGTTAGCGTATCCATCATTAATGAAGAGCATTTGATTAGCTTGGAAAAGGCCAGGTTTGCTATGACCTTCCCCAGAAAGAAGAACAAGAGGGTGGACAAATGCAAGTACTGGATCTGAGTGTTTCATAAATTGTTTATTTCCAGTATACAAGTACTATTTAGAGTGGTTTTTCTTACCACTGGGCTTCAATACTAGCAGTGGTGTAGCCTGTTGGATTCCTGTACATACTTCTTGGATACTTCGTTGTAAAAGGGGTACAAGATGCTTTTTAATAATTCTTTAAACTTACCACGTATCTTAATATTGGGTGAAGCAAGGTTACTGGGAAACATTATTATTATTAATTAGAATATGTGTTTGTATTTAGTCAAGCATTGGGAGCATGCTCTTTTTCATATTCTATTTAGTTAGCTTCAAGGAGTAATGATGCTTCTCAGCATCTGAATCTCAGAGAGCTGGAAGACTGGCAACATATACGTCATTATGTCCCACAGTGTCCATTTCAAATACAGAATCTTCTTAAGACCTGGAGTGAGAGCTGTGTTAATTGCTTACACAAATATTGGCTAACACTTCTTTTTTTTTTTTTTTTTTTTTTTTTGAGACAGAGTTTCACTCTTGTTGCCCAGGCTGGAGTGCAATGGTGCGATCTCGGCTCACCATAACCTCTGCCTCCTGGGTTCAAGCAATTCTCCTGACTCAGCCTCCCAAGTAGCTGGGATTACAGGCATGTGCCACCACACCCGGCTAATTTTGTGTTTTTAGTAGAGATAAGGTTTCTCCATGTTGGTCAGGCTGGTCTCAAACTCCCAACCTCAGGTGATCCACCCGCCTCAGCCTCTAAAAGTGCTGGGATTACAGGTGTGAGCCAACGCGCCCAGACAACACTTTGGTTTTTAAACTGTACCCTAACTTTGACAGTGGAAAATTTTATGTAAGTGTATCAACAAGCAGATAGGAGATGAGCAGGCCTCTAAAATAGATGTTCAAAAGCTCCTCTGAACAAACCTCATGTGTTGAGTAGGATAATGCAGTTTAAGAAGGAGAAAAGTAGTAAAGGGGACCCCCTTGGCCCCGCTGATATACCTGTAACATGAAGAACAACTCGAGTTTGGGTCTCATCTTAGAAACTTGGCCCCTAATGTGTTTAAATCAACCTTAGCATTCTGGTGCATCACAATATACAAAATGATGAATGGATTATAAAGTGTTTAGGCCTCAGAATACATATATTGACACAGTTCTTGAGAAGCAGCAAATCTACTTCATGTTTCTGCTCATATACATAATGCTCTTAGCAGGTCTGCCAGAGAGTCTGTTGTGTCTTCCAATAGGTGTGGAGTGTGGAAACCATGGGTAGTTGAGTAGTTGGCATTTGACCGGCCCTGGCTTTTCCAATAGCATTCAACAGTGAATCTGGAGCTGTTGTTTAGATTGGTGCTGTTATCTTATTTGAGGTTTGAACTTGCTGTATTTCGTGTTTATTCTGTACCATAAGTTGCTCTACCTAAGATTACCAGTGGCTTTGAAAACAAGTGTCTGATGAATAGTTTTTTTGTCTCCTCTTTATTTTTGCCAGCTGACCTTTGGCCTGTAACTATAAATAAAGATATTCCTGTCTTGAATGACTAAATAGGAATGAATTTAGAGATGCTCACATAAATACTATACTATTCTATAAACAGTGAAAGGACTTGGAGAAGCATTCTGAAGTACTAGGAAGATTAAAATTTCTATTGATTCTTATAGCTGACATCATGTGGTAGATTAAAGATTTCTAAGACATTTCAGAAGACTTTTTGCAATTGGAATGTATATTTTACAGTATTTTCCTAATATAGATATGGTAACTCAACAATTGAGAAGTTGTGGGGATTTTTGTTTGTTTGCTTCATATATCAGCATTGTATCAGTAACTAGGCAGTGCTTAATATTTCCTTTTACCCCTTCGCTAAGTTTTTGATGGCTTCATTTCATCTGACACTTCACACGAGTCCCTAAAACACCAAGACTGTATAATTCATATATCACAGGTGACAGTTCATGGATAACATATCATGTTTGGTTCTCTATTAGATCTGCTATAATCTATGGGCCTTGTGATGAATAAAGAGAAAGTGCTCTATCATAGCGCTCTATCACTGTCTATTACCTGGAAACACTGCACAGACACTAATTAGAGGAGCGTTTTCTAAAGGCCTAGAGTAAGACTAAAATCACAAGTAACTGAACCACAATCTCCCAGCGAGTTTCAAGCCAGAAGGTGCTGTGCCACAGAATGGTCTGCTACGGTTTTAGGCCCCTTCTTTATGTGGCTGAGGCAAACTTTGGTCCACAACTGCCTGAACCCACGCATCCACGTATATCTTCTGTCAGTTCTCCAGTGCTTAGAAGAAACTTCAAGCACTATTGCAAATATGCAAATATGTGTTGCATGTTTTCGGGCCCTAATATGTTCTGAAAACCATACTCTCACTATTGACACAAACCAATTTAATTTGTTTTCATCCACCCCAAGAGAAAATAGGTTAGCCTGGGTTGTTAGAGAGTTCTTTGAAAAAAGAGGCTCATCTTTTTTGGGTTCTATAAAGTGCTTCCTAACTTTCAATGTGCATACGACTTCTCTGGGATCTTTTTCAAAATGCAGATTCTGATTCAGTAGATCTGGGTGGAGCCCAAGATTCTGCATTTCTAACAAGCTGCAGCCCCCTGTCCACACATTGAAGAACAAGGTTCTAAAAAGAACTCCTTGAAGTGTATGCCTGAAGACAGTTCGTGGCAGCTCTGAGTTGAAGATAGTGAGGAATTGTTCAGATTCCAGTTAGAAACCCATCTGCCATAGCATGTGTCCTGTTTATTTCCATTAACAAGTCCTGTTCTCATTATTGATCTGACCAGCCTTGAAGGGTCAGACTTCATCCCTGAAAGAACATCCTGCACCCTGAGCCACAAGGAAAACCATCCAGCAAGGGGATTAATGTCACCCCTTTCTGTATTGACCCTCCACTAGGGGAGCTAGTATTTCTGGCCCTGAGCCAGCTGATCTCATCCACAAATTAAGCTGACAGTTCCTCCCAGCAATAAACGTTGTCTTGGAGCCAAGGCAACATTGATTTAATCGGTCTCAAACAGACTCACTGGCCACAATTTCACAGATTCCTGAGGGAGAGCCCCCCCACTGCGCAGGGGTGCTGCAACCCTCTTTCTTTCCTCTTCTTCTCTCTCCATCTTCACTGATGCTGCTGGTCAATGGGTTGGAACCACTGCACAAGACAGGATGGAGTGAGATGGGCATTGATTAAGGTGAATGGGACTTAGATTAAGGCAGAGGGGACCAGGATCTGGGTCAGAGGATGAAGAACAAGGACTGGGAAAGAGCAGAGAGTGAAGAAACATAGGAAAGTAGTTTTCTGTAGATTTGAGACTATTTGATGCCTCTCATAATATGTATACTTTCTCATGGAATATAAAGTCCATAGATATCAGAAACATAAAAACTTCAAAACTGGAGGAGGAAAGGAGTCTTTCTCATTCTTTGTGTTTATTAGAGGTTTGCAAAGCAACAACTGGAACAATGGAATCCTGTTAAGTAGTAGTTATGTGGAATATGGAAAGGAATTCAGTAACTGAAATGGATGACTAAGAGGAAGCTATTTGCTGGATATATGTGAAGTCCAGTGAACAGATTGGGTACTAGACCTTTTTCTAATGCTTCGAGGTCTGGGATTCACTAACTCCCTCAGTTTCAAGGAATTCTCGAACCTCCTGAGATTATATCTAATATATGCCAGGTATAATTTGCATGTATGAACATTTTCAGAAACTGAAATAAGTTCCTTTTCTTTCATTAGGATATCAGAGTTGTTTGCAATTTATAAAACGTTAAGCAAAAACAGTGCCCTAAGAGAAGGACATTTTGGCTATGTGGCTGTGATGTCTGGTAAATTACTCTGTACTCCAAACTTGGTCAGAAAATACTTTGTAATAAATTAAGGAAAAAATGGAACCCAACTCCTCCAATAGCAAGAGCTAAGACTGACACTGGTTTTCTTTGTTAGGATGAACCATTCAAGCTAAGGAGAACTCAAGAGGTGATGGTGAGGAGGGAGCATTTACACTGAAAGGAAACTCAGGCCTAGAATAGTATAAATAACTCATCCAATGTCTCTTGGCAGAGCTAGAATGAAAACCTGTCTCACTCTTAATCTAGTGCACTTTTTTACTTCACCCTAAAGTTCTAATTTAGATGTCACTGTCAAAAATGTGCTCTAGCTTTTATTTTTTATATATTTATATATTTTGAGATGGAGTCTTGGTCTGTCGCACAGGCTGGAGTGCAGTGGCGCGATCTCAGCTTACAGCAACCTCCACCTCCCAGGTTTAAGTGATTCTCCTGCCTCAGTCTCCCGAGTAGTTGGGATTACAGGCATGAGCCACCACACCTGGCCTCTAGTTCTCTTTTCTAATTCAATTCCCCACCTCCCATGATGACTTTGAGGGCTTTATGTCCTTGGCATATACCCTTAGACCCAAAATTACTTAGTGATTTTTAGTTTTTTCTTGTTTTATTGCACAATAATAAAGTTAAAAAGATTGGTTTCCATTTTCAAGACCTTTTTACTTTTGCTATTTAGGCAAAACCCTATTCTAACATTTCACAATATTGTAAGAATGCAGAGGGCTATAAATCCATGCCTGAATCTCAGTTTCATGTATTCTGTCCGTGTCTGTAGATTCTCTAGTCCCATATGGGTTCATGCAGTTGCATTATGCACTCTGACATCCATGTCATGTCATGTTTATCCAACTGTTTTACTACTAGTCAAAATCAGAAGTTTTTTTCCTTCCCAGTTCTCCCAACAGGGCCTTCCCAGCTTAGAGAAAATGAAGCTGTCGGCCATCAGTTTATACATCATCACCAACGATAAACATGCCAGGATCAGAACCTGCATTTTGTTATCTGACCATTGTTGATGGCAGGGAAAAAAAGACAGCTTGATTTTCATTAGCTGAGCTGACCCCTAGCCCTAGGAGCAGTGGGAAAAAAAAATACATTTTGACTGGAAGTAAACTGAGGAAACATGACATGGAGTCAGGGAGGGGTTGTAGATCTTTCCCAGAGGTGTGATTTTTTAACAGACTGGCTTTTGGCGTTTGAGGAAAATCTCAACAACTCTCTGGACAGAATTTTCATAACTGTCCACTTGGCAGGGCTGATGTGTGTCTTGAAATAATTTTCAAGATTTGATTTTGAAATCTGAAATTTGATTTTATTGTATGTGCTCTGGTTTTTGTATACAGTGGTCTTGTTTCCTGAGGCCTGGAAATGTAGACAAGTTTCCCCTCCTCCTGCATTTTATCCCCTTTGTATCTGTGGCCTCTCACAGAGTGGCTGGCACATGGCTATATAAGAAATTCCTCCAAAAGGAGTTAAGTGTTTATGTGGGGATGGGAGCTACCTTTTATTTGCCATATGATAGGGGAGAAGGAGCAGAGGCTTTGGGGGTCAGATGGGTCTGAGAGTATCAATGTGGAAATGTCACTTACTGATTTAATCTCAACATCTTCATCTTTATTATGGCTATAAGACCTTTTTCCAAGAGATGTTAGAAATAAGTGATTAACATGGCTGCATGTAGTGACTCATACCTGTCATCCCAGCACTTTGGGAGGCCAAGGCGGGTGGATCACCTGAGGTCAGGAGTTTGAGACCAGCCTGGCCAACATGGTGAAACCCCGTCTCTACTAAAAATAAAAAAATTAGCTGGGCGTGGTGGCGCATGCCTGTAATCTCAGTTACTCGAGAGGCTGAGGGAGGAAAATTGCTGGAACTCAGGAGGCGGAGGTTGAGGTGAGCCAAGATTGTGCCATTGCACTCCAGCCCAGGCAACAACAGCGAGACTCTGTCTCAAACAAAACAAAACAAACAAAACAAAAAAAGTAAGTGATTAACACGTATGTGTAAAGTGTTGGCATGTAATGAGTTCTTGATATAGGTAAATTCTTTTTCCTCTTTTGGTTGCTTCTCTCTTTTGGTATAAATGCTGGATGTGCTAGAAATCTAGAGCTAGCTCAATACAACTTTTACATGAATCTCATGGCCTTTCTTTTAAATTTTCTTTGTGATAAAGAAGGAAGAATAAAGGCATTAGAATCAGTTAGACATAAAACACATTCTTCTTTTTATAGAGTGTTCAACTAAAAACAAGGGTCTTGACACAACCACTGCCTGAAACAAGATATATTAGTTGCATAACCACCCCTGTATCTACAAGCAGTTATTTCCTATTTTTCTATTGTATTTACTCTTAAAAGTAATGTTTGTGGCTCTAACAAAAGATAGATAGAAGAGCTTTATGAAATAGAACATAGGGGAGGTATTGGGAGAATGGAAAGTAGTGGGGAAAGGACCAGGGTGTGGGCAGGGAAGAGAAGACCAAGGCAGCCGGAGGGCTGAGGGTTTGGCAAACAGTGCATAGCCTTTGTTGTACTGGTTGGAAAGGCTGCCCTGGCCTTCTTTTTCCATCGTCTGGATGCCACCATATGGCTACTCTATCTTGGCTGGGGTTTTCAGGGTTAAGATTCAAATCTCTTCTTCTTTTCCTCTTTAGAACTATAATAAAAACACCAGGAGGGTCTTGCTCCCTCTGGCCAAGAATAAGATGAAAGAACAAAGGAAACTTGATTCTATGCCCAGAAATTGGATTTTCCTTATTGGGTCCATTTTTAAAACCCTGGAGTAGAAGATTCACCTGGACTTGGGGCATTTCATTTGGACTAGGCTTAAGATCCTAGGGTAAACAATTGGAATGCTGCTATACAGACTTGGTGGATGCGTTATGAGGTGTGTGTGGGAGGGTGGGAGGTCGGGGGAAGATTAAGGAAATACTTTCAGTAAGAAAGGTTAAGACTTCTGCTAATCATTGGTAGTGAGGCAACAATTCCACTCAAGGACATTCACAATTCATTTGAACAAGTATTTGCCAATTGCCTGCTCTTTGTGGGTCAAGGAGGGCAAAGGGTTCTCTGCTCTCCTGGGTGTGGTATTATGGTTAGGCTGAACAGCTTACACAGGAAACAGTCAAAGAAACAGTAGAAATAAAGCACTCAGTTGGCTATCATTAACTGGCCCCAGTTTCAATAATTAGTCTGTAGTATGGGAGTAGACAGAAAGGTCAGTGATCAGTGCTGATTACTGAGGAGCTCTTGTAGCAAATTTCATGAAAGAGGGAATCCTAGCAGGGGATACAAGGTAGTGCCTATCTCCATTTCCTTTTTTTTTTTTTTTCTTTTTTTGAGATGGAGTTTCGCTTTTGCTGCCCCAGGCTGGAGTTCAATGGCGCGATCTTGGCTCACCGCAACCTTCGCCTCCCGCGTACAAGTGATTCTCCTGCCTCAGCCTCCTGAGTAGCTGGGATTACGGGCATGCGCTACCAGGCCTGGCTGATTTTGTATTTTTTAGTAGAGATGGGGTTTCTCCATGTTGGTCAGGCTGGTCTCGAACTCCTGACCTCAGGTGATCCACTCGCCTCAGCCTCCCTAAGTGCTGGGATTACAGGCGTGAGCCACCACACCCGGCCCTCCATTTATTGATAGATTCTTTTCAGGTCCTTATCTATGCCCTAAGAAAGAACAACAGTTCTCCTCATGTGCCATATTGTCTTTGTATAAGTGTTCCCTCTGCCTAGAAGGATCCTCTTTGTTTTTATTTGTTCTTTTGATTGTTCATTCATACATAAGCTGGTTGAATCCTACTTATCTTTCACAACTTATTTTCTGTGTCACCTCCTCCCCCAGGAAGCCTTCCCAGAGAACTGACTCCCTTCCCCTCCAGCTGCCCCTAGATTGAACAGGGTGTTTCTTTTCCATGTTACATCAGCACCTGTGCATACCTTACATACAGTGAAATGAGGGCAGATACTGCATCCTTGACCAGCCTCTGGTCTCCTTTAGCACAGTAATTTGTTTTAGCTTGACAGTCTGTAGTCAACTCAAGAAAGGTTTTTTTGAATGAGTCAATAAGAGAATACCAGATAAGGAGTCATGAACATCACATTGCTTCATTAGCTGTTTGTTTCTGGGGAGAACATTTTTATAGCAAGGAGTCCCATTTCAGAATCAGAATTTCTAATGCATACTTTATCCCTGAAAATTATGCGCTTGTCTGGCAGTGATTCCTGCACACCCAGAAGAAGAAACCTCTTAGCATTGGCCATAGGTGATCACGTGCCCCCACTCTCCTGCTGGGAGATGTATGGCTCCATGTTCCTCCAGGAGTGAGAATGCTGAGGCTGGCTTCTTCTAGGATGAATGAAGGGTCTTGGCAAAGGCTAACTGAACAAGCTTTGGGGTCCATTTGGAGGTTGACCTTTGTGTGTTGTGCAGCACATGCTCTGCTGGGAATGGGTGCTGTGTTTAGTGATCCACTTTCCCTGTAAGAGATGCAGAGATGGGAGGCCAACCAGAGAGAGGTTAAAGAGATGTGGGAGACTTACAGCTGGGGATCATTAACAACAATCAAGACCAACATAAAAAGGCAGCAGGACTTCTCTCCCTCTTGGCCTTGGACGCCATCTGGATAGAAGAAGTTTGGTTTAAACTTCTTAGCACTCTAAGATGGTTTTTTAAACTGCTCCATAGAAGTCCCTCAAGGTTGTAAAATCTATCACTCGAAGCCCCTTACCAGAAAATCTGTACCCTTTTAGACTGCAGCAGATGACTGATAACATAAATAGCATACTTACTTTTTTTTCTCAGAAATACCTGGTAGGCCCAATGGATCTTTTTACACATTCTGAAAGCCATTAACTTTTTCTAATTAGAACTAGACAGGATTCTTCAACTGCCCCACCGTCATGTCCTTTCTAAGGGCCCACCGTCTGCCAGAGCTGGTTGGAATACAGGTGGACTCCTGAACCTGGGGCAGCCTGGGGACTAAGACAAGGCCTGGCTAAATGAATCAGACTTTTTCCCCATCAAGAAAATTAGAAGCAAGGACAGAGGGAATTTGCAGTCTGTGATGGACCCTTGAGATGAAAGGTCAAGGTCTTATAGAATTAGAGCTGGGTCTGCTTTCCTGATGTCACCTGCACACTGAAGTCATGAAAGGCTGGATAGTGAAGACCTGAGAAAGCAGCCAAGTGGAGGGGATGGATCAAATGTGCAGAGAGAAGGAAAGATGACACCGTACAGGCCCTAAGAGTTGGAGGTGATGGCCTCAGTGACTGCATGCAGGTTTCCAAGTCCAGGCCCAACTCTACTGTGTTTCCTGTCCTTGGATGCATGGATGTCCGTGACATCATCATTGTTGTGTCCATCTAACTCTCCTTTCACTAGCTTGAGAGGTTTTCTATTCCTAGCAATAGAAAATGCTCTGAACTTGTCCCTGTCAGGCTTTACGTGACCATGGCATTTATTTTATTTTATTTTATTTTATTTTTTTTGAGATGGAGTCTCACTCTGTTGCCCAGGCTAGAGTGCAGTGGTGTGATCTCAGCTCACTGCAACCTCCAGCCTCCTGGGTTCAAATGATTCTCCCGCCTCAGCCTCCTTAATAGCTGGGATTACAGGCACCTGCCATCATGCCCCGCTAGTTTTTGTATTTTTAGTAGAGATGGGGTTTCACCATGTTGGCCAGGTTGGTCTCAAACTCCCAACCTCAGGTGATCCACCCTCCTTGGCTTCCCAAAGTGCTGGGATTACAGGCATGAGCAAACATGCCCTGCTGACCATGGCACTTATATTGCTTTTTCTGTGGTGACTAAAAGCAAAGTATGTAGACGAAAGGGGGCTAAAGGGGGATGATCAATGTTTGTTTTTACCCTCTTAATAACAGCAATAGTTCTTGGCCTCTGGAACCCACTGACTCTGTCTTAGTCATCTGTATTGTGCAACAGTTTGGGCCTTAATGGTATTCTGTCCTACAAGAGTCTCTAATCTTTCTAGACATGTAGTATTTTTGTTGAGATTGTGGCCAGCAGTATGTTTCATGCTTTGCTTAATCTCCCCACATCAGTCAGTTTTGGGGCACAGTGCAGGCATCCAGCAGGTATTCCTTGACATGGGAAGGTAATGATGGGGATTCATGTTTTCCTCATATATATTAGTAAGTAAAGAAAACCACTCGATTCCTTCATATAATTTGCTTTTGAAACCTGTGCCATAAAATCAGTGGTGGAAGCTCAGTTCTACCCCCTCGTTTTGTAGTTGATACTTGGAGTGTCAAGAGAGGTTAGTTTGATGATAGAGTCCCAGTTCCAGGGACATTCTATGCCTTTGAATTTTTTTTTTTCTTTCACACAAATTAAAATAACCTTATAGTTTTTTTGACCTGATTATAAAAGAAATGTATGTTTACAACACTCAGGGCCTTGGTGTTACTATTCTGTCTGCCTAGAACACTTTTCTCAACGTGATGCTTGTGGCTGGGTCCTTTGTTTCATTCAAGTCTCTGCTCAAATGTAACTCTGAGAGGTCTTTGAACATCCTAAAGTATAATAGCCCAGTAGTTGCTCTCAATCACCTCTCCCTGCTTTCCTTTCCTCCACTGCACATACTACCTGCTGACCTTATATTCTATTTTTATTTATCCCTTGCCTTCCCCACAACATTGTAAGCCCATGAGCACAACAGGGGCTTTGTTTAGTTCTCGGTCATATCTTCATTGCCTAACGTAGTGCGAAGAACATGGTATGAAAACAGATATGCAGAATGAATATATAGTATAAATGAATTGGAAAAATTTAAAGACTTCCTAAAGAATAGAATAGAAAATAAATATTACCCACATTCCCACCACCCCAGAAATAAATGTTAACATTTTAGTAGACAAAATCTTGAATATTTTAAAGAAAGAGAACTTGTTGTTTTTGATTAGATTTTTTTTTCATTGCAATGAATGTAGGTGTCTTTCCATGTGACATCAGTAGTTGTCAGCCACAGTAGTGTAGCAGCAGTTAGAGGGTGCTAAAATCCACATTTCAAAGTCCTTCCTCAGACCGATTCAATCAGATATTTCAGATGGAGAGCCAACATTCCTAGCTTTAGAAATGATTTGTATGCACAGTTGGAGTTGCAAGTTACTGGTCTACATCATTATTTTAGTTGCAAAGAATGGAAAGTTTTTTTTTCTTTTTGTAAAGCTAATGGACCCTTATAGGACTCTTAAACTATGACTAATGAAGCCAGATGTACCTACCAGTAATTGGGTTCATAATATGGCTATACTAACAAATATTTTTTAGTACTTACTATGAATTTAATTATATTTCAAGATACATGTACAGATGCTCCTTGACTTACCATGGGGTTATGCCCCAAGAGACTCATCCTAAGTTGAAAATATCATAAGTCAAAAATGCATTTAATACATTTAACCCATGGAATGTCATAGCTTAGCCTAGCCTATCTTAAACATGCTCAGAGTATTTACATTAGCCTACAGTTGCGCAAAATCATCTAACATGAAGCCCATTTTACAATTAAGTACTGAATATCTCACATAATTTAGTGAGTGCTGTGCTGAAAGTGAAAAGCAGAATGGTCCTATGGGCATTGGAAGTGTGTTTCTACTAATCGTGTATTGCTTTTGCACTGTTGTCAAGTCAAAATATTGTAAGTTGAACCACTGTAAGTCAGAGAGTTTCTGTATCTATTCCTTTCATCCCCACAGAACTGTTAAGTTTGGTTCCTTGTTATTGCCATTTTACAGATGAAGAAATTGAGACACAAAGTGTAATTTACCCACATAACCATCATATAGCAGCTAATAAGAAATAAAGCTGGGATTTGAGCCCATTCTTCTAACCCTGATACTGTACAGCCCAATGGATTCTAATATAAATATAAAAATTAACATTGACTTAGTTTTCCAGTCTGAAAATAACTTTTGCTTTGGAAGGCATAGTGGAACAGTGGAAAGACTTTCTCTGTCACATTTGAAGACATTTAGTGATTATCTACTTAATGGCTGGCTGACCTTGGGCAAATTGTTTAACTTCCGTAGCTTAGCCATATCTGAAAAATGGAACAAAGATGCCAACTAAATACCTGTGGAGAGAATGGAGATGTTACATCTGTAACCGTGCCTGGCACAGGTAGGTCCTGAATAAATGATAGTGATTAGCATCATCATCACTTCACTTGATCCTCACAGACATAGTGGGAAGGACACAGGAGGGGCTTTTGGAAAGGTAGGCTGTGCGGGGCTCAATTTGTAATGTTTTGCCTATACCTGTCTCCTTCCAATAAGCAGGGCCTGAATATGCTTTGACACATAATTTGATGGTTAAATCCTCTATTACATCATGGAACAAATGTCAAAAGCCCTTCCCCAACCCCTGTAAGTTATAGAGAAAAAGGCACATGGGGATAGAATGGGGGTAAGAAGATGGGTGGCATATCTGCCTTTTCCGGGTGTCTTTATTCTATTTTACTAGTGAGCGATTTAATTTTACTTGCAGAATAACAGAGATGTTAATTGTCATGTCAGAGCTTTTACATGACAAGATACAGTTAGTTATTGAATAGATAAGGACAATTTCAATGCAGTACAGTTATGGTTGAGGTAGCACAAGTGAACAGTGACATTTTTTATTTAACTCCCTATTACATTAAAAAATCAAGTCCTTATGCCTTTTCTTAAGAAATTATCAGTCATCAGTCTTTTGAACTATGAGGCTTATGAGTTAAATGGGTCTCCAGAATACATCTGAGAAATCACATTATAAAGTGTCCCTTGCCTACTAGGTTGAGTCTACTCTTGCTCAGAATGTTCAAAGCCTAAGGAGTAAAGGATAGGAGAGAGAAGTGAGTGGGCATAAAGTTGGAAGATAAGACAGAGATGGAAATTTTCTGCTGAGTGGGAGAGGCAATAGGAAGGAGACAGGAATTGAGAGACTGTGGCCAAGACACTGTGTGAAATGGTTACATGTCTTCTTCCCTGCAGATTCAGAGCTTAGGCATTCTCAGACATGGCCAAAATATTACATGAAGTTTAGTCACACATCTCTAAGATTTTTTTCTACACTGACTTTTATTTACTTACCTCCTATGTACTCTCGAAATACTCTACTTGGGCTTTCATTATTGAACCAGTTCATCTCTCAGAAAAGCCAGCAATAACCTGTATGCATTCTTGGCTTTTATCTTTGTAACCCTTCAGCATCTGTTTGGCATTGTTTTGCTCTCTCCTAAATGAACAAACATGCCCTTCCCTTGCCTTATGACAGCGCATCTTCTGGTTTTCTTTCTGTGAGTTTGACTACTCCTACTCAGTAGCCTTTATCAGCTCCCTCTTTTCTCCCTAGTCTTTAAATGTTGAGAGTTTTCAAGTTTTGTCCTTGGCCCTCTTCTATTTGCCTGCTGTGCCTTTCCCCCAGGCAATTTTATTTATTCCCATGGCTTTAATTACATTCTGCCTTGCATAATCACTACACTGATGACTTGTAATTGTATAACTCTAGAATTGACTTCTCTTTAGACTCTTCTGTGAGCTGCACCTCACCCTGTTTCACGGACAAATGAAACCACTCAAAAACTGGACTCGACATCCCTCCCATCCCAAACAAAATCTTTTTTTTTTTCCTTGAGATGGAGTCTTGCTCTGTTGCCCAGGCTGGAGTGCAGTGGTGTGATCTCGGCTCACTGCAACCTCCGTCTCCTGGGTTCAAGCGATTCTCCTGCCTCAGTCTCCTGAGTAGCTGGGATTACAGGTGCGCACCATGATGCCTGGCTAATTTTCATATTTTTTTTAGTAGAGACGGGGTTTCGCCATGTTGGCCAGGCTGGTCTTGAACTCCTGACCTCAGGTGATCAGCCCACCTTGGCCTCCCAAAGTGCTGGGATTACAGGCATGAGCCACCATGCCTAGCCCCAAACAAAATTATCTTCCACTTTTTCCCATGGCCACTTTGTGTCCGCTCTCATCATTCATCTCTAAACATTCACCGTGTCCTATTTGTCTTACCTCCACCATTTTTTTTGGCTTTGTCTACTTCTCTCCTTGCTTTACAACTAAAAAGCAAAAAGTCTCAAGCCCTGAATGTTAGAGAATTTGCCTCTCCTACCAGCTTAAACATCTCCTCTGCTTACTCTCTGAGTCCCAGACCCTTTAGTATGCTTGTTTCTCCCTGGCTAAGAGTCTTCACATGTTCTGTTCCCTGTCCCTGGAGGTCACTATCCACCTCCACATGCTAGGTAATTAATTGCTGCTTTTTCACTTCCTCAAGGAAGCATTTTCTGACCTTCCAGGTCCTTCCGCTATATGCTTTTATTATACCCTACCGTCTTCTTTTATTCAATATTTATCACAAAGTGTAACTAAGTAATTAACTAGGACAATACTAGTCAATCTTTACCATCCCAGTGAAATAGTAAAATTCATGAAAGTAGAAGCCTTTTGTCTATTGTTCTATGCTTTCACCCACTGTACCTAGTACAGTGCTTTACACACTGAAGGCACTCAGTAAATATTAATTGAAAGAAAGATAAAACAAAGAGGAAATTCCTTTGTGGATATATAAAATTCAGGAAAAAGTCGGGGCAAAAAAACAGTCCATTACTAAACCTGGGAAGAATAGTTCAAAGTTCTTTCTTTCTACATTTGTCAGTCTCTCTGAATTTTTTTTTAGTCAATTATTTTCCACCTGGCAAAATATATGAGATGGTGAGATACTTTCTTTGCTACAAAACTTCAGTCAAATAAGGGCAGTCTTTCCATATTTATGTTGAGACTATATGTCCAGTTGTATAAATGTTCCTTGCCTCTAAAGAGGATTCTATTAGTTCCTTTTTCCTCTGTTAAAAAGTGAGAAAGTTGAAAGCTATTATATTCCTGATTGCTGAAGCATGTTTCTGATTTAAACCCACATCTCTATGAATTTAATTTAATGATATATTGAAGATGGTTGAAGGGTATAAAGTTCTGCGCTGGTATCAGTGTGAGTACACCTAAGTAATTAGTGAGGAGTGTAAATACTTTCTTTAAATAAACTGCTATCTTTTTAGCACTTGAGGGAGGTTTCATCTTTATCCTTATTTCCTTGATTAAAAAAGAAATGATATGGCTGTTGTAACTCAAAGGCCTTACTCACTTCATAGGCATTGCTGACACTGGAAGCCATCGCATGAAGAGGAAAAGAAGGTGAAATTCTCACCCCTAACAAAACTGTCACAAAATTACATTTTCACATATCTGAGAAAAAAAAAAAAAGAAAACACAATGCTATTCGTTTCTGACTTGGCTTTTTCAACAGCTAAATACAGGTGGCAAATGAGTAGCATTACACAACTATTTTATAAAACATCTCCAATAATTAGTACTGAAGTCTTTTTTGTGGAACAATATTTGGGAGATGGGCAGCTGAGAAATGGTATAAATGTCGAGTTACCAGGATGGGGACTTATTGGAAGACTGTCCAAAAGGTAGGAGAGAAAAGGAACAAGTGACTGTGGAAAAGCAGACGGGAAGGGTGGTTTAAAGAGATCAGAGAGAACAAAAGGATGTGGGGCAGACTGCTGAAAGTCCATGGAGGATTGAAAACCAGAAGTGGAATTTTGAATTGAATGTACATATAAGAGGAATTGATTGAGGATAGAGGAGTGGGATGTAGTATTTCAGAATTATAGATGTGAGGAAATGGACAGGGCCATTGTCCACATGCATTGATGCACTGACCTGAGGAAAGGAATGAGCTCATCATGGTAAAGGACTGGGAAGTTGTGGGGTATTACATCAGCCTCTGATGAGGTCCTTCTCTTGCCTGCCGTTTTTCTGAGCCACTGGCGAGATCTCCCTTAACAATATGTTTCCTATTTTCTAACATGAGATCTGATGCTATTTTGTTTCTTTAAATTTTAAATCTTCTGAAGGAAAAGTGTTCTGATCACTAAAGAGATATCCCTAAATTGTGAGAATCTTTTAATCTGTCTGTCTGTCTATCTATCTATCTATCTATCTATCTATCTATCTATCTATCTACCATCCCTCTGTCTGTCTGAGTTTGGAAATGTTTAAATTTATTTATTAATTCAAATATGTATTTTATGTTTTTGTCTTCCAGTATATGAAAGCATTTCATATTGAAGAAGGTTTCTAGTGATGGTAAGGGGTAGCTCTAGAAAAATAATGACAAGAAAATTTTGATTCAAAATAGGGAAGAGCTTTCCAGAATATGGAAAAGATCTAAATGCGATAACTTGAGAAATGCTGAATTCTTCATAGTTAAAAGTGTTCAGATATGGGTGTGAGACAGCAGCTTGGCAGGAATGTGGCAATAAGAGAGGCAAGTCAGAAAGCCTGAACTAGGAGGCTTGTTATCCTGTGGCCCAAAGGCAGGCCATGTTCTCCCAATGTGTTTCCCCAGTCCTTTTTGGCTTTCATAATTTTCAAACTAGTTGCCAACATTTAAAAGTTGAGATAATTCACAAGATACCAATTTTCAGCTTTACTTGAAAAACTAGAAAATCTGGCAATAGTGCAGTATCCTTAATAAATGACACACCTCGGAGGAAAGTAGCTATTGTCCCTTGAGATGGTGCATAAGATCTCCTGTTTGTCACAGGCCAGCACAGTCCACTTCACACAATCACATTACTTCTCTGTTCTTTGTGAACATTGGAGTTTTCACCTGGTTTATTTATTTTTTCCAATCCTTAGATTTTCCAAATTTATGAAAATTTCAGAATGTTTTTCTTTTTTCATTTTAGATACTTTGGATTTTGAGTGTGGTGTGATTAGCTGGTAGTCCATGGTTAAGATATTCTGTGTTTGAGATAGAAGTGAGAAGATCCAGGGGAGATAGCCAACGTTAAGTTTCTTTAATGATTTTAAGTTAGTTATGTCAAAGATACCTCATATTGATAATCACACATCTGATTGGATCAATCCTCTATATTGCTTACAAAAGTGGCTATTCTGTAAGTAATATTTCTTTATGAGTAGATATACACTTTTCTTCATAAAGCACGATGCTTGAAACTGTAAGACAGCAATGAATCACTGTCATAAATCTTATTATAAATCTTCCAGGAATGTTTTAAACCAGATTGCAGTGATTTTTGCAGAATGCATATAGATTCTAGACATCCATATTTTATAAGCACCTGTCCTTAACTGCAAGAAGTCTGAAACAAATACATTTTGTTTGAGAGTTTAATGTCCTGTAATACTTTAAGATGTAACTAAAGATTCAGAAACTTCAAGTCTGTTAAATTTTACCATATACCTCAATGGCATCTTCTTTGCCTATCTCACTGGCAAAAATATGTTCACAATATATCCCACTTTATCAGTACTGTATAACTCTAGTACTCCAGTCCTTAGAGGCAAGCAAGAGATAAAGAAGAAATGTGTTTTTTTTTCTTTTTTTAAACCTGAAATCTATTACCTTTTTATTGTAAGAAATATACCTTTAAGACTCCTCTCTACTGCTTTTGATAGTTGCTGTGTCTGTAGTCAGTACATGTCTCATGAAGATCTACATAATGCATGTAAACATTTTGATCTGATGACATTTCCCCATTAAAGAGAACAGAAAAGCAAAAGATTTTTAAAATGCTTTTTAAAAAGAGGGTGTTATGTACATATCATTTATAAATAAACCTTGAAATAGCCATAAGATATATGTGGCAGACAGTTGAGTAAATGTGGTCAATATGAAGACTTCCACAATTGACTCAAGTGGGTAAAATTGATTTTTTAAACCTATAACCCATTATGATTATGCATTTAACCTAACCAAACTCACATGGTGGTGTTTGCATTCTTATGTGGCTTGGATTTTCTGTCTCCTGTCTAGCAAATGCTAAGAATGGGAAAGAAGAGCTCCTCTTGAATATGTCTGAGTTCCATAAAGATATGTTTTAAATCATGGAGGGAGATAAGCTTTGGTTTCTTTTCTTCCTGTTTTTAAAATTCAGACTAACTCAGTGTTGTTGTCTTTATAAATGATAGTATGTATTGCATTTCAGAGTGGCCCCACTTATTTTTTATGACCACTGATGAGAAGTGTGTCATTTTTTGGAATGAAGAAGGTAGAACAGAGTTCTACAACCTCTCTATTTGTCATGGTGAAAAATTAGCAGTTTGTTGACTTTCCTTTTTCATTCATGTTGACTTGTCATCCTTCTTGCTCTCTGGTTTCCTAATCTTGGTAGCTGTTGTTTGAGAGCTTGTCTTTGTAGGGGCAGTGTCAGAATATTACTTGTTGCAGTTGTTTCATTTTAACATACTTCCTCAATGATGTCTCCTCTAGGTTGCATAAGAGCAAAGTTAATATTTTTGAGAACATCCTTTCTCCAGCCTGATACACTTCGTAGAATCATAGGAAGCTGGAACTGTAGGGAATCACTATAACCATGTAGTTTGGCATTCACAGACTGGTGGTCCACCAGTGCTCCTCTCAGCACTGTTTAGTTTGGCTGACATAGTGATTGTTGTTTGTTTGTGTGTTTGTTTTTAATCTGAATCTCTTCAAATAAGGCATGTGTTTTTCACACTGCTATGGCTCACAGTCCTCCTTGATTTCCCACAACTCCCTACTTGACACATTTATGCTACTTACCTAACCTATCAAGTGTCATGTGTAGTAACTTTAATGTACATTAAACCATGACATTTCCATTTTTTTGGAATTAAAAGATAGTTGAATATTAGAAATTGCATATGTTGCGATCTTGTTGTTTCATAGACAAAAAAGTAGAGGTCTAAAGAATTAATCCCTTCTTCAAAAATAAGAGAGGTACTACCATCTCAAAACAGGTATATTTTTTCAGGGATTTCTAGGTAAAGGATCATTTTACTAGATTGACAAACATTACCTATTAAAATGCAGTTACCTCTGGGATTTATAATTTTTGAAGCCTTATCACCAAGCATATATGTATTTGAATAATTTGTTTCACTTCCCTCCTGAGAGTAAGATTTGATAGGTAGAGGATGATGGAAGGAAATGAACACTAGTGTTCAAGAGAAAAAGAAAAGGTACCACTGAAGAAAGAGTTAGGGCACCCATGAAGAAAAGACAGAGAGAGAGACGACATGCAGAAATAAACTTTAATTCTTATACCTACAGAGGGACATAAAGAGAGATTCACAGGATGGGCAATCAAGGAAGACTAAAGGGAACACAGCTTGCAATTATAGGAGCTAAGTGGAATTTTCCTGAAGTTCTGTTTTCTCTGTAGATGTACCACTTGTTTTATGTGGATTAATAGTCATCAGAATCAATATGCTCTAAGTGATGTAAGTGAATTTAAGCATTCTTTCATTTAACAGATTCCTAGTGTGAACCATATCTAATGATCAGTCTAAAATTGGAAATAGATTATTTATTGCAGGGCTCTAAGTTATGAGTTTATTTGGTAATTGAGTTGGGACAAAGATATGATTACAGTTTGTTCAGTAGATGCACTATGGCTTAAATAATGCCTCTGAAATGCATGCATGTAGATAAAACTGCATCTGTGCATCTAAGGGAAAAAGTCCTGTCCTTTTTCTTTCAGAATATTGGGAAAATGGGTTCTGATATTAATTTTGGCAGTTAATAAAAGTAAAGAGCTATAACACTGTAGTGTACTCTAAAAATTACAGGGAACAGAGCCGCTTAATTACAAGTGGCCAGTTTTCAGCTTCATATTCCTATGCTTGTAATGAGAACAGTAGGAATTATTCCTGATTTTTCTAGTTCCAAACATGCCAAGAAAACAATTGCCTTAACCTTGTATCTTCACATTAATAAATCCTAATTATGTTCTCAGTACTGAATTGTACAATAAAATCCTTGAGAGTTTATACAGTGCTTGAAGCTACATCATCTCCTTAGATTCCTATGACAACCCCACGAAGTGAGCATCGTTATTATCCCCATTTTTCAGATGGGAAAGGTGAAGTTGGGCAAGATCAAGTGGACTGCCATGAAGTGGCGGGGGTGGCATCAGATCAGAGTCTGCATCGTTTTACTCTAATTCCCTTGTTTGTTCACTCTTTGGATAGAAGAGAGGAAAAAGCAAAGAAGCTTTGTGCCCAGAGTCTTTAGCACATTGACCTGTTTTGATACCAATGGAGAGGCTCCAGAAAAAGTTCAGAGATGGCATGCAGATTCTGACAAATAGAGGCTTCTCTAGCCAGTAGACTTGAATATGCTGTAGAGGAAAAGCTACTGTGCCCTGCCTTCATGGCAGGTCAGAGCTTATATTGTCATGCTGTTTTTCTGCTTAAGGGGTCATGGCTCTCTGCTTTTCATTATCTAGGGAAATATCATATTATTAACCAGGGGCATTGAGGGATGTATATGAGAACTAGTGGCACAAATGTGTATAGATGATATTTCCCAGTGGTCTGCTAGAGAGAGCCTTTTCCAGTGTATTGTGGAATTTCAAGCCACATTAACAGAGAGAAACACTATTCAATGTATCCCTTCTGTCCACAAGGGAGGAAAGTATATAGGGAAGAATGTTCAATTTCTGTTTCTCTATAGTCACAATTAAAAAAAAATTGATAAGGAGTATCAGTCTTCACAAATGAGAAAATTCAGTTAGAATCATTGAAATGATAGTGCTTTTTGGGCAATTATATGAAGATGGCTCATTTAAAATCAGATCTTTCAGAGTTAATCTAAAAGAGAATTTTCTATAATGCTATCACTGGGAGGAGGATGGCTCTGTGACTGGTAATAGGCTGGTAAGTGAGGGCTAAAATTGACTTCCTCATAGAGCATGTTCATCACTTGCAGAAAGAGCAGTGCAAGTACTTATAGGGGCTGTATTAGGGGAGAGGAATTTTGGGAGAGGGTTATGTCAACTTTCCAAACTTTTTTGTAATGCAACTATACTAACTAGAAAAAGAAAATATGTTTATAATACAATGAGTAATAAAAGCCTTTATTAGATGTTACAATTGTGTTATCAGTTCTACAGATAATTTTTTTTTTTTTGAGATGGAGTCTCGCCCTGTTGCCCAGGCTGGAGTACAATGGCGCGATCTCAGCTCACTGAAATGTCTGCCTCCCAGGTTCAAGCGATTCACCTGGCTCAGCCTCCCGAGTAGCTGGGACTACAGGCGCGTGCCACCATGCCTGGCTAATTTTTTGTATTTTTTGTAGAGACGGGGTTTCACTGTGTTAGCCAGGATGGTCTTGATCTCCTGATCTCGTGATCCGCCCACCTCGGCCTCCCAGAGTGCTGGGATTACAGGCGTGAGCCACCATGCCTGGCCTCCACAGATATTTTTACTAGCATTTAATTTGGGTGGAAACAGAATAGACTAGCAGCAGTATACATTTCAATTATATATATTTTATATATATGTTAAATAAATGGTCACGTAAGACATTGGTTTGGATGTGTTGCCATGTGTCCTGCCTGGGTCACTTATTTTTTTTCCTAAGTAGCAAAAAATGAGTGTAATAGACTTTATAAAGAAAAATACACTCCAAGTAAATTTATTTGGAGTATTAGAGGTTGTGAGCACATCATATACTTTGTTTGTTTCTGGAATCATAGTTCAATTTCAGTTCAAGTTAGGAGAGCACTCAGTAAAGGAACAACTGTCAAAAAGGTTCTGTCTTGATATAGTTGTCTCTTCTGTGGCTTCTTGGTAGCGATGAAATGACCTTACTTGAGTCCATTAAGGTTTTTGGTACTGATGTACAGTGTAAATGATCCATTTTTGTCTTTCACAAACCCATATTCTTTGAAAGTACTCAGTGTTTTAGGTGCAATTCAGAAGGTAATAGAGAAGGAGAGTCAACCCTCAAGGAAGTTGCAATCTAAAGGCAATCTGTCCTTCAGTGGCGAAATGCTCTGCAGATGTGAAGTGCCTTCCCACTCCTCTGTGGAGAGAAATTGCCTTTCGCTTTGGTGCTATCCATTGAGAGAGAAGTCCCTGCCCTTAACTATTAGCTTTAGAGAACAATTTGAGGAAGAGGTAAGCCTTCAGAATACTTTTCTAATTTAATGTATCTATTTAAGTTTTCAAAGACCAGAATTTCTTTTATTCGCTTCTGTTGATTTCCTCTGGAAGAACTGCATTTACATTCAGAAAGCTGACAATTTACAAACTTTGGCCACACCAACTGATTCAGGGGTAAAGAAATAAACCAAGAAATTTTCATCAAGGCATTGGATCCAGTGAGGTAGCCTAGAGAGAAACAATAGGAACTTTTCATTGTCCAGTTGGACATAAACACTCTATACTATTTCATTCCGTAGTACTTGAGTTCTGGCCACAGAGGACCTGACAAGGCATGGAGACAAGATTTGTCATTTTTCCTTCTCATAGAGTCCTGATGTTTCTCTCTATGGTTTCAATTTCTGATTATTCCCATGGCTCCTAGTGCTGTGATACCCCTGAGCTCACATCATGCTTATACAAGTTCAAGGAGTGTCTGCCACATTTTATAATGGAGCTTCTGGTCACAGCTTGTTTGAGAGTATTGCTTTTGGCCAGGAAGCAAACAAACAAGCAAAAGAGGCTCTCACTCCTCATTCCATTTCAATTGTTGTAACTCAAAAAAAAAAAAAAAAAAAAAACCAAAACAAACAAACAAACAAAAAAACACCTAATTTCAAAACTATGATCTTTTAAAAAAGCACTTTCAGTTACAGTCACTTTTCAAACAGATACACACACACAAGTACACGTATACATACACTGATATGATAATGTAGTAATCACAAATAGACTTTTAGTATGCTGTCATATTAGTTTATGAAATTGACTTATAAAGTATAACTCTTATATTGTACATTCCATAGATGATACACTCTGATATTGTATTTGTTGAAGAGAGGAAGTAACAAGAAAGTCTTAGGATTGCTTTGTACATTTTATAATGTCAACTAATAATTGTTTTATACAGATATTTTAGCTTAGGCCATAGTTCATACTGTTCCTTCTTTGTACATTGAAATGCAATAGCTTTTTACGAAGAAAGTGGAAGTACAAGTGCTAACAAGAACTTGCCATTTTGCCTGTGCATTCTGTTGCAAGCTTTGGTTCTTTGGAATATAAGGTAATGCTGCTAAATATTAAGATAGTTCCTTTACTCTATGTACTTATCCAGTGATAGAAACCACAGCACTCATTTTGTCGAGATGTGTTTGTTTAACTTCTGGAGGTTAACCCAGTGGCAAGTTCATCTTTATTTGATAATAATGAAACAGAAGTTTTATGTGTTTGCTTGAGTAAGATTGCCATCTGGTAAATAATATGTTTTGTGAGTGTTTATAACAATCATGGTTTAAGCCAAAACTGACTTATCATGATTGCTGCAAATAACACTTGAGTGTCCTAACTGGTTTGATTTTTTTTTCTTTGTTGAATTGAGCAAATGTATTTTACGAAGCTTCCTGCGTTTATTTTTAAAGTATTTTATGGGTTTTAAAGCATGAGTTTTCAAAAGCAATAATTACAGCTGATTACTATCTCCATATAGTACTTCTCTAAAGTAGAAAAAAGGATAGTTTATAAAGCAGCATAAGTATTATATATATGTGTATGTGTATATATATGTATATATATAGTTTTGCCTTCAACAAGTTTCAGGTTTATTCCTTTATGAATTGAAGAACCCAAAACATTTTTACATTGGTAGAATAGCATGTTAAGAAAGTGTGGCTAACAGATCAGCCAAGAGTGTCTTGGTGTATTATTTCTCAGGCAGTAATAGCATTAAAAGCAATTGTGAAAATGGTCTTTAACCCATTATCTTGCCTTAAAAAGGAGAAATGTATGATATAAAAAAGTTTCTTTTTCTTTTCTCAGCCTAAGTAAAACCTGAGACTGTCTTTTTTCCATGCCACATGTAAAACAGCTTTTCTAGTTTCCACAGGATTAATTTTCTATCAGTTCAATTTGAAGACTTCAAGTGATATTCAATGACTTCTTCTTGAAAATGTCAATTAAAATCTTTAACTGGTTGCTTTGCATATCAAAAGGAACTGAAGGAAATGAGTAGTTAAACTAGAAATTTGGGATGAGTCTAGAAAGGGTGTCTATAGTTGGTTAGTTATTTTTGCTTCGACGACCAGGAGTTTGATTCTTCATGGCAATCAATTATTTTTACTCTGTTCTAAGGTCAACATTATGGTCCTTGGCTGTCAGTGACTCTCTTGCTTTGGGTGGTATGATCTGAAAGTAGACTGGAGAGGCTGAGAGTAGAACTGGGTCAACAAAAAGCCGTCTTCTGTTCTTTGAAATATTCTTCTTATCTTTTTTTATATTTTGGAAGATGATTATATCTTCATTAAATGGTCTCCATCTATGTGTATGGCATATGTAGATACTTCCCTGAATCCCGTCTTCATCTCTCTCACTTCTTACTCCTTCTTTTAGGAAGTTTATTTTCACTTATGTGTTCAATTTACACTTACATATGTATGACTCCAAATATACTTTGCTGTCCCCTTAGCTTTAGATCTTTAGCCATAAACATGCCAGCATTCTTGATTACTGATTAATGGCTCCTTCAATAAGTTTTAGAGTTCATTATCATTCCTCTTCTATCATTCCTCCACGACTGTGGACTTGTTGCTTAAATACAATATTGAGTGAAAATATTAAATCAGACATGATAGAGTAAAAACTGCATGATTCAAAATAACATGAATTAACCTATGTTGTTTAGGAATGCATAATTAGGTAGTAAAACTATAAAAGAAAGCAAGAATGTGAATGGCATAATGGAATGGTGGTTATCCCCATGGAAAGAGGGGCTTATAATAAGGAGGGGCACACAGAAGACTTCTCTTGCTTGACCTGAATGGGATTATAATGGTTTCTTTTTTTTTTTTTTTTTTTTGGAGACTGGGTCTTATTCCGTCACTCAGGCTGGAGTGCAGTGGTGTGATAATAGCTCACTGCAGCCTTGACCACCCAGACTCAAGTGATCCTCCCACCTCAGCCTCCTGGGTAGCTAGACGCACAGGCACACGCCACCATGCCTGGCTAATTTTCTGACTTTTTTGTAGAGACAAGGTCTCACTATGTTGTGGTTTATTTTATTACAATTAATTAAGCTGTATATTGATGTTTCTGTACATTTCAGTATGTTTGTTACATTTCTAAATTTTTAAAAAGGAAAAATGGGAAAAATATATTTTAGGTTTCTTGACAAGATCACTTTTTCCTTACACATTGTGAAGAGAATTTAAAAATAAATCTATTATTGTATAAAAAGTAATGCCTAACAATGGTCAATAATCAAGATCTTTAAGACCACTGATATCCTTTGACTCTGCAATTCCAGTTATGAGCTCCATTGTAAAGAAATAAAATCAGAAGTATATATAGAGAAATATGCATTTGGATATTTATTATGGATTAAAAAGCCCTAAATTTCCCAAAACAGGCAGTTAATTAAATTTAGTATGGCATATTGACAAAATCAAAGACTTGAATCCTTATTCATTAGCAGTCGCACCCTAATATATTTGCTTTTTAAATTTTTAAAATGAAATTTTTTTTCTAAAGATCTCTTAGTTTGTATACTTGAAAACCATAGGTCAATATTGCAAATAATATATTTTTCTTTATCTGGTGTACCCAATAGTTTGTGTTTTCTGATATCGACTCATCTGACTTCTTTTTCCAGAGGTATATGAGGATTTCTGCTAGTTTTTATGTTGGAAATTTTAGGCATATTCCAAATAGAAGTATGAATTTCAGCAGAAGAAAAGCCATTATTAGGAAAGGGAGTCACTTATAGTATTTCAAAACAAACCCACCATTTCTGCAGTGCTGAACAGTTTACTTAGCCAATGAGGATATAAATATTTGCATATCTGATAGACTAATGCCAGCTCTAGATTTAACACACAGTGCACAGCTGCTGTCGGCTGATGATTTTACTCCTGCAAACTCAAATATTAACTAAACCAAATGATAGATTTTTAGCTTCTGTTAATAGAAGTTGTACAAAATGGCTTGACTACCTGAGATAAAAGACATTCATGTTTTTCCAGGGTAAATGTAATTGCTTATAAAAACTGCCTCAAATTGTGATATTAAAAAAAGTTTGATGTTAGAGGAAATGCATGTTAAAAGACACTATTTGAAAAATGATGTAATGCAACAAACTGGGTTTTTAAACCACCTAGTTTTCCATAACATAAAAATAAATCCTTTCTGCTCACTCCAAAAGCAAAAGTCCTGTCAGGATTTACTGTTAGAAAATGTTAACTTTCCTTATTGTTTACATTTTTCTGTAAATTCAATACATCTGAAATGTGTTCAACTCTTTGATATATAGCAAATCAGTGTTCTTTATGTTACAGGAGATTTTAAAACTGACTTTTCAACTTTTAAAAGTTATTGATTTTGACACAAATCTATGAAAAATACATCTTCTTGCTTGCTTGGTTAGCACCACCGCAACAAAAAGAAAAAAAAAATCCGAACACACACACACACACACACACACACACACACACACACACACAACAAAAGCCCGAAGTGAGGTCATCCTCACAGAGATCCGGAGAGAGGAGTGCTTAGAGCAGGCACCGGGAGCAGTGTGATTAAAAAGCAATTTATACCACATTGTCTTCACACTAATAACCACTCCATGTAAAAGCTCCCCAGGAATAAATGTGCTGTGGTAAAAAGTTGAGTCAATTTCACATTTTCAAAACCCAAACACTGTGTGTGTGTGTGTGTGTGTGTGTGTGTGTATACATATATATACATACATATGTATGTATATATATATACACAGATATATATGTATGTATATATATATATATATACAGATATATGTGTATATATATATAGAACATTTAGTTAATCCTGTGCAGAAGGAATGGTCTGCTCTGGTGGAGAGCTTTTGAGTTGGGAAGATTGAGTTTTGCCTCATTGATCTTGGTCATTATTTAATTATCTGTACTTCATTTGCCCTTTATGAAAATATGGAGGAATTATTCTTTCCTACTTGTAATGTTGACCAATGATTTAGTACCATCTCAGAAAATATCTTTAATATTTTCTGAAAATGCTAGTAAATATACAGTATTGTTATACCATGAATGTAAAAAGTTATAATAAACCACTTAATATTAGCTTTCAGAGAAGAAAATCAAAAAGATCATTTGACTCAAATGTTACCCTCACGTTAAAATATCACCCTTTGTCTGAACCAAAAATAAAAGTCAATGTGGAATCATCCTAAGGTTGTCAGACAGGGTGAGAAGAACATACTAATATTGCCTCATTTTCTTGTTGAGTAGAACCCCTTTGGATAGTTCTTGAAACTCTTTGTGTCTCAGGTTCCTGTTCTGTAAAATTCAGGCACTGGGCAGATGATATTGAAGACCCAGTTTTAGAATTATATCTGTAGCATGAATTAAATTTGTTCCTATTTGAGAACATTTCACTTGACAGTTATTTAGATTATAAAAGCTGAATAATAATTTGAGGGAGACATAATGCAAGAAACTTGATTTAATTAAGAACTAGCTTTTAAACATATGTGTGGGGGGCAGGGGAGAGGGTCAATAACATATAACAACAAAGAGGTAGAACATCTAAAACTGCCACATATTTCTGTTGGGAACTGTAAAACTCACTTTGAAAAGCTGATGGGAATGTCAAATTTTTTTAAAGATAACCACTTATGATTAAAAATGTTAGTAACTTGATTTAATTGAAACTAGCCTTAAAAAAAAAAAAAAAGAGGGTGGTTACGAGTTCTCAACACTAATTCTTGGTGAAGATGTGATACAATTGAAACTCTCATACACATTGTTTGGAGTTTCTTGTAAAGTTAAACACACACCTACCCCTTGTCCAGCAATGCCACTACTACCAAAGAGAAATGAAAACTTACATCCACAATAAAAAACTTGTATAAGAAAGTTGATATTGGTTTATTCATAATAGTCCCAAGCTGGAAGCAATTCAAATGCCCATGAATAGAATAAGTAATTTTTGTATTTTCATACAATGAAATAAATATTAACCAGCAATATAAAGGAAAAAAATACTGCAACACCATGGAGAAAACTCAAAAATGTTATGTTAAACGAATGAAACCTGATGTGATAACATATGGTTCATTACATGAAGTTGAAGAACAGGCAAACTATGAGCAAAAGTTGATTAACTGGAAGGAAACGTGAGAGAACATTCTTGAGGGACTGAAATAATCCATACCTTGACTGGGGTGGTTGTTATACATTTGGAATGAATGGAATATACATTTATCAAAATAAATCAAATTATACTCTTAAGACATTTGCATTTAATGTAAAATGTAAATTTTACCCCGATTTTTAAAAAAGGGTAAGGGGATGCTTTTATGGTAAGTGGAAAAGTTGACAATGGGAGGATTAAGGGCCTACCTTATAGGAAACAATAGGATGTTAGTGGTTTATGGGCAGGAAAGTAGATATTATTTACAGCAATGATTGGAAGAAATGAATTCACTTAGTCCTGAAGTGGAAAGTGTTCTAAGTTTAGACAAAGCAGTAGTCTGTAGTTATTTCACTCTGCCCTTTATGCTGATCGAAAATAAGCAAAAAAAGGAAAAAAAAAATCTCCTTCCTCATTCTTCATGATTTTAGAACTTCAGATAATACAAGTACCTCCTCAAATTTGGAAAATAGTAGACATTTCCTATTCTGAAAGACTGTGTTTGTTCTACATGGTTACTATAAAGGCCCCCAAGTAGTGTAATACATTGTTTCTACACCTAAAACTCAAGAAATACTTGAGGAATTTGCTAGACAAAATACAGTATGAAGGTTTGCGTGCTAGGGAGCAGCTAGTAAGTGAGACACGTTGAAAACTCAGGCAACCAGAAGGACTAATCACTCACCCATTCCTCATGCATTTTTGAGAGTAGATGCAGAACCCTGGGTTTTAACTGTACGTGAATCCAGTCTCCCTGAAAGTGAATGCTGATTAGCATAGCTCTGCTAGGTTGCCTGTTTTCTGAGCACCTAGGCTGCTGTTGATCTGTATGTTCCATAATTATTAGGGTGGGACGTGGGTGGGGAAGTTCATTTGTAACTGATGGGTCAGCTCTAACATAAACAGATTTTGACTCCAGGTTATGATTCATAATACATATTTCTTCCATTAATAATCCGTTCAGTAACCTGAATCAGATTTCATATAATGTAACTTCACAAAACACAAAATCACTTTGTATTGTCTTGATTAATCTGCTATAAATCAGGCTGAAAACTCCATTTTGATATAGATTAAAAAATACCTTCCACAAGTCAACTTCAGACTAGTAAATTAATTGTTTATGTGAAGAGGAACCTTGATGATTTATAGAGTTCCTTTGAAACACAGCATAGTATTTTAAAGGAATTACTTAAAAGAAAAAAAAAACTTCTGTAGAAAGAAAGATCTCATATAACTTCCTGGTAATATGTTACTTTTTCATTAAATTTGCTTTTTATTTGGAATAGCTTTTGGCCCACTTGCTACAAGATTACATTTTAAACTGCCAACAAAATTATGTTTATCTCACAAAAGAAGTCTAACCAGTTTATTAAAAAGGCATCTAAACATAAAATCCCTGTCTTCAAATATTTGAAGGCCTGTCATGTAGAAGAGGGAGATTGTTCAAGTAGGAAAAACCTTCTGAATGGTAGAAGAGGAGCAGATTTCCAGGGAAATGAAAGAATTTGTAATATTTACAAAATGGAAGTAGTTGAGTCTCCTGAAATAGATGTTTATCATCCAAGGTTTCAAGCCTCTGAGGTTAAATACCTCTCAGAAATGTTGCATAGAGAGTTCTGCGGTATGTGAGAAACTGAACCACAGACCTGTACATTCCCAGCAACTCTAAGATTATACTTACATGGTAGACATGAGTATTTTTTAAATGATACTTTCTTTAGAAACAGGTATCTATAGAAAAGTGATTTCTAACATTGCCATAGAATGACCACACCACTTTTAGAAGAAAGAGTTGTTTATTATACTCCTTTCCTAAAACATGAAATTTTGGACAAATTAGGTAATTCAGCCTTTCTTCAGTTGCTCCAGGAACTTAGAATTTATCTCATAACCTACCCCAATTTTGTAAAATTCTAATTATTAATAATTTCTTCTTTTACTAGGCCTGCAGTTCTTCAGATGTCATTCAGGTACCCTGGGAGTCCCTGAAACCCTTTTAGGGTGTCCTCATGGTCAAACCTATTTTCATAATAGTACTAAGATATTATTTGCCTTTTTCCTGTTTTTTTTTTTTTTTTGAGATGGAGTCTCCTTCTGTTGCCCAGGCTGGAGTGCAGTGGTGTGATCTCGGCTCACTGCAAGCTCTGCCTCCTGGGTTCACACCATTCTCCTGCCTCAGCCTCCCGAAAAGCTGGGACTACAGGCACCTGCCACACACCCAGCTAATTTTTTGTATTTTTGGTAGAGATGGGGTTTCACTGTATTTGCGTTTTTCATTCTTATTCTCCACAAGAGTACAGTGGAGTTTTCTAGCAGCTGCGCGATATACGACATCATCACAGACTATATATAGAAGCAGATATGAGAATACCACTGTCTTCTAATAAAGCGGACATTAAAGAGCCATCAAAAAAATGATAAACAATGCCACTTTTGTCTTGGAAAATAGCTGCTTTTCATTAAAAGTGTTATTTATGTTTACATATGATGGGTTATTTATTAGTTTAGATAAGTAATAAATATTTTTTAAAATTTCTGTTTTAATTTTTTTTTTAAATATCCAAAGAGATTTATTCTGAGCTAAATATAAGTGACTATGGCCTATGACACAACCCCAGGAGATCCTGAGAACATGTGCCCAAGGTGGTCGGGCTATAGCTTGGTTTTATACATTTTAGGGAGACATAAAACATCAATCAATACTGCTAAGATATACGTTGGTTTGGTCTGGAAATGCATGACAACTCAAAGTGGGGTGCTTCCAGTTCATAGGTGGATTTAAAGATTTTCTGATTGGCAATTGGTGGAGAGTTTTTCTAAAGACCTGGAATCAATAGAAGGGAGTGTCTGGGTTAAGATAAAGAGTTGTGGAGACCAAGGTTCCTATTATGCAGATGAAGCCTACAGGTAGCAGTCTTAAGAGAGAATTAATTTCAAATATGGTAAATATCAATAGATACAGCCCACATAAATTATAGCGAGGGTAAAAGAGTTATGAAATCAAAACATTTGATAACTGCTCTGGCAAGTCAGAGACTCCTCCCCAGCTGGGCACGGTGGCTCACACCTGTACTTCCAGCACTTTGGAAGGCCGAGGTGGGTGGATCACCTGAGGTCAGGAGTTCAAGACCAGCCTAGGCAACATGGTGAAACCCTGTCTCTACTAAAAATACAAAAATTAGCCAGGCATGCTGGCGGGTGCCTGTGATCCTACTACTAGCGAGGCTGGGCCTGAGAATCACTTGAACCCAGGAAGCAGAGGTTGCAGTGAGCCAAGATCACGCCATTGCATTTCAGCCTGGGTGAAATGAGACTCTGAAAAAAAAAAAAAAAAACCACTCCTCCCTTCTTATTACTTTTACCCATGAAACCTAGATCTACCTAAGATATATTCAATGTCTATGTGATCTGAGAATCTTGCAAATGCTTGAAGACAGTGTAATAATTTCCCTCTCTTAGTCTCCCCTCTGCAGATAAAGGGCCATCAGTTCCTTCAGGCACTAGACACAACATATGATTTTGAGTTCCCACACTATTTGATAGGTCTTTTTTGAATGTATTTCAGTGAGTGATGTATCATCTTAAATATAGCACTCAGAATAGAGGAAAATATTGTAGGTCATACATTTAATGGTAGAGTGGGACCATTATCTTTATTATTGGAATTTTGCTGCTATTCATACTGCTAAAGATTGAATTAACATTTCTGGCAGCTATTATCATGATTTTTTGATACACATGGAGCTTACAGCTAACTAAGATTCCCAAATGCTTTTCAGTTAAGCTACTACTTCTAGGCTACATTTTCCAGATCTTCAGTTTTTGTAATAATTCTCTTTTTATCCAACTGAAGATTTTACTCCTTATTAAATTGAATCTTATTTCATTTACCCTAATTATTACAACATGCTGGGATATTTTACAGATTGCCATTGTGCATCTGAAATGTTAGTCTTCTCAGCTTTGAGGCATCCAGGTATTCAATAAACATGACATTTACATGTGAATCAAATCATTGATGCTGGACAAGGCCAAGGGAGGAGTTCTGTGGTCCATCACCATAAAATTTTTTCATGAGGAAGGTATTTTCCCTCTTCAGATACGTCATCACTTTCCTTAGAGGTGGTCTCTTTGTGTCCTGACTGAACTCACTCCTATGAGCCATAAAATTATTGTTGACCTTCAAGAACTACTAACTATCCTGTCACTTATCTTCACACATACCCTGAGCTTCACATCGCCCTCCATATGTTTACCTTTTTATATGAGAACAGTGCTATGTGAAAGAAAGCAGGACCGAGCTGAATGGCTTTACTTTCTGTTATCAGTTATTTTATACCTTCTTCCCCATGTAGACCTTCTACCACTTTTATCTTTCTCTTACTCTAGACATAGCTTTAGAAGACTTTGTGTTGTCGTTAGGGTTTCTTACAAACCTCCTCTTATTTTGGGCTTTCTACTCAAGTGACCCTGTTCCTTCTTGCTAGGGTACTCTCTTCACCATTGGTTAATTATTCCTCCTGGAACCTACTGTACAAACCTTTACAGAAACTGCAGTTGTCAGGTTGTTCCCTGGGCTGCCACATGACCTGTTGGGATACTTGTCTCTTCTGTAATGTCTCCCTCTTGTCATGAGCAGCTTTTGTTTTCATCAGTTTTGACCTGGGTTCTTGCTTATCTTTCTACGTAACACTTTTAGTCCACCTTTTCTAAAGTTTGTGGTATCCATATGGTTATGTTTAGCTTTTTCTTATTTTGGCTTCTTGAACTCTGAAATAACACAATCATTTAAAAATATCTAATGTTCAAAATCTTGTAAGTTTAAAATTTTTTATGACATTTAAATACCATATTTATGTTCATTTTTTTTCTCTTACTACCAAAAATACATTTATCTTGTCTCTGGGATAGAATACAAATGTTTTGTTTTCATGGAATGTTTGATGTTAGTACAACTTGCCATGTGGTAAATGGCCTATATGTATTTGTTGACACAATGCTAACTCCTTCAAATATACTTTATTTCAATTAGAAAGTATTTTATTAGTGTATCAATGTTCCTAGCTTTTACCTACCATGGTAAAGTAAAAGTAAGAAAAATATGATTAGGTCCTTGTTTTCAAATAATTTATTGAGTACCTGTGAAGAAAAGGCAGAGTAGCAAAACAAAAAAATAAACAATAAAATAATCAGGTGACAATATATCAATTTGTTTAGCTGTTCATTTAGCAATGACTTATTGAGCAACTACTATATACCAGTTTCTTCAGTAGGCACCTGGGACACAAATATGTAAGGTATAGGCCATGTCATTAAGGAATACCAATCCAGTGGGGGTGGGGAATTCATATGATAATAATACAGTATGGTGAAAGCTAAGAGACATACACACATGAGAGACTATGGGAACCCAAGGAAAAGGAAACCAATGAGGCTCATACCCCTCAACTCCACAGAAGAGGAGCAGGAATTTTAATCATGGATTGGTTTTTACCAGGCGGCAAGATGAAAAGCAGATTTCTTCAGAGAAGGAGACAAAGCGTGCAAAGGGGAAAGCAAAAGAAACTGGGCCATTTGACATGGTTGAGTGTTTGCTTTGTATATTGGGGGCAAGGGCTGGAGGTGAGTGATAAAAAGCAGTAATTTGAAATTTAGTATTTAAACCAGTAGTTTTCTAATTGTGCTCTCTGAAATCCCTTACGAGCAATGGGATGGGAGCTGTGAAGATAAGAAAGCTGATCTGCAGGGCTCTGGGCTTCTCACCCCCGTTTTCACCAGGACAGCTTCTCCTTTGTTTGTTTTATCTACTGGACTTTTTAGTCAGGTTTTCTTGAAATAATTGTTTAAAGCTTTTTTGAAAAATGAAGCCCATTGCAATGGACAAAGGGGATGTCCTGATAAACAGGGGGCCAATATGTTCATCCCAGGGGTGGTGTGAAGGATAGGTGGAAAACAGGAAGACTAGTTAGATGGCCATTGTATTTACATGTTCATTCTTTCAAAATGTATTTATTGCACACCGACCCCAAGCCAGGTTAGAGTCGGGAAG
The DNA here is from genome assembly GCF_028858775.2 of Pan troglodytes. NCBI lineage: Eukaryota > Metazoa > Chordata > Mammalia > Primates > Hominidae > Pan > Pan troglodytes. The sequence continues at coordinate 64,063,760 of NC_072410.2, read as the reverse complement.
TGCAGAGAATGTTTTGTGTCTGACAGCTTGATCACAGAAGCAAGATTTGAAGTGGTTCTTGAATGATGTGTAGAATATAAGGAAGGCTGAGCCTTTTACTTGCTTTTTTTCTCCTTGTAATTTTTCATTTTGATGAAACTTCAAACTTACAAAAAAGTTGCATTTTATCTACTTTAAAAATAACTAAATCTTGTAGAACATATAGAAACATAGAAATGTTCATAGTTATATTTATTTTTCTATATTATTATAACATATATAACATATAATGTTTACATTTCTTTAAATATATTTCTATTTTATAATGATGGAGATAAAAATAACCACTATATTGAATTCTCAAGTAATCCATGCTGTGACTTTGAGAGCCTGAATTCTCAAGGATAAAGTGACACTCTTGTTTTACTAAGATAAACATAGCTCCCTCTCAGTCACTGTACCCTACTATTAACGCTAATGTGAAGGCCTAACCTGGGGCTGTGCCCTGCTTCGTGGTCCAGGTGGACAGGGAGCCCAGATGAACATTCACGTGCTTCTAGAACATGCATAGTCTGCTCTGTTGGGCTTTGCATTGGGTTATAAGACAGAGCACATCTTGAAGAGTGTCACACCATCACACTTTTGAAAGAATTGAAAGAAAACCTGTAAGGCCAATTGAACAATTGGAGTTCTATCTTGAGGATGGAGTTAGTTGGGAGTCCTTTGTGGTTTACTATGTGCCAGGCTATACGTTCATCCAATTTCTCATATTATTTCATTTAATTCTAAGAGCAAAAGGATAAAGGAAGAGCTATTATTATTCTCATTTCATAAGTGACAAATTTTCTATGCTGCAGCTCAGAGTTGCTCCGTAACTTTCCAAAGACCATAGATAGTATGTGGCAGAGCTGAGATTCAACTTGGGTGTGGTTGGGTTGTACTCCAAAGACCAAGCTCTTATGTAGTATTGTTCCCTGATGTTTCAAACCGATGCTCAGAACAGAGATTTGGTCAGAAACTCTTCTGGGAGAGGCCTGTGGGTACTTGACAGCTTCAGGCAGTCATCTCAGCTCCCGGCTCTCACAGCCCTGTCCCCTGGGCCTGCCTGTGATCACTGCTCTGTTGGGGAGGACTTGTGTGCTGCTGATAGAGATGGGAAAGTCTGTGGCTTAAAAATTTAGAAGGTTTTCTCTCATGTGAAGGAAAGCTTTAAGAGGGTAGTGCAGGGTAGGCAGGCACTTCCTAGGCTCATCTGGAGCCTGAGTTCCTTTTATGTGTATGTTCTACCATCTTTAATACCAGTCGGTAGAAAGGTGGTGACTGAATCTCCAGCTGTTGTAGCCAGGCAGGAAGAAAGAAAGGGGGAAGCAGGACAGTCTCCAAGTGTCTGTCAAATCATTAAAAGGCCTTCTTTGTTAACTTCTCATTGGCCAAAACAAAGTCACATAATCACATCTAGATGCAGAGTAGCCTGGGAAATAAAAGCTTTTAGCTGAGCACATTGCCTCTTTAAACAAATGCAAGGTTATTACGACAACAGAAGGGGAGAATGAATATTGGGTGGGCAACAAATCCTCCCTGACACATTTTCCTAACCTGAGGTTTACCCAGTTTATTTCTAGGTTCAAAGACTGTCCACTGAAACCTGTGCTGGGTCTCTACTCTGGCTTAAGTGCTGAATGCTGGCTTAGTGAATTATGACATATTTTTATAGTGTTGTTTATGAAATTGACAACCATTCTCTTTAATTCTGGATCTAAAGAGTTGGAACCTACTCAGGAATATTGTTTTCTAAATCTTCTTTGAATCTTTGAACACATGGCTATCATGGGACAGAGACAGCACTTGTCTCCATTACACCAGTTAAGAATCTGAGGCCAAAGAGATCAACAACCTTTATTCAGAGTTGATGCAAGGTACTGCTATCTCTGACATTCAGACTAGTGACGTGTGTGTGTGTGTGTGCGCGCGCGTGCGTGCGTGCATCTTTTTTTATGCTTTCAAGTCATTCAGTCAAAAGCAGGGCTTCTCAAGGGTAGAGGAAGGACCAGGACTTTCATGTATGTTGAGAAAAATTATCAAGAAAAAAAAAAGGAAGCACCCTAAAACAGGACCCCTAAATTGTCATGTTTCCAATGTTACATCTGAAATGTACATTTTAAATGTTTACAAGTAAACATTAACGTTTTACAGTCACTTCTTTTATCCTCAACACATACACACCAAACCCCCTTAACAATCCCGTAATACTGTATCATTGTGCAAAATAGAATCTTAGCATTTGTTTAGAACACTAAATATTAAGGTCAATGTATAAGGATAGGGTAAAGTATGCTGCAGCAACAAACAACCCCCAATGTCAGTGGTTTTATACAAACAAAATTTATTATTTTTCTTCATGAAAAGTCCACTGCAGATCTAGATGATTCTCCAGGGGTTACCAGTGATTCAGCAATCTAGGCTAATTAAGGCTTCATTTTTCCACCTTTTTGTCCGTGCCAGGAACACACAGCCTCTGTCTACTATGCAAGAGTGGAAGGCTACCGGAGAGTCCAGAAGATATGTTAGCTCACTTTTCATCATTTAGATAAAGTCAAAAAGCCTTGTTTGTAACTGCAACAGAGTTGAGAAGTGAATTTTCTGAGTTTCCAGAAGAAGAAAAGAATATGAACACTATCTTTACCATTGCCCACTAATGGGAGAAATTTTTAAAGTGGCATAATGAATATCATCTTTCAATCCTGCCAATGTTTCTCTATGACTGCATGTATGATGTTGGCTGAAATTTGAGGTCCTTTGTGAATGTGAGGTCAAGGCCAACTGACCCTATATTCCTCTTGCCAAATCTGTCGCTGGTAGACCAAGATAAAGTGCAGGAGGTCCAGGATTACCATCAAATAGCAACAACCAACATGCCTTGTATATGTGAGTTTCTGAGACTGCTATGTCAGTTGTCAAGCACACACTTAATATGTAATTTTGAATAAATGTTGGATGGAGGAGTGACTTATTCTTGGAAGCCTCCTTCAAGTTCAGACACGTAATTGAATATTATTTCTAGTGACTTATCTTGGACATCTAGTCTGCATTCATCTTTTAACAGTGTCCAATTGAAATTTCATATACATTTTGAAAGCAGAAAGTCCCTCTGCACTCTTTGGGATGAATCTTTGTTCAGGATACTTCCAAGCAGGGTCCCTAACAAAAGAGAAGGATAAAAACCCTCACCTAAGAAGAGGGATGGGGTTGCTTATGAGTTACTGTGATCATAGAGGGTATCTAACAATTTCCTAGTCCCCTTCCTCAACAGCTGTGGTCGTCTGATAGTAGGTCTTTCTATGCCTTTTTGTGTTTCTCTTAAAAAGTTGAAATTTTAAGGTGCTACATTTAACCATTTGCCCCCATGCCGTCTGATTTACTTACCATAAATTTGAAGAGATGTCTATCTTTAGATATTAAGTTATAATTTTGAAAACAAAAAAGTGCCATCCATGGCATTTCACTGGGTAGTAGGTTGTATATTTTTATATCACAGATGGAAAAAGAAAACTAAGACGAAATTTTGATCTAGAGCACCAAAGGAATTGCCATTTGAGCATGTGTGTAGATTTCTTAACTAGCAGTCTAGGTATACTTCCCATATTGATTCTATTTCATTGAGCATCATTTGGGGAAGATGTATTCATTGGCTGTCATAGATAATGGATAGAAATTGTGGTCATATACATTGAATTGTACCTGTATTTTCACCTCATTAAGACTGGTGAACACCTAATCAGAATAATTAAAAAAAGGTGCATTTATGTCTGTGTATATGTGATGGGTTTGGGAAGCAGGGAGGGGAAAGGACACCACTGAATACCCTCTGCCACAAGTAGTGAGAACTGATAAGAAAGATGGTTAATGAATTACTAGTGAGTAGAAAGAAAAATTTTTCTTGCTGTAGCTATCAAGTCCAGCTTTTCATTTTTTGTTTTTGTGAATGAGGAAATGATCTCATTATTACTTTATTGATCTAGGCCAAGTGCTTAGATACATTTCTCTCAATTTTTGAAGTAAAAGTTTCTTTGTTCTCAATTTGAAAAGGATTTTCTTTTCTCTTCTTTTTTTGGTCAACCCCTCTGTGTTTCTGCAATATCGGGCCACCAATATGACTCCAATAGCACAGTCACACATGTGATGAGATGAGGGACAGACATGGGAGCAGATTGTCCCAGGCGGCTACTTTTCTGTTGACTTGGACGCAATCCTAGGGGAAAAATCATTTTAAATAAGTTACTCTCTTTAAATCTTAAAAGTTTCTGGGACAGCAGGCAGGGACTTGGCAATGTGCTGGTAATGTGTTTTAGCCAGGATGGTCTTCAGAAATATGCTTGAGAATTATTAACTTGTCTGGGCATAATTTAGCAGTATTTACTGTCTGTTCCTCTGAGTCATTGCACAATCTGTACTGTCCCTGGGATATTTAGACCTTCCTGGCCTGGCCTATTTTGTCATGTAATAATATATAAAAATACAACCATTCTTAAAGTGCAAGCGTGTACCCTGTCGGAGTGTGACCTCTTTAAGTTAATTTTTATGCATCAAAGCTATTTGATATTTACCCAAACATATTCAGATCTCTCATGCAGTGTTTTTTGTTTTTTTAATTTTTAATTTTTTTTTTAATGACAAAAACATCATTGATCTGACAGCTTGCTCTCCAGGGAAGAGATATTGTGGATAGCTTTAAAGCCTAGATGCTTCCAAAGTCCTTTTCTTCCACCAGTCCCAAAGCAGTATGTCTGGAGTCGGGGCAATGCAGCTTGCCACCATGGCAGCTGGGAGTTTGACAGTGTTATGAAGAATTGCAACTGTTGATCAGTGAATTGTTACAGTGTTGATGACAGCGTTGCAAATTAATTCTGAAATTAACTGAGGGGACATGAAGAGGTCCCACTGCTTATCTGAGAGAAGGAGGGCAGGGTAAAAATTATTGGTGGAGATGAGTGAATATGAGAATCACATTCAGAAAATTGTGTCTACCAATCAAGGTGGTGGGTACAATTTCCATAGTCTTTGGGAGAGGCATCCGCCTAAGGAAAATTGGTGGCTGAAAAATACATGAAAAAGAGTTATGACTGAATGTTTTCAGTACTTTGTTATTTTAGAAATGATTTATTGAACTCATTGCATCTTAGAGAGGAAGAATTAATAGGTTGCTATTTTCCTTCTGTTTTAAAATTAACCCAATATTTTACAAAATTGAAACAATTTTTCAGAGTTTCTCTTCTTCTTCCTGCCTCCCTCCACAGTTTTGTAGCAGGATTTTATTTATTTTTTATTTTTATTTTTCCAGATGAAAGTACCTTCTAGTTCTGAGTGTTATTTTGGCTACGTGTACAGAATGCTGTGTACCTGAAACCAGAGGTATCCTTCACCAGTTTGTAGTAGCCATTAACATATGCTTTTCCCAAGGTTTCGTGTACTTATTCTGAGCATGTGCCTTTTACAATGCAGAACACAAGAGACTTGTTTTGTAAGATTAATGAAGGTCACCAAAATTCTCAAAAGTATTCTGATAATTAAGGCTTTGTTTATCAAAAACAAGTTATATTAAGAGCAAAAAGATTCATGGTAATTATTCATAATCTTAACAATTCAAGTGTAGCCACCTCATTTGTGCATTTAATTCTTCTTGTTAATGTTTTGCATAAATCTGCATAATTACTTGAGTTGCCTGTTGTAATTTTGACAGCTACTCAGTTCATGTGCACTAAAGTATATCAAAAGCTTGATGTGCTGAATATTTATAATTTTACGTATGTTCTTGGGATAATATTTTTTCAACAATATTTTTAGTTTTTATAAAATTGACACGGTATACTTGGAAACTTTGCCAAATGTAGCTCTCTAAAATAGAGAGCTCATCAGGGAAATAAACTAACATTTAAAGGTATAGAACCCACCCTGGGCAAATTTTTTCAGTAATCCAGATGAATTATGCCTGTCATGAACTATTTTTCTCTCTCAATCTTTCTCCCTTCCTTTTCCTTTATCTTTATTTCTCTCTGTGTCTCTTGCTCTCTCTCACACACACATACACACTAACACATATATGATGCAAAAACTTCAGATTATGTTTTTATAGAAGTCTTTTAAATTTAGGGACACAAAGTTTTTCTTTTCTTGTTTTAAATAATTATTTTGTAAGGATGGGAATAACCAGATGCTTCTCTTCTGGATATTAGTAATAGTGTAATAAGTAAATAACCCCAGGAAAAACTCTAACCAAGTCTCATTAAACTTGCATTGTCACCTGAATTCTATAGTGGAAGGGAGAAGGCTATAATTCATTTTGTTATGTAGTTTTTAAAATGAAGGGAAGTGTTTTACTCAATGGGAGTTTCTTAGCAGGCGGATTTTTTAGGTAATATAAGATGTCCAAGAAATAGCCATTCCTAATCAATGTAGTCACAGGGAAATAATAGTAGTAAGAGAAACCCATCAATAAAGTGATATTATGCGCCATCCAAACTCCTGGTGAGGAAAAGATTTTATGGATTGAGAAAATTCTAACCTCTTCCAGATAAATGGAAGCAGGCATGATTTTAGAGTGATAGCAGATGTTGCCATTGTTTGTAAATATCCCTGTGCTTGTGAAATATTGAGACATTTCAAGCCTAGATCTTAGAGGAAATTTTATTGGTTTTTCTCAGATATACTTGGGGGAGTTTCATCAGTTAGTTGAAGTTGTGTAATTGATTGTGCTGATATCAGAATTGAAATAAGATATTAAAACAAGGTAAGCTTAAAATTCTTGTCACTGACATTCTTACAGATGATTTTGAAGTATCTCTGAGGTTCTGTTTTACATGGAAACACTGTGGTTTATTCAGATTGCCCAAATTTGGTTAGTTCATTGGTTTAATAAACATTGAAGGTGCCGATACTTTCATGAAACATTCTGTAGCATCCGCATACACCATTAAATAGGAGATGACATTCCTTGGATGTCGATTTAATAATTTAATATTGTTTATAAATAATGTTATTCTAAGAGTAGTACAATATCCATTTGCTACACATAGGCATTTTGACCGTAACACTTTTTTCAAAAGTGATGTAAATGTATTAGCTTTCCACTATTAAACAGCCTGCCAGTATTTCTGAGTTATTATAATCACTTAAATAAGGAAGCCAATGAATGAAAATGATTACCTAAGAGAACAAAGATCTTATTTATTTATTAGAACTAAGCTCCTATGAGATGGCAGAAGCTCCTCTCATGAAAACAAATTGCATCAGTAATCCATTAACAGAGTTTTTTGTTTTTTGTTACTGTTTTTTTCCTAAGACTTCTCAATGCATTGAAAACATCATTCGATTTTAGACTACTGGGAGTTGCTAAATACACTTATTACTATGGGATTATTTTGCAAAAAAAAAAATGAATAAAAAGGGGAATTTTTAAGGTGACCAAATATCAGATAGATTTATCTAGAGTTTTATATATAGGTATTTCTGTGTACTTGTGACCTGTATGTCTCCATGGATGCAACTTGTGCATACAGACATACACATATGCACATTCACACACACACACACCTGAGATTGATTAAAGTTAAAAGTGCAGTCATGTGCTTCTATTTTTCACCTTAATGAGCACTCAGATGTAAGTGAAAAATTAAAAGGTGGTTGGTTATATTTAGCTGTAGCTGTACACTCAATATATGTTGCACACAGTAGGAAATGAACATAAAATCAGTGAAAAAGCCTCAACATTGCAGCTATATGCATTAATTAAAAGAAGTTTGTTAAACTAAATTTGAAAAAAACCTTCTTTAATTGTGTTTACCCAAAAGGCTTTTCTTCCTAATTTAAATAGCATAAACATCTGGACTAAAGCAATATTAGAATCATGGCAGTAGTCAAGCAAATCTTGTGGAAAATAATGAAATTAGATCCCTGGTGTTGTGACAGAGTAAGGGCAGGATACATCAGTTCGATGTTAATAAAATTTCCATGAATGACTGAATACAATTAAGAAATTGTCAGTTGCGGCAATGAACTTTTGTAGCTCATAGATGTTTGCATCATTTGATTATGCTGGCAATTTAAAATTGTTTGTTAGTGTCTGTGTTGGGATATTAATTATGACCTTTATTACAGCCCACAATTAAACTAGTCATATAGCAACAAGCAAACTGTGTTGTGATACTGAAGGATCTGAACTATTTACAAAGAGGTCTGTTGGGTTTGGAGCCACCAGTGCCCTTTCAAACTGGAAATGATTTTTAAAAGATGCAGTAGTTGAGAAACCACAACAACTGGGATGAGTAAGCCCTTTAATACAAGGATTTCTTTTTAATAGTGTTTTAACAGTTTTAATTGCTAACAACATCTGTAAAACTGGAAAAAAAGCATTTTTAACTGTGACTCTAAGATAAGCTTTCCCTGTTCAGGAAGAGAAAACAATTATTCATTGGTTAATTAGCTGTAAACAACTTTTAAAAGATACATTCATTATATATGTAATTATTTGAAAAAAGGCTTCAATGTTATTTGTACTAATGCATAATTATTAGTGCTTGCTAAAAGGATTAACAGGACTTAGATGACCACTATTATTGCGGAGTAGCACAGTGAAGAGATGAGATTAGCATCAGGAAGGAATGTGTTATGATGAATCAGATAGGAATTTTTTGTTTTTGCTTTGTTTTTTCTTTTTTGCACACGGTAGTAGAGGTCACGTGGAGTCACATTATATTTTCAGAAACAATGTGTTTCAACCTCAAGTAATAGTACTTTTCATCTTTGTTTTTATGACACACAAAATATCTCACTAGACAAGTTTTTCTCTCCTAGAGTTATATTGTTGCTATGATTTATTATCTGTTCATTTATTTGTTTATTTACTTATATTTACCTTTGAGAGCTTTAAAAAAATCAACACTAAGTTATATTTTAAACTTGTGGTTATTAAAAACAAACTAGTTACCAGTGAAACCATGAGCTAGTTAGTCTCACTTGTGCAGCCACTGTATTATATTTATTAGATCATGTACCATGTTCCCTGTAGCATGTTTGCTGTTTCACAACTATTGGTAGAAATTAAGTAAAATAAAAATAGTTTGGTCTGATGTTTGAATTTCAGTAGATGAAGTTCAGTGTTGACCTGCTTCTAGTGTTCAGTGATTTGGTTGAAACAGAATAACTTGGATATTTTGAAGTAGTTTGGGTATTAGCTTTTCTCCTCTCTGCCCTCTATGTTTTGTTTAGCTTCCTCTTCCCATTACATTTAATTGGCTACCTGATACCATTATTACAGACTCAAAGTTGTGCATTTCATGCTGCAGTGATGTTGATAAAGATATTGCATAGCCTAGGGCAAACCCAGGGCTTTTGTACTTTTTACTACTGTATATTATAATTAACTCATCTTAGGTGGGCCAAAGGTTTGTCATGGGCTTTCTTACCACAACAGCCTGGATTTGATTCCACTCGAGAGCCCCACCACCCCCACCCCAACCTGCCAGCCGTTTTTTTTTTTTTTTTTTTTTTTTTTTTAAGAAAGAAATGAAGTTCTGGAGCTTTGGTTTCAGCATTTGCAAACCTGTTTCCCAGGGTGCCAGTTAAAATCCCAGTGGTGGTGACTCATCTCCTTTATTTCTCCTTAAGGCCACTGTGAGATGAGACCTCGCCTGGAGCACTGTGTAGACAGAAAAACTATTGCATATTCCCAATAAGATAGGCTTTCCTCCGAAGTCCTTGATCAAGTTTTCTACTCTAAACTGAGAATGTTAGTGTCTTTGTGAGTCACTCCAGCCTCTATTACAGAGCAATAATATTTTGAGTTTGAAAATTTTTGTAGCATTTGGTATGAGCTTGCCATCTCTAAGCATTGCAGTTTTTGTCTTGAGTGACAGTGATGAGGGGGCAAGCCTGCTTGGGCTATCACGTTGGCTCAAGTAGCTAAGCTAAACTCTCTCATGCCTTGAGAGACCTTAAATGTGACATTATTCCAGGGTCTATTGAACTTTGAGTGTACTTGAGCACTAGTCAATCTGCTGAATTATCGGATACCTCCCCTCAATTTCTCCCCCATCTTTATCATGTGTCCTAAATATTTGAAGGAGGCGAAGGTGTCAGGAAAATTTACCTATAAAATCCATTCATTTATTAAATATTAAAATTCCAAATTCAAACACAGCCATGGCCTTTGGCATACAGGGAGTTCTAAATGAATGCTGTAGCACTGTTATTTTTGTTAGTTGACAGGGAAATTATTACATTTTTAAGGATTTGTGAATTTAAGCATAGATGATTACTTTGAACGTTGGGGTTTTGCAAATGGGAAGCCTTGTTGCTCAATTTACTAATTTATTTTGTGATCTGTGACTAAACTGAGTAAAAATGCAAATAGTACAAGGCCCTTTCCATTTTATCACCAGATCAGTTTACTGATGGGAGGATCAGAGTCACTAAACACTCCGACACTCTTGTGATTCCTAAGTAGTTGGGCATTAAAAGCCGCTAGTGAAGACTAGGAAGATTGTGGTGGTTCACACAGGGAGGTTTAAATGAAATCTAGTTATTTATTTTAGGTTTAAAATGAAGAGTCTCCAGCTCAGGTTTCTTGGCCATTGTGACAGTATAAACAGGTCTCTTCCCCATCACATGCAACAGTAAACTGCATTGCTGGGAGGTGGCAAACTCATGCAAAAAGGAAAGCACTTGGCAAGGGCTGAGTGAATAATGCTGCGAGCTTAAAAAGACCCTGTTAAATGCCTTTGTATGTTATTTGTATACAATTTCTGATTCTTAAAAACTGAAAATTATATTTTTGATTCTTTTTCTTCTCGCATTTTTATAGTGATCAAATAAGTTTCCTTTAACATTATAATATTAAAAATAATTCAAGAGAATGTATTTTTTCATATTATATATTAAAATGAAGTTAGGTCATCAAGGGAACACTAACGAGGGACGCTATTGTGGTACAGTGCATTGCTATATATGTTTAGAAACATTAGGGGTCAAATGAAATCCTGATATGATTTAATCAGCCTTTAACATGTGATTTATTCTGAAAATCCAGTAGAGAAACTATGAAATTCCTCTACATAGTAGCCATTCATAGATTGAAATGCCTTTTAGTAGAAAGAATGGAAAACGTGTTCCCAAATGGGAAACATAATCCCAAAAGCGATCCACAACCCATATTCAACATCTCAACAATATGAGATGTTGATATGAAATGTAATATGAAATGATCTGATATGGCATATAAGTTGATTTGTTTAGCATTGTCTCTTTCAAAAGTCTCTTCTTTTTTGTATTATACTTTAAGTTCAAATGTCTCTTCTTTAGAAATTATTGAATCAGACTAAGTGATGTAGCTCATTTGTGCAATAGGTCAGGGACTGGGTTGCAGGAAGCACACACATGTAGTCTACAATTCATTACCCAAAATCCCTGAGATGGAGACGTGTTTAGAAATTTTCTTTTAGAAAGGTACTATGGTGCATATACCGCAGATTATGCAATATCTCCAGCTGGGTCTGGGGCAGCACCCTATAATCAAACACATTCATGTTTCTGCATCGCAGTGTATGAATATTCACATTGAGTGGGATAAATAAAGATTCGAAATAATCTTCTTGAAATTAGTTCAGGTCTGGTTTTGCTGCCACATAAGTTATGAAAAGCCTTTCATAGCTTTTTGTTTTCACAGTTGCAGATGGGAGATTGTGGACCAGTGTTTCTATACTCAAGAGACCCCTCCAGTTACCTTTGGTGTCATAGGTTTTCATTTTTATGTCAGTCAGGTCATAATATGTTGTTTTAATCAAACAAGTGAGTAGGGACAAATATGGCAAGAAACTTACGGTTAGACCTATTTTTTTAAGTCAACAAATATTTATTGATTAACAGATATGAGCCAGGCACAGTGCTGGGCACTTAGGGGGATATAGAAGAAGTGGAATCATGGTCTCTGCCCTGGTAGAATTTATAATGAAATTAGACACATTAAACTTTCTCTGTCTCTCTTCCTCTCATACACACATACACACACACACACACACACACACACACACACCCCTGCAGAATAATACCAAACATATATGAGCAAATGCCAAATTGAGTGTTCCAAAGAATACATGCTTTAAGTCAGCAATGGAAAATATGTTTCAAATCACCTGCCAAATCTTATCGATTGGCAGTGGCTGCTTCTGGCGCTAATATCGATGTTTCTAGCTAAGCCTGAGGTTAGCTGCAAGAGTCTCCTTATTGATTATCAATGTATGGCTTGGTGGCAGGAGAGTGGAATGATAACACGCCTAATATTTGCATCTCTTCAGATCTAGGTAGTCAAAGTCTAGGAAGGATTTCTTTTTGAAGACGGATAATAACTGCTGTTGAAATTTATTATTATTCTTTAATTATTCTTTGTCTATTAAAAAAAACCCCTTGGGAGTTAGTTATTTTCAAAAGTTTAAGAGCATATTCATGGAATTACCACCTGTGTTTAGAATTTTAAGATCCTTTAAATAATTATAGCATCTTTTTGGGGTGCACAATTCTGAGGCTGTAATTTTTAGGTGAGTATGGGACAATAAAATTTAATGTAACAAACTAGATTATAATCATATGGATTAGTAGTTGAGAATCTCTTCAGCTTAACTTTTTTGTTTATTCATTTTGTTGTGTTTTATATGTTATGTCTTATACAATATGAGTTATAAAATGTAGCTATGCTAATTAGATGTGAACCTCTCTTCCAAGAAACAATAATCCACTTTAGGGTTGTTACCCTAAGCCTTATCTTCTTTTGTTTCCTTTCATTATTTCAGGAGCCCTGTTTGCACTTGGTGCGTTGTAATAAGAAGTCTTTATGATCTTGTTGCTTACATTCTTTGGCTCCTCAGTCCACCTTCTGAAATGTTTAATTATGATGAATGTCGGATGTTGGAAAACGCCTCATTCGCATGTGATTGTTATGAAATATATGTACTGTATATATAAATGGGGCAAAAATTCATTAATAGCAAAGATGTAACACTCCATGTAGCTTTCCTCTCTCACCTCAAACATTCTCATATGACCTAATCACAGAAAAACGTGTCAGATTTTTCCTTTACTCTGGAGTTTGACCTCCTCCCATAAGAATTGGGTTTTGACATAAGCTTTCTCCAGTTCCGACTGTAATATCTTGAAATCTTATTTGAGAGATTTTTTCCTTGAAACTGTATTCTCAGATTTGAAAGGAAAACATTCTTTTAGTCTTGTAAATTTTTACATATTTCCCAGGTTCATGGTAAATTCTGTGGTGATGTAATTTTATATCATTAACAAATACTGAGCTGAATATTTTTAAATGAATTCTGAAAAGTTCAAAGTTCCCTGCTGCTTGTGTGAAAGGTTAAGCCATCACGTTTAAAATAAGAAAAAATGGAATAATAGGGGAGCCACAGGCATCTTTTATTTCTCTATCTTGGGGAAGCAGCAGCAGGGATCAAACAGTTTAACTATGACAGTGCCCTCCTAACCTGCCGTGTACCTCCTTGGGCATGAGAATGGACAATCCAAGGAACCCGAAAATGTGCTCATCCAGACACTTTGAACATCAAACTGGGCAATCATATTTATACTCAGGGGAAGCTAATTCATGGCTGGCCACAGAATGGCATTCAGGCAACCAAATGAAATGGATTATAAAATTTGATTGATATAACAAATGAAAGTTAAACTGTCCCCTAGTGCATTTAATTCTGAACTGGGAAACAGTGATCAGGTAGTGTAGAATTATAATTTATTTTTGCTAAAAAATAGAATATTGACTCCTACACAAGAGTTTTAGAATAGAAAAATCATCAATTTTAACCAGATATCAGCTAACAAATAGGCTTTATAATCAATGCAATACACATTTATGCTAAAGATATTAAGTATTAATGTATAATATTTTAAAATTCGTCTTAATTGGTGAGGATGGTAGATATGGATAAAGGCAATAATATAATTATGTTACTTGTTCTAAAAAAAAAATAAAATGCATTTTAAACTCTTTCAGCTTTGAATTTATTTGAAACTCATTCAAAAATTATATGGGATAATTATAAGCATGTGCAGATACAAGGAAATACCACTTCTATAAGGTAAACACAAGGACTATAATGGACAGAATAGTATAAAGAATACATCACGTAAAACAAAAAGATGAATGTAAGTATATAACTTGGTTTAAGGTATGTTTGTTTCCCCCCTAGATTCATATAGAATCTAAAAACTGGCTCATGAATCTCAAATGATATAATTTGACTGAACAGTACAATCTGTTAATGTATTGCATGTTAATATATTTTCCTTATATTGAGGTGTGTATGGTTTTATCAAGTATATTTACTGTTTCAGACGTGTTTGATGATGAGCACACTTTCACAATGTTTTTTATGGAGCTGTCAAATTAGAACATTTTTGACATCTACTCATACATCTAAATGTGTCAGTGGTCTGTAGTAGCCTCATATGTGTACTAACATTGATAAAGTGCCTTTGACAGTCATAAGGATGTACTTGTGCATCTCCAACTACAGGGAGTGTCACTTACCAAGGACCCCAGCTGCTGTGCTCTGAAATCTACTTCAGAGTTTGTGCCAAGGTCATGCCTCCCACAAGCCTCAGCCAATCACTGAGCTTTGCTACGCGCTGAGTCAGTCCTGTTGCCGGGACCCTTGGCTCTCTTCTGGCCAAGGACTCCTCTGTGCTTGCTGAGCAGTCTGGGAAGCTTCTACTCAACCCTCCTTCCTTCATATTCAAGCTGCACCGTGGTCTGAGGATTATCCCAGCCTCTTCTGTAATCCTATCTTGGCATCTGCTTTCCAAAATACCCAGACTAACACAATGCATTTAGTTTATTCTTATTCTTTTTGGAATTTAATTATTTGTCAACTTTACTTTTGTCAACTTCAACAGGCTGTAAGTTGCAAGGCTCTCAATAAATGTTTAATAAATTCATGAATAGATGGCAGGCTTTCTGAAATCTAGCAAGATTCATAGATGGTGAAACTCAATTATGATATGCTTTTGTCAACTGTATGCTCCCAATTTTACTTAATCTCTATCTCAAATTTTTTTGATACTTTTGATTTTAATAGTTTCCAAAAATGATTACTGCTTGTGATTCACTAAGGGTAGGGCCAGGGCCATATGATTGTATTTTGGTCGTTGACTGATTATTCATTTACAACCATACATATTTGTTGAACACCTGTGACCACTACTGGCTGGGAGAAAGAGAGGAGAGCAAAGATGTATAAACATGGTGCTTTCTATCAGGATGCTTACTATCTCACTTGACCAGAAACAAAACAAGCAAATAATTAACACCAATATGTGAAATGATTTGAGACAAAGAATCTTTTTCATACATAGCCAAGGGAACTCACAGACAAATGGTCCACTTGCAGGCAGAGACTATATGGTTAGATTTCACAATTTTCTCAATAAAATGAAACCCTACTACCTGCTTACTTGGTTGTCCATGATTATGGACTTCTAGTTAGCAAGTAGAGTACTTGTACCCTGATTAGTGAGTGCAGTCTCAGTCATTGGCTATCTACCCTTGCTATTCAGAGTTTAGCATCACCTGGAAGCTTCTTGCAAATGCAGAATCTCAGACCTAACCCCAGACCTACTCAGCATCTTCAACAGGTGATTCACATGCACGTTAAGGTTAGAAAAGAAATACCTTGGCGTCTAACACTTAAACTACTGACGATTATGTTGCTAGGATGAGACTCAGACCATGGAGGTTCACAAATTACTAGGAATCTCACCTAGAGTGGCAAGATTCTCAGCTAAGCATTGGATCTCAGACTGATGAAGCAACACTGCATTACTAACTCTTTATAAAAATTTGTTTATTTATTTTCTATATCCTGCATTGTTACCAAAAAGGCTCAAGATGGCTTATAAGGTATATATAATATAATATTTTAAAGAGAATAATAATAATAGCATTGTTGGAAATACTTGTGAAGAGAAAATATGAATAAGAAACAGAAGCCATCGAAGAAGAAGATACACAAAACTCATGCAAAGAGATCTAGTATCTGTGTTTTATTTTGCAATAAGAAAGTTGAGGACAATGTCCATTACCTTAGTGAAGGCCACCTGTATAATATCCCTTATGAGACAGCCTTCCAAAATTTAGTGACAGGAAAATCTTTGTCTAATTTGAAGAACTGCTGTGCTTCCTTCTTAATGATAATAATGCTTTTACGAATTACTGTGTTTTTCTTCCTGACTTCCAGAAAGCACAGGGCCAAATTTTATGGCAATCATGAAAACTATTTTAATCTTCACAACTGGAATATTTTCCTCTTCTTTCTTTGAATACTTAAAATAATTTAGTTGTATTATACATATGATTCATATTATAGCCCAGTTTAATTCACTTTCGGAAGAAATTTTTTTAAATCAACATATAATCAATCAACACATTTTGTTTCATTCTGAGTATTGTTGAAAAGGATGAACTTTCATGTACCAATAACGAGTTACTCATTTATTTTTAATAAAACTAATTCAGCTAGTGTGAGTATTTTGGGTATATCTAACACAGGGTTACTTCTGAGGAAAGGTAAATTAAAAAAGAATTATAATATTGAAAACTACACCTAAAGGAAAGAGAGGAGCGACTATGAAATGGAACAAATTCAGATCTTATGTCATTGTGTACAATGCTTCACTAGAATCAGTTTCTTTGTATCAGCTTCTCTACTGTGCTGATGTCTAACCCTCAGAAGTGAGACAGTTGAGTCTGCTATTTTCAGTGTAGAAAAGGACACATCCGCCAAGACTGTAGTCCTACAAAGTTTGCTCTCCTGCAAAAAGATGTGTTCTTGTGGATAGCCATGGCATGGCCTTGGGAAGATGGAGTTAGGCTATCTACTAGCATGTCTTCAATGCACCCAGATGCTGTCCCACCCACCTCAATACATTGCCATTAAAGTTCTATCCATTTAAGTCTTTGGGTCTTGATTAAATTTAGGTAGTTTTAGCAACACCGTTAAATAAAACTATTTTCCTTCATTTACTCTTTGGACGAATAAAATGTTTGCGATAGATTTCGATGTGTGGAGATGGGAGAAAGGCTGAGGATGAAGCCTTTGGAGGGAAAAAAGGGAAAGACGTGAAAGAGAGGATGATGGAAAACTGGAGGAGGAGAAACTAGAATTTTCTCATTTATTAATTTCTGCCCCTTTAGTTCAAAAATGGTGAGCATGTTCAACTGATTACTTAATTAATCGGTTATAGAGTATTTTTCAGAAAGAGTCTTAACAGTCTCAATACAAATCGACTTGCACTATATCCATGTTATCTTCCTGCTCACTTCTGTGGTTAAGTTCTGTGAATCAGCCTTAGTTTTAGATTTTCTTACTTGTAGCCAATTGTATTAAACATTAATGAAATTGAAACTTTATCTTTTTAAAATCTGTGGGAAATTAAGTTTTGTAGTCCAAAGTATTTGCCCTTAAGAATATTGATTCTAATATAACACATATCAAGACTTTAAGACTTTATGATCGCTTGAATGATCTGTGAAAGAGACATATAGCCTTTTCGTTTATGATTTTTATGTGAATGATTATTAGTATGTATATAGTAAATGTTGAGTAACTTGACTTTATTTTTCTATTACATTATAATGATCTTTTTAATTACAGAATTTTAATTAAATTTGGCAGTATTTTACTAAAATTCTTTAACAAAGAACTTTTTGCATGTTCTGTTATATTGTTTTCTTGGAAGTTGTAAATAAAACTACAGGCCATATCTATATAGAAGCCTCACCGCTATTATTACTTCAGGAGATAAATAACATCTATTTTGTACTTGATGACTGTCAGCCTGTAATTCTTGCTTTGTTATACCTTGAGTATTTTAATAGTTTTCATTACATTTGTAGTATTTACACCCTACCCTATCATTGCATTTTTTAAATGGTGAAATTAAGTAATATAATCTTTATTTAACTATGTCTTATTTGACCAGAGGTACTCAGTCTAGGCTGAGAAACATCAGGGGAGCTTTTAAAAATCCAATTGTCCATGCCACACCCCTAATTAATTAAGGCAGAATCTCTGGGGTTTGGACCCAGGTATCGGAATTTTTTAAACCTCCCCAGCTGATTTCAACATGCAGCCAGGTTTGAGAAGCACAGGATAGGGCAGTAAAGCACATCTGTTCTGAGCCACTCCTGTTGGCCCCAATAGATTCTGCAAAAGATTCCCTGCCTCAGGCTTCATGCCCATTTGGTTTGTTCCTGTCCTGCTTCCTAAATCAATTTCAATCCAATAGTATCTTGATACAGTGCAGAAGATGTGCAAGTATTTTTTAGCAGGTTGTACCTAACAAAGTCATTGGCTTACTACAATATGCCAAATTCCAAACTTTGTCTTTTCATAGGCATAAATAATTGTGTGTGACGTTCATTATAAATGCCATTTATGAAATAATCAAGAATTCTGGGGAATTAACCACTCAAATTGGATATGCTATTCAAAAATCATGTATGTGACCCACAGGTCAGGCATATATTCAGAAAAAATATATACATACACCCATATATATTCAAATACTTGTGTTTGTGTTTGTGTGTGTGTGTATGTATAAAATCTTTCCTTGAGTATAGAAGGATTAGTCTTGGTTGTTGTTAGGAACCTCAAAATTGGAGGCAGGAGCCTGAACTTTCTCCGTTGCTCTGTGTCTGCCTCTGCCTGAAAATTCTGTCATTTTTATTGTATAGACAGTTAAAAATGTAAAATCAGGTGAGATTGATTTTTCATCTCTCCACCGCCCACATTTTTTTAAGTGCAGAAGCTCGGGATAAATATCCTTAAGTAAGAAAGTTTAAGTGCCTATTCTGACAGTTACAAATAAGTTTATACAACAGTCAGACAGACAAATTGTGCCGATTGTCTGTATTTCTTTAAAAAAAAAAAAAGGAGAGAGAGCGAGAGAGAAAGTCTGGCCTGGAGACTAGAGTAAATCACAGAAGTGATCTCAAGTGAACAGAGATAGATTTCTGGAATACGGTGTGCGATGAAACCACTGACCTCTTATACATGGGTTCATGTCTTTTTCTACAGAAACAGATGGGTAATAGCATAATGCCGAAATCATGCTCTACATAATATGGACCTAGTGATTGCAGACCTGATTGCTTGCCATATGGTTGCTGAAGGGTTGAAGAGAAAATGGGATGATATGCAAACCCTTAAAAGCAACATTTTTATTGAATGGCCATTACATTAAAACCCAAACTCTGCAAATGAAGGCAAGAACTGTGGTGAATAATGATGAAATAACAAAGCAATAAAAGCAGCAGCAGCATTGTATGTATTTTGTTTTTGATATGCAAATGAAGGGCAGACTTATTTTTGTCACTTTGCCTAACATTATTATGAGCATTAGCGGGTAAGGTGGTGGCACATAAATGCCTTTAGAGCAGAAATACTATGTGTGTAGGGCATTGCTACATTCACTAGGTCAGAGAGAGAAGATAATAATCACGTGTCCCAGAGGAACTGAATTTGACTCAGAAGCTACCTGCAGTCTGTGACTATCCCCCTGTGAAGTTCAGTCTATCAGCAAGAAGGTAGTAGTAAAAACCTGTTTGAGAGTCTAGTGTGATCATGCAAAATGAGGAAGCGTGTTTACTTTTTGCCTTTGAATTTCCTCATGCAGATTTTGCTGCCACCTCATTGTTGGCAAACAGGTGTATGGGATAAGGCGGGTGCCATTTCCCAGAGTGTATTACAGTTTAGTTGAGCAGCTGTGATCTGTTTTGCTCTGAGGTTTGTTTTTAGCATGTTACTGGGAACAGATAGGTTTTTTTTTTTCTTTAAAGAATTTTTTTATTAGCTTGCTTCAAATTTGCATACACTTCATTTCCTGTCTCTTTAACGAATGTCTTTCAATCATGCAAAATCATAAGAGTTTGTGCTCTCAGAAATGCAACTCAAATACATTAAACTAAACCTACTTAGAGTGTGTGGAGGGTAATGAGGTGAAAGGTAAAAACTCAGTCCTTCAGTGAGAAGTCAGAAGCATCTTATTTTATTTTAGAATATAAGAGCTACTGATCAAGGACCAAATATCCACACTTAGTATATATTATTATGCTAACAAATCTGTGGAGATTTGGGGACTTTATAGTCCCTAGTGCCTACCTATGAAGGTTCATTTTTAAAGAATTTTTTTTTAAAAGCCTACATATGGCACCTTGCTATGAATTAACTTCCCTATTAAACTGTATGTAATTTTTTAAAATTCCTAAATGCTAAACTGTGATTAGTGGGAAGTCCGTGCAGTTTGCTTTTATTTTCCTCACACCTTGTTTCTTCTGAACAGCTCCATTGCTTTAATTCATATTTCCAGAAGCAGAGACATCCCTTGAGAGTTTTTAATACTGACCAAATTCAAGTTGTCAGTATTAAATAGCTTGTATACATTGTGCCTTCCCATTGTTTATAAAAAGTTTATTTGAAGAAAGAGACTGAATTTGGCTAATATGAGATTTGGGAATGTTCTTTAATTTACCTGAATTTTTATCAGTAATTGTAAAGGATAATTAAAAGTTCTTATGTTAAGTTGGAATGGGGTAATTTGCATTTTTATCAAGTTTCCTGTTAATATTGATGTTGTCAATCACTGGGATCACATTTTCAGAATCATTGTCTATGTTTCAGTGCCTGTGGTCAAGCAGAAGCCTTAACACCATCAAATATTATTGATTTGAGCATAAAAAGAGTTTGGGAAGTCTTGGATTTATTTGATGTTTTAAAAATAATGGCTTGCACACTTAAGCCAGCTAGTGAAGCCACATTGAACAAAAACAAGACACCTCTATTTAAAGTGGGTGAACATAGAGGAGGAAGACCACCTTATCCCTGATGAGATGCAACTTTTCGTGTTTCATCACTGTTAAAAGCAATCAGTAAGGTCTGCATCCTCTGAAAATATTCATCACTTAGGTTTGGCAGCTGAGACCTGTGCACCTTTGAAATCCTGTTTGCTTTTGCTGGAAGAATAAGAATTTCTATAGTAGTGTTCAAAGAACCCCATCCACTTAAATGAATCCCAGAATTGTTAGGCATTTCATCAGCCTCATTGCTTTTATTACTTTCTGTGGCCTAAAGACATATGACAAGTGTAGTATAGTATTTAAGACATTTTATGTATGGCGAAAGAGTTTTTTCCCCCCAGTGATGAGGAAAATTTTCTTCCTGCCTAGAAAGCTGATTTTTATACAGCTTGACTAGTGACATATCTCCTGTGTGGCAGAAATAAGTTTTGCATAACTTTTAAGCGCCCAGGCTGACCTATTTAACAGAAACCCAGTGCTACATAATGTATTTAGGTCAAGTATTGTGTTTGAGCTTCTCATCACTCTTGTACTTGTCTTGCTTTCTGTGAAAACCTCAGGTATATCATACATACAAATATAGGCTGAGTGATGTCGCCTGACATCAAAATGTAATAAGCCTGTATATAACATAATTGTCATATCACCCTGTTGTATCACTGGAGTTTAAAAGGAATCTAAGATTTTAATGAAATATCTGCCCTACTGGTTTTACTTTAAGGCATTCACAATGCTACTATTAAGTATTACTAGGAGAACCTGAAAAGAATCAGTGGCGTTAAAATGCTTTTGAATGCCATTACTATTTGGAAAACTTTTCTTTAAAAATTAAAGAAAATAGTGGTCTGCTTTTGTTTTTTGGTAACTTTTTATTTGAGAA
Organism: Pan troglodytes; assembly: GCF_028858775.2. Taxonomy (NCBI): domain Eukaryota; kingdom Metazoa; phylum Chordata; class Mammalia; order Primates; family Hominidae; genus Pan; species Pan troglodytes. Next base: position 64,041,984 of record NC_072410.2, on the reverse strand, counting down.
GTCAAATTATTAAGTTTTGCAACATATCTCTAAATATTGGCAGAAATTTCTTGGATAGAGTTTGAAGCCTGAATATGGGCAGTGTCATTATCTGAACATGTTGGAAGATGAATCCATCCGTCTTATAACAATACCTCATTGTTTCTGAAATTCTTAAATTGTATAAATGTGAATTTGAAATAAAATTTAATACCTATTTTGAACTAGCTTCTAACAATATTTATCTAATATATTTGTTCCCCTGGTCTAAATAGAGAACATTGATTATTATTATTGTTTTTTAAAATTGATGCTAATTATATTTCCCTTTTATTGTTGTACTTATATCCCACTTCCCATTCCCCAGGATCCCGAAAGAAGTGCTTGTGCTTTAGGTCAACCCATATCTGGAAGGGACAAAAGAAACTTCTAATTTAGTTCTTTAGTGTGGGTATGTAATACACTAGTATTCCCATTTTATTGCTTACAAAAGTAAGATCCGCTTGCTAAAGAGGATCAGTCCATAGTGTACTACCGGTTAGAAATCCACTCTCCTGCCTTGTTGTGCAGAAATATCATGGCTGCAGAACCCAGGCTGTAAAATTAGTGGGTCTCAACCCTGGCTGCACATTAGAATCACCTGGGGAGATTTTGAAATGATACCAGTGTCTGGGCCCCACCCCAGCCCATTAAGCCAGAATCTCTGGGAATAGGGCCTGGGCAAGGATTTCTTTTCTGTTTTTTTTTTTTTTAAAGCTCCCCAGGTGATTCTAATTGTGCAGCCAGTGTTTTAAATTAAACAGTACACAAGTTCATCCTCAGTCTATAGGAATCACTTTCTCAGCAATCACAGCTCCAGTCACAAATTGCCAAATGAAAATTAGTTATAAACGTGGAGGGAAAGAGAGTCCATGTTATGAAATCCCTCTTTGCAACCTGTCTATACAGAGAATCAGACTGAGGCTTGAGAACAGAAGCTCTGACCAGGAGTTATGAATATGAAAACAATGACTACCCTGGACGCCTTCCCACTGCCTTTATTCACAACAAGAACTGGTGAAGCACAGTGTTTATGTACAAAGCCAGGCAAGTTATGTACCCACTCCGTTCCATCATCATCGTCTATAAGATGCGGATAGGAATAGGATAGTTAGAAGAATTAAATTAAAAATATAACATGTCTGATCTACTGAAGGCATGATGAAATAAGCGTTTTAAGATAAAGAATTAAGAACCACAGTTCTTGTTTTAGGCCAAATAGGCAAGCAGTAAATTTGTCTGTCATTGCTTTTGTTTGGCTACACAATGGATAGATTGAAATGAATATTAGTAGGTATATTATGCACTTTGAAACCAAATATAAGTGACCTTTAAGTTATCTATTATTTGGATTGTGTCCTCTCTGTTACGGCAGACTTTAAAATATGAATTCCTCCTCCTCACCTTCCCCTTCCTATTACTGTTTTTTTTTTCCAGATAAATATGATCTTAACACAGTACATTAGTATACTGCAATAATTGTAGGAGAAGAGCTTTTTGGTTATACATATTGAGGAGCTTAACTTTTTGAATATCGGTTGTGGCATAGTGAATGAGGAATTCCATTTGCGGCGTGGGTAGTGCATCTCAAAGGATCACATCCACTGCTATGGCTCATCTTACTTTGCATTTATAAACCTATACATTTGTTTTTGTTCATCAGACAGACAGTAAATACACATTCGCTCTCTGTAGTTTTTCTTTAACTATGATTTTTATTTTAATTATTGGAAAATATCATTTATCAACCCTAACTGCTAACAATTTATCACTTGCATATTTTGCAGAACTGGTAATTTATCACCTGTTATTTTTACAGTACTAGTAAATTTACTGGTTCTTTCAAAATAAAAGAAATATAGCAAATTTTATTCACCTTGTTCAATTATGTGTGTGCATGTGTGCATGTGTGTTTGTGTGTGCGTTTTAACTTTTGTAGTGGTTTTTATCTAATATCCTGGTTTAAAGTCTACCACTGAATTGGTAGATTTATTATTATTCTTTTTTGTAAAAGCATTAAAATAGTGTCAAAATTATTTCTTTAAAGAAATACATTTTTGTTTTATAATCAAAAGATTTTTACACATACAGATGCTTTTAATCATTTAATTTAGATAACTTATGATAGTGCTCTCCTTTACTCTATAATCTAATAATTTCAGAGGAGAGCTGCTTTTAAGTGAAACGGGTAGTGTAGTTTTTGACTTGGGCACATTTAGAAGCATTTCCTAAATAGGGACTTACTTATGTTTCTATATAACTATAATAATGACCCCCGTCTAAGAATCTGTATAGTAAGTGATGCTACTGCATTATACCTTTACTTCTCAAAAAAAAAAAAAAAGAAAAAGAAAAAAGAAAGAAACACCCAAACCAAAAAAATTCAAACTGCCCTTAGAGGAGTAAAAGTGTTCCATGCCGTGTTCCTTCATCCTCATCCCTTTGTCCTGTTCCCAAGGCTGTATCTATGAGTCTTCATTTTGATTAACAGCCTTTCTCAGGAAGTGGGAGGCAGAGACTAAGAAGCTAAAATCTCTTTGAAGTGTGTGCTAAATGATTCACAACAGTGTGAATGAATCAATTTCTGCAAGCATTCACAACCTTTTAAATATGTAGTCTGCCAAATCTTTGTTGGACTACATTCAATTTTTTTTTAAAGCACCTTTCTCCATGACACCTCTCTTTACACAACCCACAAGTATACAAGCCATTTGTAGTTCAGCTGCAGTACGCCTGCCCCAGAGATACTGTTTTGGGAGAAACATTTAATATTAATTTGTCTTTACATTTCATTGGGTTAAGTTTTGCCTTTTTTCATTGTCACCATTGCCATTTTTATTGGAGTTCATTTAGTGGTCCAAATTGTTTAAGAAACTGCCAGAACAGTTCTTTTCTGTTCACCCCATTTGATTCACAATTATGTATCCTACATGATGCTGAAGAGGGACTGCTTTATCCAAAATGGAAGTGAAAAGTATTTCTTGAGTATTTATTACCTTGAGCAACAACTTTATTTATACTTAGGTAATTATGTATTTAGGCAAAAGTTATTCAGTTCTTAAATGCATCACTGTAAATTATGAGAGTTCATTCTCAAAACTTATCTGAGAACCAAGTCTGCTCTCCAGATGGTATCATTTAACTAAGGGCCATTGTCTATTTAGGGTGAGTTGGTGGCTGTATTTCAAGGACAGCACCATCAACACTCAGAGGTTGTCTTTTATTCTGATGACTGGTCATGTTCTCCCTGTAAAACTATAAGTTTCCAAGCTCAAATGTATTATCTTCATCCTTGCTTCCTTTACCAAACAAAGCTGATTTCCGTTTTTAGATTTTTTTCTCACCCTTAGCACCATCACTATAACCCAGTCATTTAGGACATAAAAGAGATGTAGTGGAAGGGCTATTAAGAACCATTTGCAAAGTAGTTCAAAGGCTAGCGTGAGTTCTCTCCAGGTCATTTAAGGTCTAGTCTCCAGATACTTCCATTAGAATCATCCATACTGCTTACTAAACTAAGAGACTCCTGGCTTGTCCTCAGTTCTGAATTCAAGATGCTGGAGGTGAGGCCCCAGGCAGAATCTGCTCACCAGGCTCTCAGATTAAGCTTGCTCAAGTTTGAGAACATGCTATGGAGTTTTAACATTTTCTTTTGATATCTCCATTCATTATTATGAGTAACCGACCGCATTGCATAAGCAGGGAATTCATTCTGCTTTTGCTACAAAACTACACAATAGGAAGATAAGATTGGCTATCAGGTAGTTATTAATACAGTGTATAGAAAAAGAAGGAGAAAGATTAAATGTTAAATGCAAATTATGTCTAAGAAATTTTTCATGAAAACTAAAGGATTCTCATTAAGAAGAAAAGAAACTTAAGCCATATTAGTTCATGAAGATTTGTAGTTTGGGCACTACGTTCTCATATTCTCTTGTTGGTCATCCCTCTCCATCCCCTGCATCTCCTCTCCCCCTCTCTCCTTTCCTCTCTCATTATGGAACTGTTATGAGGTATCTTAGAATTTACATTCTGAAAGTTCATTGAATAACTTTTTATTTCTTTTTGTGGCAGATAGATACCACCTTAAGTAGCACCAGTAGTTTTTTGAGAGAAGAACCAGAACTCTGACCTAGACTTAGACAACAGTTAGTGTCCCTACAGTGTGTAATAGAGAATACCAATATATTGTATAAGAATTCAAGATCCTGTGTTATTTATGTCAGGGTACAAGAGAAATATGATTGCTATATTTAAAAAACAAACTTATTTACAGCTTGTTTTAGCTTCTCAGTATTATAAAATATTATTTTTTCTTTGTCATTTCACATTTTAAATCCATGCAGATGCAAATTTAGGGTTTAGTTATCGCTGAAACAGCAGGTATGTTTCCTGTCGGGTGAGAAATGGATCAAAGATTTATTAAGCTGCAAAACTCAAATGGGGTTTGGACAGGGAAAGCCAGTGTCTGGTGGGTTACTGTCATAACAGTATTCCTTTTTTTCATGTCCACCTGAAATGGAAGCTTTACTTATCTCCTGTGCAGACTAGAGTGGTTGAGTTATAAACTTTCCCCCAGTGATGCCGTACAAATTTTGTTCTTTGAACAATTAAAGCCAAGAAGACCAGAAAAGCACAATCACATCTCGATGGCCTCCATGCATTCCCTGGTTGATTTTCTGTGTACTGATTATTCTCTGGGTGAGTCGAGTTTGCTGTTACTCAACTGTTTACATCATGGTTTATTCTTCCCCCGGGGAGAGGATGACAGTGCAGGTACTAACAGCTTTCTCTCAAGTGGGTTTCCCTGAGACAAGGATGCATTGAAGAGAAAGGGAATGGGGAAACAGAGCGAGGCATATGGTTAAAGCTAACATCTACCTACTACTTACCCCACAAAGTTGATGTCCCTCAAATCAAAGAAAGTGGCTTTTGTTGCCCCACCCTTCCATGTCAGGCAGTTTTTCTGTGGGTTGTAGAGTTTTAACCTCTGCAGTGAAGTCGATCCTGCCAAGCTAAGGACAATCCTGCAGAAAAGGAGGCAGGTGGGAGCCTTTAGCTGCCAACTCTTCTAGCAGCTGGGGGATGGCTGTGCCTGGGCAAAGGAGTCTGAGTGGAGTACCAATAGCACCCACTTTTTGCCTTTTGTCTCTCTACTTTTCAATCCGTGCTTCACTCTGTTCATTATACTACCATTCTGTTCAGAAATGTCAGTGACTCCTCACTGTCTAGAGAACACATTTCTGAATATCTATTGCTCTTATCTTTTAAATTTCCAATCTTTCTTTTCACTGCTTTTGCAGCTCTCCCTAAGTAAGCAATCCACCTTAGTCCTACGTATGTTGCCTAAGTTACTTCCCTTCCTCTCTACCTGACTTACTTTTTCAATGATTCCTTCATCTTAAATGCTTTCTTCTTCATGCCTTGAAGTTAGAGTCAACAAAACTGTGATTTAGTCCCCATTCAAATACATTTGTGCTTGGGTAAGTTAGCCTTTTTCAATCTCAGTTTCTTTACGTATAGAAGGGACTGTTCAGCTCTTAAGTTCAAATGAGATGCTGCATTTTAAAGCTTTATCAAACTCTCCCCAAAGTACTCACTTACAAAGGGGGTTACTCACAAGACCCTGTGCTCCCTTTATTTTATTAACTTTTTTGTATTTATTGTGTCAGCTCTTTGACATTTATCATAACTACACTTCCATTAGGAGGCAACAACATCGTTGGACACACCATCTTCTTTGCAAAGGCAGGTATCTTTGCTTAACCAGCCCCCATAATAGCTAATGTAGAAGGTCTTTCATGGAGTTTTATAAATTAACATGCTTGTTTTTAAACAACAAACCTCTTGACAATTCCTTGTGTCTGGACTGTAAAACTATGCAAAGAAGGTGAATTTGAGGCCCAGATAATTACAGTTGAAAAATCCAGATAAGTTTAGGTTTACAGTTAAAACAGATACTCAGAAGCTGATGGTGATATACAATAAACAGTGATCAAAAGCTCACTGGAAAAGGGAAGTCTTTATTAACGGGGAGACCTCTAATTGAAATATATGTGGGAAGTAAATAATTCTAGTTACCAATATATTAGCAAAGAAGTTCCCAAAAAGTTGTCTCCCAATTATTTGCTTTAAAAAAATTTCTCAAGCTACAGCCAAATAAAACATTTTAAAAAGTCCTTTCAATTTCTTTGGACCTTTTGAGTTTGTTACACACCCTCTCTCAAGAATGAAATATTTAGTTAGGATATCTGATTGGAACTGTAATGTCAAAGTGATCAGAATCAGTAGGTTCATGATAAAGGCAGTACTATTAGGAGTTATTTATTATGTTCTTAGTGGCTGGGGTTCATGTTTTGAAGTGTATTCCATCATGCCCCAAGGGTATTTATAGACCAAACTTCTTAGCAAGTCTGGCTTTCATGATTTCACTCCGTGTATGGGGCTTGTACAAGTGGCTACTGAACACCGGCCAAGGCGATTCACTTTTTCTCACAAGATGGAAAACTTCCTTCAGTATGGTTCTATCTAGAGGTATCTGTTTTCTGTTACTGGTTAAATACTAGTGACATATAAGGTGGTAAGAATGCATTGAACATGTTAAGATAAATAGTTGAGGACTGTTTAAAAATCTGAAACTTGGGATTGTAATGAAAAAATACAAGTGGATCATTTCACAATAAACTCAACTTACTCATTTTTCTCCTTTACCTTCCACCTGTAACCCTAACTACAGAGATGAGAGAGGGAAAGAAATTGTGAAAAACCTAGAGAAATGCCTAAATAGCCTTACTATCTACCATAGTTAGCATTTATTTTCCCTTAAAGCAATTAATGGTTTAGTTATGTTTCTCAGCTGAAATTTAGAAGATAAGAGATAGGATATTTAGATTGTCATATAGAGGAAAACATTGCTGTCAAATACGTTATTGAAGCTGGAAAAAAATGAAATTGAAACAGAACACCTGCTACTTTAACTCATTTAAAAAAAACCAAAATGTTCTTTACTTGCTGACTGGAAATACTGTATTTTCAGAGAAGAGAAAGTGCTAATCTAAATGGGATAAAATGTAATGATTCACTATGCAATGATACGAAATCAGAAATATTTTAAATTAGATATTTCAGTTTGTGGAGGGTTAGGTGGTTTTTATAAAAATGATTTTGCTCATCAGGTGGTGCATATTTCTCTCAAATTGCAGTAAAGAGAATAAAAATCGGCTTGTCACTGAAGATTTTTTTTTATTGACATCTTTAGCTTGTCTTCATGCCAGTAATTAAATTGCTAATTATGTGTTTCTGTTACTGTGGTCATGCTTTTATTACATAATTGCCTCAAGTTTAGCTCAAATCACTAACAATATTTATTTAACCTTTTTGTGCATTAGATAAATTTTAATATATAAAAGCTTTGGAACGAGTTCATTGACTCTGTTATGATTAGCAAAATCAAAAGGATTCTAACCTTTTTTATAGTTACATGAGTTGGTCATGTTTTCAGTGAGATTGCTTATAATTATTAATTCGAGCAATAGCAATCATTGAAGTAGAAGAGAAAAAATACAAAGAAAACTTTATAAAAACCTAGGGTATATTCCGGAGAAATAAAGTGATCTAGCTTGACATAATTGAAAATATAAAATTAATAATTTGATTTTTAATATATGTCCATGTTTTTCAAAAATTTATTTGATTAAGTTGCGGATAATTCATTTACCAAGCTGCGGCCATGCCAACCCCCGAACGCAGGTGTAATTTTTGTCAGTGTCTCAATGTATTCATAAATTTTTCTCATTTGTTTATTTTATGCAAACCATAAGAGACATTTTTCTCAGTGAAGATTGCCTCTTTATTTTATTTTGAAATATTTGTATATTTATTTCATTAAATGAGATAATGCTTTTTCTTATTAACATAATTTCCAGTACATTAAACATATTTCTCCACAGACAGAAGAGAGGAATCAAATTAAATGACAGCTAAATCACTTGCAGCAATTTCAACTGTTAAAAGAAATAAGTGTCTCTGTTTTCTTTGTGATCACAAGATGTGCTGTAAAGGGAAATGAAATGCTAAAGAAAGAAAGGAAAACATAAAGAAATAATGACTGACTTATTGCAGTAATACCATTGAGAGAAGAAAAATTCACTACAAATAAAAGGAAAAATAATATAGTGGACTTGAAAGTTACCAAATTCATTTCTTATTGATGAGTTCAGTGGAAGCCTAATACTAAGTAAACTGATGAAAAAAAATCAATGCAATAAACTATGAATGATGAAAGTTGAAATAAATACTTTTCCTATGGAAGACCATTATTCTAAATGTCTTTAATTTTTTATAATTCATGACTTCATGTTTATAAAAAAGGAGGCGTTATTGCTTGGTAGACTCAAAAATGCATGTACAAAGCATCTACTAGAATTCTGTATTTAGTAATAAGTCCAAATGATATTGGTGACCTTCTGATTTTTAGTATCATGTCCTGACTTTAGGTGCATTAGGGGGAAGCAAGCTAGAATTTTAAAAGCCATGCTGACAAAGGATGCTTGTACGTTTTTACAGCATACTTACTCTATTGAGGACAAACTGCTTTCCAAACAGATAATTAATCTTTGGATCACAGAAAGCAAAGCTCAATGTATATATTATATATATGCATATATACAGAATGCTTATGAAAATTCTGGGGGACAGTGATGGTAATTCTTGACAAAATCAACATTGCCACACACATGCACATGCATACATATGCGTGTGTGCATGTTTGTGTCAGTCAAGTTGTTAACGTGTTCAAGTCAGAATGCATACAGGTTACCTGGATCTGAGTGTTTGCAGGTGGGCTTATCCACTTGTTTTCTCTTTTCACACATCATTAAAAAAAACTAGTTAATTTAATCAACACAATCAGAAGGCAATTAAGTAGAGAAAAAAAATGATTCCAGCCATTTTTACTGAATTGCTTCTGACTGAATTAACCTTCTAATACAGTTGATCTTGTAGTATGCTCTTCTCAATGCCTGTCTCTTTCTTCCCTTCCTTTCCCCCAGTTCATCTACATCCTAACATTTCACTCTCCTTCTCTCCCTTTTGTCCTCTCGTTGGCTCCTAATTAGATTCTTCTTCTTTCCTTCAACATGTTAAGAAGCCTTTTCCACTGGCTGGTATTCCCATTCACTCTCCTGTCTCCCCTTCCAACACACATGTACCTTACCCGGCCCCAATGGAAAAAAAAAATGCTAAAGCTGATTTTTCTTTTTTTGACTTACAGACGTTTGAAACTATTGCTTTGCTGAAAACATCTGACTGCCAGGCTAGGATGTGACACTTAAGGTAATTGTGATTTTTTTTTTCCGCCTTTAGAGACCTCTTCATCTGAAAGGTTCTTGGGTCCCCACTTGGTGTAAAGTTTTGGCCATCTCTTGAACTGTTTCCTCCTCAGTATAAAGCCTTTGTGAAGGTGTGTGGGAGCTGCAAGGCAAGCAGTTTTCTGAGGAGTTGGGGGTAGGGATGTAATGTTAATGTTCAGGAATCCTTCTCTGTGCCCACTTTGGAAATACTTCCTCTTATCTTTCATTCAGGATGCAGGGGATAAGGCAAAAGTGCAGGCCACATGCAAGAGATTTTGAATTATGCATTAAGCTGATAATGCCCCAGAATGCAAGCTTATGTCAATAAATAACTAGGCTGGCAGGAGGAAGGCAGTCACCTTACCACTGCGGAGGGTACCACATAGGGAGAGAACTAGAGGAAGACGAGGTGAAGGGTGAAAGGCGCTCACATCCTGTTAGCTTGCTCTGATGAAGAAGCAAGAAGAGTAAGTTAATATTGAAATTACTGTCTAATGCCTATCTGCTTTTAAATGGATTTAGCCAAGGTAACAAGACAATCTCTAAGGTGGGCCCTGTGTGTTCAAGGATGCATGTGTGGCGGGGTTAGCCCTTCGGTGGAGCTGTATGTAAAGAAATTCTGTCTGCAGAGAAATTCATGAATTCCTTAATGGGACCCATACATTCTTTAAAAGGGCAAGAATTTTGGTGGCAAAATTTGGCAAAATTCATAATGGGACACTCAAGGTTTTGTTTCACCAGGTATTCTTTTCTGATTATGCCGTAGAATAGCAGTAAAAGTTAAGCAAGTGGAAGAAGCAGGATTAAAAGAATGCCAAAAATTGTGTCCCTGGCACATGATACAGCACTACCCAATGCTGATGAGAAATGATTCTTTAATCTTTGTGTTATTTCTCTTGCTTTAGTAAAATGCATCAATAAACGTGACTATCTTCTGTGAGAAATGAACAGTGGTGCACACGCCAGCATATACCTGCACACATACACACACGATATTTAAAAAAAAATTAGTCCTGTTTCTCAAGGAAATGGAAACTGTCTGGGTGTGTGGACCCTGGGAGATGGATACTTGAACCTTTATCTATTTTTTCCTTACCAAAAAGAAGAAGGAATTTCATATGCGTTTTACCATTTTCTTAGTTTTAGACAGCAATTTGCAGCCCCTGGTTATGCAATCTGAAGCTTTTGCTCAGATTCTCTTAGCAATGTGTGCATTTGCAAGGCCAGTTCTATAGGCCCACATGCATATACACACTGGCAAATTAAAAATGGACCTGGGAAAACACCCTTCTCCTAGGAGAGTCATATCAAGCAGTGTTTAAATTAAATAATTTGCAGAGTGTAGGGAATAAAGCTTTGTAGCAGTATCTGGAGGTTATCTTCCCTTGGGAAATTTCTGCCATTTAGTACAATCTGGTGCATGCCAATGAGACACACACTCATGCATACACACACTAGTAGATATATTTTATTTTACATCTAAATTATATTTATTTCTTTAGGTTATCTGCCATTTTATGTTCATGTTGAGGAGGAAAAAAAAAAGAGACAAACTTCTTGTGAAGGGTTGAGGTCATTAAGATCCAAACAAAAGCAAAGAAATGTTATTAGTGAGCAGAAATGAGGGAGGGCTGACTGTGGCATAAAGCCAGTTACCCCACAGCTTCTGGGGGAGCATGGCTGTGATTGGGAGACTGATGAAGCTCAGGTCACTGATTTTGCTCCCAGCCCATTGACTGGTGGTAAAAGGGGAGCCATTGTTGTGATGAGATAATGTGAGTAGGTAAGCCACAAGTAGCTGAAATTAGTTGATTTCTTGCTTCTTGTCTTCCTTAACCAATATCAAAGCCAAATTGCATGTTAAGGAGTTTGTCGGTTAGAACCTCATGCTATGTTTCTAGTTAATGCATTCCTCTATAGCCAAATGTATTCTTAGCCTAATCAGCATACCTGTCCACCTGTGGAGAGAATGAAGCCTGTCACATGTAAGGATGTTGAATGAAATGTTAGCAGGACAAGAGAGGGTTAGAGGGAGAGGGAGAGAGAGAACGCGCACAAACAGAAGAAGATATCTACCTCTGTACAGGTTATTTTGAAAGATCCTGTTTATAAAAATTGGGATAGGCTCAAGTGAAAATAGTTATTTTTTCCATTTCCAAGATTATCTTTGTACCCTTTAGACTCCCACTTTTATCTTTTATGTAAGAAAATTCTTGCAAATTACTAGTAGCCAGTGTAGAAGCTGTGAGTTATAGTGCAACTCTCAGTGAATCCCGCATTCTGGCTCCCCCAATTCTTTGACAAAAATATACTGCTACTGGTGTATGTTAGTTTGCTTGGGCTGCCTTAAAAAATACCATAGACTAGGTGGCTTAAATGCAGAGATTTATTTTCTCACAGTTCTGAAGGCTGGAAGTCTGAAATCAAGGTGTTGGCATGGTTGGTTTCTTCTAAGGCCTCTTCCCTTTCTCTGCAGAGGACCACATTCTTGCTATGTTTCTTACATGGTCATTCCCCTTTATGCACAAATTTCCTCTTTTTCTAAGGATAGCAGTCACATTGGATTAGGGCCCATCTAAAGACCCCATTTTAACTTAATTAGCTCTTTAAAGCTCTTATCTCCAAATACTGTTACATTCTGAGGTACCAGGGCTTAGGACTTCAACATATGAATTTCAGGGGAACGTAATTCAGACCATAACAACTAGACTTTCCAAGATAGTTGGTAGAGCTATAATTTTTAAATTTGTTTTTGCCTGTTTATTTAGAGATTTATTCTTCCCACTTTCCTTTCTTCTTCTGCATTTTTGTTAATACTGGACTGAAAGTAATTTGTTACAATGATTCTAGCTGGATGTGTTCTGTTGTTTTAAGAATGGTTTGGGGAAAGAAATAGAAAGCTTATTTAAGAAAACAAATCTTGCTTGATTTTTTTTCTTTTAAATTCAAGCCGGCTCCATCATGTTCTCTGACCTTAGCAAGTTACTCAGCCACACTGTGCCTCCTCTTTCTCCTCTGTATACTGTGGATAATAAAAAGAAACTTTTCGAAAGGTTGCTGGGAGGATTAATTGAGATAATACATGTAAAGTGTCTAGCATGGTCCCTGGATCACAGCAAGTGCTCCGTAAATAGTATTTATCCAATAACCATAATAACCACAGACACCTACAGAATTCTGTGTTGTACACTGGTGCTGGACAAAATGTAATACCCTTTCTGAATTTCATTTGATTACAGACTTATTTCGTGCTTTTAGAAGTGGAGCTAGGAGCAGATTCCTTTTAAAAATTATTTTAGGTGGACTTTGACAGAGGCTTGGACTCACAAAGTGTAGATAAAGCACAGACAGGCTTTATTGTTAGCTTCTGTTTCACCAAACCAAAAGAAAGATCTTTGGTTGATAAGCAGAGTTAGAAAAACAGAGGAGAAGAGTGAGTGGCTGGGGTCTTCTGATACCTTGTGGGTCAGTAGGAACCCAGTTTCTTCTCTGGAGAATCTCAACCTGTGCAGCATGAGTGAACAGACCTGGCATGTGCCCTGTGGTCTTATGGAGGGACCAGTCACCAGGCCCTCTCTTTGTCCATGGGAGACAGTGGCTTTCTAGCCTTGGAGGCCCAAGCACATTGGACCACTGGATATTCAGAGTTGGGATGTCAGACAGAGGTTACCCACAAGGCTTTTAAAATGTGTAGTTAAGAACCAAACACATTCTTTGATGAAGCGAAACATTGAAAAGGCTCTATATACTGCAATTGACTTGTATCAACGAACACTTTTAAGACTCTCAGGGCCAGGCGCCATGGCCCAGGCCCATACAGCACTTTGAGAGGCTGAGGCAGGAGAATCATGTGAACCCAGGAGTTCAAGATCAGCCTGAGCAACATGACGAGAAGCCATCTCTAGTTAAAAAAAAAAAATTATATATATAGATATATATATAGATAGCCGGGTGTGGTGGGGCATGCCTGTACTGACAGCTCCTCAGGAGGCTGAGGTGGGAGGATAGCTTGAGCCTGGGAGGTTGAGGCTGCAGTGAGCTATGATTTTATCACTGTACTCCGGTCTGGGCAACAGTGAGACCCTGTCTCAAAAAAAAAAAAAAAAAAAAAGACCCTCAGGACTTAACTACTTTAAAAATAGTCTGATGACCAAGAAAACAAAAGTATCTATTGTTTTAAAGTGGCATTTCCTTAAGGAGCCTTTGGCTCCGTAAAATCCTGTGAAAATCTACATGAATACTCTGCCGCTGAATTTTGAGAGAAGTTGAGGAAGTAGCAGTATACTTTGTTTATTTTTTATTTTCCTTTTTGAGATAGGGTCTCACTCTGTCTTGAAAGCTGGAGTGCAGTTGGCGCAATCTCAGCTCACTGAAGCCTCAACCTCCCAGGCTCAAGCCATCCTCCCACATCAGCCTTTCGAGTATCTGGGACTACAGGTGTGCACCACTGTGCCAGGCTAATTTTTGTATTTTTTTGTAGAGATGGGGTTTCGCCTTGTTGTCCAGGCTTATGCTTTGAATTGAATACAAAAAACAAGATGTTTGAGCTGTGTTAAAATAATAATGCTAATGATAAAATGCTGCTGTGTATTGGTATCTTCATGGGAGACACCATGCTAAACTTTTTTTTAATTTATTTTTTAGTTTTATTTATTTATTTTTTTAAGACAGGGTCTCGCTCTTTTGCGCAGGATGGAATGCAGTGATCATGGCTTCCTGGGCTAAGGGATACTCCTATCTAGGCTCTTAATATGTCTTAACTCATTCAGTATTTTCTAAAACCCAATAAGACAGTACGTTTTCTCACATTTAGGATGCACAGTGAAGTAAAAAAGGATTGCCGGGTTTCAAACCCAGGCATTTGGCCTGCATTGCAATCTATGACGGTGACTGGTATACTTGAACAGGAACAAGAATCACTTGGAGGAGTTAAAAAAACCCATATTTTCATACTATACATAAAAATAAATTCCAGAGATATTCAAACTCTAAACTTTAAAAACTATAAAAATATAAACAGATAACATAGATGATTTTTTATAATTGTGAGTTGGGAAAGATCATTGTAAAGAACAGACAAAAACCTGTATGTTTACATTATATACAAATTAAACATCAAGTAGTGAGTTTTCAGAAAGTAATAAGAAGATAAATCACAGGATGGGAAATGAGTGTAGGATATGAATGATATGAATGAACAATTAATAGAAGAAATAAGAATGACTAATAACCACATGAAATGAAGCAAAAAATGAAAATTTAAAATGAGATAGCCATTTTTAATACATTGGATTCGTAAAACTTTATGAAAAATATTTAGCATCCATGAGTTGTGAAGAAATGGGCCCTCTTATATTGTTTGTAGGTGAGAGTAGAAAATGATACAGCCTTTTGGAATGGCAGTTTTTCATTATCTATTACAATTTAAAATGCACAGATCTTTGATACAGAAATTTCATTTCTAGGAATCTATACTGCAAAAACACTTGTGTGTAAATGAAGATAAAGTGTGACAATCTCTTTGGAAACATTGCTCTCTTTTTTAATAAAGATAACTAATAAGTAGGAAACATATTGAAAGCAAGGCAAAGGCTAAAATAATTATGATATAAATCACAATAAAATTCCATAATATAAACCATGAAATACTATATAACCATTACAAATAATAACAAAAATAGGTAGCTTTAAATAGATTTAGATATAAATCCGTATAATATGAAGTGAAAAGAAAACTCTGCCAGGTGCAGTAGCTGTCTGGGTGTGGTGGCTCAAGCCTATAATTTCAGCATTGTGGGAGGCCAAGGCAGGTGGATCACTTGAGCTCAGGAGTTCGAGTCCAGCCTGGGTAACATGACCAAACCCTGTCTCTACAAAAAATACAAAAATTTTCCAGGCATAGTGGCATGTGCCTGTAGTCCCAGCTACTTGAGGTGGGAGGATCGCTTAAACCTGGGAGGTTGAAGTTGCAGTGAGCCGAGATTGTGCCACTGCACTTCATCCTGGGTAACAAAGTGAAAACCTGTCTCAAAAACAAAACAAAACAAAATAGTATAGTAGTCTAATTTGTATTATGTACAATACACAGACTTACAAATAAACCAATGAATACATAGAGCTACTATAAAGACCCATCTACTTTTAAAAGTAATTATCTCTGTGGTACAGCTATTGAGGGGATGGCAAGAGCGTTCTTTTGTGTTTCTACGTTTAATGAAATGTAATGTATTAATCTTTTGCCATAAGCATATATTATGTCTTCATTTAAAATTTTTACAGTGACCCCCCAAAAAACATTACTGAAAATATTATTGACTTGAGAAATTTTGTATCAAGATATGCATGGATAGAAAGATGGATCTTGGACAGTGGCTTGTACATGATAGGTTTTCTTTCTGCTCTTTCATATTTTACTTACCAAATATTCTTGGGACTCAGGGATCTTCATATTAAGAAACTCCTGAGATAATTCTGGGGGTTAGTTGGGTTTGAGTATATTGGCAAAGCTGACACATCTCCAAAGGATTTAAGGGGAACATGGACCTTAGAATTTGAATGTGCCTAGAAAGAGTGATTTCAGTTAGATTTTGCTTGAAGGTAAATTTTAGAGAATATAATTGTTTCCTTTATATTTCATGAAGACTGATTCAGCACCCGTTTTTAACTCCCAGATATTTAGTCTCCTGTGATGATGCTATTACTTTGGTGGGTTTTTCACACTTGCTGTATTTCCTACACCTCACGCTGCTGTTTATTTTAACTGTATATGGTCAGTGCACTCATTCCTAACACCATCACTTCCTAGTACATATTTAATTGTTTACAGAATAACCAGTGGGGTGGGTTTAGAAACCTCATGACTGATTCTCTGCTTCTTGTTTTCTTTTACCTTTTCTTATTTTTCTTTTCTTATTGAGCTCTTAGAAAAGAGACATAATTACATTTCATATATGAGCACTTTCTTTTCCAGTATATATCCTTAGAAAGGAAGGGCCAGATATGTGTATTTTAAAAAGAACCTCGAATTAATCTACATCACTTGGAATAATCATGCCTGCTGCTATCATGTCTTTGGGTCCACTTCTCGATAAGACACTTATTTTTATATTTTCAGATCTATTGATATTTGCTTAGAATGCAATTTCCTCTTGTATGAACTGTGGAATGGGATCTATTTCCCTTGTCTGCTCAATAGTTCTATGCTGTCTCATTTTGCCTTCTGCACCTTAAATATTTCTTATGTTGTAGGTCAAATTATAGGTGAACTGTCATATCCCCTTATGTCTATGAAAGCAATATTCTTCGGAGAAAAATATAAAGTATACATTTGTAGCTTGTCTGTATCTTGAGAGTCTTCTTTCCATTCTATATTTTGGAAGCTCAATAAAGCTGGAGTTTCTAACCTTTGGGTCACAACATATACCCCTGATTAAGTTTCTCTGGCTTCAAAAGTAGCTACAAGAATGAGAATTGTTATAAAGGGGGGAAAGCTCTTCAATAATTAGGATTCATCTACAACTAGAGCATTTTATTAATTACACATTGTAATCACATGGATAGTCACAAAACCAATCGTGCAAGTCTGTATTTAGAGATTTGTAGACAGAAGACTTAACGTAAACATAGAAATGTTAAACCTACTCAACTGTAACCTGCAAAGAAGATAACAAGAAGGATTCTGTTCTCTGTATGATTTGTGAACAATGCTAAGTAAATATTCATCATTAATATATAATAACTGTTTCTTTTGGCAGTTCACTTTTCATTTAATTTGATAATGTGTCCAGTAAATGAAGTGGTACAGGCTACAGTGTTTTACCAACACAATTGCATATTTTCAATCATTGTTAAATGAAGGCAGCTCAAGGCAAAGCTTTAACCCCCACTAGTTTTGTGTGTGATAAAAAGAGAAGGCGCTATCAATCTTTATTGTCTGTCTCGCTTACTGTAATTGCATTCAATAGTCCACTGATTCTGTTGTCTGTGCTAATGTCAGGAACAGAGGAGAGCCAGATGCTCAGACTTGATCATATGCATCCAGTGGCCACTTTGATAAGTTGGCAGCAAGTTGCTGGGTTTGATGATAAATTGTTAACGCTATAGATTATGAACAGCTGAACACTGCAAGTGTACATGGAGGAAACTTCTTACCTTGTTTTAAATCTGGCATCATGATGCTAGCTAAAGGGCATGTCATGTATTATTCAAATGCATCTTGCACTGGAAATGTGCCAATGACTCATTGTATCCCTATGAATAGTAAAAGCAACAACAACAACAACAAAAATCCACAGTGATTTGAACATGACATTAATGGTCCCAGGATTATGAAAAGCATTTTGAAATACTGTTTAATAGTTCTGATTATCTAATTCAACGAGAAGAAAGCTTCTGAGTTGCATTCCCATTTAATTCATATTAAATCATGTTCTTCCTGGTCATTTCTGTTATATTAGCCGATAATGAGGAAGTTTTTAAAAAACAAACCGATTTTTCCTTAGTTAAAACCCATGGCAGTTTGCTTGTGAAAGGACATATATTGGAGCTGGGAGGCAAGCATTGTGTTGACATTTTTGCCAAGGTTTTGTTTTATACAAATGCTGCTGCTGCTGAGAGAGATGTGACATAGGCCATTTGTACAGGGTATATAATAGGTCTTATTTCTACTGAGTCCATGTAGACATTTGTAAAAGTTCAGGGTTGTGGTTCTGAAGTCATTGGAAATCTATTAAAGTTGCTTTAAAAGGCTGACATAACCATGAACTGTATGACAGTTTCATTCTAGAGAATGCTAAGCTTTTGATCACATTTTTAATGGGAAGTTTTAAGTGCAGATGATGAATATTTCTTTATTATACAAGTAATTGCTCTTGAAGTCTCCAATCATTATATGGTTTGGTTTCCCTAAAATAAACCCATTAAGAAATACTGAGCTTATGGATTGGGACAAAAAAGGTCTCTTATCTAAGTGATTTTTTTTTTGTTAGATAATCGAAATTTGTAGTCTCTTGTGTGTTACTTTTTGCCTGTGCTGCCAGGAGACTCAAAACTGAATCATAATCACTTTTGTAGCTGAGTTTTCGGATATGCTTATCTTTTCTTTCATTTCTCCTTTTTTCTCAACTTGTTACTTTACCTTGTTTTTCTTGCTTCTTGCTTATTGGCAGGATGGATATGTAAGGAAAATGGATAGCAGAGTAAAGAAGGGAGAGAACAAACTTTACCATGACATTTTAAAGACAGAGCCCTGAGGTATTTAACCATGTCACAGAAATAGAAACCAAAGTCTGTAGTTATGACAAATGTGAAATCCTAGCCGACACTGAGAGTCACTTAAACCTCTCTTAGGGTCATTTCCTTATCTTAAAAAACTGGGCATAATAAAATTATTTAATTAATAAGATGTGGGTGAGGATTAAATTAATTAATTTCAAATAAACATGTAATAAATGTTAGCAGCTATGATGATAAAAACTTTTTGTGTGAGCTCTGGAATGTAAAGATAGCATAAACGTATGACCCAAATGTTAGAGTTTACTTCCGATGGCAGCTGAAATTAAACTCAACCCTTAAAATAATTTCACCATGATTTGGAATACTACAAGTTAAATCCTGCTTTACGCAAGCAGATATATGAAAATCTTGGTTTACTCATTTGATTTTTTTGAGATGCACTCTTATTTTAGAAAATATCTTTAACTTTATAAAATTCTTCATTTTAGTGTTCTTTGAGGTATCAGGCTCTTCTGTAAGAATGAGTCATTAAAATTTAAATTTATACAAGATTTGCAAGAGCATATTGTTGGCCTAAAGTAAGATACAGCTCTCTTTCACTCAACACTTGAAGGAGTTCAACCCAGATTAGCACTCCCTCCTTCTGGATTTGTAGTATTATTGCTAATCTTTTGCTTTTTGTGCTACTCCTAGTTTTCTCAGCCTCAGTGGCTGCTCTTTCCAGTATTCTCCCCTTCCTATCCATCCTGCTCAGTTTCTACATTAGAATGCTCAGGGCCTTAGCTTGGGGTTCATTACTTGCTCTACATACACACTCCCCCCTTGGTGACTTCATCCAGTCCCAAGGCTTTACACGCCATCTATAGACTGATGGCTGCCAAATTTCTGTCTCCAATGTGACCCCTCTTATGGAACTTCAAATTCTCACTCTAAATGTGTAATAAGCACTGAAAACTTAACTTGATTTTCCCCTCCGGCCATCTCATTCCCTAGTCATCTGTACTTCAAGAAGTGTTACCACCATGTAAAGTTGCCCAAGCCAAAAACTTAGATATAATTCTTTATTTCTCTGTCTTCACCCACCACACCAATCCATTGGAAAGTCCTGCTGAGACTATCTCTTGAACATATCTAACCTGTCCACTCTATCCGTCTTTTCTCTCCCTACCTTAGCCAATGTGCCAAGTCACCTGCCACTCTCACCTGTGCCACTGCAATAGCCTCCTGGTCTTTCTGTTTCTCTTCTTGTTTCCTTATGATCCAAGCTCTATATGGCACAAAAAGGGACATTTTGAAAACAGAAATATATCATGGTACCACCTTCTTCCTAAATCCCTCCAATGGCTTTCCATCACGCTTAGGATAAAGGACAGAGTTCCTGTCATTGTGTGAGGCCCTACTTTTCCAAGTCATCTCTTATGTACCCTCACTTCCTGCATTTCTGACACACCAACATTGCTGTGACTCAGGCCTTTGCACAGATGTTTAATCTACTTGGATCAGCTTTTCCAAGAATTTTACAGGACTGGCTGCTTCTTGTCATTGAGGTTTCAGTAAATGCCATCTCATCTAGGATTTCCCAAAACATTCTCCACTATCTTTTATATCACTGTATTTTGTTTTCCTCAAAGTTTATCATTGTCTAATTGCTTTCTTATTGATTGATTTATTTTTCTCTATTTCACTGCTAACATGTGAGCTTCATGAGAACAGAAACATTTTCATCTTGTTTACCCCTGAGCCTTCTGTTCTGCACATTGGTTAAGACTGTAGGCCCTGAAATCAGATTCACTAAGTTTGAGTGCTACCACTGACACCTATGGCTGTGTCATTTCACATCAGTTGTTTCACCCTGGGTGACTCAGTTTTCCCAAGTGAAAATGGAGAAAATATTAGTGTCTACTCATACTATTGTGGGGAATAAAGGATCATACATGTAAAACATTTATGACGAGTCTGACATTCAATAGACTTTAGCTATTTTCCTCCTCACTTAGAATTAAATTTCTATATTTGGTAGCATAGTAGATATTCTATATAAAGGTACACAATGATATTTTTATGTCTTGGTGAATATTTTTGAATTTTATATATTTTAATATTGATTTTGGAAAAGATGTCATAATACATATTTTGACTTCAGAAAAATAATTAGGCTGAGTGTGATGGCTCACACATGAAATCTCAGCACTTTGGCAGGCTGAGGCAGGAGGACTGCTTGAGCCTAAGAGTTTGACACCAGCCTGGACAACAGAGGGAGACCCCATCTTTACAAAAAAAAAAATTAGCCAGGGATGGTGGTGCATGCCTGTTTTCCCAGCTACTCAGGAGGCTAAGATGGGAGGATCACTTGAGCCCAGGAGGTTGAGGCTGCAGCGAGCCTTGGTGGTGCCACTGCACTCCAGCCTGGGCAACAGAGCAAGACCCTGTCTTAAAAGAAAAAGAGAAGAAGAAGATTAGTTAATAATTTGCCAAATTAGCTCATTCATAATTAATGGCAAATCATTTTTTTATAATAGAATTTTGAAGGTTGATGATTTTTTTTAAAATTGAGACAGAGGCTCACTCTGTCACCCAGGCTGGAGTGCCATGGTACGATCTCGGCTCACTGCAACCTCCGCCTCTCGGGTTCAAATGATTCTCATGCCTTAGCCTCCAGAGAAGCTGAGATTACAGGTGTGCCCCACCATGCCTGGCTAAATTTTTTGTATTTTTAGTAGAGATGGGGTTTAGTCATGTTGGACAGGCTGGTCTTGAACTCCTGGCCTCAAGTGATCTGCCCCTCCTCTGCCTCTCAAAGTGATAGAATTATAGGCATTAGCCATTAGCCACTACACCTGGCCTGAAGGTTGATAATTATATTTAACAATATAAGTATGCCTTGCCATTTGGAAAAATTAGAACGTACAGTCAAGCAAAATGAAAAAATAAAAGTAATCTGTAATTCCTGATATTTTTAGGTATATTTAAACTTCCAGACTCCTCTGTGTACTGTAATGTATATTTTGTTTGACACTAGTTTCTGTGTTAGCCTGAAACAAAGGCTTGTAGAAGATGGTTTATCTGGGAAGCAATCCCAGGGATTTCATTAATATTGCTGTTGTAAAGTACATTGGTTTTTAAAAATTGATTATTTTTCAATGTTTGCTAAGTATATGTTAGAATTACAATCGATTTTTAAAATTGTATCTGAAAATCTTGTTAAACTTAGTAGCTTTTTTGTAGAATCTTTAGAATTTTCTATGTATACAATTAAGTTTTCTGAATAAAGATTATTTTACTCATTCCTTTCTAATTTTAGCCTTTTTATTTCCTTTTCTTGTCTTATTGCACTATAGAAGACCTCCAGTAAAATGAAATGGTGAGAGTAGAAACTTCTGTCTTATTTCCAATTTCGGAGTATGTATTTCCAATACATGCTATTAAATATGATGTTAGTTGTGGATTTTTTTGTTGATACCCTTCATCAGATTGTGATAGTTCTCCCTCTAGTTTTCTAAGAGTTTTTTTAAATTATTATCATGAATGGATGTTACATTTTGTCATTTTATCATTTTATCCACTGCATATGATATGGGGCAGAGGAACCCCAAAATTGAGGCTTAGCCTGAGAAGAGTTCATGGTTTCACCCAGGAAGGAATTCAGGGGTGAGCCGGAGGTGTTAGATGGCAACTTTGTATTTTGTTTTGTTTTGTTTGGAGATGGAGTCTGGCTGTGTCATCCATGTTGGAGTGCAGTGACACAATCTCAGCTCACTGCAACCTCTGCCTCTGGGGTTCAAGTGATCCGTCCACCTCAGCCTCCCAACTGGGACTATAGGTGTGCGCCACCACACCTAACTAATTTTTTTGTATTTTTAGTAAAGATAGGTTTCACCATGTTGGCTAGGCTGGTCTTGAACTCCTGACCTCAAGTGATCTCCCGGCCTCAGCCTCCCAAAATGCTGGGATTACAGGTGTGAGCCAGCATACCTGGCCTAGGCAGCAACTTTTATTAAAGCAGCAGTGTACAGTAGCAGCAGAGTTGCTGCTCCTTGCGGAGCAGGGCTATCCCATAGGGGGCATGCCCAGAGTAGCAGCTCAGAGGCAGTCGGCCGTGTATTTTTAGCCACTTTTAATTACATGCAAATTAAGGGGCAGATTATGCAGAAATTTCTAGGAAAAGCGTGGTAACTTCTGGGTTGTTGGGTCATTGCCGTGGAAAGTGGTAGTAACTTCTGGGTGTTGCCATGACAATGGTAAACTGACATGGCACACTGACAGGCATGTCTTATGGTAAACTGCTTCCACACTATCCCTGTTTTAGCTAGTCCTCAATTTGATCCAGTGTCTGGGCACAACCTCCAGGGTCAATTCCTACCTCCTACCTCACATCTACTGGGAAGATCATATGGCTTTTCCTGTTCATTCTGTTAATATGTTGCATTTTATTGATTTATTTTCAGTTATGAAATCAGCCTTAGATATATTAGGTATGATGTATTATTATAACCTTGATTATGATGTATTAGCTTTTTTATGTAGTTTAGATTCAATTTGCTAATATTTTGTTACAGATACTTGTGTATATATATCCACAGTAGTATCAGTCTAATTTTTTTGTTTTTGTTTTGCTTTTGTTTTTTTCCTGAACAGTATCATTGCCAGGTTTTGGTGTTCGAGTTATGTTAGCTCCTAAAATAAGCTGAGAAATGAGCCTTCCTTCTCTATTTTTAGAAAGAGTTTGTGTAAGAGTTACAATTTCTTTTTAAAATGTTGATAGAGCTCACCAGTAAAACCAGCCAGATCTGGAGTTTTCTTTGTGGAACAGATTTAAATGATAATTTAAATGTAATTACTTGATAAGTGGCTATGCAGATTTTCTTTTTCTTCCATATCACTTTGGCAAGTTTTATTTTATAAGGAATTTATTCATTTCCCTAAATTGTTGAATTTATGCACGTAAATTTGTAAATAATATTTTCTTAATATCTTTTTTATTATCTCTAGTGTCTATAGTGATATATCCCCACTTTTGTTTCTGATATTGGTATTTTGTGTACTCTCTCTTTTTAAAATTAGTTTTGAAACAGGTTCATCAATTTTATTAATCTTTTAAAAGTCAAATTTTGGCCCTGTTAATTTTTTCTACTGTTTGTTTTTGAACTTACTGATCATGCTTTTATCCTTATTATTTCCTTCTTTCTACTTTGGTTTATTTTTTCTTTTTATGTATTCTTAAGATAGAAACTTAGATCACTGATTTTATATCTTTAATGTTCTTTTGTAATATAAACATATAAAACTATACATTCCTCTTCAATTACTTCCATAGCTGTATCCCACAATTATTGATATGCTGAGTTGTTATTCAGTTTGAATATTTTCTAAGTTCTCTTTATCAATTCTTTTTTTGATCTACAGATCAAATAGGTCTACTATTTAATTTTCAAATATTTGGTGATTTTCTAACTACCTTATTTTTATTGATTCCAGATTTCAATTCTATTATCATCAGAAAACAGGTACTATAAGATTTCAAACCTTCAAATGTATTTAGATTCATTTATGGTCCACTGTGTACTTAAAAACATTGTATTCTAAGTTATTGAGTGTGCTATATTATAAGCATCAATGAGGTCAATTCTGGAAATATTCTATATATCTATTATATTTTTTCTATTTGTTCTATAAGTTTTGGAGAAAGGAGTGTCAAAATCTATACTTAAGACCATATATTTATCTGTCTTTTTCTTTATTTCTGTTGATGTTTGTTTTTAGCATTTTGGAGCTCTGTTATTATATACTCACACATTATGGTTGTCATGACTTTCTGACAATTTGAGCCTTTGTTTATTATAAAATGTCCCTTTTTATTTCTGGTAATACTCAGTGACATGAAGTCTAATTTGTCTGATATTATTATAGCAGCATCAGCTTTCTTATACTTACTATTTGCCTTACATAGCTTTTCAATCCATTTACTTTTATGCTATTATCATATTTGAAATATATCTAGTATACATGTTTGTGTTTGCCTTGTTTATTATTCATGCTATTTCGGCCTTTTAATTTTTTGTGTAATTAGAATATGGTTGGGTTTAAGTCTAGAATGTGCTATTTGTTTTCTATTTATCCCATTGGCTTTTAGTTCTTTTGTTCACCTTTCTTGCCTTCTTTTGGGTTTAGTATTTAAAAATTCCAATTTAATTTTCCTATTAGCTTTTTTTCCTTCAAATTATTTTTTAAAGTTGCTTTAGGGATTAAAATATGTAACAGCATCTGGCACTCAAAAATTTCAACTTCTTCTTCAGCACTTAAAATAATGCTGCTCATTGGAAGAAAATAGATAAATACTTAACGAATTAATGACCAAATTCATGATGTGATTTTTGTCTTTTGATAAATGCTTTTGACTTTTATGTATATCTAATATTGATTTGTGAAAAAAGACCTTTTATGCCGTTTGGACCTGAAAAGAATTATTAAAATACTCATAACATTATTTCAAATGACCTGTTAACAATCATATTGCCATTTAAATTTCTAAAATTGATATATGAAGCCTATATATGTTAGTCAATAAATGCAAGCAAATTACCCTACTCATTCTAAATGGTGAAGTTACTATTTTCTTTTATAGAATGTTGAATGGCTGGTAACTTTCTCATGACATAAGTAATACTTATTGATTTGGTTTCCATCAGCTACTTCAATCTTATGAAGTCCTGAGAGGCGAATCCTGTTTTTAATTGTGTCCACTAACTCTTAGTTGTGTCTGAACTCTTGATTTTTTAAATGTGTTTTGTAATTGTAAACTAACAGCTGTCATCCTTAGCATGGTACTGTCTTGGGAATCCTGTGCTATCTGTATTAAGAGTGTATGTCTACAGAATATTTTTGCATTATCTTCTACCAGATGTCCTGAGGTGTATCCTAATCTGTGGGCAGTTATTATGCCAGTTTCATGACTTAGGAATTCCCAAATCATAGGACTCAAATTAAACCACATTTTCTTCACCTGCCCTCTGATCATACATTTCCAGAGATTGTTTTTTCCTCTTCTATTCCAACTCAGAAGGAGGGAACCTTTTGTGTCATCTTTTTTGTACCAGTTGGTGGATTTTTTGAGTCCACTCAGGATGTAGTCCCATGAAGGTCCTGATTTTCATGATGATGTAGAAGGAGAGATTGTCTCAGTTCCCATCTGTTTCTTCTGAAGCTTGAGGCCCTTTATCTTATCACTGGGTCTGTGTTCAAAATGAAGCTTTGGAATTACCAAGAAAGATCTTTATGCACACCTCCACACAACCCATCCTGGGCAGTGCATATATTTTTTGCTCTGGTTTTCAGGTTTTTCTTCAGTTCTGGCCTTGGGGGTTTACTTAACTTTCTTGCTCACTTGAACATGTATTAATAGGATGTTTCCACTGCACCTGTAGTCCCAGATACTTGGGAAGCTGAGAGAGGAAGATCACTTGAGCTCAGGAGTTTGAATCGAGCCTGGGCAATGTAGTGAGACCCCACTTATAACATTTTTATTTATTTTTTTATTTTAAGACAAGGTCTCACTCTATTGCCCAGCCTGGAATGCAGCGGTACAATCTTGGCTTACTGCACCCTCAACCTACCAGGCTCAGGTGATCCTCCCATCAGGCTCGGGTGATCCTCCCACCTCAGCCTCCTGAGTAGCTGGGATTATAGGCATGCATGCACCACCCAGATAAATTTTGTATTTTTAGTAGAGACAGGGTTTTGCCATGTCACCCAGGCCAGTCTTGAACTCCTGGGTTCAAGTGATCCACCTACTGCAGCTTTCCAAAGTGCTGGGATTACAGGTGTGAGCCACCACGGCTGATTTCTCTCTCTATATATATATGTATTTTTTAAAATTAGTCAGTTATGGTGGCATGTACCTCTATTCCTGGCTACTCAGGAGGCTGAGGTGGGAGGACTGCTCGAGCCCAGGAGTTTGAGAATACAGTGAGCAATGACTCTGCCACTGTATCCCTGTCTGGGCAACAGAGTGAGACACAGTTTCTAAAGTAAAAACTTCCTAATCTAAATTATTTCATATAAATAAGCAAAAATGCTGTGCATGCTAACTAGTGTCATATCTCTTTGCATTTCACTAAAATCGTATTATCTTGGTGTGATAACAATGGTTATGTGATGATCAGAAACTCTGCCTCTTCATGGTATCTGAGACTAATGAGACATCCTTGTGCCAAATACTGATGAGGGAATTTCAACTATTCCCATTATTCATAATGGTGAGAATTTAACATAATTTCTTTCTCAATATTTCCCCAATTTTCTCAATACTTTGTTTAGTAATTCATCCCCAAATTTGTAATTGTTGTTTTATTGTATTACTAAACATTTATTTGTACCACATTCTGTTTCTGTTCCATTGTTCAGTCCATAAATTTTTGTGTTAAAAATCCACATTTCATACAAAGTAAACACGAAACTTCTCGGAAAAGTGAAATAAAAGTAGACATTGTTTATGTAAATATTTGGACTCACTGTATTGTAGCTTTCTGGACCTAAAACTGTGAGCTAGATATCCTGATTGCCAAAATTGTCTTGGGATCTTGGATGTCTTTGCTTCCATTCTAGAGCCAAATAAGATTGTATTTTGTAATTATATTATTGTGTCATGTGTCATAGCTGAAATCCTAATAGCCACACCTATGAAGAATGGAAACTGTTTACATCTTAAAAGATTTTATTCAAGAACCAGAAAGCAAAATAATGGAATACCTTTATGTAAAATCAACCTTGATGTAAACACCTGGATTTACTTAGCAATTGTTTCATAGAACTGAAGTATAATTAAAAGGCTAATTTGCTAGTTTGCTAGTCATTTCTCTCAACTGCAGACATAATCATAGAAATACAGGTTTTCCCGTTTGGAAAGACTCTTAAAGACTGACCCCCTTTTTGAAGGTTAAATCCCCTCTATAATATTTCTGCCAAGTATTATTCAAATCTGGAATTTGGTGTTTGTCTCATAGCTGTGTAACCCGGTGATGTAAGCCCTCTTGACTCTTGGAGACCAGTTGCGTGTCCTGGGATAGTCAGTAAACTTCTGCTTGTGGTATGTTTCTTTGTCTCACTTGTTCTGAATCGTCATGCTCCTGAACGTAAGTTGGATGTCTCATGCGGCACAGGACAGTTGGGATACAATACCCAGTTCTTTACTAGTTTTCACACTAAAAAAAAGTCTACCAGCATCAATCAGTTAATAAGTTTGTAGTTTGTGTGTATGCGTGTGTGTGTGTGTGTGTATGTGTGTGCAAGCACGTGTGTGTTGTGGGAGGGGTAAGGAGTAACGGAGGAGAAGGTCATTATGCTGTCTATGGGGACTTTCACCAATTTCTTTTCTGCTCTCTAAAATTCACCTCATTCACTTGAGGTTGAGGCAAGTGTCATTCAGAAAACTTCCATTCCTGTTTACTGTAATACCTGTCTCTAGTCTATTCTAATTTTATGAAAGATTTACTTTCAACCAGGATTGTACTCACTGTAAAGGAAAGTCTGGTGGATATTTCTTTTCTCATCACAGATAAAAATAATCTTTAAAGTACACCTACCTACAAATTCTGTACAATAGTACCAATTTGAAATACATAGCTTGCTAACTTGAATATCTCATACATTTGTGGTAAGAAGTGGTGAAGACATTTAAATTATAATAATCCTGGAGACGTGAAGGGTTATCCAGGATGGAGGAACTTTGCGTAGGTATAACCATTGCAGGGAGGCCTACTTGACAGAGGAAATAACTTGCTTGCAGGTTAGGGAGTGATAAACTATTGTAAACTAAAGACTCTTACATTCATTTAAATAGACAATCAATACCTACAAACATGTTGCCAGATATTTGTTATTTATTACCTTCCTTAGTAAAGGTATAAGACTAATCTGTAATTAGCACATTTACGTTCTAAATGGAAAGCTCTCAAAGAACTTACAAACATTAAATGAGCAACTACTGTAAGGTTAAACACTGTGCTGCCCCACATGGCTGCTCTTGTGGTTTTAAAAGTGCATAGATGACAAATCACATTCTAAAATAGTATATTTCTCTCTGCACATTCTTCTAGCACAGAAAGAACACACTAACATCTTACCAAAAGTTTAAATTTGACTAATTCTGAATTAATGTAAACACATCATTAACTCTTATTACCATGATGATTATTTTTATTCAGGGTTATGCAGAATTATTTGCATTTGTCCCTTAACTAAAGGAGACATTTACTTTTCTTTCATTTCTTAACAGAATGGAGAAATGCATCTATCCTTTCCCTTGGTTTTCAAATGGTGTTGACAAAAATATCTTTGATCTTACTTAAGAACAGAATGTGTTGGCCAGTTAAATAGCAATGATAACTAAGAGCAAACTCTCCCCAGTGTTTCGTATAGCTCAGTGTGTCTAAGGGAATTGTGTGGCTATTTTACTGCTGTTTCTCGACAGGTTTTTCATAGTTCTTTTTATAGCTAATATATTGTTCTGGAGCTCCATTCTTTCTAAATACTGGGGAAAAATGAGAAATCCAGGGCTACGGCCATGCCTTTGGCAGTTAAGTATTGATGATGAAATTGGTGAGGCATTAAGGAAGTGTGAGTTGGTAAGCAGGTGATACATTTAAAAGAGAAAACAAAATGGGAAGAATGGTCTGTTGGATGTTGCAAAAATTACAGAAATATCTTTAGCTTTATGCACCCTTATGTGCATAATGGTAGCAGCGTTGGTGATTGGGGCATTGGAGTATTTTTACACTGTTTGGGATGTTGTCCTAAGTGAATTGCCTTAATATTTTCCATAGAGGCAGGAATCTGAATAAATGCTATATATGTTCACATATGTATCCTTGTATATGTTTTTGATTGGAAACAATCCTGTCATAAAATACTTGCCTACTCTGCTAAATTAATATGAGTGTATTTATAGTCATGGGAATGATTTAATGTTGTTTGATAATCTTCTGTTTTGTTTATACTGAAAAATTAAGTAAGAAGCAGAGAAAAACAAAAAAGTGGTTTGTTAAATTCATTTTACCTACTGTTCTTTCTTCTTTTCTTGTATTTTCTTCAAATTAATCAATTAAAATGCACAGATGTTCAATTAAAACTATAAAAATTTTCCATGGCTACAGCTGTTTTGAAGCTGCATTGTTGAAAATTTAACATATCTAGTAATGATTCCCTCTCAGAAGAAATTAAATTAATGACTCTTTGCTAGATTATTTTCCATTTGATAAATTAAACAAAATTAGAAAAAAAACTGAGACTTACTCTGCCTGCTACCTTTATTAATTAGCATGATAGACTAGCAGATATTAATATGAAAAGGCAACAAAATGGAAAATGTTTCTCATTTTCCAAGTGAAATACCTTCAGGACTGCAGTTTATCTTATCGGCAAATGGTTACATGGTATAAATTATTAAAATTTTACCTGTAAATAGCAGACAAATGACAAATTTCATAATCCCACATAATAGAAATGGCAGAGATGTGATTATGTGGAGCTCACATTTTTGTCCACCTTGTGCATGCTAGTCAGTGACCCTTAAATAATAAGTAGAGAAACAGGATCTTTTTTCTCAGTCATGTTGCTTTATCTCC
Organism: Pan troglodytes; assembly: GCF_028858775.2. NCBI lineage: Eukaryota > Metazoa > Chordata > Mammalia > Primates > Hominidae > Pan > Pan troglodytes. Next base: position 64,011,764 of record NC_072410.2, on the reverse strand, counting down.
AGGAAAATTTGATTTTTTTTCTCATTTTCAATTTATTCTTTAATTTTTAAAGATCTTTCTAGTCATTTTTTTTCTTATGCCAAAACTAGTAGATGGTCATTGCATTAGGGTTCTCCAGTACCAAAAGGGGTGTGTGTGTGTGTGTGTGTGTGTGTGTGTGTGTGTGTGTGTATCTAGAGAGAGATTTATTTTAAGGAATTGGCTCTCATGATTGTGGGAGCTGGCAATTCTGAAATTTGTAGGATAGATTGGCAGCCTAGAAACTCAGGCAGGAATTGATGTCGTATTGAGTCCAAAGTCTACAGGGCAGAACGAGCTGTCTGGAAACTCAGGCAGAGTCTGTATGCTGCAGTCTTGAAACAGAAAGAACGACATTCTTTCCTTTGAGACTTTCAACTGATTGGATGAAGCCCACCCACATTATAGAGGGAAATCTGCCTTCCTTAAAATCTACCAATTATAAATGTTAATAAATGTTAATCACAACTAAAAAATTCCTTCACAGCAACATCTAGACTGGCTTCTTATGAGTTTAAAATGTTTTAAACTTCATTTGCTTATGGATCCCACAGATGACAGCCAGCTTTTACCTGCACATGAGGGGCAGCACTGTCATCATGGTAGGGTTGCCACAGGCAGGCACCGGGCAAGTGATCAGGGCACACATTTACCATTCGTTGTGACAGTAGGATAGGCACCATATGCTGGGCACCATAGCCTAGCTAAGTTGACACATAAAATTAACCATCACACTAATTAAGAAAATTTTAGAAAATAAAAACTAACTAAAAACACATGTAATAAAGCCCTTTCAAATGATCTCTGCTAAATGTTTCAGTGTATATCCCTAGAGTCTTCCTCTTATGTTTATGTGTCTTTTCTTTTTCCTAAGTTAAGAATAAAGTGTTTATTCTATTTCATAAGTCTTTATTTATTTAAGAGTATATACACCTCAACTCATTGAAATTATTTATTTTTCAATCATATTTAATAACTTCAGTATAACCAGTTGAAGGGCTTGTTGGATGCTTAGGTTTTTAATTTTACGTGGACATTATATCTTTTTACATGTATCTTTTGAATATATTACTACATGTGCATTTGCTAGTTAAAAATATGCACGTTTTAAAACTTTTTGCATGCATGGCTAAATTGCCTTCTAGAAATGTACCAGTTTACATTCCCAATATCAGTATTCCAGAGGCCAGTTTCCTTCCCTACCTTTCAATATTAGGTGTTAGAATAAAAATATTCCAATCCGAAAGATAAAAAAGACCTTGCATTATTGTTTTAATTTGAATTTCTTTGATTTCTAATGGTGTTACATGAGTTTCTTATGTTTATTTATATTAGTAGTTCTTTGTGAATTGTCTACTTTGTCCAGTTTCTATGAAGATGCTTGCTGTTTTCGTATTATAAAAATTGTATGCCGTATGTATATACACACACAGTTATATATGGAATACATATATAACTATATGTATATTTTAGTTATATATGACATATATATGTATGTGTGTATATATATGTGTGTGTATAGATATATGCACACACAGTTGTATATGTGTGTGTATATATATATACGCACAGTTATATCTATATATGAGAAATGTATGGTATATATATGTGTGTGTATATATATGCCATACATTTATATATATGTGTATATACATACATGGCATATATATGTGTATATATATGAAGTTTATCAAACTGAAGTAAAAAACTCATCCATTTTTTCTGTTATGTTATACTTTTGACGTCATGCATTTCAAATTTTTTCTATCCCAGGATGGAACACCCTCTAGTGCCATTGTAGTTTATTTTCTTTTTGTAAGCCCTATAATTAAATTTGATGTGTGGTGTGAGGTAGGGATTATTTGTCAGTTTAATATTTTGTTTAAACTACAATTTTTCTATCTACTTCCATACCTGAGGGAGATGGCATGCAACAGACTGAAAATGCTAGAAAGAAGCAACTTTACAGGTTCATATCTGATTGACCCAATAAAGATCACAGTGTTTCTGCACCATTATTATTCTGTCTAAAAACAGAATTAAAGGTAATGGCAGTTGCCTCCAGCATCCAGGCATATGAATGCATGTGTATGTTTATGTGGATGTGTGTAGATATATGTGAGCATGAAAGAGAGTATGCCTATAAGATGATAATGAGGAATCTGAGAATCATTTTTAATATTAACTATGATCTTATTAGCTACAATTTTTTCAAGACTTGAGAATTTTTCTTTGTTGACAATACTTGCATCTTTAATCAGTAATCATGCTAGATCAAAAAGTACTAGACTACAGTATTTTAACTGCAGCAGTATGTGTTTATGTACAAGGGAAGAATATATCCATGGACAAGATACTGCCTCTAATTCATGGACATATTCTGCCACTGAGCAAATCTTGTTACCAGTGACTATGTTGACTTGGAAAGGTTATGACACACATCCCTAAGCACAGTGCTGTTTGTGACCCTATTGTAATTTTTACTATATTTATGTACCCCCATAGGAAATGTCTTCCATTTATTTTTTACAAAATGATAAGTTATTGGGTATAAGAAAGTGCAGTGACTAAGATAAATCTTACCCTATATAGTCTTATTTTTTTCCACTCATCTTAAGAATCCTCATCACGCTCATCATCAATTTTTCATCACTAAATATGGGACAAGAAGCAATGATCTGAAATTTCAAGTGAGCCATATTAAGAACTATGATTTTCATAATTGCCAGAAGTAAACAGGCTTAGTATTTTGTCAATATGTTTTATATATTTACCAATTCGTTTTAGATTGCTGTCTTTTTTTTTGAGATTTTTTTTTCAGAGTTATCTTGAAGTTTATTTTTAGTGTGGCAGAATTCCTTATTAATATTTGTGGGTTTTCATTATGCATTGCACTGTTTTACACTTGAAATTTTTAGGAGATATGGCTTAGCATTTTACATTTTATCAAGCTCCTCAGGATATTGATATAGCTATTCAGTTTCAGAGGAACTAGACTATTGCATTTGGCTTTAGAATTGGTATATTCAGAGAGATTTTCTCATGAAATATGAGAAGATAGGTTAAAGTGCCTAGCACAGAGCCAGGCACAGAGGAGGCATTGTACAAATGTGCATTACTTATTTTATCCGAGTATTAAGGGTAATTAGCAAACTGATGTGGACTTGGTCTGTTCCACATTTGTGGCTGTTTTTAAGGAAGCTTCCATTTAAATACATATATTTTACAGTGTATGTTTTGTATTACTAATCTCTATGAGCTTAACATTTGGAGGACAGTGTTTATTGACTTTTTAGTGTGAACAGCTCATCATTTTGTTAAAGACTGAATATTCTGAACAGTCCAGGAACATAAATATCCACAAGTACTACTTGCATTAGCTAACAGAATTGCCATATATTTGCACAGCTGTTAAATGGTTGTTTAAAAATTTTAAAAAAATACTTCAGGTGTATGCAATTATTCAAATTATGTAAATATTCAGAGGTTTATACCAAAATAAGAAGATGCCACCTTGTGGTACAAAAAAAAGATTTTTAAGTACATTTGTAATATGTGGTTGACAAATCTTTGGAATAACATGTGGTTGACAAACCTATTTGAGTAAATAGGAAAAGCCACTAAAATACTCATGCTCATGGCCAAGTGTTTTATTTTTATTTATTTTTATTACTTTTGAGATGGAGTTTCTCTCTTGTCACCCAGGCTGGAGCACAGTGGTGTGATCTCGGCTCACTGCAACCTCTGCTTCCCTGGTTCAAGCGATTCTCCTGCCTCAGCCTCCTGAGTAGCTGGGATAACAGGCACCTGCCACCATGCCCAATTAATTTTTGTATATTTGTATCTTTGTTTTTTTTTTTTTTTTTGTAAAATTGGAGTTTCACCATGTTGGCCAGGCTGGTCTCAAACTCTTGACCTTAGGTGATCTGCCTGCCTTGGCCTCCCAAGGTGCTGGGATTACAGGCATGAGCCACTGTGCCTGGACACTAAATGTTTTAATTCAGCAACTATGTCACAAATAGAAAGATCACAAGGGGAAAATTATGTGGGAGTGTGTTGTTTTATGAAAGCAGGGGTCTATTCAGTAGTATACAGTTGTTACAAAGGTATTACAATGGAACATTTCAAAGATGTTTAATGGAATATAATAAACTCACAACATGTATTTTAAAATTAAGATCATGGTGTATTTTCAAGAACGATTGCTACATTTTGTTCCTTTAGGTAAAGAGTAAAATTTTATTATGATTTCACTTTAATGAACATAATTTAAGACAATCTTTTACTTGGATAATGTCTATATATATTAAGATGATGTGTTGTTAAAAAGATAAAGATTACTTGAAATGAATTATGAACTATAGCATACACCTAGATGATGAGTAGATTTCTTACATCAGATTATGTTGGAACTTCTGAGAATGAGTCAATCTTGGAAATCATGTAGTTTGATATTTTATCTTTTATTGGCATGTAAACTGAGGCATAGAGATGTTAAATGACTCACCCAGGAACCCCCACTCCTCAGCAGTTTCCTTCCTTTATCCTGTGCTGCTGCTTCTTCCCCAAACTACATTTGAATTGGCCTCTTGTATTGAGAATCTTTGTTTTCCAGAAAAAGAATAGATGAGAATCCATTTCTCCCCTCTGAACTTTTCATTAAATGTTTATTCTGTTGCATTTCTCCATAAGCATTTTTATATTGCCATTTTCTCCTCTTATTAGAATACTTAATATAGTTCCAAATAGTACCTAATTGAAAACAGTTTATCATATCCCTTTTTATTTATTAGTATAATAGTATCCCTGCAATCTGGTGGCAGGAAAGTACTGCACTATTTTATTGTAATTTATCCCATTTTAAATGTTCATTTGGGTCTATGAAATTGCATAATACTTTTAATACTTTATAGAAATACACTTTCAGAGTATGTGTTGGAAAAAACACCTCAAATATCAGAATTGGCTTTGAAATTTTGCAGAAATAATATTGGGGGATATTCCAAATCCAAACTTAAATGAATGAATCGGCCTATCATTTCAAAGATTTTGAAAGGGTGGGCACCTGTATATGTACCAAGGAAATAAAAGATCATGTTTATAGACATTTATCCATGACAAGTGACAAAAGAAGTTACTGGCAGGCCTTGTTATAGAATCTCCAGAGCATTGTGAGTGGATTTATCAGGAAAAGTATCACACATAGACTTGTATCTATCTTATTTTTATTATTTTTCTTTTTTTACTTTTATTTTAGGTTCAGAGGGTACCTGTGCAGGTTTGTTACATGGATAAATTGTGTGTTGCTGAAATTTGGTGTAGGAATGATCCCATCACCCAGATAGCATACATAGTACCCAATAGGTAGTTTTTCAGCCCATGTCTCCCTCCCACCCTTTTCACTCCAGTAGTCCTCAGTGTCTGTTGTCTCCATCTTTGTGTCCATGCATACGCAATGTTTAGCGTCCACTTATGAGTGAGAACGTGTGGTATTTGATTTTCTTTTCCTGTGTTACTTTGCTTAGGATGACGGCTTTCAGCTGCACCCATGTTGCAGCAAAGGCCACAATCACATTCTTTTTATGGCTGTGTAGTATTCCATGGTGTATATGTACCATATTTTCTTTATCCAATCCACCATTGATGGGCATATAAGTTGATGCCATGTCTTTGTTATTGTGAATAGTGCTGCAGTGAACACACAAGTGCATGTGTCTTTTCGATAGAACAGTTTATTTTCTTTTGGGCATATACCCAATAGTAGGATTTCTGGGTTCAATGAAAGTTCTGTTTTGGCTGGGCATGATGGCTCACGCCTGTAATCCCAGCACCTTGGGAGGCCGAGGTGGGGGATCACGAGGTCAAGAGATCGAGACCATCCTGGCCAACATGGTGAAACTATGTCTCTACTAAAAATACAAAAACATTAGCTGGGTGTTGTGGCATGCACCTGTAGTCCCAGCTACTCAGGAGGCTGAGGCAGGAGAATCGCTTGAACCCAGGAGGTGGAGGTTGCAGTGAGCCGAGATTGCACCACTGCACTCCAGCCTGGTGGCAAAGCAAGACAAAAAAAAAAAGTTCTGTTTTAAGTTCTTTGAGTTATCTCCAAGCTCCTTTCCACAGTGGCTGAAATAATTTAAATTCCCATCAGCAGTGTCCAAGTATTCCCTTTTCTCCACAACCTCACCAACATCTGTTATTTTTTGACTTTTTAATAATATCCACTCTGACTGGTGTGAGGTGGTATTTCAATGTGGTTTAGTTGAATTATATTTAAATGAAGTCTTGAGGAATAAGAATAATTTAGATAATTAGGTGGTGCTGAGGTGGGTACTTTAGGCAGAAATGGTGTGGCCCATGTCTATTTCTCTTTGGGACATAGTGATTAAAATTTGTTTGGAGATGGAGGACCTTACATAAGGGTAAGGTTATTCAGGACAGGTGATGAATTAATTGTGTTTAGCTGTTTTCCATATGTAATGGAAAGCCATGAGTGACTTTTAGTTAAGAAAGTGTTATGAATGAACTAGCATTATGATTGAGGATTGTACACAAAAGTGTGGTTTTGAGAAAATAACATGAAATGAAATGAATGTGTGTGAATTTCTCTTAATTCAACAACTAATCTTTCTATTTCCAGATGTGCTTTGATTCACAAGTATGATAGAAGAAAATATTTTTATTACCTTTATTTGGTTAATCTTCCTTTCTTCATTTATTGACCAGAAATACGGCAATAGAAACTCTATACTCCCTTTGCAACAATTTATCTTTTCAACAGCACCATCCCTTAGGACAACTGTCACCTTCCAAGTGCAGATTTACTTAAAAGAAAAAAAGCCTAGGGGTGTGTTATGGTTTGAATTTGTTTCCAGAAAACGTGTGTTGGAAACTTAATCCACAATGCAACCGTGTTAAGAGGTGGGGCCTACTGGGAGGTTTTTAGGTCATTTGGGCTCCCACCCTCATGAGTGGATTAATGTTGGTGATAAAAGGGCTTAAGGATGTGAATTTGAGCTCTTGGTCTCCCTTACTCTTCTTTGCCCTTCCACCATGGGATGACAGCAAGAAAGTCCTTACCAGATGTCAGCCCCTTGATCTTGGTATTCTCAGCCTCCAGAACTGCAAGAAATAAATTTCTATTGTATACACGTTACTCAGTCTGTGAGTCTGTGGCATTCTAACATTACCAAACAGACTAAGACAGGGTGGTTGCACAAAAATGTGGTAGAGTACCCCATCATTTATATACTGTATAGGTGTTAGTAGGAGGTCAGTTAACTCAGTATAGCCCAGAATAGGCATCAAGAAGCTAAAGAAAACCTTTCTCAAAAATGTCTTTGTGTTAGGTGGAATAATGGCTCCTCAAAGATGTTTATGTTCTAATCCCACAGACCTGTGAATGTTAGGTTATATGGCAAAGGAGAATTAGGTTTGCAGTTGGAATTAAGACTGTGAGTCAGCTGACCTGAAAAAAGAGAAATTATAGTAGCATCTCTGGGCTAAGCATGTTAGCACTGGATTATCTGAGTGAGTCTAAAGTAACCATAAGGATCCTTAAAAGTGAAAGACAGAGACAGAAGAGAAGGTTGGGATGATAAAATGTCAGAAGGACTCAACCTACCATTGCTGGTTTTGAAGATGAAAAGGGGGGTGTTTGGTCTAAGACAAGAACGTGGGCCTCCTTTAAGAAGCTGGAAAAGGCTGAGTACGGTGGCTCAAGCCTGAAATCCCAGCTACCCAGGATGCTGAGGCAGGAGGATCACTTGAATTCAGGAGTTCAAAGCTGCAGTGCACTATGATTGCACCACTGCACTGCAGTGGAGTGACAGAGTCAGACCTTGATCTCAAAAAAAATAAAATAAAATAAAAAATAAAAAAAGCTGGGAAAAGGCATGACAAGGAAACAGTACTCTTTAGAAGCTTCTGAAAGGAATATTGCCCTCTTGCCCTACCTTGACTTTAGTCCAGTGAGATCTGCAACAGACTTCTCACCTACAAAACTGTAAAATAATACATTTTTGTTGTTTTAAGCCACTCAGTTTATGGTAATATGTCACAGCACCAGTAGCAAATAAATACTGCCCAGACCAAAGATCAAAGGATGAGAATGATCCTCCTCCTCCTCCTCATCTTATAGTTATTCTGTGGAGGACTGACTGTCTGTCAGGTACTCAACATAATCTCATCCAGTTCTTACTGCTACCTTGCTGGCAGGTATTATCTCTAGCTTGTAAATGATAAACAAATGCTGTTAGGAATTTAGAAAGAAATTCTCCCCAGAGCCTTGAAGTTTGTATGTGACAGAGATCAGGTTTAAACTGTTTCATCTGAGGACAAAGTCTCATCCTCTTTATTTCAGCAGGAGTAGTTGGGAGGCAGTAGAGCTTTGGGCCTAAGCAGGTTGGCTCTGGAGTCAGACTGCCTGGTTTGAATTCTTGCTCCTCAACTTGTTAGACTAGTGCCTAGGACATAGTAAATCCTCAGTACATCTTGGCTGTTATTATGATGAATTGTTGTTATTAGTATTATTATTATACTGCATAGATGGCACTATAAGAGTAGTCATTGTCTTAGGAAGGTGTTTGTTAAAGTAACTACTACAACATCCAGACTATTGAGCTTAAGTATAAACTTCTCAAACTTTGTTTTATCCTTTAATTTTAGCTTTTGAAATTTGTTGAAATGCCTCTTCAGTTCATTAAGCAGTGAACTTGAAACTCATTAATTCATGTATTTACCTGGCATGGTCTTTATTTGTAACTACTGGGAATGCTCTATTTTTGTCAACCCCTAATGATTGTTGGACAATATCTTGAAATACTTTTCAGTGATGGTTACTTTTTTGACGGGCCCTACCTTTGTGCAGTGAACTACTTTTTTTGGAAAGATGCTTGGATTTAGGAAAATAGGCATCTGAATGAACAGAATATAGTCCCTTGGGTGTAAGTGATGATCCTTTCATTCTACCGTTGTCAAGAGATGGCATTATGATTTCTCTGGACATCTATGCAACTTGCAGGCCCATTTTATCATTCATTGTCTTACAAATGAGCCCTGTTCCCTGTTTAACCAAGCCTCAACCACAGAAGGTGGGTAGCAAGCTGATAAATCTCTACCAAGGCACTGGGTCTTCAGACTGGTAATTTAATGGTAAATCACTATTCTGGTAATCCAAAAAGACAAAATTTCTGGTTGTCCCAATATTCTGATTTCAAGGCTATCATTCATCTTTGGCCCCAGACCAGTGCTGAAGTAAATGTATGCAGCCAATTCCAGTATGTACTGAGTCTAAGATTAAGCAAGCTCTTGACACCTGGAACCCTCAGATGTTAATCTCTTCTTAGTCAGTTTCCTGATCTTCTATTTGCTCTTCAACTCCCTTGGTTTCCCTGATATTCTTTTCTCCTTTTTCATTGTTCCTCTTTCACTTCTCATTCTTGGTTTCTTTTATGGACTCCACTTCTATAGTTCTCACATTAAAAGATAGCTTTATCTAGTTTTAAACTTCTACCCTCTACTCTTCTTGTTCTGTTCTCTCTTTCTGAATGCTTTTTCTGACTTGCATGCCAACAATTATTACCCCTGTTCTGATGACTCCCATCCCATTTTACTAGCTCCTAAATTCTTCCCTGATCTTCAGACTTATGAATCCAGTGGCCTGGCAACTGGGCATGTAGATGAATATTGAAATCATCTTTCCTGTATAAGCCTGGGTTTTCTGTCCTAGTTGTGGCATCATTATCCTACAACATTCAAATAAAAATCAACTGTTTTTTCCCATTTTGGTGTACTGTAATGTGTTTCTTGAATCTCCTTTCTCTCCATCTTTATTGTAGTTGTCCTGATTCAGGTCCACGTATTTGTCATCTGAATATTAATTTTGTTTTGATCATTTTAATGTATCATTATAAATTTTATCATTAAATATATCCATCATGCTTTCTATTTTTTAATTTCATCCATTGCTTTAATGCTTAGGTGGTACTAATCTACCATGAAATAAGTTAAATATTCATATAGATTTCCCTCTAGATTATTATGGTTTCCTTTTTTATTAATTATTAATGCTCTATAGTTTCTTTTCTTTTTCATGTTAAATGTTCTTTCATTTTATTATCATTACTTATTTAAGGTTTGGATACTTGAATTTTTCTTGATTGAGTTTCTTGAATGTTTACTCCAATAATTTTTGCAAGAACTAGTTCTTACAATTATTAATTTTAGTATATTTTTATTTTTTAAAACATTTTTACTTATTTCTGCTTTCATTTTTAATAGTGTCTTTTTTTTCTGATTTTCCTAAGTTTTCTTTGTTGATAGCATTTAGGATATGAATTTGCCTCCAGGTTACAGCTTTTTAAGCAACATGTGTTATAGTATGCAGTACTTTAAAAATATTCACATTTTATATATGAAGAATTTCACATGTATGTAATGTAAGCAGAATAGTTTAATCACCCCCCAGGTACCTATCACCAAACTTCAACAATTATCAACATTTTGCCATACTTATTCCCCCATGCCCCCATTTTTTTTGCAGTATTCTAAAGCAAATCCTAGATATTGTGAAATACAGTAATATTTATTTATATTTTTAATTTTGAGTTTCCTACTATTAGAAAAAGTTTAGATTATATATGTGTGTAAGTATTTGCACGTTTATGTACTCATATGTATATACGTGTATTTGTGTGTATATATACAGACACTCTGATACACATGCACAAACATTTTCAAGTAATTGGTGAATCTTTTAAGCTTGATTAAAATATTTGCAGTTTCAGGGAATGTAGTCAGATAATTTGATCTGCATTATTTCTGCTTCTCCTAATAAACTTCGTTCTTCTTATAGATCATTATCTCACCAATTTGACAAACTATGTGTTCTTCAAATGCAAGGAAAATCTGCTTTTAGAGTTGGAAGCACAATATATTTTATCAACTATGCTAGTCAAATTTCCATGCTACCATTATCTTAATTATAATAATCCAAATCTCCATGTTGTCAAATTCGTCATGTTCTGTCCAAAGCTGGGAACATTGTATTAAAATCTATTATGACAACGTTTTCATTTTTATCTGCCTGCCAATTTTTGCTTAATATATTTGGATGTTATATTATTTGACTCATAAAGGTTCATGGCTGATATATCTTTTATGAAACTTTTATCAATATAAAACAACTCTCTTTTATTCTATTTTATGCTTTTTATCTTGAAGCCTACAGTGTCCAAAGTTAACACTGTCACTTTTACTTAAATTTAATTCGTGCTCTCTAGATTCCTCCTCTCCGGGCAGGGCATCTCTGAAAGAAAGGCAGCAGCCCCAGGCAGGGCCTTATAGATAAAACTCCCATCTCCTTGGGACACAGCACCTGGGGGGAGGGACAGCTGTGGGCGCAGCTTCAGCAGACTTAAATATTCCTGTCTGCTGACTCTGAAGAGAGCAGCAGATCTCCCAGCACGGTGCTCAAACTCTGCTAAGGGACAGACTGCCTCCTCAAGTGGGTCCCTGACCCCCGTGCTTCCTGACTAGGAGACACCTCCCAGCAGGGGTTAACAGACACCTCATACAGGAGAGCTCTGGCTGGCATCTGGCAGGTGCCCCTCTGGGAGAAACTTTCCAGAGAAAGAAACAGGCAGCAATCTCTGTTGTTCTGCAGCCTCTGCTGGTGGTACCCAGGTAAACAGGGTCTGGAGTGGACCCCAGCAAACTCCAGCAGACCTGCAGCAGAGGGGCCTGACTGTTAGAAGGAAAACTAACCAAACAGAAAGGAATAACATCAACATCAACAAAAAGGACATCCCCACAAAAACTCCATCTGAAGGTCACCAACATCAAAGACCAAAGGTAGATAAATCCATGAAGACGAGGAAAAGCCAGTGCAAAAAAGCTGAAGATTCCAAAACCAGAATGCTTATTCTCCTCCAAAGGATCACAACTCCTTGCCGGCAAGGGAAGAAAACTGGACAGAGAATGAGTTTGATGAATTGGCAGAAGTAGGCTTCAGAAGGTGGGTAATGACAAACTCCTCTGAGCTAAAGGAGCATATTCTAATCCAATGTAGGGAAGCTAAAAACCTTGAAAAAAGGTTAGAGGAATTGCTAACTAAAATAACCAGTTTAGAGAAGAATATAAATGACCTGACGAAGCTGAAAAATACAGCATGAGAACTTCATGAAACGTACACAAGTATCAATAGCTGAATTGATCAACTGGAAGAAAGGATATCAGAGATTGAAGATCAACTTAATGAAATAAAGCATGAAGACAAGATTAGAGAAAAAAGATGAAAAGGAATGAACAAAGCCTCCAGGAAATATGGTACTATGTGAAAAGACTAAACCTATGTTTGATTGGTGTACCTTAAAGTGATGGGGAGAATGGAACCAAGTTGAAAAACACTCCTCAGGATGTTAACCAGGAGAACTTCCCCAACCTGGCAAGACAGGCCAACATTCAAATTTAGGAAATACAGAGAACACCACAAAGATACTCCTTTAGAAAAGCAACCCCAAGACACATAATCATCAGATTCACCAAAGTTGAAATGAAGGAAAAAATGTTAAGGGCAGCCAGAGAGAAAGGTTGGGTTTCCCACAAAAGGAAGCCCATCAGACTAACAGTGGTTTTCTCTGCAGAAACCCTACAAGCCAGAAGAGAGTGAGGGCCAATACTCAACATTATTAAAGAAAAGAATTTTCAACCCAGAATTTCATATCCAGTCAAACTAAGGTTCATAAGCAAAGGAGAAATAAAATTCTTTACAGACAAGCAAATTTGAGAGATTTTGTCACCACCAGGCCTGCCTTACAAGAGCTTCTGAAGGAAGCACTAAATATGGAAAGGAAAAGCTGATACCAGCCACTGCAAAAACATACCAAATTATGAAGACCATCGACACCATGAAGAAACTGCATCAACTAAGAGGCAAAATAATGAGCTAGCATCATAATGACAGGATCAAATTGACACATAACAATATTAACCTTAAAGGAAAATGGGCTAAATGCCCCAATTAAAAGACACAGACTGGCAAATTGGATAAACAGTCAAGACCCACTGGTGTTGCTGTATTCAGGAGACTCATCTCATATTCAGAGACACACATAAGCTCAAAATAAAGGGATGGAGGAATATTTACCAAGCAAATGGAAAGCAAAAAAAAAAAAAAAAAAAAAAAGCGGGATTGCAATCCTAGTCTCTGATAAAGCAGACTTTAAACCAACAAAGACAAAAAAAGAGAAAAAAGGGCATTACATAATCGTTAAGGGATCAACACAACAAGAAGAGCTAACTATCCTAAATATACAGGTAACCAATACAGTAGCACGCAGATTCATAAAGTTCTTAGAGACATACAAAGAGACCTAGACTCCCACACAATAATAGTGGGAGACTTTAACATCCCACTGTCAATATTAGACAGATCAACGAGACAGAAAATTAACAAGAACATTCAGGACTTGAACTCAGCTCTGGACCAAATGGACCTAATAGACATCTACAGAAAACTCCACCCCAAATCAATGGAATATATGTTCTTCTCAGTTCCACATTGCACTTATTCTAAAACTGACCACACAATGGGAAGTAACACACTCCTCAGCAAATGCAAAATAACAGAAATCATAACAGTCTCTCAGACCACAGTGCAATCAAATTAGAACTCAGGATCAAGAAACTCACCCAAAACTGCACAACTGCATGGAAACTGAACAACCTGTTCCTGAATGACTGCTGGGTAAATAACAAAATTAAGGCATAAATAAGTTCTTTGAAACCAATGAGAACAAAGACACAATGTACCTGAATCTCTGGGACACAGCTAAAGCAGTGTTTAGAGGGAAATTTATAGCACTGAATGCCCACAGGAGAAAGTGGGAAAGATCTAAAATAGACACCCTAACATCACAATTAAAAGAACTAGAGAAGCAAGAGCAAACAAATTCAAAAGCTAGCAGAAGACACGAAATAACTAAGATAAGAGCAGAACTGAAGGAGATAGAGACACAAAAAACCCTTCAATAAATCCGTGAATCCAGGAGCTGGTTTTTTTAAAAGATTAACAAAATTGGTAGACCACTAGCCAGACCAATAAAGAAGAAAAGAGAGAAGAATCAAATAGACACAATAAAAAATGATAAAGGAGATCACTACTGATCCCACAGAAATACAAACGACCATCAGAGAATACTATAAACACCTCTGTGCAAATAAACTAAAAAATCTAGAAGAAATGGATAAATTCCTGGACACATACATCTTCCCAAGACTAAACCAGGAAGAAGTCGAATCCCTGAATACACCAATAACAAGTTTTGAAATTGAAGCAATAATTAATAGCCTACCAACCATAAAAAGTCCAGGACCAGAGAGATTCAGAGCTGAATTCTACCAGAGGTACAAAGAGGAGCTGGTACTATTTCTTCTGAAACTATTCCAAACAATTGAAAAAGAGGGACTCCTCCCTAACTCATTTTATGAGGCCAGCATCATCCTGATACCAAACCGTGGCAGAAACACAACACAAAAAGAAAATTTCGGGTCAATATCCCTGATGAACATCAATGCGAAAATCCTCAATAAAATACTGGCAAACCAAATTCAGCAGCACATTAAAGCTTATCCATCATGATCAAGTTGGCTTCAACCCTGGAATGCAAGACTGGTTCAACATACACAAATCAATAAATGTAATCCATCACATAAACAGAACCAATGACAAAACCCACATGATGCAGAAAAGGCCTTCAATAAAATTCAACACCCCTTCATGCTAAAAACTCTCAATAAACCAGGTATTGATGGAACATATCTAAAAATAACAAGAGCTATTTATGACAAACCCACAGCCAATATCATACTGAGTGGGCAAAAGATGGAAGCATTCCCTTTGAAAACTAGCACAAGCGAAGGATGCCCTGTCTCACCACTCCTATTCAACATAGTATTGGAAGTTCTGGCCAGGGCAATCAGGCAAGAGAAAGAAGCGTATTCAAATAGGAAGAGAGGAAGTCAAATTGTCTCTGTTTGCAGATGACATGATTTTATATTTAGAAAACTATCTTCTCAGCCCAAAATCTCCTTAAGCTGATAAGCAACTTCAACAAAGTCTCAGGATACAAAATTAATGTGCAAAAATCACAAGCATTCCTATACACCAATAATAGGCAAATAGCGAGCCGAATCATGAGTGAACTCCCATTCACATAAATACCTCCCATTCACATAAAATACCTAGGAATACAACTTGCAAGAGATGTGAAGGACCTCTGCAAGGAGAACTACAAACCACTGCTCAAGGAAGTAAGAGAGGACACAAATAAATGGAAAAACATTCCATGCTCATGGCTAGGAAGGATCAATATCGTGAAAATGGCCATACTGCCCAAAATAATTTATAGATTCAGTGCCATCCCCATCAAGCTACCACTGACTTTCTTCACAGAATTAGAAAAAACTACTTTAAATTTCATCTGGAACCAAAAAACAGCCTGTATAGCCAAGACAATCCTCAGCAAAAAGAACAAAGCTGGAGGCATCATGCTACCTGACTTCAAACTATACTAGAAGGCTGCAGTAACCAAAACAGTGTGGTACTGGTACCAAAACAGATATATAGACCAATGGAACAGAACAGAGGCCTCAGAAATAATACCACATATCCACAAGCATCTGATCTTTGACAAACCTGACCAAAACAAGCAATGGGGAAAGGATTCCCTATTTAATAAATGGCATTGGGAAAACTGGCTAGCCATATGCAGAAAACTGAAACTGGACCCCTTCCTTACACCTTATACAAAAATTAACTCAAGATGTTTTAAAGACTTAAATGTAAGACCTAAAACCATAAAAACCCTAGAAGAAAACCTAGGCAATACCATTCAGGACATAGGCATGGGCAAAGACTTCATGACTAAAACAGCAGAAGCAATGGCAACAAAACCAAAAATTGACAAATGGGATCCAATTAAACTAAAGAGCTTCTGCACAGCAAAAGAAACTATCAGAGTGAACAGGCCATCTACAGAATGGGAGAAAAATTTTGTAATCTATCCATCTGACAAAGAGCTAATATCCTGAATCTACAAAGAACTTAAATTTATAAGAAAAAAACAACCCCATCAAAAAGTGGGCAAAGTATATGAACAAGCACTTCTTAAAAGAAGACATTTATGCGGCCAAAAAACATATGAAAAAAAGCTCATCATCACTGGTCATTAGAGAAATGCAAATCAAAACCACAATGAGATACCATCTCACGTCAGTTAGAATGGCAATCATTAAAAAAAATCAGGAAACAACAGATGCTGGAGAGGATTTGGAGAAATAGGAATGCTTTTACACTGTCGTTGGACAGGTAAATTAGTTCAACCACTGTGGAAGACAGTGTGGTAATTTCTCAAGAATCTAGAACCAGAAATCCTATTTGACCCAGCAATCCCATTACTGGGTATATACCCAAAGGATTATAAATCATTCTACTGTAAAGATACATGCACACGTATGTTTATTGGGGCACTATTCGCAATAGCAATAACAAAGACTTGGAACCAACCCAAATGCCTATCAATGATAGACTGGATAAAGAAAATGTGGCACATATACAACAATGGAATACTATGCAGCCATAAAAAAGGATGAGTTCATATCCTTTGCAGGGACATGGATGAAGCGGGAAACCATAATTCTCAACAAACTAACACAGGAACAGAATTCGAAACACCACATGTTCTCACTCATAAGTGGGAGTTGAACTATGAAAACACATGGACACAGGGAGGGGTACATCACACATTGGGCCTTGTCAGGGGGTGGGGGGCTAGGGCAAGGATAGCATTAGGAGAAATACCTAATGTAGATGACAGGTTGATGGGTGCAGCAAAGCACCATGGCACGTGTATACCTATGTAACAATCGTGGGCATTCTGCACGTTTCCCGTAACTTAAAGTATAAAAAAATTAATTTGTACTTGGTTGAGAAATCTCTAGTCATTCTTTCATTTTAAATATGTATGTGCACTTTTAAATTAGAGATATTATAGTAGCAGCACATTGAATGTGTCTTTTTACTCAATCTTCTGGTAGACTTCCTGCTATTTCTGAGTTTTTCAAAACTGATGTTTGAGTTTCTCTCTTTTCCTTGTGTGTATTTATCTCCCTTTTATGTTTTATTTCTTTTCCTTCAATTTTTGTATTTTTTTATTTTTTGCTACCTTTGTTTTGGTGATTGTTTTTGAATGGTCTATGCTTTCATGTTTTCTATTGATTAGGAAAGTAAGAATCTGAATATTTATTCCACTCACTTTCCAAAATATCCAGCCTCTATTTTTTTATATGAAAGTTAAGAAACAATAACTTTTGTTTATTCACAAGGAACGTGTTGACATTCCCTGCTCCCAAACCTCCCAGTCCCTCTTATTTATATGAAAAGTGGTGCTGGACTCAGAATCAGCTTGATATTATTAAATTATTTTTGCTTCAGATCTATTCTTTTACAAGATTTATTTTTGACATTTGAAATTAGATTTGAAAATGTATTTATGATTGGTATTTAGGCCTAATACTTATGTTTATTTATTTCAGGGTTCATCGCTAAGATTTATATTCTAACTTTCCAAAATTTAAATTTGCAAATTAAATTTTAATTTGAGTATTGGTAGTCTTTTCTTTCCAATCTATTTTCCTTTCACCTCAGATTGTTCTTTCTTTATGACATCTTGAGGATGCCCAAGAGTTTTCTAAAGTTGTTTTCCTGATTCCTGTAAACCAAGAAATATCGAAAACTTCTAAATGGTACTCTTTGCTTATAGCCATATGTAACCACAGGTCTCTTGTTTATTTACATTCACTCAAATAACAACTTTTTCCAATTCATTGTTGTTAATTTGTCCTCCTTGCACCTTTTCCCACATACTATTGGGTAAGTTGATGTGTTCACCTTCCTTTCTAATTTCCAGTGACCAGGGATCATTTACATACTGTGGTCTTGCATTACTGAGATGAAATCTTCCACCACTCCCACCACCTACTACAAGAGATGGAATTAATTGAAACCACAGCCTTCAAGAGACATTTGGAGCAATACTCTTCCAGTTCTTTCTTCCACATTTTATTTGTGGGTACAGCGTCTCCCAGGATGTAGTGTGCTGTAATTATTCTTCCACCCTTTTATTTTCTGGGAGTTTCTCTATCTGAATAGCACAGAAATATTAGTGGATAGGAAGGGAATATAATATTCTATCCATCTGAAAATTAACACCCATGTTGAACAGAATCCCTGTTCAGTTTCCTGTTTACTACAGGGTCCAAATCTCTGAGCTGAGCTGTGCAGCAGATAATAGGAGAAGAAAAAAAGATACCTGCTCCTCTTTCAAGGACGTGGACTTTTCTGTTTTGTGAAGTGATACTTGGATAGGCTACTGGATATTTTCTCATTCTTGACTCATCAACCTTATAATTGGTCTAAGTTTTTCCCAAATTTGTAGCTCTGGATTTCCTGTCACTCCTAGTTTTCTGTGTTAAAGTTTTCCATTTTGATATGTATGATATTGACAACTGGGAGAGGCAGTGCCAGGGGATGGTAGCCAGATGCCATTTTGTACCAGAAGTCTTTTATTATCTACATTTAATGGTTATAAATAATGAATGCCTTTGTTGGGAGTACTTTCATTTACTCATTCCAACAAACTCTTAGACCAATTTTCCTTGAGATCAATTAAATTCAATCCCTCCTGTATGCCAGACTTTAAAAAAAAATGCCCAATACTAAGTAGAATAAAAAATGTCTTTTGCTTCAGAGTAGTATGATTAGGACTATAACAGAGTTAGGTTGAAAGGTCTATAGTACACCAGAGTCAAGACTACGTTTGTCCTTGGGAAATTGGAAAGGCTACTGGAGAATATGAAACTTCAGTGAATCTTGGGGTATCACTGGATATTTAGAAGCTGGGTTGAGGGGCCAGGGGATCCTTGGCAGAAAGAAAAGCATAGTGACATGAGAGTGCATCATGAGATCAGGAAGTCGTGATAGGTTGTAGGCAATTAAGCTGAAGAGGTTTATGAGGCCCTTATTTGTGTGGATAGTGGACAGGTGCTGGGAATGATGGATGGCAGGAAGATCTGATACTAGAGCAGTTAAAATTATCTAGGCAAGTGAGATGGGGAAATGAAGTCAAACAGCAGCAGCAGGGATGGAGGGAAAGTGACAAGTTTATGAGTCTAAACTGGAGAGAGAGAGGATGAGGGAAGAAGAATGCAGAATTTGAAGATTGTTTGGTTCTTCTGGTCTTCCAATTATGTTCAAGTATATGTGAGATGCAATGGTCAAAGTAATAGGTACATAATAAATAAACCATTTCTGTTTTCAGCATCTGTAGATCAAACTTTAGCCTGCCTTAGTTTATCATTCGTGTGTTTAGACTATGATCAAATAAATATATTCATTTTCACACTCTATTTTTAGTGGTACTAATATATTTTTTGTGACGCAAAATAGTCACATTCCTAGTGATGGGAAAACTAATTCATAAATGGATTTGGCATAAATCTTGAGGAATCCCTGAGAGATCTGGTTGGATAATGAGTCCTATTTTTGATTTTCAATCAAATATTCTTTCCACTAGAATTATCTGCTTGCTTGCTCAAAAAGAGTCAACTAACTATCTGAAAACTAATGATAATTTGCAAGTTACAAGAAAGCCATTTTCTACCTTTGTTATACTTGTAATAAATCCTAGGTCCAATGAATATGTTTTTAAATATGTTTCAAATAGGTATTACTAAAGTAAACCATAATAGAGACAAAATAGAATTATTTCCCTCAAGTTTTTGGGAAAGTAATATTCTGTTCAGAGAATCAAATGGCATTATCCAAATGAAAGTATTATTTATCCCTCAAAGGAATTTCCACCTATTACTCACAATTTAGTTAGGTAGATTTGCTTCTC
This sequence comes from Pan troglodytes, assembly GCF_028858775.2. Lineage (NCBI taxonomy): Eukaryota > Metazoa > Chordata > Mammalia > Primates > Hominidae > Pan > Pan troglodytes. Next base: position 63,991,788 of record NC_072410.2, on the reverse strand, counting down.
ATGTTTGAGTTTCTTTTCCAAAATCATTTATCTTTTATTCAGTTGAAAAATACATATATATTCTTAAGCGGTATTATTGAGAAGTTTTCCACTAATGGGAGAGTAAAGAATAAAACAAAAAAATTAATACACGCTAGAATTGCTCAAACAACTTCAAGTACCCATCTTATAAACCCATAATACATTTATAGGTTTTTGAAATTGAGAAAGAAATCTCCATTTGCTCTAGTCAAATAATTTTTAGAGGTGCTAGAAATCATATATACATATATGTATGTATATATGTACCAGATTTAATAACTTGGCATGCATTACAAGAAATAACATTTTTCTCACATTCTTACTTTAAGGTAAAGATTTTTTAAAAAATACTTTAGTGAATTGAGATAGTCACTCTAGAAATTAATGCTAAAATGTTTAGTGATGCACTTGTACTAATTTAAAAACATAACTTGTTAACCATTATATAGTATTTGTTTCCAAACATTTAAAAAACTCTAATAAAGATTCTAACACAATTGTAATCAGCTACAATCAATATGCAGGAGCTGGTTTTCATTTTCCACTTTGCACTGAGAGGCAGTTCTTAAAGTGCTGAAGACCTAGCTGTACTTGAAAATGGCTGAGATTTACTTGTGCTTAGATCTCTTATATTCCTCCTCAACTTTCAAGACATGCTTTCATTTGATAAGGATGCTTTGGAATCTGAATTTTAACATGTAGCTGTGATGCATTTCAGCATGCAAATATACACACTGTATATTATTTTGCTTTTACAGTAATTATTTTCATTTATGAAATTCTAAATTCGATGTTAAATATTGAATATTTTGGTTAAGTGACAGCTTGTGCTAGCTTTAGGATATTCCTGCTTGATAATTATTCATGAGAAGAACAGCTGAAAACAAACTAGTTATACACCTTGGCAAATTACTGTGATTGTAATTCTGTGAAATTTCCCCATGGCCATGTGACTTTATTATAAGTACTCTAACAGTGCAGATGTCCAGAATGTTGTCGTTGTCACAAATGTTATTCCTATATTCAAAGTTTTTGAATTACTCTTTACTGCTTCAGAGAAAACGTGACAAAGGAGATGAGACATGCAATATGTATGATAGAACATATGCAGCTCTCTTCAGTGCCTGTCCTCCCTTGGTTTGGAGTGGGCATGGTGCTTACATCCCTTATTCCTGCAAAATAAGGAAGCAGTGGCATTTTTGTGAAATGTAGATATGATGAAAACATTTCCTATTAAATGTTAAGAAAAAAGTAGCCCCAATTTATCATTCGTCAAAAAATTTCTGTCGAAAATCAAATGTTATTTCCCTACTCTCCTTCTCCCTTTCAGTTCCTTCCCCATATGGTTCCTGAAATGTTCCTCCATTTAAATGGATTTTAAAGCTCATTCCTTATAGTTCCTAGAGCATTCATTGCTTTTGAGAAAAAAAGAAAAACATTTTAGCATGTGCTATTTTTGTTATTCTAATTAGCAAAAACAGCTGGTCCTGTGCAGCTCAGACTGTAGTCTTTTTCAACACATTGTTCAGATTTTTTTTCTTCTTCTTCTGTCAAGCTACAGGCTACCACCTCTCCTCTTCCCACACAAATCAACCCCCAAAACACCTGCACACACAACCTTAAATATCACCTACATCTGCCATGAAAGGAAAAGGGAAACAGCCTCCCCTTCCTGGTGGCTGGGCAGGGCACGTGTATCAAATTATACAGAAGGTGAACTAAAGTCATTCTTAAGGTTCTCACTACTTCACTGATTTTCCATTCACCCAGCATATGTTTCTGTTGTCTCAAAAAGTGCATCTATCTTATAGTTTTTTGTTTTCTTTCTTTTTTCTCAACCCCCTCTGGCACATAGGAGTAGCCTCTTGCAGAATCAGAGATTGAAAAATTGGATAATCAAACCTTACTCACAATTTGGTATCTATCAAAGGCATGTGACTGCCAATGATCATTGGAGCTGATCAAAGTCACACTCTGTTACCATGGCAACGAATCCCCATCTTGTTTATGTGGAGGGGTACGCACCACAGGAGAATAATGTTGAGACGAATTAAATTTGTGTTGTTGAGAAATTAACATGTGGGATGTTTAGGGGTGAGTTGAATGGGTGTTTATCAGTGTGCTTTTTTTTTTTTGGAAATGGAGGTGGTGGGGACAAAACATGACATATAGAGGGTGTCATTATAAAAGAATCCAGTAAAACACTGAAATGTTCCAAAAGTGCATTTTTAGATGGGATCCAGATATGAGGAAATAGTCTTTATTTGGTTTTGTCACTGACATATTTCATGAGCTTGTCTTTCCAAGCTCTTCAGCTATTCTTCCCTTTTCCAAATTTAAAAAGGATTGCAATGGCGTGTGTCTTTCAAGTTTTATATTTGTTTATTTATTGAGCTGGAAACAATTCTTAATCTTGTACCATTAATCTTTTAGGGAAGATGTAGTATGACTAGTATATTTTAATTTTCAGTGATTTGAGACCTCCCCTAGCCAAATTTTGGGTTTGCATAAAGCTCTTTGTGTTTTTAGTTTATAAGATATTATCTGATCATGAGGGTTATAAGTCATTACACAATTTTCCAATGATTTTTTTGGCACCTTTTAATGTTTTAAATTTTTCAGAATAAATTAGAGTATCTTCTTCAAAGGAAATACAATACACATGGGATATTTTAACTTTTTGTCATGTTCAAATACTAGCTCTCCTTGCCACGTCCCCCATTCTTTATCTAGGCACTGTTTTCCTGCTATTTTATCTCTCTTATCCTTCCACGTCATTCACCATCCATGTCAAATGCTTGCACTATAACCTCTATCCAATATGGAACTATCATTTTCCTCTTCTCCAGCAGCCACCAGGAATCATTGACTCATATTTTCTGAAATAAACAAGACTATCATATGTCCAAATATTAGTTCCCATTGCACTTGTTATTTTAGCCTTCTATCTTTTTATACTTCTCTTATTATTATTCAAAATACGAGTTCCACAAATATTTGAAGTGACTGCCTCTTTCAAGACTGTGCTGTCATGTAAGATATGATCCCATTCTGGGAGTTTGAAATCTTGTGAGAAAGAGGGAGAAACCAACACTCACTGACAGTCTCCTATGTGTCAGTGCCCCTGCACAGCACTTGATGCATTTGTAGCTTGTTCAATCTTTACATACACTAGAGGAGGTGAGTAATACCCTCATTATTCAAGTGAAGAAACTAAGTCATGGGGAGGTTAAGCAACTTGCTTGAGAACATGAAATGGAAGTCCACCCCTAATATTTGAAGTGCTTTATTTCAAGATTCTTGTTACTTTGTTTGCTTTTTCTAGGCTACATTGGGTGATAAAACATATACACATAAATACCATACAAGATGCAGCGAAATGAGTGTTACGTGAATGTCAATGGCAATATCTTCTTCAGAAGTGAAAGATGAGGAATAAATTCCTTCTAACCAGAATGTCAGGAATTAATTCTGAGGAGGAGGTAGCATTAGACAAGGCTGTGAGAAGGGTGGCACTTATTAGGTAAAGATGGAACCTAGAGGTGAGGCTGAATGACTTGCCCTCTGTCACCTAGGTTGATCACAGATGCTTATAATATTGGTGCGTAGGCCATTTAGGATGTATGCTCAATACAAACAGATGAAATCTTTGTTTTTCATTTTTGTATCTATCTTGGCCAGTACATTTAAAATGTTCATTTATGTTTTCCAGGAGGAGGCTTGCTGCTTTCTTTTTAATACCTGAATTACTTATCAAAAATAGCTATCCTAGAATGGGATATGATGGATGATATATTTATCTTTTATTAATCTATAAGGCCCTAAGGACCCATAACCTTTGTTAGTCAAATTAAATTAAATCAATGAAGAACTAGTACAACCAGCCTTATATAATTTTCTATTGCATATGCTAATCAAGGGTGGTGATAAATTCAGACAGAACCTATTAACCACTGCTTTACTGTTTACTTCAACCCTTTCTCCTACCAAGTTGTGATGACCTACTAACATTGAGGCAATGAGTCTTGTTTCAGATTGCTGGAAGTGTTGTTAAAAACAAAGAGAGGGGTCAGGAAATAGAAAATATGCCAAATTATCTATTGGAGAGGATTAGCCAGGAACCAAGGGATAATAGGTTTCTATACCATTCTCTTAGTTGTGTACCTATTATAAGGCAATGGTCTTGTACTTTCTCAGTTCCTCATCCCTATACTGAGAATGATGATACTGCTCTCGTCACTAAAGTTATTAGCAAACAAGTGTTAAGTACTTCCTATGTCATTTTAAAATGGATGCATATTAATTTACTACAACAGCTTTATGGAGAAGGTAAGTTTCATAATGAAACTATCTTGTCACCCAAAGAGGTCCTATCTGTGTTTATCTTCTTAGAAAAGCAAAAGGCTGCACACTTCCTGTTGTCCTCTCCAATGGCAGTGAGTCAAGGCCTCTCTTGGAGAGCTTTGTGGCTATAGAACCTTCTATCATCAAGGTGGGAACCTGTGAGCAGCAGAGTGCTTCCACACTGACCCTTTCTTGAAGAGGAAGATTCTTTTAGCCCGAGACTTCAGGCAAAATACATTTGGAAAAAAATGTTTTTGAAGTATATTCTTGGAGGCTTCTTCCCCGCACCCCCTTCTGAGTGTCTGAGAAATACAGGCAAAGCTGCTAAATTTAGAGGACAAAATTTTTTTACCCAAAAGTATTAAATAATTTTTCTATTTGCTGGCAAAATGTGTTTAAACCATTTAATTCATTTATTTGGTTTAAGAGGAAAAGAAAATGTGGTCAGTGCCTTCCAGGAAGTGAGTTACTCAGCTGCAAACAGTGCCTGCATTGTTGTTATGGCTGACAGGTTATCCTACTGGTGAGAAAAGGTTTTCCCACCACATTCCAAACCACCACCATCTGAGTATTTTCAGGCTGCTTCAACCTTATCTAAAGAAGCCAGAAGAATGTCTCCTACTGCTTCAGTTTACAACTTGATGCAGACATTGGGGAATTTTGAAAACTTTCCCATCAAAATCTACAAGAGGCTGTTGTCAGGGTGAGCTGTTTAAAGATCACAGCTATTGGGTAACTGGTTAACATTGTCCCTGCCCAATACCCCACCCACTGCCCCCAGAAGAGCTTTGTAGGCTTTCGAGGTTTCAAAATGGGCCTTTAGGCTGGAAGGCAAAGTGAGGGGGATTCAGGAGCAGAGAGCTCTAGCTCAGCTTCCCTGTGTGCCATTGTGCTTGTTGGGTAAGCAGGGGTTTAATGATAAAGTCATGAACTTAGCATACGTTTTCTCCTCTGTATTGTTCCTTTCTGCAGTGTTGTCTAATTAACAAGGGCATAAGACCCTTCTCTCATCGTACCAGGAGATCTGCCACAAATTTCAGCTTAATCAACTTTCACTGACTTGGTGCACATCCAAAGAGTATTGGGGCTTCAGTAATTGCTCAATTATTAAAGAATTGTTAAAAAGGTTTGTGTGGAAATGGAGTTTTCTGAAATACATTTGTATCATCAGAATCTAAGCTTATGTTCTTGGGTAATTCTGTCTTCTCTTAAGTTTCTGAGTGGCTTTTTCACCCAGTGCTATTTTTATCCAGCATAGAGGAACAAATTCATAAAAGAAATCTCAATTTGTTAAAGCCTGATATTATGCGTGTAATGACTGGATTCTACAATGAACTGACTTTTGAATTTTAGTGAGTGGTAAATGAACGGATTGGAAGCCGTTGCTTTTAGAAATGGGCTCCTTCTGTTCCTTTATTCTAAATTTCATACTAGAAGGAAAGTTATTTTGCAGGTATAGTCCTTTTGCCTGGAGGTTGATTTTAATTTACTTGAAATGGTAGTTTCTTTTCCCTCTTTCCATTAAAGCTTTCTTTCTGTTCAAGTCTAGAGCATTGAAAAACTGTAGCAAGTATTTAGATCCTTTGTGATGTACAGGTTTTATGTATATAGTCAACCTGTAGTCGGCCAGCAAGTATTTCCCTTCCCAGGCATGGAGAAATATTGTCTAAAAGTAAATGAAAACATCAGTGAGGGCTTAATGAATTTCATGAAGCCTTGGGAAAACAACAGACCACAGATGACTTTCCTCTTCTCTCCTCTTTTACTTTTTCTTGAATGCAAGAAACCAGATAAAATATTAGACTTATCAGAGCGTAAATAGAAGATTCTGTTTTGATTAATCCTGGTAACAAATTAGAACAGAAAGACTGACACAAATAGACTAAAAAAAGAAAATAAAAGAATGAAAAAAACCCCACTTATTTTAACCTTACTCTACAAACCATCTAGAGATGGCACCTGCTCCAGTTGTTCACTGTAGGAGTTGGAAGTTGAGAGGTTAACTTCTTCCAGCCCTTTTGTAAAGGAATAGTGGTTTCCCTTTGTTTTCTTGCTGCAAATTTGTGATATGAAAATAACATTCCATATACCTTCAGAGGAGGAAAAGTTCACATTGACCAATTTTATTTGATTTATTATTAGAAAACTAAGGAAGTTCACACTCTTGTTTACATAGAATTAATATTCAATCTTCTGTTGAGAGGTAGTATCATTAGCCGAAAGAACTTGCAACAGAAGGAAGTGGCTTAGAATTTTAGTCCTTTGCTCCTAGTAGCTGTATGACCTGGTAAGATTCTGAATTCTTCTGGCCTTCACTTGTCTCATCTGTGTAACGGCAATAATATTTTATGGACCTTTTGGTCCATAGAAACTGGAAAAAGATAAAGCCTTAATAATATTCCTTCTAGACATGGGTGCAGTCTTTAGGATGGACAAGTACCACTAATATTCTCAGATTTTTATCTAAGAGTCAAGATTTCTCACATGCTATAATAAAATGAGGTTTCATGCTAGACAATGAAACAAGAAAGAAGTGAAAAAATTCCTAATGATAATCCCACTTTGCTTGAAAAAGCAATTCCAAACTGTCAGAAAGACAAAAAAATGGACTTTTTTTTGACACTTGCTAAATTATTGCCGTTACTGGATTAACTCTGCATGCTGCTGGTTTACTGGGTCAGATACTGCTGTCCATTTGTCTCTTTTTGGCTTCCTGGTAAATAGTATAGAGAGTGAAACCTCATTAACTTCTCCAGTTATTACAGCTAAGTTTTGACTATCCAGAGATGGGCTTGCAACATTTTTATGTACTAATCTATCAGACTAAGGGTTTAAAATAACTTATTCAACTGCCTATTGTTCCTTTTCATGTTTTTCTACTCATAAAACCTACAACCTACACTTAAAAAACAAGAAGATACCTAATTATTGTTCCAGTTGCTATGACTATATAACAAATTATTCCTAGATTCACTGACAAAAGGAAATTTACTTATTAGGTTAATTGATTCTGTGGGTCAGGGATTCAGCCAAGACATGGTGGGGACAACCTGTCTCTTTCTCTGGGTCCTCACCTGGAATCTTGAAAGCTGGAGACTGTAGTCATTTGAAGTTTTCTCACTGACATTCCTGGAAGTCGATGCTGACTGTAGGCTGAAACTTAACTGGGACAGTTGACCAGAAGAACTATGTTTGACCTCTCCATGTAGTCTGGGTTTCCTCATAACATGATGAGAGAGAGGTAGGCAGAAGCTGTATTTTTTTTGACTTCAGCAGTCACATAACATCACTTCCACCCACTCAATTATTCTGAGCCTACCCAAATTCAAGGCAATTCATGGGGAATGAGGAGGTTCCAAAAGAACATGTAGGACTTCAAATATCACTGTAGTCATTTATGGAAAATGCAGTCTACTACAATTACCTTCCCCTCAACATTGAGATGTTGTAAAATATACAGCTAAGTAAATATCCACAGCAAAAAAAATAACTACTATTAAGTGGATGCCTTGCTTCTATTCATGAGGGAAGGCTGTTTCTCTTGGGGAGAAAGGAAGAGGAAATAGTTTTAAGCAGAAAGTCATCTGTAACAATTTAACTAGATGACTTGTGATTTCTAAAATAATAAATTATTTCCCAGTTAAATACAAATACCAAATCCACATTGGAAAATCACATTTAAATGTTTTTAGATGGATTGTTCTCCTAGATTATCCAGGATCTCAGCACTACTTCATTGGACTGGTTATTCTAGTTGCTTATTCCTCTTCTTCTAGTTCCCCAGGATTAAAGATGGTAGTGGTAATGGTGTTTTCAAAGGAAAAAAAATGTGATGGACATATTCCACCTGTAGTAAGACTTCTAATCATCTACTAATGCTTGAGAGTGTTCAGTGAGATCAGAAATAATCTTTGGATCATTAGCTCATTCATTTATTCTTTCATTCAACATACATTTGTTCAATAATTACTTTAAAAGCATGCTAATTGTTATTTGTTCTGTCAAACACAAAGATTAATAATAAGCAGTGTCTGCTTTGAACAGAAATATTAGCTGTCATTTACTGAGCTTAGTATATGTCTGGCATTGTGCTAGCACTTCACATATAGTGTTATTCAACCTTATAGCATGAATTAAGGCAGACATTATTATCACCCATTTTACAGTTGGGCAAACAATTTAGGGAGGCTGATTTCTTGCCTAAGTTTGTACAGCTAGTTGGGAAAACATGTTGATATCACTCTTTGCTTTGTTCGTCTGAAAAGCCTATTTTTCCTACAAGTCTAAACTGCTTCTTCTAAGAATTAGTCTTAGTAAGAGGAGGAGGGAGATAGCTACATTTATAAATCATTGTTATAATATAGGTGGAATTTGATAAGTATCATTCAAAAAGCTATGTGAGTTTGGAGAGCCTGCTTCTTTGCTGAATAATTAGGGGAGAGCATCGTGGAAGTGATGCCATTTGAACTAGAACTTGAAGAACTCGTAGGATTTTAATATGCAGAGATGGGGATAAAAGAGGTAATGTAGATGTTAGAAAAGTATAACTGGGTTAGGAAGAGCATGGAGACATTTGGGAAATAGCAAATCATACACCTTAGAGTAATCGATGTGGGAGGATTGATGGGTTAGATGGCTGGTTGAGTCCTTATCACACAAGATCATATATGGTAGCTAGTGGGAGTTTAGCAAGTAATAATGAGCAGTTGCAGGTGGTTGAGTAGGAGATTGACATAGGGTAGGGCAACAGGAAGAGAAATCCAGCTGGGCTACCCAGGATGGACTGGAAGGGTTTGGTGACAGTGACGCTAGGAGGTTTGCAATAATCTGGAAAATGATGACGCGGGTAGAGGGGGATTGGTGATGGGAGCTATAAAGAGAGAGAGTGAAATGTGTTGACATTTCTATAAAAAGTTAACTGCAAGTCTGGAGCAAAAAGAAGAGCCATTTGTTATATCTATATCTATGTTTCCCACCAACTGACCAGTTGTTCAATTAAAGTACATTTGCCTCTTCCCTCGAATTATCTTTTTTTACTTTATTAAGTCATACTCTCCGGGGGCCCTACCAAGCACCTGCATCTAATTTGGAAATGGGTTGTCATGGCTCCTGTTGCGACTGTTCTGCATTTGGAAGTTCATTTTCTATTCCGTTTATTTCGATTAAATGCTTTGCTATTAGACTTCTTGCAAGTCATACTCCCGGAATATGAAGTCAGAAAATAACGTGAGCAGCCCTGAAAGTGCTGAATTGCTGGTCAGTGTTGTGAGGAGCAAGAGGAATAAAAGGATAACAGTGCATGTTGCAAGTAATTTTGTAGAAGAGGTTTATTCCATTTTTGCCCCTGAAATAGTTCTGATTTTCTAAAAAAAAAAAAAAAAAGAAAGAAAGAAAAAGAAAAAAGAAAAGAAACGGTGTGCTTGGTTGATTCTGTTAACATTTCCCTTTCCCTGTGCCCCTCAAGGTAGGTCTGTGCACATGGAGAGGTTAATATTAATATTGCCTTTTTACAGCTAAATTATCTGGCTCTAGAACCATTCACAGATTCTATTAAAGACCCCTATGGAGGATTGCTTCTTCAAATAGGCATTTTAATTCACCAGGGTACAATAAGGTGTTACCTTTCTTTCATTAATAAAATGGGAACTCATAAAGAAAACCAGATTATCTTGAATTTATGATCAAGTAATTTTGTTTCTCTTAGCCTGGATAATAATTGTGAAACATCATTTCCCCCCTTCTTTCCTTTTCCCTTCATACACTTCGACATTCTTAATTTCTCATGTTTATTTATCTTTTTTATTTTAATTTGACAGGGAAAGCTATCTAGGACCCCAGGAGGCAAACGCCGTGACTCAAGAATTGGTCTTTTCCATCTCCAATTTAATGAAATAATAAGCCAGTAATTGATTTATATTTATATTTACATTTGCCTTACAAATTCTGGGATTTTTGTCACCTTTATTGTAATTCCATAAGTAGTCACTAAATTACTTCCAATGACCTCTGTTTTTCCCTTACCTACCCAGTGACTGAAGTCCTTTATTTTTGTCTAGGGGCTTTGTTCTTCTCTTTAATTTCTCCTGGTGTTTTTCCTTACCTTAAATTTTAGTTTTCATTTCAAAATGTTATTGAGTTAATTTTTTTTTTTTTTTGCCTAAACCTCTGTACCTTTATTAACCGATAATTTGCTTAAAACAATTTAGCTTTGTGTCTTTCTCCCTTCTCACAATCTCATCTCAAGTGTTCTAATGAGGACTGGATTCTGGTCATATTAACAATTTAGGACACAACTTGGAATTGGAAAGTAAGCTAGCTGGGCTTCTGAGCATTTTGGGTGCACTCACAAAACCTTTTTATCCAAATCATGATGTTCATGGGCCTTCCTTCATTCAGACACTTGTTGCTTTCTCCATTCTTATTAAGAAACCTTTATTATCTGGTAATAACTTAAAGAAGATTAGATATAGCTTATTAGAAGGAGGATTGAGGAAAGAAGGATCTGTTGGATTTAGGCAAATGGCATAAGAAATGATAGCTGATAGCCTGATATTTGTGGAAAATATTAAGCACTGAAAAATTTGTAACTGCATTAATATTGGCAAATGTGATCTCTGGGGCACCCACTATGTGTCAGGTGCTTTTCCATGTATCATCTAAGTATCAGTGTTTCCATTTTATAGATGAGCAAATTCGGGCCGAGATGTAAATTGTCAAAACTGTCACAGCTAGTAAGTGGCACTACCAGAGTTATCCAGTAGTCTGTCTGACTCCTGAAATAGTGATGTTGTTCTGTTTCTCCCTACTACCTCAGTGTGCTGCAGTGGGTGCCTGCCCATGAGCACTCATCTTTGAAGAGAAAACTAAATTCAATTCTGTGGCTTCTCCTTGAGGAAGCAAAAAAACAAGGTGTCTTGAAAGAATTTCATTGAAATGAAAGTATATATTTTTGGTTGTTAGGAAATGAACTCTTAAGCTATTTGAAAAGTTAATTATGTGGAACACCCGAGTTCACAGTAAAACAAGATTATTTTAAAATAATCCTGACATCAGAATATCTGGAAATTTGATCCCTGGATTGGGTTTTCCTTTAAAAAAAAGTTCACCATGAGATATCAACATTCATTCATTTATTCACTCACTTTGGTTAACAAACATTGAGTGACTATTGTGCACACAGAAACATTGTTGTGACTCTTGAGAATTTGACCAGATAAGAAAACAAAACTAAACAGAAAATACAAAAAGCATGAAAAGTGAATTTCTGTTATTTAAATAAATGCTGAAATAGTGCTCCTCTTCCTCTACCTCATTCTTCATGTTGCCACTGGAGTTTTTTTTTCCTAAATCCGTAATATGATGGCATTACTTCCTGGTTTCAAACCTCTGACTACCATCACTGCCTATTAAATGTCACGTGGCCTTTCAGAACCTGTTGGTATCCTGCCTTTTCTGTCTCAGCTGAGGCTGCATCCTAAACTGCTCACTCTTATGCCCCAACTGGCAGGCACTCTCACATCTCCTTGCCTGCCCTCTTGCTACTTCCTCCTGGGGCACATCCTGTGTTCTCTCATTCTCTGTTCGTCCTGCAGGATCCAACTCAAATGGCCTGGTTGGAAACTGCAAATAAACTAGCGTCTTACGGTTTAGCATGCACAAGAATAGAGAGGCAGCAGCCTAGCAGGCTCAGAACATGGGATGGCTCCATATTGTTGGAGGGCCTGTAGGTGTGATAATTTCACTCTGCCATGTATATATTTGGGGAGCCTTTGGAGGTATGGTTTTTACCCCAGGGGATAAGATTGGACTGAGAAAGACTAATTAGGAAATGCTGGAACAGTTCAAGGCAGAGACAAAGGCCTATCTAAGGTGGTGCTGCAGGGATGCTCATGGTCTTGTTCAGACTCCTGCAGCTATATCAGAACTGTCTGGCTGAGCTTGCTCCTTAAAGTCTCATTACAATTTTTTTGGACACTGACTGTCTTCTTGGATCTCCTGTAATCTGATTTTAGCTCTTACACATTCTTCCTTGTTCTCTCAGCTCAGGCCATCCTGACCTCCTTGCTGTTCTTTGAACCTTTAAGAAAATCCCACTGTGGGAGCTCTGCCCTTTCTGCTCCCTCTGCCTAAACACAGTCCCCACCATTCTCTGCTCAGGGAGTGTGTCCCTACTGACTCCATTTCAATTAGCACCCCTCTCAGCCACATTCTCACTTTTTACCCTGCTTTATCTCCTTTTTGGTACTCACAGCCATCTCCTATTGTGTGTATATGTTTTTACTGCCCTGTTTACCCCATTCAGAATGTAGATTCTTTAAGATTAAACAGCAGTTTTGTTCTCTGCTATATTCCAGCATCGAGAACTATGCCTGGCATAGAGTAGGTGCTCAAAAATATATATTTAATCATTTAGTAAATTAATAAATAAGTGAGTGTCACAAATCCCCCTGATTCCTCCACTAATCGTTCTACCATCACAAGAACTGATGGGCAGCCTTTATGCCAGTATTTTCCAAACCTCTTCACCTCAGGACGTAGAAAATATAATATTTGCCTGGTATGACAGTATACTAGCAGGGTTTTAAAGATAGCTATCTGGTGCTTAGTGAACAAAAAGGAATTACGTTTTTCAATTCAATTACGGTAAGAAAAATGAAATCAAATATTGGATAAAATGTTAAATATTGAATTTTCATAAAAGTTCCAAATGAAAATTTTGTAATTTTACAAAATTTTATAACCACCACTGCCTTATGGCACAGCTGTAACCTGTTTGCCACATACCGGCGGGTGTTGGCTCCCTGTTGCCTTTTTCCATTCTGTCTGGATTTCGGATTTTGCCTTTGGGGCAGGCCTTGCTGGCAGCACAGTGTCCCTCGCTGCATCCCACACCTTCCTTGTGAGCTGGCCTGTTCCATCAGGGCAGTTAGCTGGACGGTGGCCCGTGCTATGATAATAAGGATGCCGAATGTGAATTGTCTGCCTTCACCAGCATGACAAAATAGTAAGTAAGTAATGTTTGCGAAAGTTTGGCGTGTTGGAGGCCTCCTTGCTTAACCGCAGCTGAGCAGCACCATCTGCTTGGGAACAGCCAATTTGTTGTTTGTTTTACACTGAGTTTATTAAAGTTACCCAAGGGAGAGTAGGAGGGGCCTTATTTGGAAGCTTGTTTCCTTGAAAACCCGCATGATTTAGTGGAAAGAATACTACAAAAGTCCTCCTAAGACCCAGGTTCTAGTCCTACCCATGGTCTGAGCTGTACAGTCTTGTAAATTGTTGCCTCCTCTGAGCTTTGGTGACCTCAGATGCAAAATGAGAATAATGCCTTTCCTTTCTATGTCTCAGAGCTGTTGTAAGAATCACATCAAATCTTATAATGGCAAACTATAAGGGCTCTGATGAGTGAAATTAGATTTCCCAGTGTAGACCATCCCATTGGGATTGTTGCCAGGGTAATTCCTGTCCGTGGGAGTGCATACCAAGAGTCGGTCCCTAAAAGCATGGGTCCAGGCTTTCTTATCTGGAAGCTTCAAAAGCCACTATGCCTCTTATCCATTACAAATGAAAAGACTCATGAGTAAAATGCATGTTCCTATTTTAAACCTGACAACTTGTTAAGTTATATACAGTATTCCTAAAATGAACTCATTGGCATCAAGACTTGTCTACAAGCGTTGAAATGAGGATATAGCTTTACATAGATTAACAAAGTCTTATTAAAAGGTTACCATTTCTGTATTCAGACTACTTGTACATGTTTCTCTTTTCTTCTAAGGATTCAGAATATTTAATTCAAATCATTTATTCTCTTGCCGTAAACTCCAGACACAAGTCGAAACTTAGTTAGTTTCTCTTCTCAAACACTCCGATATTTTCCAGAAGTGATTCAGTTTAATTCAGTGAAATGATCTTTAGTTCAATTCTCAAAAGCAAGGGATGGTGTTCTAGTTAATAAACACTCACGAGAGGCTTTGCTGTAATTCTTGAATATCCTTATTTTTTAATATTAGGGAGCATCAAAGGCATTAAAATTATACTATCTTTTCGAAGCACTGTGTTGTTAATTAGTCGTTTTCATCATTTTGATCATCTTGTTGAGAAGTTGTTTCCACTGGTTGCTACTTTTTTTTTTTTTTTTTAAATGTTTTAGCATCTCTGTGTGCTTCGACATTTTTCCTAGTTTTTATCTCAATGAAACCTCCCTTTCTTGTATCTAGTGCACATGCATTGAGAGGAAAAGACGTGTTTTTAAAAATTGTCTTAAATTGCTCACATTTTTTAAAACACATATTTTCAATTTTGTGTTTTGAGTCTCAGGTGAAGAGTGTAAGAGAGACTGTAGAAAACATTACTTTTGGAGAAAGCTCCTATTTTGGTTCCACAGATTGAAAATCAGATTTTTCCAAGGATTTTGTAACATATGGAAATTGACATCCCCTGAAATTTGGAGACACCAAAATAGAAAGTAAGGCCAGATTTATTTTCACTTTTAGTAATCTGGCTCTATTACCTTGAATAAACTAGCCTTTAGAGAATTACTTAAACTCATTGTAGAAAATATGGAATATTTAGAAATATATAAATAAGAAAATAGAATATGAGACATTCTACAACCAGATATAATTACTGCTGTTGTTTTAATATATTTATTTCTGTATTTTATTAGTATGCCTATAATCTATATATTTTTTAAAAAACAGGCACTGATCAGTTTAGAGTCTTGCATTTTGCTTTTTCTCTTGCCATCACATTATGAGCATTTGTAGAATGAATAAACTAAAAGCCATTAAATATTCAATAGTACATTAAAAGGTTGTATATTATTCTTTATATGGACATGATATAATTAATTTTACTGCTCCATTATCATTAGGTAGGGACAAATTTTTTACTATTATTAGTAACCCATAACAGGACATTTCCACACACAAATAGTTTTTATTTCTAATTGTTTCCTTGCAACCATCAAAGACTTTTTGTGTTTCTCCTATCAATTTGGATCTTTTTCTATATCAAAGATATTAACTTTTATTGAGACAACTTTTCACTCATTAGTTAGAATGTTAGAAACATTAGTTTCATTTAGTTAGAAACATTAAATAGAATATTTTTCAAAATTTTCTTAGCTAGTCCTTATTCAATAAATGGAGTTTCTCCTCTGGGCTAGGGATACTAGGCAAGATAGACATGCTCTCTGCCCTCACCGTGTACACACCACAAGACTCGGGAGAGTCTTATATTTCTTCAATGGAACTCTAAAATCGCTTTGATGGTATAAGAAAAAATGCAAAGATTTTAATTGTAATAGCAGTAAACCCATGAAATGGAGAAGAATTGACATTCTTACAAAATTTGTTCTATGTCTGAGACATAAAAAATTTGTTCTATGTCTGAGACATAAAAGGTCTATTTATGTGTTCTTTTATGATTTTTCAGTGAAGAGCTGTAGTATTCATTTGTTCCTGCATGTTTTTATGTTTTTAATTACAATTCTTTTTATTTTTTCATTGCATGTTGAGAAATATCTTCCCCCCCATTCTGTTACTGTAGATATAGAAGAAAATTATTCATTTTTGTATATTTAGTTTATGTTTGGCCATTTTCTAGAGTTCTGTTTTTAGTTCCTCTATGAGACAGATAGACATAGTTTTGAAGCGCGGCTTTGGCACTACCAGTTCTGTGGAGTTGGGCAAATTACTCAAGTCTTGGTCTGTTTCTCAACTGAGCGTGAGGACAATACACTAACCTTAGGAGTTATTAAGATTTAATGAGCTACATATTAAATAGCTTAGCACAGTCCCTGGCACATAGTACTCATTTGATAAATGGTAGATCATTATTGCCATTTTCTTAAATTCTTTAAATCATTTACTTCTTTATTTCAATTTAGCCTAATGTCTTCCACTACAATGAACAGTTTTTCCTTTATAAACTTAAATACTACACCATTCAAAGAATAAATTTTGTTGTTGGCATTACTGTTGTTATTATTGTAACTACATGGCAGATTTTACCTATTATATTATGATTCTTTTGTTCCATTTAATTTTTTAATTCTAATTCTTCAGTATCTGATATTATGGTTGTGATGCCTGCTTTGTTTTTGTTGTGATTGTGTGATACTCCTTTTTAATCTCTTTGTCCTTTTGTGTTAGCTATGTTTCTATTAGCAGCATACATTCAAAATAATTTGCCCCAAACTTAAATCTTTTGTTTGCTTTTAAAAATAGTTCTATAGATTCACATTTATGTCATCGTTGATGTATTTGATATTACAGTAGTGCCCCCTTATCCGCAGGGCATACGTTCCAAGACCTCCAGTGGATGCCTGAAACTGCAGATAGTACCAAACCCTGTACATACCATGCTTTTTTGATTTGACTCATAGAAATGGCCTCTAAGTGACTAGTGGGTGGTGGTCTATACAGTGTGAATGTGCTGGACAAAGGGATGATTCAAGTTCTGAGCGGGATGGAGTCAGACAGCACAGGTTTCATCATGCTCTTCAGAGTGATGTACAATTTAGAACTTACGAATTGTTTATTTCTGAATGGCAGTCATGGATAACTGAAACTATGGAAAGCAACACTTCGGATAAGCGAGGACTATTGTATTTCTCACATTTGTTTAAAATGTTTCATACCTCCTGGTTTTGTCTTTTCTGTTGCTTTATGGATTTTTTCCTTCCTTTCTCCCCCTTTTTTCATTCCTTCTTTCCTGGCATCTTCTTCCCCTTCCCCATAGTTATTTATAAAGTATGCATTTGTTTTTAACACTAACAACTACCTTTACATTAAAATAACACTTCTTAAGCCTATATTTCACTAATTACCAACATGGAGAAAAAGCTGCTTTTGATTAGCCACTTTGTAGGATTGGAAATTACCTCTTTTTACTACTTTTTAAAAAAACGTACTTCACAGTTTGTGTTAATATAATCTGGGGTGTTACAGCCAGATAATAAAAGTTAAATAATGATTTTTTAAGTATTAGGCTTCTTCTTTTGCAAGAGCCATTATATAAAATATTAATTCATATTCATAATAATATTTTAACACCTTAGACACACCATCATTGTTATTATTTTTTATTTACCATCATTTATATTATAACAATACTTTGTTCTTTTCATTTGTAAAAATTTTGAGTATTCTCTGTTAACTTAAATATACCTTTGAGTAATTTTATTTCTAGAAAATGGTATATGGATAATATGCTTTCTGAGCTCTCGTGTATCAGAGACTATCTTTGTATTGCTTTTATAGATATCCCACAATTGTTTGCATATAGAATTCTCAAATTAATTCCACAAAATTGTTTAGCTATTATTTCATTATCACCCAGCATTGAATGCAGCTCAACAGAAGTATAAGACCAGCTTAATTTTTTCACTTTTTTGTAAGTAGCCCATATTTCTTTTTGATATAAATAGGATATTATTATGTTTTTACTTTCCTGCCACCCTTTTAAATGATTGTCCTTAGGTTGGCTTCCCATTCTCTGTTTCGTGTCTGCATTTGTCTTGTGACTCACAGTTTTTGTTGTTGTCCTTTATCTGTACCCTCTGCATGTGCACCTAGTATTGGCTTTTATGTCACTGACCGTATGTTTTCAGCACAATCTATGCATTAATTCTTTAATGCAGATTCATTTACAACAATAAAATTCTAGATCCCTCTCAAGCTTTTCTTTATTCTTTCAATTTCTTTATCACCTACACATACATCTCAACTCTTTTCAAACCAGTCTGTTTCCTGATAATTTTTATCATTCATCTCTTGCTTTTGAGGACAAGTTTTCTTAAATTTCATCAAGAACACTGAGATGATGCTTTCCTCTCTCCCTTTACGTAAGTAAACCGAGAACAAATGTACTCTGTTTTTATGTTGGAGAATCTCATGATAAACTGTTGTCATCTTTATTTGCTTATCTAAGAATGAGGTGTGTTTTATTCATGTCAGGCTTTGTGAATATACCATACTGGGTCAGTAGATTCTGTTTGGCACACCTTAATGTTTTCCTCGTTATTAGAATCTTCTATTTAAATCTTAAGCTGATGGCCAGATATCCAGTGGCATGTAGTCATCTATCTAGTAACATTCTTTTGAACTGGAGAGGGATTTTCTAATCTATTTTGGTCATCTCACTTTGAACAATTTGGATTTTCTCATTCCAGAACTAATAACGTAAAATACGTGATGTCCAAACCGTCTCCCTTCCAAGGCTCTTATTGATTCAGACATTTCTATCTCAGATTCAGTGTGTCACTACCCGTCCCACCCATACGTATGGTGCCTTTCTAAAATTATAACCTGTGAAAGAACATATAACAGTAGGGATTGATAAGGGTTGAGAATGGCGTGGTGCAACGATAATGGATTAGCTCTGGTTATTTAATAAAGCAGCTTCTACTCAGTTCCTGGTTCTGTGGTCAGCAGGGCCACCATGTTGCTGGGAAGGGGTACAGAGTAGAGGTGAGTGGGAATCTCCAACTTTCTTTTTTCCCTAACCTGACTGTCTTGTCTCAGGGCTTTATTCATTCTTTGATTACATGCTACTTCTCCTGGAGGAGGTCTGATTATCTATTAATTTATCTAGTTTCCACTACTATTGCAACTTATCTGTGTTCCCCCTGTGTTTCAAGAGTGTGAAGAGAAGGGTGAATCAGATGCCCCTGAGTAATCCCTATAATAATACAGAAGCATGGTATAATTCATAAAGAGAAGCACCTCACAGGCTGAAGATAAAACAGTGAGCAGGGAGTACATCTTCAGTAGAAAGCAGTTAACAGAGGATCAAACCCAAGCCTTCTCTGAGATCCAAGGGTGGGGGCTTCACCATCGTTCGTATGAGAATATTAGACACAATTATTGTGTTCATATTAGAGAATCTATAGAACTTATCATGCATAATGAATAAAAGAAATGTATAAGGGGAATTGTCGGGGAGCGTTAAGAAGCCAAGGTTCTGGGAGTTTGGGTCGGCCGATGATACTTAGAAGATCTTTGCAATTCCGTTTATTAACCTGCTTATTCCCTAAATCAAATAATCTGTTCATTGAGGTCTCAGCTGTGTGTTGAGAATAACATTTCAGGAAAACTGTCTTTAGACTCTCCAGTTTTGAGCATCCCGAGGGAGCCATTTTTAAAGATATCTCTCATTCATGCATGCAGCTTTTGAATTCACATTCTTCTTCCTGTTCAGAATAGAGCAGCTGCTTCTGCAACTGCAGGAGACTTTGCTACTTAGAGTGAGGTCTGTCACTATGATTTTATGGCAGACTGAATCTAATGTTGGTTGTTAGTTTCTGAAATAATTAAATATTGCCTGCTGTTGTACCTCTTCAATCTAGGGCTCCTTGTCAAAGCACAATTGGGGTCACTACTCTGAGACTCTTGCACTTCACTCCTTGGACTCCCTATTTGGTAGAAATCTAAAGGCACCTTAGTGTCTTCCAAGCTGGAGATGGGCCACACTTAAGTGGTGGAAAACATGGAGCCAAATCTTGAACCAGGAGGAAGATTTGGGAAGTGGTATATAGATAAGAGTTGGTAACCAGAACCAAAGAGTCAAGGGTTATTTCACTGCCAGTGTACCTGTCCTGCTCTACACAAGTGGCTCCCTGGACCTCAGAGGCTGAAGATCAAAGAATTGAAGGACACTAAGTTGATGGGCACTAAGAGCTAGAAGGACTGCTCAGTAGTCACCCAGAGAGCTGGATGGATGGCTGTGGAGACTCATAAACGAAATCTGGACAAGATAGGCAGTGTCTGACTATG
This sequence comes from Pan troglodytes, assembly GCF_028858775.2. NCBI lineage: Eukaryota > Metazoa > Chordata > Mammalia > Primates > Hominidae > Pan > Pan troglodytes. The sequence goes on along the minus strand of NC_072410.2, from coordinate 63,971,644 downwards.
ACAGACCACTAAAATCTATGGTAAATAAAACTTATGGATGAATCGTTTTGAAAGTTCTGTATTTGACAGAAACACTTGCGTTGCAGTCAATAAGCTGATGATTAAAATAAGGTCTTTGTTCAGTAAGAGTGCTAGCTGAACACTTTATAGTTCCAAATGCCCTCCTATTTATTCTGAATTAGCTTGTTCACACTTTAATGGATAAAAATTTCCATTTTAGGTTTTTATATATGATTATGCATTGCAGTTAAAGCCTGTTTTTGGGAAAGGTTTTACGATGTGATTTTATTTGTTTGCTAGTAAAATTTATTACCGTAATACTTTTACCATCCTCGTTTAATCTTCAGACTTCTCTTTAAAAAAAGTCAATTCACCATTATGTTAGCTTCTCACATGAGGTGAGGGGGGTTCTAGTTTCACAGTGTGTACATTCTTATTGGCTTTGTCTTGAATATTTTATTCTGAGGACAGTGAAGTCAGTTTTTACAAGAATAAATCATTTAACCATATTAAGATTTGAAAGGGTTATAAATGGTTTATTTTCAGCCATTATTGTGAAAAGAGGAAAAGGGGGGAAACACTCCACGCTAACACTTAAACGTGTCAATTTTCAAAATAGTGCTGAGGAAAAGCTTCTCCTTTTTTTTCTTTTGAAACAACAGAGTTGGGTGAAGAAGTTATATCTGGTTTATTTCCTCTTGAGCTATTCTCTCCTAGTTATTTTAAATATGAATATACATTTCTGAAACAATAATTGTTATTTCTAGGGAGTATACTAAGAAATAAATACTCCTTGCATATGTATGAGAAGTCTAAAAATACTTCTTTTATATATATTTTACATATAAATTTCTCTGAATTTATTTATTTTAAAGTTTAAATTATTTTCGTGGATTCCAGAAATAAAGCTTATAGTTCATTTCCACTTTTTATAACACCTTATATTAAGACCCATTTAGTTTTTAGTATTTTTGTCCATGGATGTATCTTCATTCACATATGTATGTGAATTTCTTTGTTTTAACACTCAGAACGTGATAATTTAAGCCCTGTGTTGTCATTGAACTTTATATGGGTCGAATGTTTCCCACAGGACTAAACTGCTCCCAGGACTGCCACACAATGAGATAAAGACAATCTAGCAAAAATGGATCTGCCAGGAATTCGAGGCCAGCCTGGGCAACGTAGTAAGATCCTGTATATACAAAAAAAATTTTTTTTAAATGTGTTCATTACCATTGATTCTGGTCATTGATTTTGCAGAACAACTCAATTTAAATTTTCAGTGGTTTAGATTTCTTTTCTGAAGTAATTGATCAATCTGTTTATATCATAGAGTTGGTCTTGAAGAGAGAAGGAATAGTAGGTAATTTAACTAATGCTTAGTCTCTGAGCAAAGTACATTCTTACATCCCATGCAATGAAAGCCTTCTTTATGTTCCTAATAGATGCTGAATTTTTATTTTCATGTTGTTAATACACAGCAAGTATTTTAAACTGATGTTTGTATGATTGTGCTTGAAGATATAGTTCATATGAAAGGTGCTATAAAAATAAAATCAAATTCTATATATTACCACACATCCATATATACATACACAAATCATCAGCCCAAATTCATATTCCTCTAAAAATATTTGTAAATGTTACTCCAAAGACACATTTGGTAGATTCATTATTGAATCTTTATATAAAATTCATCTTCTATAAGCTGTTCAAAATCTTTAGAATTCTTCAACATGTCTTAATAATTGTGTTTGAGTAATGTTTTACATTTATAGGAGTTTTAAAAAGGCAGGTGCAATGTGACATATCAGAAGAAGCAAATTAAACTCTTGTAAAGCACAGCTGGAATGCTAAAAATGTGTATTTGTAATTTAAATATGTGACACCATCACACTGTAAAATCAGTTCATAATTAGAAAACATCTGTTTTTTCCAATATGATGCCTAATAGTATATTTAAATAATTTAGAATGCAATAAGAAAAAAAGTCAAGGAACAATAAGTGATTCATGGACATTTCTTTCCTTTTGTTTAATGCCCTGTAAGAGATCTTGGAGTAACCTATCATTTTGAAGCTACTTTTTGGATAGTGCCTAATCATCAATGTTGAAATGCATATGCCAAACATATGTGCTGTTATGACCTTATTGTGTCAGTCAAAAATAAATAAATAAAACCAGTCTGTGTAGGTTGTGGTGTTAAGAAGAATTTACACGCTGTTATTTCTCTCTCACCTCACTCTTTTTTTTTTTCAATCAAAAGACATTGAAGCAAATACAAGTTGATTATTTTCACAGGAAATTTATGAGAATGTATTGCAAATACAGGGGAGCTGTTGAGTTATATGAGTTCTGGAAATATACTTGAACCAGGTAAAATATTGAGCTAAAACTTATCAGAATCAATTCTAGTTTAGCTAATAAAGTTTGAACAAAACCACAATTTCTCAAATGAAGTTAACATGGTAGATTAGCCACACATCTGTCATCAGTGTTTGCATAGGAAGGTATTATATATGTGTGATGAAAACTCAAATGGGTATTTCTATTCTAACTGAAGTATGCACACTGAATGGTCTCTTGGTTTATTGGCAGTAAATCGTGTAACTTTTATTTTTTATTTATTTGTTTTTTTTAACCACAATCCAAGTAATTGTTTCAGATATGGACAAACCAAATGTGGCTGGAAAGTTCTGGTTTTGGTATTTCTGGCCTATGTCTGGAAAGGTTTGCAAATCCAAAAATAAATAAGTAATAACACAAATTAAAAAATAAAGTATTTGCACCAGCTAAGAAGCAGAATAAAAGCAGTCGGAAATACAGGTCGGGAGTACTGCTAAAGCTTAGTCACCAAGCTATGGTGAGTAAATTAAGTGCAGCAAGGACTGCCTGACAATGAACTTTGTTGAGCGAGAGGGGAGTATTATAATGTAGGGACTTACCTTTCTATTTTAAATGCAATTTTGTCCCTTTAATTCTTGGGGTGGGGGTGAAAACTCGCTTTTTTTGCAGGGTTAGAGTACACAAAGTTAATCTGCTACCATTTATATTCATCTACTTTGAATCGCCTTTTATCCACCTTTGCTGCTACAGCCCACCACTCGCCATTCATCAGTTTATGCATTGTGCGCCAGGGCAAATAATGACAGAATATCTAGCTAAAGAAGGGGTACTTAATCAGCAATCAAGATTCAATTTGTTTTAATTTTAGCAGGTGTTTGTGAGGTACATTGATGGGAGAGATAATATGTGCTGCTTTCATTAGCTCTCTTGTTTTTGTGCTTGAACATTTAAGAGCCAGATGTTCGGAGGTGAGCTGATCAGAATATTAAGTCTCCAGAGGTTGGTTTCCATAGTGTTTTACATTCCTTTCTTTATCTCCCTCGGTTCACCCTGAGCTCTGAGGTGCAAGTGCTGGCAATGACAGACTCCATCTCAACGTCCTGTTCAACTAAGGCTTTAAATTAGTGGCTAATTTTTGGTATGAAATACTTTAGTTTAATAATCTGTCATTAATTCTTGGACTCTGGGTCAGCCTCGTTTCTCATGTAAAACTCTTTCAGCTGATAATCTATTTTAGAAATTATTTGTGTAGCAGCTGGTATTTCATCAGGATATTTTCCTGAAGCAAAAACATGAGAATCACAAAAGCTACAAAGGTAATGACCCCATCATCTTGTTAAATCAATATCCAAACTTAATCAGCACTCTGTCATCACTAGTCAAAACACGACATGATGACATCATCATGGCATGAACAATAATAGGAGGGCCATTCAAAATTGGTAGCTTTGCTGAGCTTGAAAGTTATTACCTCTCACAAGGAAGTGTGAATATTTGTACATGAAATTATTTTCTAATGTAATATAAGATTACTAGGTTACAGTTTGCAATAAACCATTAATAGGACTTGGGGAAGATCTAATCAGTAGTTAGGCTTTGCTTTACAATTTTTAACTCAATTGTAACTGAATTTTGCTTTTATTTAATAGCTTTCCTAGTTACATTTTGATTAGCTGTATATATATTTTTTCTTCTTTTGGTTCTCCTAGCTATTAGGAGTGAATATCTGGGAACATGAATTCCCTTTCTGCTGAAACACAAACCTACCAATAAAGAGTTAATTAAATTGGCATTGGCAAGATGTTTTCTCCCACCATTAATTGTTCTCTGCTTACTTTGATGTTCAAGGATTGTACTGTTTTATAAGCATATTTTCTTAATTGTGTCACCTTGTACTATAAGTATGTCAGAGGGGAAACATTTGCAAGTGATTAGATATGGACCTATGTGTCACCAAATGTATGAGGTACATACCCTTATAGGATATAATTGTGATCTTTTAATATGCGGCCATTGACCCAGACTTGTTATTATCTATTATAGTTTATAATAATGTATCTCTTTATGATTAAATGATGATGCCCGGCAGAACACTATGATTAGCATTTCAGTTATTTATAGATTATGTCAGAGCAGTAATAAACATAAAATGCTGTTAATGTGTGGCTAATGAAATCTGGACATGAACAAGTTTATGAATTGATATAATTCATTTGAGTGTTCTAACTGAGCTGCTGGTTCTTGTCATAATTCAAAAGCTTAGCAGGGTTCACCGATTAGATGGTAGACTAATTTGCTACAAAAAGTCAATGGGCTTTCATCGTCTTGGGCCATCATGCCCAGCATGGCTGATTGCATAAGGACTATACAAAGTAATTCTCATAAGTATATTTATTATGCTTAATATGTTTGGTGAGGATAGGACAGAATCTACTATTACACAACATATGTAGAACAAAAATCACAGTGTTAATTAGATAGCCAAAAAGATATGTACAGCAAAATCATGAAAGGCTAGAGAATTATTTGATTATTACAGGAGGGAAAAACTGGGATGATTCAGGAGCAAATGCTGATGACAGCTGCAAAATGAGGGTGTCTCCTTTTTTTCTCTTGAGATATTCATTAAGTATATATTAAATTCTGTTTGACTAGTAATGACTGGAAGCTGCAAGTTGCATATTTCAGGTTGTTTGTACAAGCTCCATGTCTATAGCTAAGTTCAAGTCTCCAAGGAAGGCTGGCAGTTTGTGTTTCATTTTAATGATGCTAATATATTTGTTGGAAGGGTCTGTTTTTAGACCAAATGTGAAACCATACTTTTTTTTCAGGAAACAGAATCTGAAGATGTCTCTTCGTTTCTTAGAGATCAATCTTTATGGCTAGATAGAAGACCACTCAGCCTTAGCTTATGAAAAACAAGTTCTAGACTCTCAGCAGTGTTCGACCCCTTAGCATGGCACACTTGCACAGAACACTGCTAAATAGCCATATCTGATTCCTTTAAGAAATAAGTAGGTTTCAGATGTCATAGTGTAAAGAGAAATAAAGAGAAATGATGCACAGATTTTCCAGCTTCAGTTTGAATGTACAATAGCTGGTTTCTTCAGAGTTTCTGTTTGTCTAATTTATGTACTATTTCCATAATATCAAATCTTTCTTTTTATTAATTCATTAAAGGTCTATAGGGGGCAGAGCAAGGACAAAGGAGACAATGATTCAAGGTGGCAGATTTTGGGTCAAATTTATTATTGTTGTTGTTACTAAAACCAACACTACTCATGACAGCAGCTTTCCAACAGTAATGATCAATGATTACTTTCTAGCCATGAAGTAAGTTACCTCTGATGATATGAGCTGTCCCTGGGGATAGTCAAGTAGAGTCTGTATGATTAGATGAATGATAGAAATCCAGGATGGATCAGCATTTTCCAAAGTGTGTTTTATGGAATGTCAGTACCTTGAAATGCTCTATTTAAAAAAATTGTATTCAAGTTAGTATGGAACACACTACATAGTCCAACATGTGCTCCCACCACTCTAATAATCAGTCTAAAATTAATCTGATCTTTAAATCTATGCAACAGACAAGAAATAGTTACGGGACATAGTAGATATTCAAATTTTTTTTTTGTGGAGTGAAAATATTAATTATGACTTTCTGGAAGGTTCTTTATTGGCGATATTATAGCAGTTGTAATGTAAGCCGCAGCTTTTGCATATTAAATACAGTTGATTTCATTACTTTTCCTGCAGCTGTGGCATAAGGGTAAATTTGTTGTTGTTTTTTTCTTTTTAAAGAGGAAATAGGAAAACATCTCGGAGAATGGAATCTTTCACTCCTTGTTGGACAGTTTTTCTTTTAATAGTTAACATTCTCTCCTGAAACTGTACATTTCTGCAAAATCTGCTGGGGCAGATGCATAGGCCCTCTCAGAGTTCAATGAGCGTAGAGTGAAGGGCCTTTGTACCTGGAGGGGTGAGAGAGAAGAGAAAGATTAGTGAGTTCTGAAAATGGGAACAGGTTATGAAGACCCGATGCAGGGTGAGGAACATGGTACTGGCTGGGAGGCCACACTCTGCAACCTGGCTCTCCTGTTTTCTTTCATGGTATTCCTTCTGCTTAAAAGCCACTTGCTCTTCTTTTTTTTTCTCTTTCTTATGTAAGGAAATTATATTTTCCTTTAATACCAAGCACAAAACAAACATCACTGCCTTTGTGAAGATTTCCTAGGTTCTCCCTGACCCTTATTGTATTCCTATACTGTAACTGTTTATGTACCATTACTGCTTTACCAATCATATTGAATTGTAAGTATGTTTATCTCTCTATAAATATTTCTTGAGTTTATGAAGAGTAGGATCTGTGTCTTATTCCACTTTATATATGCTACAATGCCTAGGGAAAAAATGCCTAGTTCATATAATCTCCATGGTGGATGGGCCTGGAAGGAAAACAAGACCACAGGGAGGCCATTGGGCTAAGATGGTATCCTTGAAGCTGTGAGTCCCAATCTTCGAAGACTGGCCGTATAAAATGACCCAGAGTTTTATATATATATAATTTCAACTGGGAAGGCTTGTAAGCTTGAATTGGGAAAACAAACAAAAACAAATAACATGAAACACATAATTTCCCAGGGAACTGAGTTCCCTGTTTTAGGTCAAGAGGCCTCAAACATGAACTTTAAGGCCCAGTGTATCATCAGGAAGTGTAGTCCTGAGAAGTAAGTGTAAACCTGAGGAGAACTGGAGCTCATCCAGCATTGAGGTTTCTCCTTTATTTACCTGTGGCTTGAAGATTTTACTAATCCCTTAAAAAAGGAAATAATCACAATAGCAAAGACATGAAATCAACCCAAATGCCCATCAATGATAGACTGCATAAAGAAAATGTGGTAATATACACCGTAGAATACTATGCAACCATAAAAAGAACAGAATCATGTTCTTTGCAGGGGCACGGAAAGAGCTAGAAGCTGTTTTCCTCAGAAAACTAACACAGGAACAGAAAACCATACACTGCATGTTCTCACTTATAAGTGGGAGCTGAATGATGAGAACACATGGATACATGGTGGGGAACAATACACACTGGGGCTTGTTGGGGGTGGGGGTCGGTGGAGGGAGAGCATTGGGAAGAATAGCTAAGGGATTCTGGGTTTAATATGTAGGTGATCGGTTGATCTGTGTAGCAAACCACCATGGCACACGTTCACCTATGTAACATACCTGCACATGTACCCCGGAACTTAAAAGTTGAAGGAGAAAAAAAAAAGAAAAAAAACAAGGAGGTGATCAACAGAGAAATACACCTGAGAAGGATATACATTCATATATATATATATATGTGTGTGCGTTTGTGTGTGTGTATATATATGTAATAAACAATGTTTGTATCACCCCCAAATTCATATGTCAAAATCTCAATCCCAATCTGATGGTATTTGGAGGTGGGTATTTGGGAGGTGATTAGGTCATGAGGGTGGAACTCTCATGAATGAGACTAGTGCATTTATAAGAAGAGGCCAGGCTTGGCATGGTGGCTCACGCCTGTAATCCCAGCACTTTGGGAGGCCGAAGCAGGTGGATCATGAGGTCAGGAGATCAAGTCCATCCTGGTAACACGGCGAAACCAGGTCTCCACTAAAAATACAAAAAATTAGCTGGGCGTGGTGGCAGGCACCTGTAGTCTCCACTACTCGGGAAGTTGAGGCAGGAGAAATGCTTGAACCCGGGAGGCGGAGGTTGCAGTAAGCTGAGATTGCACCATTGCACTCCAGCCTGGGCGGCACAGCAAGATTCTGTCCCGCCCCTCCCCCCTCCCAAAAAAAGAAGAGGCCAAAGAGCTAGCAAGCTCTTTTTCTGTCAGGTGAGGACAAGCAAGAAGATGGGTGTATGTAAACCAAGTACTTGTTTACTCTGATCTTGGACTTTCAACCTATAGAACTGTGAGAAATAAATGTTCGTGTTTAAGCCACTCATTTTATGGCATTTTGTTAGAGCAGCCCAACCTAAGAATATATGTATGTGGATATGAGTGTGAATGTGTGTCTGTGGGTATGCGTGTGTGTATATTAAATAAAATGTTTATATACATGTATGTCTTTGTTTATTGCTTGATAAGACTATATAATATTCACCCATAGTGTTTCTCACTTATAAGTGGGAGCTTTATCATCAAATACAACTGAAAACTGCACCAGACTTATTTGGAAATGGAAGGCTGGACCTCATTCTTGTATGCATTGGTAGGGCATGCCTTCTGTATCATTTGGAATCCAGGTACTTACACTGATGGGGCCCCTTATGACATGGACTTCTCTTCACACAACATATTTCTTTAGAAGTAAATCTCATAATGCAAATATATTTGTATTTAAATTTAGATGTGCTTATGTTTTAATTTTTAAAAAGCTAATAGGGTAATAGTGTTTTGCTGTGCTAAATCAGTAAAGCTCAATTTGGGAAATTCCCTATTGCTATACCATGGAATTCAACCGGGCCTCAAAGGTAGTAATAAAGGATCATGAGCTATTTACAATATTTCTAAGAGCTTAATGGAAATTGTAGGTTTACCTGTGATAGAACTGCCTATGCTGACTTAGATGACAAGTTTCTTGCTTCTGGTTTTAATGACATCAACTTAATGTGGTACTGTTGATTTGCTCATAGTGTTCTAGACTGAAGACAGAAACAGCTATAGAGTCATGTATAGTGTCTTCTTACCTGACTCATTTGGGACTGAATGTTGTTCAAATTATTATAAACATAAATAAAATCAAGAGTCATAAAAATAATATCTATTGAAGCACTTTATTTAAACTTAAAACTCTGAGTGGGGGTCCAGTGATTGAGATTCTGTATAACTCTTTTTGTATAAAGTATACCAGTGATCTATTCTTTATGATGATCAATTTCAAATTCTTTAAAGTGAAGTGAAAACTTACAGGTGGATGCTCTGAAGAAATACGAAAGCAAAATCCTTCAGTTTTTTTATTTTTTATTTTTTTTAACAACTTTTCCTAATCAGTAGTGGCTTTTCCCAGAACTAAAACTTCAGCATTTATGTATGGTGGTGGTGGTGGCTTGGGGGTAGCTCAGGTTTACCTATTTTTCCCAAATAGGTAATGTAGTTTCATGAGACACAGTTAAGTCTTTCTTTTTGCGCTATGTTTCATTGTTTCGTGGACTTTTAAGAGAGCTTTTACACATACATGTATATACATACATATTTGCTTTACAAAATATTTAAAATTATCATGACTTAATACATGCCACTTGTATAGTTGATAGAGCCTTTGAAAAAAACAGGAGTTAATAAGATCTTTGAAAGAAGAAAGTAAAAAGTAATAATAATAATGAATCCCTTGACTCCAGAGACCTAGTTTTGAAAAAACGTTCTTGAAGTTTTTCAATTAGAAGTAGCTGACCAACAGGTTATGGTTCAGGTAGCTGGATGAGGACAAATTCTGCTTCAGTTTGTCAAATTCTGGTTAGAGAGATACTCTACATGCAGCTAATGTTATATAGGAAGTGTCTCCTCTGATTGGGGCAGGCAGGAATCTAGGTCCTACAAATTGTCTTAATATATGATCTTTTACAGTAGCATTTTGCATTTACAGAATAAAATACTTTCAACATTTTATCAGATTCTTCATAAAATTCTGTTTGTTTTTTTTCTCATAACACATGCTAGGAAGTTCCTGTCTGCCTCCTATGTCAGCTAAAATTTCATTTTACATCTAATCATAACTTCAGATTTGACGCCTTTACTAAAGGGTCTTAGTAGGTCTTTATTGAAGGCCTTTTCTGTATTCCAGATTTAGTCATTAAAATATTACAATTCTGCCCATTCCATTAGAGGAATATCCATTTACAATAAGTAGGGCCAAACAATGAGGTCTCAGTGGGCCGTGAGGCTGTTTGCCTGTTCTAATTCAGAGTCCTTTAACTATAAACTAAGCAATTTTGCTGTGATGTAACATGTAGGAGAATGTTAGTTACCAACTATTTATGAGTCCTCTGCATTTCCTAGCATCTGTACATATAGGTGTGTTTATGTGACTAATACTTACTGGTGGAACATGAGTAAAAGCGACATTTCACTCGCAATCCAGGGCAGTGCAAAGTGGGTGGGATTTCTATATTTTTGCTCTTCCTCTGTCTCCCTGCCTCTCTTCTTCCCTTTCCTTTTCCCTTTCTCTTTCTCTCTCTCCCTTTATATATTAGAAGTGAAGATCCTTAGAGGGAGAATTGCAAAATGGAAGTATCCTAAGTCCCTGAGTCCCTGAGCCACCCAGTGGAGGATTATCCAAAACACAAAGCCTGTGTGTGCATAGGTATACAGGTATGTGTGGAGGGGTTAAGCTGCTGAAATTTTAGGGTTTGTTACCACAGCATATATTAGCCTGTCCTGAATGATAGAATGGTTCACTGTAGCTTAATTCATTAAAGGAACCAGAAGAATTTTAGCTTAGTATGCTCTTTCCTATAACATGTTTTTGTAGTACAATACTACTAAAGTATACACTGATGAATCACATCCAAAAAATGAATAGCTATCTATTTTTGTTTCTGCAAAGACTTGCTGTGATTATACAGATAATCAAAGTAGAAATTAAAAATTGAGCCGTTGTGCAAAAACCAGCAGCAATAGTCTTGGCATCCTCTCCCTCTGCCTCTTCAGCTCATGACATTTATTTGGTGCTTAGTAGTTTCCAGGTATTGTCTAACAGTTTTACCTGGATAATCTAAATCAATCCTCACAGTAACCCTGTGAGACAGGTAGCATTATTTTTCTCATTCTACATATCAGGAAACTGAAGCCCAAAGAGGTAAATTGCCCAAGGTAACATTGCTGGTAAGTGAAGAGGGGGAGATATGAAACTCAGAGTATGCTGCCAGAACCTGTATGCTTAACCTGTATGTTTATATAAGGCAGAGTTTTTAAAAATGATACTCATAATTGTGGATTTGTAGGTTCATAAACATAGTGTGTAGCATGTAGCCAGTACTCCAAAAATATTGATTCATTTCTTGATGAAGGACTTCCAGAATCCAACTGTTTATGGTCTCTGTATTGGTAAGATTTAGGGCCATGAATAGCACCACCGTATTCAAGGCAAAGGAAATACCTCTTTTTGCAACTTACCTTCATTTGGCATGTTCTTCCTTGCTTAGAAATTCTGGTGGTCCCTTGAACCCAGAGACAGCGAATGTTCAGAGCTCCTATGAGAGTGGAAGATTATGTGTAGACTGAATTTGAAGAGCCATATACCACAGAAAAATGTTCAGCCTTTACTGTACAAATTATCTTAAAATATCCCATACTCATCTCCAGAGCTTGAGTGTGTTCCTTAGCCTTGTTTGCAGGTTCTGCTGATATAACTTCATTTCCTATTCTCTCTAGATCACAAACACTTTATAAAACAAAAGAGTTGCTATAAATGATGTCTAGGATGTGTTCTTTTGACTGCCAGGCAGATCATATAACTGTATCCACCACCCATCTTTATTACTCTTTCTATAGTTCCTTTTCCTATAATGGTAAAGAATGCTCAAACATTAGGGTTAGATAGACCTGGATTTGCATCCAATCTATACTATTTAATGGAAGTTTGTCTGTGGGAAACTTGTTACTAAATTCCTCCAAGCCCCATATCTCTCAACTGTAAAACAAGTATAATCACATTGACTTAGTAAAGCTTGGCCTGTAATAGATTCTCAATGAATGACAACTTCCTTCACCTGATAGCTTCTTTCCCTCTCTCTATATATGCCATATATCAAGGCCTGGCTTTAATTTCATCTCCACCTTGAAGTCTTCTCTGGTGAAGTCTACTTTATTTTTTTTTCACCACTTCTCAATTTGCTTTTGCACTTATTTTCCTGTGCTTACAAGTCATCCTTTATTATAACTGATATATGAGCTGACACCTAAAATCAAATCTTGTTTAGCCATTCTTTTGTTGATTTCGATTGTCCAGCTAGTATGCATATTGAGGGTAAGAAGGCCTTTTCTCCTGCATTTTCTATAGAGCTGGGCACACAATAGTTAGTCAATACATAGTTCTTTTAATCGATTGTCAACTTGTTTATCCTTGCTATAAACCAGCATGAGAAGAGGGGAGCAAGTCAATTTAACAACTACTTAATTATTTTCAATTAGATGCTGCATTGCGGAGAAATAGGGAACCCCCCAAATGAGAAAAAAGTTGTGATGCAGAAAAAAAATGAGTGCAAAATAACTACTGCCATGTAATTTGAGAAATAGAAACACAAGGCATCCAAAAGATGGGAAAAAAATACATCTGGTTTGGAAAATTAGAAAAAATGAATGATATTGTTTCTATTACAATGGACACTGTCAATTGCATTTTATCCATCTCGAGTTCAACTGCTTTATCATCAAATACAACTGAAAACTGCACCAGACTTATCTGGAAATGGAAGGCTGGACCTCATTCTTGTATGCATTGGTAGGGAATGCCTTCTGTATCATTTGGAATCCAGGTACTTACACTGATGGGGCCCCTTATGACATGGACTTCTCTTCACACAACATATTTCTTTAGAAGTAAATCTCATAATGCAAATATATTTGTATTTAAATTTAGATGTGCTTATGCTTTAATTTTTAAAAAGCTAACAGATGTGTAGAATGGAAAAGTGAAGAGTACACTTTAAAAAAATCATCTGTGATCATTCCAGTGCCCATGCAGAGGTGTTTAACATTCCTCCCTCTGCACATCTCTCTGACCCAACATGACTCTGTGAGCATTTGCTCCCTTATCACTCCCATCAGCCTCTGTTCAGTTACCTTTCAGTATCGTTCACACTATACATAGTCTTTTACCAAGGAACATAAATCTTTTTCCTGTCTCAACAAAAAAGTGCTTGGTGTAATCATGCACCACCAGCACTAGCCACATTTTGCTGATCCTTTTTTTTTTAATTTTATTTTAAACTACTAGTGATTAAATTAGTTTTGCCATATTGTTCCCACGAATAATTTTTGTCTCCCCTTTGAAGATAAACTATACCTTCTTCCTTTTCTTTATTGAGTTAGGGGGAAAAAGATTTGAAAAGATTTGTAATTAAACTTATTACACACGTCAATAAACTAATCTATCATGAATCACTCTTTAACAAATTTGACATCTGTAATAAAACTTTGCTTTTACATACTTCTTTATGTCAGCCCAGATCTTTTAATATTCTTAGTGAGGGAGCCAAAATAATGATAGACTCTTTGTCAGTACAATTAGCATAAATGCCCTGAATAATTGGAAAACATCTACACTTTAAACTTCACTGTGGCCCATTTTGTCTTAGCATTTTGATCTTTCTTTTTTCGCGGGAGGAGGAATAAGCCAGTATGTTCCTCTTTTCTTGATCCTAATGTGAAATTCTGTTTCTGCATATCTAAATACATATCTGACTCAACCCCTTAGAAACTTTGCCCACATCTTTATCTCCTTCCCCATTCACTAGCTTCCCCACTCTGTAAAGTTAAAAAGAATTATGAGTGTCAGCCAAGAGAATGCTGGGCTGCGGAAGTGTGTGATTTGAAGATGTTGATGATAAGCACGGAGAATTACAACTACCCTCTTTAACTAGAATGCCATGTGTTTTCCTCACCACCTACAAAATCCCGCTGGCAACTTAGAGGCATAGTGTTTTGTTTGGGTCTGTATCTTACTTTTCAATATGCTGTAATAGAGCAAGCATGTTCAATATATGAGGCAATTAATTTAAAAAATATTTAGCTCATGTACTTTGGAAAGAAATCAGCTCAATTCAGAAATATTATAACAGTTCTAAAATCCCACTCTCTAAGACAAAAGAGGACTAATTCAGAGTCTGAATAACAAAGATTGTTAAGAGATGTGTTACCTAAAATGCCTGTGAGATTAATTTCTTCAGCAACTTTCAGGATACTTGACAGCCTTTAGACAAATAAATATAAGAGCTATTTTACATAATAGGTAGTTAATATATGGAATGCAGTACCTAAAGTAAAAGAAAAATAGCTTTATAATAGATTTAATTTTATTCACTAATTTGAAGTTGATTCTGTAGAGAACCACTACACCGTCCTATAAAAATACTCCCCACCCTTAGTTTTATAGCTAGAAAGAGGGTACTGAACTAAATTGACAGTGGTTAAGTATTGTGGTTTATTTATTCTGTTATTTTCAGTTAGTTATTAAGAGACTTGCTAATAATTCTTGTCTCATTTATTGTGTCTTTATGGAATGTTTTTAGAGTACAAATGGGTGTTTAATTCTTCATAAGAATCTTTGAATTCATAAACAAAACATTTTAAAGATGGATCTAAAATTAAGGTGGCTTTAAACTCTGTACTAGCTGTAAGGCATCAATGTCTATAAACAAAGTCAGTCCAGGTGCTATTTAGAGTTAGGGTTCATCAGTAAGCACAGGTTTACTCAAATTTTCTTTTCTTCTTTCTTCAAAGTATAATGAAAATGGTCAAGAGCTATGCATCAAACACATTGTTAGATGCTTAGGGACATAGCAAATTGGTAGAAAATAAAATTTCTCCCCACAAGATTTCCAATCTGATTACAGAGAAGGCCCAAAGCATAGTGGATTATGATCCAGCTACAAGTGGCACATCCAAACAGAATTAGGAGGAGGAACAATGATTTGGTGTAAAGTAGTTTAAAAACAAATTCTGGAGAAGGAAGAATGTGAACCAGGTCGAGGAGGAAGAGTAGGGAGGAAACATTGCAATGCAGGGCAGAAGAGAGCAGAGTGAAGTGGCATGCCAACAGTATAAGGAAAATGTGTAGGCATGGATTGTCATGAATACGGGAATGATGAAAAGAACTCTGGACTAAAATCAGAAGAGGTAAGTTTTAAATATTGCCTCTGATATTCTGCTTGTCCATCTATAAAATGGGAATATTTATACCTACTTTGAATGTCATACAGAGGAGTTTATGGCTGAAAAAATATACTTGTGAAAGTGTCTTATAAGTTGTAGATCTGAGTTTTATTGTTGTGTTCATTGTTATACGTATGATGTTTGTGGAAGCAGGGTTGGAGAGAAGTGGAACAGGAGGCCAAAGAAAGCCATTGCCAGTGGAGAGGAATTTAGACTTGCTTCGGGAGATAGAACTAGCCACAGGAAAAATTATGAAGTTCAATTAAATTCCAGTAATATTTACTGATATTGTAATATGTGGTAGTGGTAGAGATTGGTAGAGATTCAATGTGGAGAAGACAGATGTGGGCCCTGCCCTCCCTGAACTTATGATCTTAAGATATTTTCCCCAGCACCCTGTCCTCGTGCCAAACCTACAGAACCTTAAGCATGACCACAATATTACCCGTCTGAAAAGTATTGTCTTAAATCATAACCTCTGGAAGCTTTAAGCATATTGGAAAAAAATGACTAGGTATTACATAACATAAAAATGCCAGGTACTTGGGGAATAATACTAAGCTTTTTACTGAGGAAGTAACACAATACAAATGATATTTGAGGAATATTAGTTAGTTGGGAGTGTGAAGAGCATATTATTGAGAAGTATAGCCCAGAAATTTACTGCTTCCTGAATATCTGAGTGCTTTTCATATATCCCAGGGTCTTTTCCAACTAGCAGCACCATGTTACTAATTCTGGATAATGGGCTGTGAACAGGTGTATTTCATTTCCAGACAACAGTTTTAAGGGTTCGTGCATGGCCATCTAGGCTCTTCTTACCTAGTATGGCAACCCAGGAGGTTTCCGCTTGTGGTGGCAGAGACCCAAGATGGAAACAACTTGTGTCTCTGAATTACTTAACACAGGGAGCTGCTTTGAAGATACTCTTGGAACTGCAGCAGACTCTGTGAGCATGAACTTATCCTCTCTCACCTTAAACTGAGTCCTATCCTGACTCTTCCAGAGAAATAGGCTGCTGACAATAACATCTGCTAAATGACAGGAATATTATTTTGGGGATGAGATGATACAGCTTAAGAGCTGGGGAATGCCTTGAATGCTCTGCTTACAGTTCCCAGTCCTTACATGTCACTTTCTTCAACCTCTTACCTGTTAAAAGAAGGCTGCAGGTTGAAAACAAATAAAACAGATTTTTTGTTAGTCTTTTCAAGATTATATACAAAAAATAAAAACAAAGATAGCAAATAAACTGAGAACCAAATCCCAAGGATGGTAGTTTGGTGCATAAAGTTATGTTCTCTGAGGGAAGACATAAATGTTGGATTATAATATCTGCACTGGAATATTCCACTGAAGCTTTCTTATGTCCAGGTTTTCTTTTGATGACTAAGTGTGCCAGCAATGACTCTGACATCTACTGCTATGTCATGTGGGCTTTGTTTACTGTATGAGCAATTTCTTAATGAAGAGAGGCATTTCAATTATTCTCAGTAGCTGTGTGCCTGTTGACACCTTGATGCTGTATAGGAAAGAGTGAGTGAGCTTTAGCCTCTGGAGCCAAACACATTTTATCAAGAAACAGTTTCAGCAATTGACTCTCATCTGGTCATGTTACTTATATCTTGTTATCTCTCAAGGGCCCTGTAATTAAAGCAGGTGTGTGTCCTCTTAAATTACACATGTGGCAACTGTAGACATTGTAGTAAGTTTTAACGGGAGTCCCTAATGACCTGCAGATTCAGTAATTACAGTGAAGCCACTGGTGTGAGTGTTTGGCCAGGGAGAGTGTCAAAATGGGCAAATATATTCCAAAGTGATGGGCTTGCAGGATGTAACCTAACGGAACCAGGAGAGTTTTCAAACAAAATCACAAAGATCTCTCCCTCCCTCCCTTCCTCCCTTCCTCCCTTCCTCCCTCCCTCCCTCCTTCCTTCCTTCCTTCCTTCCTTCCTTCCTTCCTTCCTTCCTTCCTTCTTTCCTTCCTTCCTTCCTTCCTTCCTTCCTTCCCTCCTATTTCCTCCCTCCTTCTCTCTCCTCTCTCCCTCCCTCTCTATAAATGGACTAAAGCAGAATTTGAATTTAGATGTTTTCACAATATTCAATGCACCAAGTAAGAGGCCTTCTTGCTATTTTAATAGCTAATATTTTAATAATCAAGTGACCCAAAATTGTTTTGATGGCAGTTTGGAGGCTACTTTTTATGTCTTAATTGGGTGAAGGTCATGTTCCACAATTCTTGAAAGTTGTGGAAAGGTAAAGACAATTGAGGAGGAAGGAAGAAAGTGTTGAGGTGAGTGAAAAGAAGGTAAGAAGGAATATGTGACAAACAGGACCCAAAAGGAAGAACCAGAGGAGGAGCGATGGTATTTATCTTGAGGCAAATGGGGAAGGGGAAAATAAAGACCTTCCTCTGAATACATGTGTTTTGCGAAGGTAATTCCACCTAAAGAATAGCAGCACTGTGGCTATGTTCAATGTTCTTATATTTACTTTTTAAGAGGAACATAAAACAACCTTCTCAAGTTATTCTAGAGCAAGAAATATGTAGTAGATATTACTGGTTCCTTCGGTCCCCTTATTTATAGAAAGCAACCCTTGTGCATTTGGATGGCTTCTGACCTCAAGCTCCTTTCAGTTTCTCTACTTCAGGGAATTCTCTTAGGCCAGTGGTCCCCATTCTCCAGGCCATGGACGTGGACCAGTACCAGTTAATGACCTGTTAGGAGCCAGGCTGCACAGCAGGAGGTGAGCAGAGGGCCAGTGAGCATTACTACCTGAGCTCCTCCTGTCAGAACAGCAGGAACAATTGATTCTCGTAGGAGCGGGGACCCTCTTGTGAATAGTGCATGCGAGGGATCTAGGTTATGCACTCCTTATGAGAATCTAACTAATTTCTGATGATCTGAGGTGGAACAGTTTCATCCTGAAGCCATTCCCCGCACACCCCTTTAATGGAAAACATTTCATGTTTCATGGAAAACATTTTTTCCATGAAAATTGTCCCTGGTGCCAAAAAGGTTGGGGATCCCTGTCTTATGCTTTAGCTTTTTTAGCCCCAATTAGATGCAGCCTTGATGTATGGGGGAGAAGCTTTCAGGGTTGGGGCAACTATCAATTATGGGCTGTGACAGAGGCTGAATGCCCCAGCCTTCTGTCTTGCTATAGTTCCAATAAAGTTCATTTCTACTTGGCTCCTGAGGGACTCCAGTGGGAATAAGCCTCAGATGTCCACAGTGATAATCAGCTCAAAACTCATCCTGACTAGCTTTGCTTCCTTTCTGAACTCTCTCTGCTCCTTCACTTTGACTTCCTGGGATTCCATCCAAATAACCTCAGTTCACCAAACCCTTGTTTCAGTTTTGGCTTTGAGGGAATCCAAATTAAGATACACTATTTTCATCATAAAATGTTTTTCAAACTCAACTCTCCTGTACATTTTATCTACATTTTTTTATTTTTATTTTTATTTTTTTGAGATGGAGTTTCACTCTTCTTGCCCAGGCTGGAGTGCAATGGTGCAGTCTTGGCTCACTGCAGCCTTCGACTTCTGGGTTCAAGCGATTCTCCTGTCTCAGCATCCCAAGTAGCTGGGATTACAGGTGCCCACCACCACACCTGGCTAATTTTTGTATTTTTAGTAGAGACAGGGTTTCACCATGTTGGCCAGGCTGATCTGGAACTCCTGACCTCAGGCGGTCCGTCCGCCTTGGCCTCCCAAAGTGCTGGGATTACCGTGTGAGCCACCACGCCGGCCCATTTTATCTATTTTTAAAAATGTTTTTGGAATAAGTTGCATTGAAATATACAAGACACAGAGAACCTTAGAGGATGGAAATCAGAATGATGAGATAAGCTCTTCCCCTTTCTACACCTTTTTTTTTATTGGGCAGGCTAGATGCTCACTGGTACTTTCAGGGTTATTATCAGAAGTGCTAATTGGTTAACACATACACAGTTTATTATAACATTACAGGGGAAAATGTATTATTTTTATTTCTTTTTCCTGAGCCCCCACAACTGTTGAGAACTGTTTAACCTCTAAGTTATTAACGATTTTTTTTTTTTCTGTAGAGATGACAATGGCTGATGATTTCTGTGTCCTTAGGGCAAGAGTAAATCTTGGTGTGCAGCCTGAACCAAACAGATAAATATAATTATTATTTCTGTATATTTGATGATGAAAGGGTTTCAGGCTCCACAGACTGATCTTTCTGTCGCCAACTGTGTATTGCCGAAATTTTGATTAAAGGCTCACTGAAGTAGTTTATCAGTATTTGTTTGGTTTCAGGAAGTAAAATATGTGAGCTCAATATGAATGACAGACTACATCCATCGAGAGCATTTGTTTCTTAGTCTGGGAAACTCAAAATCCTTGCTGTAGATAATGTATGAGGAAGATATTTTCTTTTCCCAGATTTGCATAGAGCTCAATAGTCCCCTGATTCCAGACATATTATGTTCTGTAGTAGCTTTCCTTGCCTCCATCTTCCTCCTGCAAATGTGAATCTGCTAGAATACAGACATCATTTAAAAAATAATTTAAACCCTTCAAATCCTCCTGTCTGGAAAATGTGTATACAATTTGTAACAGAGAAGCCCAAAGTGCTGCTGAAGAAAGCCAAAATATTTTGCTGACTTTTTGAAGAGATCATTTCTAGGCAAGGGAAAAAAATACTGATCTTGATAAAAGGAGAAAGAAAGTGAAAAAGCAGGTTCTGATTTTTAAGTTATTCCATAGAATATAGGCAATTCTTTTGCATTTTAAGAAATTACTTTAAAGATACTAAATGGGTGAGAAGGAGAAAGACATTGCAATAGCCCTTCATTGTTTTGAGTCAAAGAAACTAAACTTAGGGGCACTATAATAAATTTGATGTTTTCTCTGTATGTCTGAGAGAAAGACACAAAAGAGAAGGTGGGAGGGGGAAGAAAGGAAGGACGAGGGGAGAGAGGAAGAGAAAGAGAAAGGAGACAACACACACATAAGCACACACACACACAACTTGGTGGGAGAGAAAACAAAAACAAGCTAACAAAACCATGATACAAGCACTTCCAGATCTCACTTGGTGATTGTAGAGTGGTGACTTTAGGCTTTGTACATACTCCCCAACCCCTAAATTGAAAGCATTAATAAACACAAATAAACTTTTGATAAATCTCAGCTAGTTACATCTGTGTATGAAATTTGAGGTATTTATCCTAATCAAGCCTTTTAACATTGAGAATTTTGAGTGTTTTCATTTTATCATTATTGTCATGAACCTGAGCCTTTGTCATTCTGTATGTACACACCATGTGCACAAGTGATTATGAGACGAAAAACAAACATCAAAGACGGATGCCTTGATTTCTTTCTGTGGAGCAAAATGGTAAGAGGCAAAGATATTCACCATCCATTATAACTTTGGTGGTTTTCTAAATTGCTTGCAATATGGCAGCTTTTTTGTTCAGACCTTTTAAAATAACACAAACAGACAACATGCAGAGCATTCAGAGTGAAGCCTGACATTGTCTTTTCAGCTGATGGGACTTGGGGATAAGAAAATAAATAATATAAAAACAACCTGCACAATGTGAATTAGAAAGAAAATACCTGTCTCTACCTTTTAGGTTTCTGGGCTTTTCTACATTTGTAATATAATCTTTCTATTTTGAAATGGTGGCTATGTTCTTTTTTATTCTTTTATTTTCTCTCTTTCTCTGATTTTTTTAAAAAACAACCCACAGTCCCGTCTATGTGTGGGATAAGTAACTAAACAGTGAGGCATGTGATCGGTGCTGTAGTTATTTTGAAAAGGTGTATTACTTGGCAAAATAGTCTGTAATGATTTGAGCCTATTGTGTATATCTGTGTTTGGATGCTTCTCTAAAAGTGAGCCTTTGATCTGATGAACCATAATAACTTCTTCCGTAGCAAATCCCTCTCAGATGCTGAATTATTGGGCCTCCACTACAGTTACGGTTTATTGGGTAAATAATAGTATGACTATACCAAGCCAAAAGTTATGGATGGCCCAACGTCCATGTTAGCTGCCTACAAATCTTCCCATGATTTTATTGAAAACAATTACCAGACTGTATAAGCTCATAGGGGAGACAGGGATTCCCTTTGGATGATTATATAGCCATGAGTGCTATTCTTTTCAAGGCCTTTTGTTCTTCTCTTTTTTTAATTAAAATATGACAACAGCTCTGAGAAACCAGTGTTGCAAGTTTTTCTGGCCAACAAAAAAACTGAATTTTAGTTCATCGAATGACTCACCCAGGGCCTTGGAGCTTTCAGGATGGAGAGCTTGGCTGTGCCTTCTGGGCAGCTGCTTTCTTCCCCACAGACCCTTTATGGCAGGTGTAGAGTGAAGAGATTTAAGCTCAGCATTTGGCTTGAAGAAAAAGAAGTCTAATATGGTGTTCCAATGTCAGTAATGTTCAAGTTTGCTCACATTTTGAGACCAGAAAAAGAAAAACCATTTTAAGATATTAGTTAGAAGAGGGTCGTAGTGTTGAAAGGAGGAATTAGTAATTTTGTTTAAGAGCTGAAGTTTTGGCTTTAGAGAGGTACTTGGCAAAGGTCTTCGTTGCAACCACAGGTATAGAACTAGATGCCAGCTCAATAATGTCACCACAAGTGTTTTTCAGGCCACATTTATATATTTCTTGAAATAAGCTTCTTAAAAAACAGGCTGGGCACAGTGGCTCACACCTGTAATCCCAGCACTTTGGGAGGCGGAGGTGGGAGGATCACTTGAGGTCAGGAGTTCAAGACCAGCCTGGCCAACATGATGAAACTCTGTTTCTACTAAAAATACAAAAATTTGCCAGGTGTGGTGGCAGGCGCCTGTAATCCCAGCTACTAGGGAGGCTGAGGCAGGAGAATCACTTGAACCCAGGAGGTGGAGGTTGCACTGAGCTAAGATCGCACTATTCCACTTCAGCCTGGGTGACAGAGTGAGACTCTGTCTCAAAAAAAAAAAAAAGGTTTTCATAACTGAGTTTGTTCTGGGGACTATACTCAGAACTTTCAAGATGTGCTGGAATGTGGCCTTATCAGAGTGAATAAATTAAGAATTTCCAACATTTTCTCCAATTAAAGACATAGAGACTACCTTTTATTTTTATTTCTATTCACCTTTTATTTTGTCTTTTTATTCTTGCTGAAAAAATTATATCCCAAATATTTTTTATGCTCTTGGAAGTTAAATGCACATTGATATACTTCCACATACAAAGGATTCAACTTGGCATTGCTGGGTATAATAACACAAATAAGATATCCCCACCATATTAGTTTTTTATTGCCATTTAACAAATTACCTCAAACTTAGCAGCTTAAAATACCACCCATTTGTTAGCTCACAATTCTGTAGGTCAGAAGTCCAACAAAATGTGGCTGGGTTCTTTCTCTGCTCAGGGTTTCACAAGGGTAAAATCCAGGCATCAGTTGTGCTGTGTTCTTGTCTGGAGGCTTTGGGAAAGAATTCATTTCCAAGGTCATTCTTGGCTGAATTCAGTTCCTTTGATTTGCATCACCGAGGTTCCTGTTTTCCACCTGGGTTTCCTGTCAGAGGCTGTTCACAGTTCCTAGAAGCTGCCTGCATGCCTTGTCCTGTGGTCTCTTCTATCTTCAAACTGGCAATGGAGAACTTCTCATGCATTAACTCCCCTGTGTACTTTGAGTCTCTGACTTCCCTTTCTGCTTGGATAAAAATTTCTGCTTTTAAAAGACTCATGTAATTAGGTCAGGCCCACACAATGATTAATCTTCCTATGTAAATGTCAGCTGATTTAGGACCTTAATTTCATTTGCAAAGACTTTTCACAGCAATACTTAGGTTATGCTTGATTGAATAACTTGGAGAAGGTGTGTGTACACCAGGGGCAAGGAATGGTGGAGGTCTGTCTTATAATTTTGCCTACTACACCTGCCCTAAGGGAACTTAACATCCTTTGAGATGGATAAAACAAGGATATAAAGAGTTAAGATGCAAGTGGTACTATAGGAGCCATAGGATAAAGATGCACCAGATATTATAAGAGTTCAAAAAAAGGATAAACCACTTTTGTACAGGGAAATCTGCAGCAGTTTCTTGAAAAGGACCTGGAAGGGTGGACAGTATTTTTGTTCATGAAGATAAGGAAAAGATACCCCAGGCAGAGATAGTAGCACAAACAATGGCATAGAAATGACAAAGTGAAGACCATTTGGGAAAGGGTTGACAGCACTGTGTAGATACAGCATGAAAAATGTACAGAGAGGTGAGAATGGAATGACAAATATAACTTCTATTTGGAAACGGCTTTGAATGCCAGGCAGATTAATTTGGCTCTAAGTTGGTGGGAATGGGTTATTAGTGAAGGTTATTGAGTATTGGAAAGATCTGTTGGGAGTTATACTTTAGAAAGATTGATAGTAGAATAGAAACAGTTTGGAGTGGGTTGGGATCTTCCAGGGAGGCTCTTTAGCAATAGCCTAGAAAGTAATGAGAAAGGCCGGGTGCGGTGGCTCACGCCTGTAATCCCAGCACTTTGGGAGGCCGAGCCAGGTGGATCACCTGAGGTCAGGAGATCGAGACCAGCCTGGCTAACATTGGAAACCCCGTCTCTACTAAAAATTTACAAAAATTAGCTATGCGTGCTGGCATGTGCCTGTAATCCCAGCTACTTGAGAGGCTGAGGCAGGAGAATCCCTTGAACCTGGGAGGCGGAGGTTGTAGTGAGCCAAGATCACACCATTGCATTCCAGCCGGGCAACAGGGCAAAACTCTGTCTCAAAAAAAAAAAAAAAAGAAAAGAAAGTAATGAAAAACTCAACTTAGGGAAAGTAAAAATAGAAAAAAGAGGATGGATGCATTGTGGCGATAGAGTTTATAAATTCAAAAACAGGCTGGATACATGGAGAGAGAAAAATGAGAAGTTGACTTCACTTGGAGCCTGCTCTCATAAGCAGAAATAGGGACACTGGAAAGATTTGTTTTGGAAAAAAAATATGATGATATAGGTTGTACATGGTTTAATTTAGGTGGAATCATTATTGAAAGTATTCTTGGTTCTAAGCATCAAAATAAGGCTGTCAGGAAGGAGAGAGTCACGGCCATATTGGACAAAGGGATAGTAAAATTAACAGGGATCTAAGGCTGCCAGGAACAGGCCAAATATGGAATTAAAATGAATCCAGTCATGGCAGTAGAAATGTGTTAAATGCCTGGCAGGGGAGATGCTTGGAGTCTCAGGCAATCATTGTGGAGGAGTCGGAGGCCATAGACACAGGAAATATGGTCTAGTCTCTCAGGGGGAAGGAATTAGTAAGAACTGGCTCAGAGACAAGGGACCCAGGTACCTCCTGAAAAACTGATGCACTATTCAGAAGCCATTCATACAAGTTGTCCAGACATATAGGTGACATGATTTAGGGGAGGGCTTAGGTCTGCCAATCCACAATTTCCATGGGCTCAGAGTAGACATATTGGAGGTAGAACTAATGTTGACCTCATGGTCTAGAATGGATGTGTCAATGTAGCAATATACATTAGCCACCTTGGAAACACATGACACTGTCTATAAGGTGAGGGTGTTCCTATCATATTTACAATTGAAAGGGAATAGACAAGGCTCAGAGTATTATTTAATATACTGATTTTCAAAGGATGGTTAATCAAAATTTTCTTGCAGGCAGGTAGAAATGTAGTTCTGTCCCTCAAAAAAGTGAATGAGATTCTGTGTTCCATAGAATTTTGAGGGAAAGGAGGAATGAAATTTTAGATATATGATAAGTATAGTGAGCAAATTGTTATAATTAGTCTCACTCAATTTTTAGCAGAGAAAGAAAAAGAGATGGGTTCATGACAGGGCAGGCTTACTGGTTTTAAATAATCTAGTGGCCCCTCTTCTTTTTAGATGGAAGAGAAGGAGCCAGCAAAACTACTGCAGAGGAGGGTGGAGGGCCTGTCAGATGGTATGAAGTCCTATAGGAGACAGAGACAAAAGGATGAGCTTGGGTGAAGAGATGAAGAAGTTAGTATGATTCTCCTCTCTAGTACGAGTAAAGGCTTAGGTTCTTCCTAAAATATGTAGAACACATCATACTCAATCAGCAGTGTCCAAAATGTCCATCCAAAACTATTTAATATCTCCTTCATAAAATCTGCTTTTGAAAATACTTACATGTTAATACATACTTGTACTTAATATTCGGACTTAGATATCCAAACTTTCCCTTGAAGTCTTTTACTGGCCTTGTCTTTGGGAGGCTGGATAGAGAGGATGGGACTGTCATTGGAATTCCAGTTTATAGCTTCTTGGTTACCCCATGGAGTGGAGTAAGGCAGAGGGTTCCAACACCAAGCCAGGTAGATCAGAATCCTAAGTAGCCAGTGCTAGCAATGTGAAGCCAAGAGGACAAGATGAGGCACCAGCTGGAAGACAAAGTAGAGGATCAGCTGCCCAAAGCTGAAGAATTGACCTAGTGAAGAGGAGAGGATGAACCATGGTAAACTGCTAGGGAAAACCCAGAGAAGTGATGACATAAGGCATGGCTAAAGGTTGGATTTGTTTAAAACAATTATGCTTCAATTTAGTTCATGAAATTTAGTTTCTTTCCTAGTACTGCATCAAAGATGTTTCTACAGAGTCACAGAAAGTCTTAAATTGGCAGACTCCTTTTTAACATTCTCCAAGGCCTTTCATGCCCTATTCTCTCCTCCTGTTTTTTTATGGGCATCTTTGTCTATTCAACCAAAAACAACTCTTCTACTTCTTAGTTTTGTTTTTTTTGTTTTTTGTTTTTTTCACATGGCCTCCCTTTCTGCTGGAAATTTACTCCTAGTACCGTCTTCCAAAACACTTCTTTATGCCAGGAGTTTCTGAAATCCCACTTGTTCCATGCAGATATATTGGCAGAATTATGGAACCTTCTTCCAATTACCTTTCTAATCTAAATAAAAGACGATGGCATTCCTTCCACCCTTCAACCTCCAATAGTCACTTCACCTTTTGTGATACATCAGGTTAAGAGTCTTTGTGAATATAACTTACAAAAAATATGTAACGATCCAGTGTGGTGGCTCATGCCTGTAATCCCAGCGCTTTGGGAGGCCAAGGTGGGCAGATCACTTGAGGCCAGGAGTTCCAGACCAGCCTGGCCAATATGGCGAAACCCCATCTCTACTAAAAATACAAAAGTTAGCTGGATGTGCTGGCAGGTACCTGTAATCCCAGCTACTCTGGAGGCTGAGGCAGGAGAATCCCTTGAACCCAGGAGGCAGAGGTTACAGTGAGCTGAGATGCACCACTGCACTCCAGCCTGGGTGACAGAGTGAGACTCCATTTCCAAAAGAAAAAGAAAAGTCCCAATCCTATCCTACCATAATCAAAAGATTTAAATTATAAATTTAAAATTTGTAATTTTAAATTTTAAGTCTGTGGAGCATATTTAAATCTCTTGATCCGAGGTGAATGAACTACAATGTATTTTGTTAATTTTATTTAACATATCTTTCTTGAATGCTCACTATTTTCCTAGGGTGGTAGTATGCTAGTGGTGGTGGTGATGTTTGTGTGTGTGTGTGTGTGTGTGTGTGTGTGTGTGTGTGTGTGTGTAAAGGGTAGACATCTAAGTAGAGAAGATAAATGTTTGCAAAAGCAGAGGCATTCCTGGAGAAATTGCAGTGGGTAAACTGTGGCTGGAGCACAAAATGCATGGATATATGAGGGCATGGTGGTATGGACAATTAATCCAGCCATGCTTGTTGAAAAGGAGCTAAGATGTTATTCTGAGGTATTTGGAGTGTATTCCAAAGACCATGGGGGAGCCACAGGTTTTCAACCATGTGATCTCCATGAAGACAAGATCTAAACCTTTTTTAGAAACATCCCACAGTGTCTGAGACTTCAGAACTAGATGGTGAAAGTTTTTGCTAAAATAAATTATACTTAATTCATGTGAAGTCAGTGTAATGCAGGGCCAATATTGTGACTGTACTGTAGTAGGGAGAGGCAAGAATCTGGGGCAACCTGTGGACCACTGATACATTCAGATAAAAGATGGTAGAGATCATAGAGTTATGGATGACTTTTATTTTTGTCTTCATACTTCTGATCATTTTGCAGTATCTTAAATGAACATGAATTACATTTATCATTAAAAAAAACCCATAGACCTTATTATACACAGAAATAGAAATGACTAACAGGCCTTTGGTGTGCTTTTAGAGAGTACAGGATAGAGTTGACAGGCATTTTGAAAATACTGGACTTGGATAAAGGAAGGATCTCTTGCTGCCACATGTGCATGTTTCATGTGCCTTAGATTTATTGAGTTGGATTTTGATTGCTGTGTTCTGATAAGCCTATAGGGTAATTCCAGGCCTCTGTAGGTGTTAGGGCTGGGGCAATGTATTAGTACATCTGCATGCTGCTGATAAGACATACCTGAGATTGGACAATTTACAAAAGAAAGAGGCTTAATGGACTTACAGTTCCACGTGGCTAGGGGAGCCTCACAATCATGGCAGAAGGCAAGGAGGAGCAAGTCACGTCTTACATGGATGGCAGCAGGCAAAGAGAGAGCTTGTGCAGGGAAACTCCTGTTTTTCAGCCATCAGATCTCAATGAGATTTATTCACTATCATGAGAATAACACAGGAAAGACCAGCTTCCATTATTCAGTTACCTCCCACTGGGTCCCTCCCACAACACATGGGAATTGTGGGACATACAATTCAAGATGAGATTTGAGTGTGGACACAGCCAAACCATATCAGACAGTCTCCCTAATAGACATTCGGGACATTGAGGTTTTCATGAAGGGAAATGAAGTTTGTATGAAAAGTCCAAAATAGGCTGTAAGAAGACTACTCTTAGCTCTGACCTCATTATTTCAGGCCAGCCCTTTACAGGAGACAATGATGCGGGAACCTTGAGATACATCCTTCAGGGACAGGGGAAACCACCTAACAAGGGGAGCAAGTTGGAAGCTAGACCAGGACCATTCACCCACAGAGGGCTATAAGCTAAAGAAAATGGAACTGTATTTCACACATTAGACTATCTAGTTGCTTGTTGTTCTCTGTATTTACTTCCTTTCTATTATCCTTGTTTAGTGAAGTCTTGTTCTGTATTTTTTCTGAGCTAGGCTTTGGGGGAACTGAAAAAAATAGTTGTATTTCCACACTTGGACTAAAACATGAAATGGGGCCACTCTGCTTGGCTGTGGTAACAGAACTTAGTATGAGCTCATGACAGAAAGGTGAATCTTACGGTATAGGTGGGAGGCTGTGAGTTCCAGACATCCCTTCCTAATAGTGATTGTCTCTGTTACTGTGAAGGATTAGGGTCTGACCTTTTTCAAGGTATCTGCATATATAAGTTAGTGCCTGTCTGAGGAGAAAAAGGGGAAAGAGCAGAATTAAGTAAGACTTGATGTTTCTGTTTTCCTAATTAAAGAGATCATGGTGCCATGAACTGAGATAAGGCACTCATGAAGGTCAAGTTTTATGGAGGAAGGACTTCGAACATGGTAAAGATGAAGCATCTTTGTCCAGGTGCAGTTGTCCAGGAAGCAGTGGGACCTGGCTTAATATGAAGAAAGACATAGGATTAGGAACTAGAATTCAAGAAGTCACATCTCAATAGGGGGTGAGAATACCAATTATACTACCACATGGCATTGCCATATGAACAAAATCAATCACCACAACACTATGGATAGCTTCTGGCAAAAGGCACTTATGTCCAGAGTTGGATAATAAATATAAAGGCACTTATGTCCAGAATTGGACAATATGTTACTCTTATTAAAAATAATAACCAGCAGCTCTGTGTATTCTGCTGTTAACTTCACATTTCTGCCATGTATTATTACTCTTTCTCTTTTTAGAAGCACTTTTAATTATGTTATTGTTAGACCTAAAGCAAAGATTTGTTTGGAGAACTACATTGTCCCTGAGTAAGGAACTTTTTAGTTTCTGGAGAGAGTTGCACTTAGGATGTAATAACTAAAGCTTAAATATAGCATGATCTCAAATCTGTCAAATATCTGCATCAGTCTTTTAAAAATTTTTTTACTCCTTAAAGCCTGGTAACTTTTGGTTTTATTGAGGACTGAGAAAGCTACTCACATTTGAAATTGGAGGAAGGAAATAATTTCCTTTGAAACACCACAAAATCACTGCATGTTACTAATACTATAAGGCTTCTTTCCCATTCAGTTTATCTGGAGAAAAACTGATTTGCATATGTTTGCATCTATTTGCATGTTCAATTCAAGCTACTCCCAACTCTAAGTATATAAGATGAAACAAATTAACTCCTTGTTTTAACCTGCTGTGATTCTTGTCTAATGCTGTGTGGTGGTTTTGGAAATTGTAAGTGCCTTGGAAATTGGTGTAGAATTCAAGATGTGTGGAGGTGGGCATTCAGGATATCATGTTGGCCTTAGGGGCTCAGGGGCTGAGAGCTGGGAAGCCACAAGAGGCCTGGGAGAGTGTCAAAATGGGCAAATGTGTCCCCGAGCGTGAGCTTACAGAGCACCCCCTAATTGAGCAAGGGAAATCACAGAGGAGGGTTTTGAGAAACTGCCATCTGCAATCAGGGACTTAGAGCTACTAGAGGCGAAGCTTGTCCTTGGTCCTCTGCCCTTGACATTACCGCCCTCCTTTCAAGGATCCTCTAGCATGTCCTTAATTTTTTACAAATCTATATTGTAAAAGGTTGGCTTATCTTCATATTACATGTTCACTAGACAGATTATGGAAAAGAAAATCTTCCCTGAATTTTCTTCCCCTAATATGTGTGTGTATATATATTTATGTATGTGTGTGTGTGTGTATATATATATATTTTTAATATATATGTATATATATGTATATATATGTGTGTGTGTATATATATATATATATTTATATATATATATAGTAGCATATCCATCAAACCATAGGAAGTAAAATGTTAGAGGAAATTTTAGGTTCTTTGGAAAACCAGTAAATATATTTTCTCCCTGGGAGTAGGTGGTCTTTGAAGCCACTACATAAAGACAGTTACTTCTTTACTTTCTTATTGGGCCAGACTCTAAGCCTGCTTTTATCAGGGCAGTAGCCACTTGCCACATGTGCCCATTGTACAAGTAAAATGTGGCTGAATTCTTCTGCATTGGGGTATGCTGTAAGTATAACATACATATTTGTTTTTGTGTGTGTGTGGAGATAAGGTCTTACAAAGCAGGGTCTCACAAGACAGGGCCTCACCAGCCTAGGCTGGTCTCAAACCTCTGGGCTTAAGCGATTCTCCTGCCTCAGCCTCTCAAAGTTCTGGTATTACAGGTATGAGCCACTGCACTTAGCTACACATTGATTTTTAAGGCTTCCTGTCAGAAAATAATGTAAAATTTTTCATTAATAGTTTTTTTAAAATGCTAATTACATGTTGAAATGATAATATTTTTGATATATTGGATTAAGTAAAATATATTATTAAAATAAATATTTTGTTCCTTCTTACTATTTTTTTTTTAATGTGACAACAGGAAAACTTGAAATTATTTATGTGGCTTGCATTATGGCTCATACAACATTTCTGTTGGGCAGCACTGCTCCAAGGGAAACATTTCACTGAGGAGAAATCTTGAGCAAAAACTGAGAGTCCATGCTGGGGCTCTGGGGGGAAGCAATCGCTACCAGTTGCTCACGCTCTAGATTATTGCTATTTGTGCTATGAATATCAGATGTCTTAAAATTATTTTAATGTGGATTTTGCTTGCTTTTCCTTTCTTTCCACCCTGTCTGTATTTCTACTATGATCCAATGTAGAGATAAGGGAAAGCCAGTGTCCTCAGCTTCAGGCCTATGTAAACGGATTTTAGTTGAAACAGTTTCTCCTAATGACTGTTTAAAACTAATTAGGTTTTGTCATTTATTCACATGGAATTTTGTCTCATTGAAATCTTGCTACTCTATTTAACCTACTTCTGGTTGGCGAATATCTGCTGCCATGTTAGGTTATGCTTTTTTGCTTAAATTAACTCCTAAATAATATAGCTTAGCAGATACAGGAGAATGAGTGGGGAAGGAAAAGTTTTCACTTTTTTTTAAAAATACAAGACTGATTTTATTATATTGCCAGAGAAATAAGTTAGATTGCTCTGGCAGTCTCAATAAATCACACATGAAGTCATCTTTTTTTTTCTAAATTAAATTTTTATTTAAATAAAAGTGTTATGTTTGTATTTGAGCTGACAGCTAAATCTGATAATTAGAGTGCATGAAGTTGGCTTTGATTGGCATTGTAATTGGATTGTCATTGGGCTGAGAACCTATTATCTTTGGATCATGCCCCATGAAATCTGTTGAAGAAACTTTGCTGCCAGTCATTAGAGCCACCATCTTGGCTTACAAATTAGGTTTGAAAGGCTTCTTACCACTGGGAATGTAATTTAAACCACTGCAATTGCACTCCCATTAATTAAAATTATATTAAAATTATGGTTCATTTTCTAAATTTTTTTGTATTTTATTAGACATACTTATTACTAAATGCTTAACAAATTACATAGCAGTGCTTAGTAAAATTATGTTTCATAGATAATCCATCTCTTCAGCACATGTTACTCAGCATCAGTAGAATTAGTCACTGTTAATCATTAAAGGATATACTATTTACATTTTTCATTACAGGTTTCAGAAAGAAGCATTTCCTTTATTTCAACATAAAATGCAGGACCAGCAATGTGTAGTGTAAATTAAGATCAGTCCTGCCAATAAAGAAATATGCAGCTTTCCTTTAAGGAGATGTCATCCGTCATGGTCACAGTTCTTCCTACCTTAATTTCTTTCTTTTCTAAAACAATAGAATACTGTAAAAGACAGAAGTCTTTTTTGCCCCCATTTTTCTTTTTTGGATAGATGATTAAGAAAAAATTAAAAGCACACATGTGCCAAAATCTATGCTACTCTTTATTGCTATTATTGTCTGCTAAAAGCAGATCAGCACTGATTAAGACAGAAAAGGAGCTTGTGAGAACTGGAAATGAAAATGATGTGGGAGATGGGGGGTGAGACAGGTCTCTCCCAGGTGGCAGAGAAGAGGATGTGTATGACAGGGTCCATGATACATCCTCTCTTGACTCTGGTCCTTCAATCTGCCCACAGCACCTTAGATACTACCAGCATCTGCCACCGTCTAGCGTATGGATGTGAAGAGCTAAGAGGCATACTTCCTGAGATACAGAACCAGGCAAAGATCCTGATATTTACTTCTCTTGTTTATTGCCCCCCGACCTTTTTGTGATTGATGTGATTATTCAGGAATATCTCCTCATCCCTCAATTTCTTGCTTATGGATAACTTTGGGGTGATAGTTTGGCAACTTGGATGAAAACCTTCAATGAATTTAAAAGTATAAAACAAAGTTTTCAAATTTATGCTGTTTTTATTTAGATTGTACTGAATATCTATACCTCTCCCCTGCTCTCTCGGCTACATTTTTTAATGTACCTATTTCCATTGTTGCTTCTGTTTCTAGCTTCAGCGTTTTGTTTCTGACATGTAATAGATGCTCAATAAATGTTAAATTGAATTGAATTGAATTTGAAGTCTAAAGATTACAGCGTTACTTAGAGCCAAATCCCAGATAGGCTAAAATATCATATATGGGTGGCAGCATATAGGTGATAAAGTCTTTCATGGCTTGTTTTATTTACTCCCCCATATGATGTTTTAGAGATGATTTAGGGTGAATACTGCTACTTGCTTTCCCATCCCTCTTTTCTTAATAGATGACGACATTGCAGGTCAGAGAACTGAGAGATCAAGAACACACAGTTATTGAATAAGTAGCAAAGCTGAGACTAAACCTCAAAATTTTTTCCAAGTTCAGTGTGCTTTCCATTTTCCCATGCTGCTCCCTGTTTTAAAAAAGGACCGCATACATCCCCAAGTGAGGGAGAATGTCTCACTTTCCTTTTTACTCACTGGTGGGAGAGGAAACTGGAAGACAATTAGCCATGGATTAAAGATCCTGTTTGGGCCCTGTGACCCTTTGAATTCCTTTCAAAGAATATATTCTAAAGATGTAATCATATGAGGACTTATTAAATCACAGCCAACTTTTATTGAGCCCAAATGAGCCAGGCATAGTGTTCAGCATTTTTCATACCTTTCCCCGTTTAAGTCTCAGAACAGTTTAATGAGGTATGTTCTTACAATTACTCTCCCCTGAAACAGATGGTGAAATGAGGCATGGGAGGATTTTTATGTCCAAGTGTCCAAGTTCCATGGCTACGTAGAATTTTGATCCACATCTGATCCTAGAGCACTTTTTCCCCACTGCTTTGCTCACTGTCCAGTCTGTGCAGTGTTGCTTCATGCAGAGACAACCAGGAAATGATCTAAATAGGGAAATTATTTAGAAAAACATCCTTGAAATTCTACAAGTGATACTTTAGATATAGATGATGGATGCCAAAAGATGATAGCAATAAAATTGAAATCTATAAAATGCTATGATCCCACTTTGTAAACATATGCCCATGGAAAAATATCTGGAGGGATTATAGCTCAATTTTTTATTTTCTTTTTCTTTATATTTTCTATTTTAGCTACAATGAACAAACCTAATGGTGTCATTTTCTTTTTTAGGCTAAAGTACATTAATTGGGGAGTAGTTTAGAACTTTTGAAGCACTCAAATAGCATCAAGGAATTGTCATAAGGCGTGTCTAAGCAAAGCGAATTCCACTTGGATATGGTTTGGCTGTGTCCCCACCCAAATCTCATCTTGAATTGTAGCTCCCATAATCTCCACATGTCGTGGGAGGGACCCAGTGGGAGGTAATTGAATCATGGGGGTGGGTTTTCCCGATGCTGTTCTTGTAATAGTAAATAAGTCTCACAAGATCTAACAGTTTTATAAAGGGCAGTTCCCCTGCACATGCTCTCTTTCCTGCTGCCATGTAAGACATGCCTTTGCTCCTCCTTCACCTTCTGCCATGATCATGAGGCCTCCCTAGCCATGTGGAACTGAGAGTCCATTAAACCTCTTTTTTTAAAAAAAATTTACCCAGCCTTGGGTGTTTCTTCATAGCAGTATGAAAATGGACTAATACAGTAAATTGGTACCAGTAGAGTGGGGTACTGCTATTAAGATACCTGAAAATGTGGAAGCAACTTTGGAACTGGGTAAAAGGCAGAGGTTGGAACAGTTTTGAGATCTCAGAAGAAGATAGGAAGATGTGGGAAGGTTTGGAGCTTCCTAGTGACTTGTTGAATAGTTTTGACAAAAAGTCCAGGCTGAGGTGGGCTCAGATGGAGATAAGGAACTTATTGGGAACTGGAGCAAAGGTGATTCTTGCTATACTTTAGCAAAGAGACTGGTGACATTTTGCCCCTAGCCTAGAGAACTGTGGAACTTTGGAATTGAGAGACATGATTTAGGGTATCTGGCAGAAGAAATTTCTAAGCAGCAAAGCATTGAAAAGGTGACTTGGGTGCTCTTAAAGGCATTTCATTTTATTTTTTCACAAAAATAAGGTTTGGAATTGGAACTCATGCATAACAGGGAAGCAGAGCATAAAAGTTCAGAAATCTGCAGCCTGAGGATGCGATAGAAAAGAAAAACCCATTTTCTGAGGAGAAATTCAAGCTGGCTGCAGAAATTTGCATAAGTAACAAGGAGCCAAATGTTAATTGCTAAGACAATGGAAAATGTCTCAAGGGCACGTCAGACATCTTCACAGCAGCCCCTCCTATCAAAAGCCAGGAGGCCTAGGAGGAAAAAATGGTCTCATGGGTGAGGCCATAGACCCCCCTGCTGTGTGCAGTCTCAGGACTTAGTGCCCTGCATTCTAGCCCTGGCTAAAAGGGGCCATTGTACAGCTCAGGCTGTTGCTTCAGAGGGTGCAAGGCCCAAGCCTTGGTGGCTTACATGTGGTGTTAGGCCTGTGGGTCCACAGAAGTCAAGAATTGAGGTTTTGAAACTTCTGCCTAGATTTCAGAGGATGTATGGAAATGTCTGGATATCTAGACAGAGATGTGCTGGCAGGGTGGAGCCCTCATGGAGAACCTATGCTAGGGCAGTGCAGAAGAGAAATGTGGGGTGGGAGCTCCCACACAGAGTCCCCACTGGGGCACTGGCTAGTGAAGCTATGAAGAGAGGGTTACCATCCTCCAGACCCCAGAATGGTAGATCCACTGATAGCTTGCACCTGGAGAAGCCACAGACCCTCAATGCCAGCCTGTGAGAGCAAACAGAAGGGGAGCTGTACCCTGCAAAGCTACAGGGGTGGAGCTGCCCAAGACTATGGGAACCTACCTCTTGCATCAGTGTGACTTGAATGTGAGATATGAAGTCCAAGGAGATCATTTTTGGAGCTTTAAGATTTGACTACTCTGCTAGATTTCAGACTTGCGTGGAGCCTGTACCTCCTTCATTTTGGCCAATTTCTCCCATTTGGAACAGGATCATTTACCCAATGCCTGTGCCCCATTGTATCTGGGAAATAAATAACTTCCTTTTGATTTTACAGGCTCATAGGTGGAAGGGACTTGCCTTGTATTAGATGAGATTTTGGACTGTGGACTTTTGGGTTAATGCTAAAATGAGTTAAGACTTTGGGAGAGTGTTAGAAAGGCATGAGTGGTTTTGAAATGTGAGGACATAAGATTTGGGAGGGGCTGGGGGCAGAATGATATAATTTGCCTGTGTCCTCATGCAAATCTCATCTTGAATTGTAGCTCCCATAATCTTGTGTCATGGGAGGGACCTGGAGGGAGGTAATTGAATCATGGGTGTGGGTCTTTCTTGTGCTGTTCTTATGATAGTGAATAAATCTCATGAGATCTGATGGTTTTATAAAGGGCAGTTCCCCTGCACTTGCTCTCTTGCCTGCTGCCATGTAAGATATGTCT
Organism: Pan troglodytes; assembly: GCF_028858775.2. Classification (NCBI taxonomy): domain Eukaryota; kingdom Metazoa; phylum Chordata; class Mammalia; order Primates; family Hominidae; genus Pan; species Pan troglodytes. The sequence continues at coordinate 63,935,487 of NC_072410.2, read as the reverse complement.
TTGCTTCTCTTTTGCTTTCCACCATGGTTGTGAGGCCTCCCAAGCCATGTGGTCCATTAAAGCTCTTTTTCTTTATAAATTACCCAGTCTCAGGTATTTCTTCATAGTAGTAGGAAAATGGACTAATATACCCTTCTGGTTAATTTTCTTCTTATATTGCTTCTGGGAAGGGCCTCTCTGTTTTCCTCCTTGCATGCAAGCCCTCTGGTGGGTCTTTGAGCTCAACAGGGCATCAGGGAGAAGTAGGCTTGTTGTGAGGCCAGGCTTGGAATGTCTATGGCTGTTCATGAAGTGGAACTTATATGGGATTCAAAGCTTTGTTGTCATTATTGTTTAGCAGGAGCACAGCCTTCGAAGAGGAAGCATGACAGCCAAATTTTGGGTAGTTTGCACAAGTATGAGCTCCAGCAACTTAAGGAGCAGCAGGCATATTAGAAAGGAAGCTCAGAGAAATGAAGGAAAAGAGAAGCAAGATACCCACCTTTTGAAAAGAGTGGCTTATTCTCCTCTTTTGGTGACTTGGGAGGGTAAACAGTATATAAAAACAAAGGGCATAACTGGGAGCCCAGGAGAACAGGGCTGAGACAGGATGGAGCCTTATGGTTTGGAGTCCAGCAAGGTGTGCTATGTGTGTAGGCTCTTCCTTAACAGATGCTTCATGTAGTCCTGCACATGCCATGGTCAAATCTCCAAAAGCAAACTGGGCATTGGTTTGGGTCTAAGCCATGGCTTATGATTTGTTCAGTGCCTTCGACACTTTGGGGTAAAGTTGGGGCAAGCACCCCGAAAAGAAGCTCTAGGTCCTCTATTCTTCTATTTGTACATTTGAGGTTTGGGGTGTCTAATAGAATCTCATTTGAACAAGGTCTAGAGCTAAAACATCATCTATGAAAGTTCAGAGGTTGGGTGTGGTACCTCACACCTATAATCCCAGCACTTTGGGAGGCCGAGGCGGGTGGATCACCTGAGGTCAGGAGTTCTAGACCAGCCTGGGCAACATGGCAAAACCCCATTTATACTTAGCAGGGTGTGGTGGTGCATACCTGTGGTGCCAGCTACTTGGGAAGCTGAGGCAGGAGAATCACTTGAACTCAGGAAGCAGAGGTTGCAGTGAGCCAAGATTGCATCACTGCTCTCCAGTCTGGGTGACAGAGTGAGACCCTATCTCAATAAAGTTCAGAATATTTAGGAAATAGGAGCTACAATATGCAAGTTTCCTTGAGGGGAGAAATTGAGGAAAAAGGGTGCTGTCCATAAAATGCAGTCCAGAATGGGACAGCTGGGTATGGGGAGGACAGCAGAGGTGGACCCTGAAAGAAAGGGCAAAGGGGCAACCAAAAAAATCATCACCACATTTTCACAAGTCTTTTATTTAACTGGTTATTTCTACTTGAGAAATGTCTAGAAATATTGCCAAATGATTTATTTGCCAAAGAAATTCTAAAGTTTTGAAGAATTAAATTTTCTCAGGCAATATCGGTCATTTAAAACTAAGTGTTGTTATAATATAGCCAACATAGAATTTTATATATAGATGGTGATTATATGTTTATAATCACCGTAAACTCCAGAGTGCCTCTGTATAATTTTTTGGTGTTTCTAGAGTTTTGATTTAAGTTTTCAGTTTCACAATGAGTTTACACTTTTAATATGGCACAGTAGAATTCAGCTCCTCCGTAAAATTCAGCAATTCTGTTCGGCAATTTTTATGCAGTATAAAAGATGCAATTTAGCAGAGAAGTTATAAGGGTAAGCTTTGGAGCCAGATCCCCTGAACGTGAATCCCCTTCTGCCATTTATTAGCTGTATGGCCTTGGTAAAGTTTCATAAATTCTCTGTATTTCTATTTCCTCATCTGTAAAATGGGAATAATGACAGTATTTCACTGGCAGGCTTTTATTGAGGATAACAGCAATTGAAACTCTTGAAGTGGTTAGAACCATGCCTGGCAAAAATGAAGTTCGATAAATGTTAGCTATCATTGCTGTTATTGTTATTCTTAGACACTTACCAAATTTCAGGTACTGGGGGAGATACAAGGATGAAAAAGATGTATTTCTATTCTTCAACTATCTTAAATCTTAGATCGCTATTTTTCTCTATTTTATTCATTATATTAGGTTGTATTACTACTGCCATCAGTGTTTTCTATCAGAATTTCTGAGTTCCAAAGTTGTATTATTGAAAGAAATATGGAACTCTTTTTATGGATTTTTTATATTTCCTGGGAGAGATAGTTACCTTACCTCCTTCCTAAGCAAGTCAAGACCTAGCAATTCACTGCCTCTAAGGTGAAGCAGCCCCTCCCTAGATAACCACAGTGGGATTCCAGGAAAATCCTTTGAGTATAGCAAAGGCCCTATGCTTGCTCCCCTCTTGGTAAATGAAATCATTGCTCTCCCTTTAAGACTAACTTATCTAGGGGTGATGTTTAGCTGACATTTATGTTGAGATCGCTAAGTGTGCAGCTACAATATATGCACACATTTCCAGAATACCCGCCTGCCTCCTCCTCCTCACAACACAGCTGGGTCCTCACATGCACATTTGAATTTTTTTTAATGTACTGTTCCCTGAAACTAAGAAAAAGAGTGGAATCTTTTCATTTTTTTCTTTTCAATTTGTGTTAATATAGACATAAGCCTTTATTGGGAAAAGTGAAACCAATGTGTATGAAACTTGGACTATATCCAACTGAAAATAAAAACGAGTTCAGATGCTTTCTATGTTGGTTTTTGCCTCACATGCAGATTGTGCTGTTTGGTGAGAAATAATTAGTCATTTACAGGTTCATTACATAGTATGGTTAAACTTGACCTTCTCTTCTCTTTGGCATGCTGGTGAGAGACCTTTCTCAGTAGGTCCAGCTGGCTAATATGGCTCTTATATGTATAAACCTATGTAGTACAGTCTGTATTTTCCAACTCTAATGTCACTCTCTTTGAGATCCCGATTTTACATATGGCAAGGAAGAGCTTATGTGTCATTCATTTTTCAGTTCTTTGTATAAGATCTCTAAATGGGACGTCCATTCTCCATTCTACCCTCTGCAACAAAAACAGCACATTGTTATTTAAAAAGCAAAGGCTTTATAGATTAGTTGTTGAATGCGATATTCATCTCATGAATAACTAATAACATAAAATAAAGAACAATGAAAATGCAAATTATCTGCACATATACAGTGGCAGTTAGCTGTACGAATATCCCTCCTGAGTTTGTGCAAGGTAGGAAAAAGCCAGTCAAATTTCTGATTGTACCTAGTCCTTTGAGTTGTTGAGACAATATCAGAATTCATCCTTTTTAGGACTCATTATTAAGGCATGAAAAAAGAGATTGAAATCTGGTAGAATTTTAATTCTTTCGTTAGCATTATTAATAAACAAGAATTGGCAGGAGCTAAACTGATTGGCACATACATCTGGAATAACAGAAATAAATAAAGTTTCAGAATGGGAGGTAGGGCTTCTACTACAGGGATTTTGGTTAGAAAATAGCATGTGTGTGGCAACAGGTTCAAATCTAAACAAACCACAAATAAATCTTACTGAGAAGCACTTTTAGTGTGTAAGATAGGGACAGGTGGGTGTCTTTCTTCATGAGTGACATGTGTGGCTTTTATTTTGGGAAAGAGATCAGAAAGTCTGTTAGGGAAATGGAAGTGGAGTGTAGGTTACCACAGCTGTGAAAAACTAGCCCAGGGAGACTCACCAGGGAAAGGTCTCATCATTTTAAGTATCAAATTGCCCTAGAGCATTATTTGCTGGATTGACTCTTAAGAAGACCTAAATGGTAGAGAAAAAGATCTCTGGCCTTTGAAATATTTATATGAATACACAGAACCGAGATTTTATTTCATGTGTAAATAGTGAATTAGCTTTATTCATTTGATAAGGAAGCAACATACACCAAAAGCACTGAAATTGTCTTTTTCTTTTTCTAAACTGCTGCTTTTTATCCAGTCTGTGTGCCCATCACACACAGTACACTTGGTCAATGCGTTCAGTGAGAACGATGATGGTTAAAGGTTGGATTTCATTTCCTTGACAGTCTGCAACCAGAAGATGACTCTCTGCCTTGGATTCTAGTGGTAGTTCGCCCCGTGTCACTTTTGGTAAGGATCCCACAGAATAGTCATGCAATATGATGTGGACAAGGAAGATGCAAACATTACAGGATGTGCCTTTTTATAAGGCATTAAATTACCTTCAATTCTTTTCTTTTCTGGGTGAAAGAGAAAGATGAAACTGAAGGCTCGAGAGCACCATTGAAAAGCAACAGGCCTCGCAGATGGCTGACCCAGATAACTGATAGCATGACATTACAGCCTCGCTCTGTGTGGTGAGCTCTGGCAACCCTGAGCCCCCTGGCTGCCCGCCACTAACTGCCAGGCTAAACTGTGCTTCCTGTGGTCACTCTGAAATTGTCGTTAGCCTAATGGAGGGGCTCCCCACCCTACCTACCCACAGACCAGGCCTCGATATTTCCTTCTGCATCACCTCTTGAGAGACTCACTGCATTGAAGAACTTGGGGCATTCATGAAACTTTTGTCTTGAGTCTAACATGGCTTAGATCAGCTCTCTTCAACCAGTTGTACTCAAGTGCCCTTAGTCACGTGAAAGAGTTAAACTCTTACTTCGTTCATGCCAAATCAACCCTCAGCAAGAAAACCATTTCTTTTTAAAAATGCAGAGAAATGTACATTGTACTCCATAATATGTCTGTGTTTTAATTTCTTAAAGTATTTAACAACCATCACCTGCTGCCATGACTGCAGCATTTTAGAGAAAAAGTGATGTTTAGTGTGATCCTTAAACCAGCAGTATCAACATCATCTGGGAACTTGCTGGAAATGCAGATTCTCAGACATCCACTTACGGAATCAGAAACTCTAAGGGTGGAGCTTAGCTATCAAGCTCCACTGGTTCTTAACAAGCTCTCTAGGTGACTGTGTTGTATAATAAAGTTTGAGAGCCATGTGCTGTGTTAACCTGGGGACTGTGAGTATTTTCTGATGTGAGTACTCTCAGGCATGTCTTTCCCAAATTGGAGAAGCAGAAGATAGTTGATTGGAGCAGAGGTTCTTCAGTTTTTTCTTTTTTTTTTTAAGGAAATGTTTACATATGGGAAATACATATGGTCCCCAACTTACAATGGTTCAACCTACTATTTTTTTTAACTTTACAGTGGTGTAAAAGTGGTACACATCCAGTAGAAACTGTACTTTGAATTTTGATCTTTTCCTAAACTAAGATAAACTCATGACTATCTGTAGCATCCTCATCATCCAGCAGTTAATTTTAGTTCAGTGCTTCAACATTCTTCAGGCCTACTGTGCCTTCAGCTGTATACATTAATGATGAATACTCGTATGATGATTCTGTTTTTTACTTTTGGTACAGTATTCAATAAATTACATGAGATATTCAATGATTTATTATAAAAATATGCTTTGTCTTAGATGATTTTGCCCAACTGGAGGCTAATGTAAATGTTCCGAGCATGGCTATTGATGTTTGGTAGGTTACATATTGTGTTAGTTCATTAGTTCATTGTCATAAAAACCTGAAGCTGGGTAATTTATAAAGACAAAAGGTTTAATTGGCTCACAGTTCTGCAGGCTGTGCAAGAAGTGTGGTGCTGGCATCTGCTTCTGATGATGGCCTCAGGAAGCTTACAGTCATGACAGAAGGTGAAGGAGAAGCCAGACCATCACATGGCAAGAGCAGGAGCAAAAGAGAAAGGGAAGAAGTGTTACACTCTTTTAAACAACTAGAACTTGTGTAAACTGACTGAGTGAGAATTCAGTCATCACCAAGGGATGGCACTAAGCCATTTATGAGAGATTCACCCTGATGACCCAATACCTCCTACCAGGCCCCACCTCCAACACTGGAAGTCCCATTTCAATGTGAGATTGGAAGAGGACAAACATCCAAACCATATCAGTGTGTTAAATTCATTTTCAACTTATGATGGGTTTATTGGGACATAACACCATTGTAAGTCAAGAAGCATCTGTACTTACTTGGATGTACCCAAAGTTCATTGAGTTGGCCCTTTCATAAATATTTGCTGAGCACTTACTGTGCAGGCACTCTTCTGTGCATTGGAGATACAACTGTGGACAAGGATAGCCAATAATCAAGTGTAATGTCAATAGAAATAAGTGCCACAGAGAACAATATAGCAGTATATAGGATCAAGAATGTCTGAGTTAGGATTGCTCTTTTGGACAGGGTGATCAGAAAAGGGCTTTCTAAAGAGGAAGCTTTTGAGCACACCTGAGTGAAGTAAAGGACCAGGTTATGAGACTGTCTGGTGGAAGACATTTCTAAGCAAACTGTGGATGATACCTTTGTCAGTTTCTCCAACTTAGAATAGAGAAGACTCGATACTGAGAACATTTCTTATCTTTTCCTTCTGGGCTCTAGGTCACTGGGACTCACTGTCTCGTTCCCAAGTCAACTCTGTGCTGAAGACACGTTCAATAGGAAGAGGTGGTTTAACTCTTCTGGCAAATATTATACATGGTGGCTGTCCCTGAGAGTATCTGCTAGAGCAAGGGGTCAAGCATTGAGTCCTAGGCCCTGGGTGAGCAAGGGAACCAACTGGAACTCTAGACCTCTCTCTCACATCTCCCAGAGCAAAAACTAGGAAAACAATTTGCAGTGTTTTTACTCCATAGATGACATTGAAGTTCTTCTCATGTCTGGATGTGGTGTATGGATGTGAATATAAATCTCTCACAAACTTTCGTACTTTACTAGTAGCAGCAACACATTACTTGTAACTTTACTTTGTGAGTATTCCAGGCACAGCACTTTGTCAAGACAAAGCCCTAGGTTAAAAAGTACTGTGAGAGAGGTCAAGGTAACAGATTCAATCCCTATCTGTGGCAGTTATCATTCCCCTAGAGACTCATGACCCTTCATAAAGTGGATTTTTTTTTAAGTAAATACCATTAGCATCAGGGAGCGTGGGGCATGGAAGTACAAGTCATTCTCACCAAAGGCTTGCCAAATAAAGGCAATATTGACAGAGGGTTAAGACGGAAATTAAACAATTTGTTTGTTGCAAAGTATGGTGGAGGCTGAGATTCAACTAGCAGAAGCAAAAATCATTTCTCTTTCCTTAATTCATAGCCCTTTTTTTAATGAAAATATTCAATGAAAGTAGTATTCAACAGTAGTTTATGATCCTGAAGAGCCACTCAGGGGTTTCCCCGTTCATCCTACTGAAAATGCACAGAGACTTCACAAGAGAGTTTCATTGAGCAGCAGTGGTGATAGTACAACCAGGGCTTTACCTGTCTTTGAAGATGAACAGCAGAACATCCATCATCCATGAGACCCACTGTGCTACCAAAAGCGTAAAGAAAACCATAAGTGCAGTGTTGTGATTCCCAAAGATATTTCTAATGATTTTCAAAACAAGAGCAAGAAAGGAGTCACAATTGTACTCTATTCCCACTTGAGATACAAAGGACATTTTCCCCAGGATATGGGGACTGATTAAGCCAGCAGTATCAACATTATCTGAGAACTTGTTAGAAATGCAAGATCAAGCACTTTCTTCTCATTCTTTTTCATTCATGTGCTTTCCCTCACACTGCTTTACTTTCTCTGCCTTTCATTTCTCTGGTTTATCACTGGCTCCCTCATCCTTCAGCCCTTGGATACAATGTGAAGTTTGAAACCTCCAGCAGTCCTTTCCTTCAAAGAAAGCATGTAACCCCTACACTGGAATGTCGTTGGAGCTGTGTGAATAAATGTGTTGAGAAGGAGTAGATGGTTCCCAGGTAATTTTTGCAGACAGAACGGCAATCCAATTCTGGATCTGCAGTCAAACCATCTGCAGAGATAAACATCAGAAGCAAATTTGTATTTGTGGGGGAAACTGTCCTTCGTCCTCAACCCAACATTGAATCTGAAATATTTACAAGCTTTATTACATGTAGAATTGGTTTTTAATGCTTTGAGGTGTTGTGTAGGTGAAAGGGAATGGAGCTGATAAATGTAGTTACATTCTTGCATCCATTGGTGACACAATTTTCCAAAAAAGTCATTTTGCATGTAGAAAAAAATAATGATGGGGGAAATGAAATAGTGTCATAAAAATGTATAAAATAATCTGGCAGGGCTCAAAATTTGAGAGAGATTTGAGGCCAAGCAAAAGACTCTATCAAAAAGACTTTAAATGCTATCTCCAATTTTCTTAAATTTAGATAATAAGAACATAACATTTTTCAATCTAAAATGATTCCCCTTGTTGATGGGGGTCTGAGAGCCAGGGCTGCAAGACTGTTCATTCTGGTTTATCTTCAGATGAAATCCAGCCATGGGGTTCAGGTGGAGGGCATCGAATTGTTGTGAGAAAGCAGTGGTGTAGAAATCTCTCACTGCACCGGCATCAGACTTTTTCACATACACAGAGATAGAACATTATAATTCTCTGCCCCACCCTACATTCTTGTGGGATTTAAGAAATTCCTGCTCTCACTTTCTACAAGGGCTGGTGTAGTTCATGCTGGTGCCAAATTGGTCACAAGGGGGCACCGAAGTGCCACAAATTTTGCCCTGGGACCTTTCTACACATGCAAATTTCCAGCAACAGAGGCCAGAGAACTGTGGCCCTTCAGGAGCATTCTTCCCAAGCTTGCTTGGCAGAGGCATCACCATGGTGGTTGGAATCATAAAACATCGCCCACAGTTTGTGTCTGCCCAAGTGTCCATCTTGGTGCCAGTTTGAAAGTATTCCACCATGGTGGTTGAAGCACCATATTAAGGTTCTTTCTTTAAAATATTTTTTTTCTTTAGCTAATTCAGCCCTGCATCATGTTACTTTTAGAGAAATTGTTACAAAAATCCATTTGAGAGGAATCTGTTAATTAAAAAAAAATTGATAGTACAGTTTCTAACAATACATTTCAAGTATTGGTGTCCTGAATCTATTCTTAACAGGGAAACTATTATTTTCTTTTTTAACTGTTTGCCAAAGGAGACAGTCATTTGTTTATTTATTTACTGTGCATTGTCTTTCCTCTTTGCCTGAAAAGTGAAGAATTGGCAGGGTTCTTGCTGCAACATGAAGAACCATGGGATAATTTCATGGAGCAATAGTGAAGTTATATGTTAGTTTCTCTCACTTAGAAAAGATGGGGAATTTGACTATTGATTTCAAATTTTCTCTGTCTGGGCAGGAGAGCTTGTATTTTATTAAATGCAGTCAATTTGTGGTGAAATATTCTTTTTATTTTTCAAGATAGATTGCTGATTTACTTTAGAATGGTGGGAAAATAAGTCTGTACCTGCTGAGTGCTGAAGAGAAGTGTTTATTTGCTTTATTGATTTGATCCATTTTTGTGAGATGTTTTCTATGTATTTTTCATTTGGCTACAAAACCTGCCCACAAATGGTCCTGGCTGTTGTACTGCTTCAGCATTCTGGAGAATAGCTCCAAAGAATAGACTTTGGAATTTGCAAATAATTCTTTTGTTGGAGAAGCCTTTCTTGGAGAGAAGCTCTGTGCCTCGGATATGGACAGGCTTATAACAGCAACCTCTATACTTTCCAGTGATCTTGATTGGTTAAGTTGTCTTACGGTTCGAGGGTATGAACAAAATAAGTTTTGGCTTCCCAGCTAGGACCCTCAGATCATTGTTAAGTGGGAAGCATGATCAATCACAGGTACTAACATAAATACCAAGAATATTAAGCTTTCAAAAATGGTCCTTCTGGCCTTGAATTCTTTATTTTGTATCAGAGGATGAAAGCTTCCTCTTTAAAAACAAAATGATGATACTGCTTCCGATTGAAAACTTATTCATTTATTTAAAAGCTAGACTTAAAAAAAAGCTAGACTTTTAAAAGGCCATTCAATTATGATGAGCAAGAAGAATGTCTGATCTATAGTTATAAGTGGAAAAGTATAATGTACATACTATGTATATAAAATTTTACTCAAAATTTTGCATACAAGATGTAAAATGTGAGTATGTTTATATGTAGCAACTGGGAGGCATTTTGGATTACATAGGCTATTTTGTAGGGATTTAGATTATAGGTGACTTTAAACAAATTTGGTTGTGTTAATTTTAGAACATTATTTATGCTAAAAAAGAGCATTGGATACTTTTGTAAAATGATGACTCCTTTATGTGATTGGGACTAATTATCTTGACATTTTCTGGCTGAGTTAAAAAATTTTTTGAATGTTGGATTTCTTTCAAGTCATATCTGATTCCATTAGACTTGACCATTTCTACTTTCTTTACAGAGGAAATCAGACCAAGATTTTTAGATCTAGACTGGAAAGATAAACATAAATTTTATTGTAATTTAAATTACATATAGTATCCATCCAATTTTGACAGAATAGGCTCAGGATTCATTGATATTTTTTATTTCTTCGATAATGAGGTAGAGAAAATAAACTTGACAAATTCTAAACTATACTCAACTGTTCTAGCAATAATATGTAATAAGCTTCCATTAATGGAATGACCTGTTGCAATGAAGTATATTTTTTAAAATCCTTATGTATATATTTCAAGATTAAAAAGCTCACACACACAATTTTTTTTAATATATAAAGGAGAAAACAGGTTTGTCATACAATTAGTTCATATACATATGAGGTCAGTTAACTCTGTTCAGCTTTTAGTCATGCATAGAAGGATAGCTAAAGATAGCAGATTCAACCCACTTCATTTCCTATGTGCGCCTAAAGGCACTGATGCTGAGTTTTGGCAGAGAAAATAAATTCAAATATAAGAGGATGTAGGCATGTTGATTTCCAGACCAGAGAAAGAAGTTAAAGAAGTAACTTTGTTTTGGATAGAGGTGGGTGGGAAGGACGCTCTCTTTGAAGTAATGTTCGGAGCTTAGATGATTTTCTAGGAGCCTTTCCAAATTTAATTATTTTTGTGCTCAGTATTTCAAATTTCAAATAATTACAGTTATCTGAATTTCAATACAGGCATATGGGTTCCCCATTTCCTGTGACTTATAACTGTACTTGTTTGGGGGAAGGAAGTTTCAAAGGTGAGATTCATTTTCATGGTGGCTGTGGTTGTTTCCATTGTGCATTTTTCCAGGCAGTTGTGAAAGCGGCCCAGGAAACTTTGCTTATCACTGGCTAAAAGGCAATACTTAAAGGTGAGCTTTTGGGTGGTGGAGCAGGAAGTGGTGAAAGAAATACATAAGAAAGTAATCTTGGAACAAAAGCTTTGCCAATTTGTTCCTTCTTGCATTTTTTTAAAAAAAAGAGTAATAAAGATTCGATAATCCTGGATTCTCAGAGCAATGCTTCCATCACTGTGCTTCATCCTGAAGAGCAATTTGTCCATCTGCATTAGGTTTCTTATTTATATTCACATATGGATAGGTATTTCTTTACATTCGGCTGCCTCTTATTATATACTGAAAAGACAATATGCTTTTCCAGTCTTGCAGCATTGTTGCTGGTTTGGGACATCCCCACGTATTAAAAACATGCAACTGGCATAGGATGTTTCCCCCATTAATTAAATTTTTCCTAACGCAGTTTATCATGGGTGCTATTTTCAGGTCATGCTTCTATTTGTAGTCTCTCTCTCTCTCAAGTAGATTTTTAAAAAAACAGGTCTAGAAATCTTTGTGAAACTTAAAAAAAATTATATGGAGTTATAAGCATTTCTTTCAAATTAACGCTTATTTAGATACCTAAAATGTTATCACCTAGAGTTTTTTTTTTTAATGTAGATAACTCAACTTGACTTCTATTTTTTTCTTGTTTAAAAGTTTGTTGTTGTTGTTTTTAAAATGAGAATTCTTATTGATGGGAGAATACTGAGCCCCCCTTTCCCTAATATGTAGATGAAAAGGGGAAATTAATGATTGACTGAACTTTTCACTTTTATCCAGATGTCTTCGCTTTCTGTCTACTTAGCCTAGGTGTGTGTGTGTGTGTGTGTGTGTGTGTGTGTGTGTCTACAGGCATGTGTTCTAACCCTCCAGTCCCAGGAAGAAATTGGTGGGGTCAGTTCTGGGATGGTGATAGAATCTGGCAGCATAAAGTGGTGTGGGTGGGTGTTGCTTCAGCTAGAACCAAAATGCTCAGATATCCTTGCAGGTACAGGTGTGCTGGGATGGACTGCAGGACTATAATGTGGAGATGACACCTGCCAACAAATTCCAGTGACCAAACAAAGGGAATGACTGCTCTTTGGGGACTGTAATTGTGGTCTCACAGCAGATCTGACATTGTTCTATGCTCTGTGGTAAAGGGACAATTTATGTGTTGTTTCAAGAAATTATTATTCACATTTCTTCAAAAGAACTCTGCTTTGTAGTATTCCTGGGGACATTCCTATTTGACTGCAACAGTGACCGCCTTAAAGTGGTGGGAAAAAGTGATCTTCACACATAGAAGTTAGGAAAGCAAAGGTGATTGGGGACTGTGGTATAAATGTGTTATTAAAATTCATCTCTTATATGGTGAGCTATATCTAATTTCAGAAATAGATTTTATCAACCAGAATCAGCAATATCTTTCAGTCTGCAGTTCTCTGTTACACAGACACATTCTCTATTAAATACATTTTTCTCTTAAAACTGGTAATATTATCTGATGCCTGTGTATGAGTGACATACTCTAAGTCCCATCTGCTGATTTACCTTTCAAATATTCCAGTGTCCTCCTTGTTTCCCATTTTTTACTGTTCAGGTCCTCCACAGAACATTACTGTCCCAGCAGACCTTTTATCCAAGGACTGTTGATCACAACCCAAGAGCTGTCATCCTATTTGCATTCTGTGGATGCATCATTATTCACAACACTTGATGTCCATAAAAACACATTAAAACTATTTCCTTGAGCAAAAATAATCAGCTCTCTGCTGTACATATCATTTGTATACTCAAATTGTAAAATGTAAATTGATATATAAGAAAATGGCCCATTAACTTTTTCATTAATGACAATAATACATTTTGTACACCAGCAGTAGGAGGATCTTGCCTCTACTTTAGCAACCTGAAGGGTAAATGGAGCCCTCCTTCTTTTTCTTTTCTAATTTCATAAAAATGATGGGTATCATCAAGCAGAGATTCTTTTATGTATCTTACTTGCCTTAAAATACAGAACCTTTGATTTATTATAAAATTAAAACTACCCTGGTATCCTATGTGTGTTTTTTTAAAGAAAGCCAAAAATAATTATTTACTATTTGATTATGCCTGAGAGGACAAATTTTCACCATGGATGATATGTAATTATCTTAAAATGTTTATTATAGTTTCAGTACTTAATTATATGCTCCCATATTACATTTAAAGTATTACCAAAATCTTAAAGTATTAAAAAAGGATGTCTTTTATAGCCAGATAACTGTCATAAAATGCAAATCTATAATTGATCTGAAAACACTGAATATAACTTTTTGTTATGAGATAGGGATATTTTTATTAAATTTCTTTAGGATTTACTTTGATTACTTTTTGATGAGAATGTAGCATAAGCATGCTTTTTATACAAGAGAATATTGAATTAATCAGTTGTCTTTTTTTTCAGGTATTAATGATAGTCATATTCTTTCAGGGATGTAACTCCTATAGTGCCTACATGAGCAGTTGTCAAACCACAGTATTTGATTAAAACATGGATTAATAATTTGTCTATCACGGATACATCATGCACTAAGAGATAAAGAGCATCTGATACTAACTGAGAAATAAAATCTGCCTTCAGTAAATTGTGTAGAAAAATTACACAGTACATTTAAATTACCATTTGCTTAGCAACATGCCCTTGTAGCCATTCCAGTGGGGCTATAAAATGATCGATTTACTTTAATTTTCTACTGAATCCTGAAAAAAATGACTATCAGTAACCTATCCCTTCATCATAGCATGCTGATTCACTCTGTGTATTAAATTTACTGGCAAGGAGCAAGACGTTAACAAAAAGTAACAGATAATGTGAACATTTCATGCATAATCTGTAATATGAGATATGTATTAATAGGGAAATTATGATGCATTCAATTATTCTGAAATGCCTTCCAGAGATGTTTTGATTTGGCTGCGCTCGGATAGTAGCAGCACAGCGGGGAGCATCTCAAGTGATGAATAACCTAATCTCCTAATCTCAAAATGGGCACTATTCACAGTTAGCCTGGGAGAGGCTGGTGGAAGAAAGTACACTTTGCAGACAAGGCCACTAAGAGGAATCCAACAAAAATAACAACTCAAACAACAACAAAATAACCAGCACCCCAGCCTGCCAGCCTGCTACCATGCCACCCAGCCTTTTAAAAATCAAGATATGAAATGCACAGCTCTAAGGAATCTGTTTCGTTCCCTGTGATCACAGTGGTCTAGATTCCAATCGGAGAGGTACCTTTCCATGCCTCTCAGCCAAACTTACAAGACAAAAGGCTATAAAAATGATTGCACTTGCCTTAGTGCTGTTAGGACTCTGGTATTTATGAGACATTATGTAAGCACAAGAACCCTTACTAATTTGCCACGTTTCATGCACACCTGGAATAATCTTCCCCGTGTATACCGGCTTTTTTTTTTTTTTCCTTTTCCTTAATTTCCAAAGAAAGCCTACCCCAACAGGAAACTGTTCATTTTGTGTCATAAGCCCCCTGTTCTATAAAGCTGCTTGGGCGTAATTAAGTGGCTACGTTTACTTCTTCATGTGGGGAACAATGGTCTGGCTCCTTGGAGAGGTCAAGCAGGATTTATTTTATTGTGTACAGAGTCGGAGCAGTGGAGGAGGTTGTCAAGACAGTAGCTGGTCATTCCTTTGCCATTTATGTGGCCCTCTCTATGTAAGAGTAAGGCTGTATATATTTTTTCAACCTCTGATTTGCTTCCCTTTTTTCCTGGGATCATTGCTACAAAACTATTAGGTAATACTCTGTTGTAAGGAAAATCAGTCCTGAGGAAAATGTGCTGTGCATGTATGCCTTCCCCCACCCTCAAATTACTTGATTGCAGCGGGCTCACTTTTTGATTAATGCAATTTTGCATAAGGTAATATTACACGAGTGTATTACTTTTCAGTAATTATTCAATGGAGTTAATATGGCAGACTTCTTGAAGAAAAATTAGAACCGTGGCGTCTCATTTCTCTAAATCCCCAGCACTGTTCAGTAGGGTAACAATAATAATTATGTATAAATAAATAAATTTCTTTTATCAATGTTCACTTGGGCTAGAAATAACGGGCAGCCTCATCCCCAATCAGAACACTAACGGCTGTACTTTTTAATTAGCAATGTTCCGAGGGGCAGAAATGATTTTATGTGCAGTTTTGTTATGCTGCAGTTTGGGAGAGTGACACAGTGATTTGTTATAACAAGGATCTTTGCAGTTTAATCATCGTGTGAAATTATGTGTGCTATTTTGCTTTTGCTTTCCCTTGCACCTTTGGGTTTGAGCCACTCCACAACGGAGGACAGGAAAGGCTCGTGGACTCCTTTTCCTAAAGCAATTTTCTCTCCTTTAGGTCTGATTTCACGTGAGCATCATTTTAAACTCCAGCAAGATGTGGTTCTATTTAACTAGCCCTTGCTTACAGAGGTCCCATGCCTACTATTATATTTCCTTACCATGATACATACTTTGCAGTGCATTTTTCTCACTAATCATGGTTTAGCAAACAAGGAAGGAGGGCCCCGTTTTATGAAACTTTCTGATGAGTGATGTTCAGTTTATTTCAGTCTTTAGTATACTAGAATGTACAATTGCTCTGAAGATAAATAAAAGATTCAGCCGGGTGCCACTGGAGAGCAGAGCAGCATGTCTTTGGCATTGCTTGAGACTTATCTGATTTGGATTTGTATACCTCATGGGGAATGGCAAAATATTGGAACAGACGGCTTGATATTTCCGAAGAATATAGTGGGCTTTATTAGCACCAGTTTCGCTCCCTGACTGACGGCTTTTTCAAATTTTTTATCTTATTAATCCGTGCTACTGTATGTAAATGTTATTCCTCTCTGCATAAGGGAGGCAACCAGCGATTTGTAATAAATGCTTATGAGTGCCTGAGGCTGCACTTAAACTTTAAAACATCTATTATTAAGTTGCAAAAAAACACTGTAATGGCCAATAGTGACCTCATAGGAATTTTAAACTGTGGTCTGCTCTTCTGCATTAAAAACAAAAAAATTGCCTCAAGTTAGAATTATGAGCAATGCTATTTTAACAGCTGCATTTTGATTATTAAAGTGTGTTTTACAACTGAATTACAATGCTTTTATGGACTCTAGGTATAAGATTTAAAAAGGTCATTAAACATAGTCGGGTTTTGTCACAGTAGGTGTCATTGTATACAATGGACACTACACAATCTATTTTATGTCACCGCACTTAGGATTTAAAATAGCATGCAGGAGCATTTTAGTTTGTTTAACCATGTAGATTACTATAGACCTCTCAAGGATTTTGACAGTTTGCAGTCTGAGATGACTACTTTCATTATTATTTTATTAATTTGACAAGAAGCCCTACAGATTTTCTGTGTATCACCGATCCATTTGTCCCAGAAATAATTAAAAATGCCAGCCTGGAGCAACAGACAACAGATACACTTCTGGCAAATCAATGTTCAAAAATGCATTGCTTGTACTGTAGCCAACTCTTTAGTCCTGAAACATTTCTACATTTTCTCCATCTGATCATATATGGGCTCGTTGACAATAGGTATTGACCCATGGTGTAGGTTTTCCAAATGTAGCACCTTTAAATTGATTTATCCATTATGTCATTATGCTGGATACTATATGTAATGTTTACATCTCTTGCTGCACAAATACAGGGTAAAGTTGCTGAAATTTCCCAGGGCTGCCTCTGTTGTATACGGCTCAGCAAGGCGGTAAATGTAAACTTCAGTTTGTCTTATGTGTGCCCTGCCTGTTAGCTACTTATATGTAAATCTTTAATTTTCTTTTCATTAATTTGGCATGGTGTTATGCCTGTGACTAGCTGGAGTCCATGCCATCCGTGAAACTGATTTCTGGGTGCCTGATTGTTGATGAGGACACAGGGATGGAGGTGTGATAAGGAGCATACAATCCTCAAAATAGTTGACAAAATGTCACAAAGGATTTTATTTGCATGTAGTACCCTGGGTAGGACATAATGATTAGTGTGCAGTGCATCGCTGGCACTGCGTATCCGAGCTCATCCAGATAACATGTCTGCTGCACAGCTTTGAATATTGTATATGTACTTTGAACATATCTATGACTAGCAAAGCTGTCATTCTGTTGAAAAATGTAGCTGCACGAATGACAATACTGGTTTAATTTTTTTTTTAAAGAGGACATCTTCTAAATAATTATTATCATGCTAATAACATTTGTATTCTTTTGTGTATAATTAAGATCTGCCTGTCTAAGCATGAAATAGGGTTGACATCGTGAATGAGTATGCTATCCTTAACCTATTTAGTAAATCAGTTTTAATTTGGCTTTCTTTAGGTTAAATCATAACAATAGACTGCTGTATACAAAAACCCACACTTCTTGGCTGTAAACAATCTTGGAAATATTTAACACTCAGCAAAGCTTCCCACAAAATTAAAGGAGCCCCTCTTACGAACGTTAAGTGTTGAATCAAAGATAATAATTCAATGATATAGAAGTCATTTATTTTATAAAGTTAACGTTATTTATTTCTCAGAATGATAAATACCCAAGCAATTTTATATTCTGACCTCTTTGGCTTTGGCATTTTTTTCTTATGTAACAAAAAAATTAATCTAAGACAATATTCCACCTACTTCTGAGAGGACATGAGGCAGCAAACAGGATAAAACACAGTGAAACATAACAAGCCATTTACGGATAAAACATAACAGGTTATGTAATTTAATGATCACAAACTGTTTTGGAATACATCGTGCCTTTTTGTTCCCTTAAAATAAGATAATCTGTTTTGAGCAGGATCTTTTTTTGTTTGTTTTTTTGTTTGTTTGTTTGTTTTCTGGTATAATTTCATGGCTAATACCTAGGCAGGCAATCATGCTAAAAGAAATTATCTTTGTCATTTTGCAAGGGTTATTCTTTATTTTGAAGGTTCTTATGGCTTCTATAACCTAGCATATTTACCCTTCCCTATCCCAACTGTAACCATTTGCATGCTGTGATTTATAAGGTTATTGGAAAACACCTCCATTTATCAATTATGAGAGAACACAGACTGCTCGGGAACAGTTTGAGCAGCATCCTTGGCAAGTGAAATGTCTAAGGGGGTGGGGGGCTGAGAAAGAAAGAAAAGAAGAGAAAATGGCAACAGGAGGAAAGTGGGAGTGTAAAGAACTCATTGACGTTTCCGCTTTTGTTTTCCTGCTGAGCTCTACTTGCCCTCCTTCCCACAGCTTTCCAGGTGTTGTACACACAGGCCCCTGCCACTTGATTTTTCCATCCATATTTTTAGTGCTCATGCTGTTTTTCTGTGAATCTGCATTTGTTTCTCAGTCATCAGCAAATATGTTCTGGATGTCTATGCATTGAAGGCCTAGCATTGTGCAGAGCCCCATGAGGAATACAGAGGGAGTGAGGATGGGACCTATTCTCACCTCCTATCATGGGCAGAACAAGCCTTTACAAAAGTACCAATTCAAAATAAACAGAAAATATAATATGAGGTGAGTGCTAAGTAAATGAAATCACATTTACAAAATGGTTTGCACTATAGTGGTTTACAAGTCATCATTTCTTAATAAATGCTAGTCACTAATAATAATATGTTGATGATGATGATAATTTGATGCCAGTAAGGACTGAAGCAGTTGCCACAGAGGAAGAGGTTAAAATGGAGCAAAGTTTTCTGCCACTTAGGAGACCCTCAGCATTTGAAGGGTCTTCCACAGTGGAAGATGCTTTGCTAGGTCCTCTCTGACCCAAGCCCCATTCTCTCATTTCTCTGACTCGTTTTCTTTATGGCACTTAATACCTTCTGATATGCTACCTAATTTGCCATCGACTGTTTTTTTGTCTGTCGCCTTTCTCTGGAATGTAAGCTTCATGAGTGCAGGGATCTTTGTTTTGTTCGTTGAGAAACCCCAAAGTCTTTGAGAGTGTATGGAACAGAGTCAGCACTTAATACCTATTTCTTGAATGCTGAATGAATGACTGAAAGCTTGTCTAATTTGCCTGCCTCCTCTCTGTTTTCTAATCTCATCATCTGAGTGTTCCCGCCTCGTGCACACTTAGTGGCCATTGTGGGTCTGCTTTCTATAGAGAATCTGGTAGGCGGAGGATGGAAAAGAGAGAAAGATTTCCAGGAATGGCTGGGTGACCTGTGATGCCTGTGCAGCCTGACCTAAGGTCAATTTCTAGGAACAGCTAGAAAATTCAATTATAGCCTCCTCATCTGTTTGCATATTGAACCCAGTTTTTCTGGGCAAGGTTTTCCTGAGAACTCCACTTCTCCGACAATTCCCTCAACCTTGCATAGAGGTTACGTAAAGAGGCTTTGGAATCAGGGCTTCAGTCCTTTCTCCTCTACCTTCATGCCAGATTAACCCTAAGCAAGTTCTTGGCCTCTCTAAGCTCCACTTTTCTGATTTATGGAACTGAGATAATAAAGATACCTACCTCCTAGGTGGTTGTGAGGAATTAAATGAAATGCTGAATGAACTCTGCACAATGGTGAGCATTGATAGCCAATGAAATAATACTACTAATAAGCACTATAGGTTTATGATCATTATTATTGTTGCTATTTATTTTGGCAGGAATCCAGTATGTTGTGTAAAATATTACCTAACATTTTGTGATCTGTGTTACACCTTGAGTTCTCTCTTTCTTTAGTATCTAATCACATCTTCTTTATTTTTTCCCCTATTTTCTCAGAGATTTAAGTTATCACTAGATTTATTTGAAAAAGAAAAACTTAAGGAACTGGTTTGGGAGAATATACTGAGATTCAAAACTATAATATTACTTCAGAATTTAGAAAACATCTTTTTCCCTCCAAGTCATGATTACTAATAGGAAGAGGGGTAAAATTATGTGATTTGGATGAAGAACAATTAAGAGAAGAAAGTAAAGGAAGAATAGTTTGAAACCATTCACCATCTTGATTTTATTTTTAATTGCCATACATTTGACTAAACCTAAGTGAGTATTTTTGAATGTTACCTGATTTTTTTCTCTTACATCTGTATTTTCTTGCAAGCAATTATTATTTGTCGAATAATGAATTAATTAGAAGGGATGATATCTGTATCTATATCTATATATCTATATCTAGTTAGAGAATGAATATCTGCAAACTGGGAATTACTTTTCACAAAGAAATCTAAACATAAAAAGATAATTAATTTGAAAAAGAAAAATGATACAGTAATGTTGCACTAAGCACATTACAAAATTTCAATAATAAAGATGCTGTTACTATTGTAAGATGAAATAGACATAGTAGTATAACAGAATTCAAATATAGAAATTAAATAGTATAAATAATTTATACAATTAAAAGTAGCATTTTGATTTAATGGAGAAAAGATAAATAATTTGAAGAAATGTATTAAAAATTTAGCTATTTGGGGGGAAAAAGAATGTAGAATTCTGCCTCACACAATATTTAAATGTACATTTAGGGTCAATTAAAAAGTTAAATGTAAACGATAAATTTATAAGAAAAATCTAGATGGAAGATACGTTACTACTTACAGATCTAAATGTAGGGAAAGCCATTTTAGCATAAAAGTAAATAAAGGAGATATAGAGAAAATTAAGTTTGATGATGTAAAAATTAAATATTTATTCATGCAAAAAATTAAAAGGCAAAAAAAAAAAATCCAGGTAAATATTTGAAATATTTATAAAACATAAAGTATTAGTCTTAATATAAAAAGGGATTCTTAAAAATCAGTAAGAGACAGATTCTGCTAGGAACATGTGTCTAGAAACTCAACATTTTTCCTTTGTCTTCTCAGAAACCTTAAAAAGCAACATGGAGAAAGGAAAGAAAAAACCTACACAATATTTTTGGTTGAACTAGAATACAGGCTGTCAAATGTTTGCAGGACTGCCGTTTGAAACCATTGGGAGTAAGTGGAGGAGAACTGGGTTCTGTAACACAAGGCTCTATAACTCTTCTATACAAATATGCTTCCTGTAGTTCGGGACACAGTCTGAGGGACAATACCTGGATTCCTTGTCTGCAAAGAGGGTTCAAAAATGGGATGAATGGGGAAGTGATAGTGCTCCTATCCCCAGAGGGAGGATCGGGCTTAGAGCAGGTTCAGAGGCAGGGAGTGTCATGAAACATTATGCACATGGCCTGGCGCAGTGGCTCATGCCTTTCTTTAATCCCAGCAATTTGGGAGGCCCAGGTGGGCAGATCACCTGAGGTCGGGAGTTTGAGACCAGCCTGACCAACATGGAGAAACCCCATTTCTACTAAAAATACAAAATTAGCTGGGCATGGTGGCGCATGCCTGTAACCCCAGTTACTCAGGAGGCTGGGGCAGGAGAATCGCTTGAACCCAGGAGGCAGAGGTTGCAGTGAGCCGAGATTAGACCATTGCACTCCAGCCTTGGCAACAAGAGTGAAACGTCGTCTCAAAAAAAAAAAAAAAAAAAAAATGCACACAAGCCACAATGGCAGGATGTAGGCTGGCTTTATCTGAGAAAAGATGCCTATGAACATGAACTAACCCAGAACATACCTGACTCCTCCACACTTATGAGAACTTCTTACAAACAGCTCTTCCAGAAGACCCCAACTCATACAATACTACAAACACTAATACTAAAATACAACACTTACACAACATGTATACATAGATAACATTTTAAAAAGAGGAAAAGAGCCTCATTCTTAATTAACAAAAAACATTCACCAGAATGAGGTTGCTAGGACAGATGTAAATTGTGAGTAATTGTGATGCCTTTAATTAAAATAAAAAAAATCTCTTTACAAAAAAACCACAGTGCAGAAATGCAAATATATAGGAAAGACATGATAACGTGGCAAAAAGAATGAAAAGTAAGCTGAACAAACTCATGAAAGAAGTAGAAAAAAAATAATGAACTACAGAAATGGAGGTGAAACAGGAAGCAGCACAAGTCCAAGAGACACTGCAGAGATCATGGTCAGGAACACGGAGGGTCGAAATCATGAGAGTGAAATGAAACAGATGTAAAGAAAGATATAAAGGATCAGAACAAAGATGGTAGAAATAGAAGTAACGAGGAGACATACTATATATGTATTTAGATTCCTTATGGAAGAAAATACAGTATTAATGAAATAAAACAATTATTTAGAGATACAATTTGAGAACATTTTCCCGAAAGGAAAGAATTAGTCTGTCTATTGAAGGGGCACTAGTGCCAGGAAAATTGACCCATTTCAGTCAATACCAATATTAGGGCTTAAGAAGCCACACATACACACAAAAAAGGAGTCATTTTTTTAAGGGATTAAAAATCAGGTTGGCTTCAAATTTCTCCACAGCAATCTTCAATCCCCAAAGATAATAAAATTAAAGTTACCAGATACTTAAGGAAAAGAAAATATGAGTGAAGGATTTCATATCTAGTAATGCTGTCTTTATACTATAAATACTATAAACCAACTGTTTTGAATGCATGAGTCAAAGTGTATTCTTCCAGTGAGCTCTTCTAGAAAAAATTACTAGAAAATTGACATTAATAAAACAAGAGATAACTTGGGAAAACATAGCAAAAGGACTGGCAGTGAACATTCCATATATTTAATAGAACTAAGACTAAAACTAATGTGGAATGTAGCATAACAGACATAATGTAAATGTTATATGCTAGCGATTCTCAAATTTTAAGATACATACAAATCACTCGGGGAGCTTCTTAAAATGCAGATCCTGAAAAATTAGGTTGGGGTGAGTCCCGAGATTTTGTATTTCTTACAAGTTCTTAGCTAATGTTGATGCTATGGGTCTCTGGACCTACTGTGTGTAGTAAGTAAGGTACGGTAAACACAATACAACCAATAGAATTAGGAGGGAAAAGCGTATGGAAATTAAAAGAAGAATGATTATTCATTCATTGATATCTGTGAATTAATGAGTATTGTCTACTGCTGATAAATCAACTTGTTGAAGTTAAACATTTAGTAGTACAAAGGTAAATATTAAGAAATATAATATTATTGACCAAAATCAAGCAGAGGACGAAAGCGAGAGGATTCCAAGGAAAAGAGACATGATACTTTTTTCTCATTGCTCACAGTAGGAAACTATTAGATACAGCCCTCCAAATTAGAGGATTAAATATATAATGTAAAGATATAACTACAAAGGTAATCATTAAAACAAAGTACAAACCCCGTTTTTAAATATTAGAACTATAAACATGTAAAAGAAAACAGAGCACAATAGTGAAAGATGTAAACAGTAACTAAAAAGAAACAAAATAATGACAGAACAAAGACCAAATATATTTATCATAGCAATAATGCAAATTGTTTAAAACCCATTATTAAAAGACTAATGATTTTAATTAGAATCACTTAACAAACCCACCCTTTATATCAGGGTTTCTCAACCTCAAAACTATAGACATTTAGGGCTAGATTATTCTTTGAGTGGGTGGATGGGTGGGGGCTGTCTTACGCATTGTAGGATGTTTAGCAACAACCCTAGATTATTCCCCAGGTTCCAGTAGCACACCCCTCCCTCAGTTGTGACAATCAAAATGTTCCCAGACATTGCCAAATACCACCCCCGAGGGGAAGGAGAAGGGACAAAATCATCTCCAACTGAGAATCACTGTTGTAATTAAGACATGCATATATCAAAATGATTTAGAAAAGTTAAAAAGATAGGCAAAGACATGCCATGCAAATGTAGATAAGAAAGATAGATGGTAACATAGTATGAATATGAAACAATAAGGAATTCAGGCCAAAGGCATTAAGTAAATAACAACAAGAAAAGCCCTTGGTAATGTTAAAAGATAAAATTTGCAATAAAGATATAATTGTTGTAATTTTCCATGCACTAATACTATAGCATCAACATATGAAAAATATAGGACATGTAAATAAAAATAGAAATGTAATAATAATTTACCTCTTATTGTTGATGATTAGACAAAGTGAAAAAAAGTAAATACACAGAAAACTGAAAAAATAATGTAGATTTTTTTTGTAGTATGTTAGTTCTATTCTATAAAAATAGAGGGAAAACATTATTTTCCAGTAACCATGAACCCTTAGCCTGATCGTGTCCTAAGGAACCAAGGAAACCACAATTATCTCCAGATGTATAAATAGCAAAGCAAACTTTTTTATGACAAAGCAACAAAACCAAAATTGTGAACAAAATTAGAAAATAAAATTCTCTACTTTCTAGAGGAAAGTGAATCAAGTCTAGGTTTAAAGATGAAATATAAACCAAAATTTCAGAATATGTGAAAAAAAAGCTGTCTGCAGGACAGTACTATTACAGCTGATAGGATGCAGCTAAAACAATATTCAAAGAAAATGCATAGCCTTAAATTTTTATATAAATACATAGTGAAGACCACAAAAATTAATATAAGAAGAGGCAACAAAATAAATATAAAAAATAAAAAGAAACAAGAAAAATGCATGAGTTAGAAAAACAGAGACAAAGAACAAAAATGATATAACTAAGGTGTTAGCTAAATTCTGTAAGATAAAAAAGGCCAACTACAGTACACAAGAAAGAAGAGACTACTTTATTCAATATTTTGCAAATAAATTTTTTAAATGTAAGTGAAATAATTTATTTAAGTTGACTCTAAAGGAAACACAAAGTGTAAACAAGTATTTTTCCATAGAAGAAATAGAGAATACATCGTTATCTATACTTTCCTCCTCCCCTCCAAAATAAAACAACCAAGTTGTAACTTTTTCAAACAAAATGATACTTTGAAATGGATAATGTTTAAATAAACTAAGTTCTATGGTTTTATAGGCGAACTACCAACAAATCTTTAAAAAGTAGATGTTAATGCTGTTTAAACTATTTCAGCTCATAGATAAGAGGGAAAAATGCCAAAATATTTTTAAGCAGTGAGCTTATGCTTTTAAAACATATGCTTTTAAAACGGCTTTTCAAACAGCAACAACATAGTCTGAATTCATATAAAAAGAAAATATTAGACCAGTGTTTCCATACCTGGCTTTACATTAGATTCCCCAGAGACCCAGGCTGCGTCTTCATAGATTCAGATGTAATTAGTTAGTGCATGGTGTGGTTGAGTCAGTATTCATTTATTATTACTTTTATTTTATTTTGTTTGTTTTTAAAGCTCCCTATTGATAGTAATAAGCAGTTGGATTGGATAATCACTGTTTTAGATCAATGTCTCTCTAGAATATCAGTATAAAAATTCTAAATAAATATTGATATTTGGAATGCAGAAACGTATTAAAATAATACATCATATGACCAGGATCTTTCAACTTTTAAGATGTCTAATAATATAATATTAATGGAAGAAAAATTATATAACCATTTTCATAGATACTTAAAAGATATGTTGTGGAATTTAATATTCATTCCAAATTAAAAAAAACAAAACCCACAAAATGATATATCCTTATCAAACCAAAGCCCAACATCATGTTTCCTGGGAAAACATTAGAAGCATTTCTATTTATGTTAGAAACAAGAAAAGTGTGTCCACCATCAACGTCTATTATTACAAGGTGAACTAGCCAATGCAAATAGACAAGAAAGAAATAAAAAGAAGAAAAATTAGAAATGAGAAGGTAAAAGTATTGTCTTGTAGGTGATATAATTAAATACTTTGAAAACCAAGAAAATCAACTAAATTTACTGCCACAATAAAATCTCTCAGGTGTTAGGGTGCTAAATTAATACACAGATGTCAATAATTTTCCCATTTACAAACAAGTTAGAAGACATAATGGGAGAAAATACCTGCTTTGCAATAACAACAATAAGTAAAATTTAGAGGTATGAGCTTAACAAGAAATGTGAGGCTTCTAGGAAGAAAATTTTAAAATATTTTCAAAGTCCACAAAAGATTGTATGAACAAATGGAAAGGCATAGCATGTTCTTGGATAGAAAGACTCAGCATCATTAAGATGCTAATCCTTCCTGAGTTTACTTATAAATTTAACATGATCCCGATAAAAATACCAAGTCTTTTTTTCCCCAAAACTAGACAAGTTGATTGTATAATTCATATGAAAATCAACAAGAATAGCCAAGAAATTTCTGAAAAAGAAGACCAATGAGGAGGAATTAGACAGACGTAGAAAAATGTGTATGGTATGATATGATTTGTGTAGGAGAAGAAGAAAAACTTTATAAATATACATTAAAAATATATATGATATACACATATACTCTACTGTGTAGTGTGTATGTGCATGTGCATTTGGCTTGCATATGCATAGTGTTGTCCTCTGGCAATAGACATGAGAAACAAAGAAGAATCGTAACCTATTCGGGATATGGGCACGAATCTAATTCTGGATAGAGGTAGGAAGCTGAGCCTTGATTGCATGATTTTTATACATTCTGAGGTTTGAATCATGTGATTATATTAATATATTCCAAAATAGATAAGCAAAACACAAACCCATTTGTAGAAAAGTGAGCAAAGGACAGCAAGTTGAAACAAAGAAATTTTGAACATTATGAATCAAGGAATATAAATTACAGCAATAATAATGATACTTTATTGATGTATACAATATGTTAGCCACTGTCACAAGCACTTTATAGGATTTAACTTAATCCTCAAGCAATAACCCTGTGACTTAGGTATGTGTCACATATACATAACCCTGTGACATATGTATAGATATGATTTTAGGGGATTTTTAGTTCTCTGTTTCTTTTGATTCCCAAATGTCCTGAAATCACTATTTTTCTTTTTGTTTTCAGAGGAGAAGCAGTGAGTATTTAAAAAGAGAGCTGGTGTTCTTGACCATCCTGTCACTCAGTTGTACTCCATTATTTGCCTGAGTACTTCTGGGCTTTTCTAGATTCCTTCACTATGTGGTTTAAAGAGGTTTAATGGCTTTTTATTGGTTAATTGTGTAGGTTGTCAAATTAATACAGAAGCATTGTTAAAAAATTGTTTGCATGTGACCAATTTTATTATTTAAAACCAGCACTACAGTCATGAATTGATTAACAAATATCTTTGGAATCATCCACTATGTGCAAGATACTCTGCTAGGTACAGAGGGTGATAGGCTTCAGGAGGATGACTAAAAATATAGATCTGGATGCCACTAAGGTCAGGTTCACTGGTGGTTTTCTAAACTCATGACATGTGCATTTAAAGAAACCCACTCAACTTAATAACAGCAATAGTTGTGATGATAAAAATGAGGGTTGCTTAGCTGGGAGAGAGACTATTGCAAAATTCAAATAAATGATGATACATCAGAGGCAGAAAATCATAAAGCACATGAGAACTACTTAACACTGTTCAACGACTTACTGGCTGGGTGACTTGGGGAAAATTAACTAATTAAACTAATCAGTCTATACTTTAGTGGCCTCATCAATAAAGTAAGTAATCATGGCACCTAACTCATTGGGTTATGGTACAGATTAACAAATATAAAACTCTCAGGACACTGCCGAGCACATGGTAAGTGCTCAATAAATGAAAGCTATTGTCGTTGTTATTATAGTAAAATCCCAGCTCTCTCAAACAATTTTTGGAACTCAAGTGACTCCAGAGATACTCAATATAAGCAGAGAGGTGATTTAGAAGATCAACTTTTTCCCACAATAATTAACAAATGTGATGGGAATAAACATAGCAAAAGAGAAGGAGGGAAAGGAAGAACAGAATAACGGCATGAAAATGTAGTGGCCATCAGCAGCAGTGGTGGTGATTAAAATCAACAATGAAATTAGTGATAACACAGAAGTGAGACTGAGATGAAGATACCAAAAATGAGAGCTACACTATACTATCGGGGTAAGCAGAATCCACCCCACAGGAAACAGTCAGAGAAAGCACAGGGCATCTCTAGTGTGCATGTTTGTGGAAGGACTGGTAAAGAACTCTTTGCGCCTTTCTATTATGACCTTTCAAGGCTCTAGGTGTCATTATATGATGCCAAGCAGTAATATTTCTATCTGATAATTTGTATAAAAATTATCACATCTAATTCTATCTCATTAGCCATTATATATTATGGATTTTGATTTTCCTCTAGTAAAAGGCAAAAGACAAAAAGATTATAACAGTTTGTGCAACATGTAAAAGATAAAATGAATATCTTCACATGACTTGGAAGGATTAGTCCAGGAATATTTTATGGGACTTACTTGACTGCATTTGCTGCATTCCAGTTTTAAAACAGAGAGGTGGCCGGGCGTGGTTGTTCACGCCTGGAATCCCAGCACTTTGGGAGGCCAAGGCAGGTGGATCTTCTGAAGTCAGGAGTTCGAGATCAGACTGGCCAACATGGCGAAACTCTGTCTCTACTAAAAATACAGAAATTACCTGGGTGTGGTGGTGTGCGCCTGTAGTCCCAGCTACTCAGGAGGCTGAGGCAGGAGAATCGCTTGAACCCTGGAGGCGGAGGTTGCAGTGAGCTGAGATGGTGCCTGGGCAACAGAGCAAGACTGTCTCAAAAAAAAAAAAAAAAGAGAGAGAGAGACAGGGAGGTACTTGGTCAATAGTCAAGCTGACGTCTGGAACCATTTCAAGGAAGTGAGTTTAGGTCCACTTCTGAGATAGTAACCATTCAAAATCTCTTCCTGTATATATATGCAGTTGTCCCTTGATATCCATGGGAGATTGGTTCCAGGACCCCTAGAGGACACCAAAATATGAGGATGCTCAAGTCCCTGATATGAAATGGCGTAGTATTGGCATACAACCTACACACATCCTCCTGTATACTTTAAATCACCTATAGATTACTTATAATTTCTAGTACAGTGCCTACACATCACTTTATACATGTGGATTCAACATAGTACTTGGCTCGGGCAAATTTTAGTTTTGCTTTTGGAACTTTGTAGAATGTCATGGAGAAACACAGGCCTGGCTTGTGGTACAAGAACAGTGAGTGGTCAGTGTTACTACTTGTTCCGTACAAATCCTACTAGGCAAATTGTATTATCGCTTTTATAAAGATTAATAAATTTAGTATTACTAGGTTTAGGTAAATCACTAAAATCACACAGTAACTTTGGATTGGACTGCAGACGTATTTGACAACAAATCTCTTGTCTTTCACATGTTGGAACCCAGAAACTTTTAATGCATGAATTTGGTAAAATCCACTTTGATTATCAGAGTTCTATATGTTTTTATGTAACATTGCTTTTTACTGTGTTCCAGCTTTTTGAGCTTTCCCAAAATGTAAGATATTACTGTCTTTATAAACTGATATAGATGTTTGCTACATATAGAGATATTTCATGAACACACACACCAGACAGAAAACTCTCCTATCTCATGCTTCCTTCAGCTCCCTCTATGTATCTACCGCCTTCAGAACAAAAATTCTTAAATCAGTTTTCTCTACCCTGCTCCTTAACTACCACTCCTGCCTCAATCTGCTAAAATGTCACCACTTCCCCAAAATTCTTCTTGTCATGGCCACAAATTCTCTTTATTTTTTGTAAGTTGAAAGGCCACTGTAATTATAATATTACTTGACATCTCTCAATAATTTGATTGTGTTAGCCACTTCTTTCTTAAAATCTCTTTCCTTAAAATCAGTGACAACTTAGTTGCTGCTTTTCCTTTTACCTCCTTTTACCCCAGTTGTTCTCAGTCTCTTTTGCAGGAACCTCCATTCTAGGTCCCCTTCTCTTCTTCCCTGCCTGATCCTGCCCACTCCTGTGACTTTGCTGCTGTATGTGGTTCTAATCCATACCCCTTGCCTGGTCTCCAGGCCAATCTTTCCAACTGCTTAGTCACTGTATCTTCCCAGCCTTCAATTTCACATTTCCAAAATTGATTCCAATGTTTTTCCTACCGTCCTATCCTCCTACCCTCCTACTCTAAGCCTGACACAACTCCTAATCTACTTATTGTGAGGGTGGAGGAATATGAAGCACAGCATTCAGGACGTATTTATTGAATGAATTCAGGAAACACGGAAAGTAGAGCATTCACTTGTTTTTCCTTTACAGCTTAGTGACCTATAATAGGAAGTGCTTAAGAAATGATTTCTTAGAACGTTCCAGTTGCTTGTAAAATAGCTTTTTCTTTTCTTTTTCTTTTTTTTTTTTTTTGAGACAGAGTTTTGCTCTGTTGCCCAGGCTGGAGTCGTGCAGTGGCACGATCTCAGCTCACTGCAACCTCCACTCCTGGGTTCAAGCCATTCTCCTGCCTCAGCCTCTGGAGTAGCTGGGACTACAGGCATCCACCACCACTCCTGGCTAATTTTTGTATTTTTAGTAGAGACAGGGTTTTGCTGTGTTGGCCAGGCTGGTCTCGAATTTCTGACCTGTGTTGATGCTCCTGCCTCAGCCTCCCAAAGTGCTGGGATTACAGGCATGAGCCACCACACCCGGCTAAAATAGCAAATTATCATTCCTCCTGTGACCTGCACAAAGCATGCTAGGATAACCCTTGCATAAAAGCCAACATTTTGACCTTGGTCCATAACGCTAGTGCCCTTGGTAGCACTCCAGAGTGGATGACCCCTGCAGAGCTCTGAAGTCTCTCTATATGACCCCTACAACTTGTCACTAGACCTGAAATTCTGCACTTCTGAAATGACCCCTATATGAAGTGGCCCACCAAACCAGAATATTTTTAACAAGAATTAAGCACAAGCATAATTATACAGTTTGGTATTTGAATGAGTTGATAAACTAATAGTAGGTTGGTGTAAAGATAATTGTGGTTTTTGCCATTATAGAAAAACTAAAAAATAGAGACCCATAAAGAGACTGAGGAGATGTCTTTATAAGCAAGTATTACGTCAAAACTTACTATAGACAAAATACACTATATTTCTTGAGCATTTACTACATGCCAGAAAATAGTCTATGAAGTTGGTATGTGTTGATTCATTTAATGCTCCCAACAACTTTATAAGATGATTATTCTCATTTTCTAGATTAGAAACCCAATCACAGGGAGATAAAATAATGTGCCCAAGGTCACACATCTGTGAATGATGAAGCATAACCACCACATTACAGATGAGCTCAGTAAGGAAAGCTTGATTCCTTTACAGGATTTACGGGAAAGCGACATGAAGCCACAGTTCACTAAAAGAAAACACATTTAGTAAGCAAATATGTACAAAAATGTTTGTCTGCCTTAGTAAGGGAGAAATACCATACAATAAAATACCACCTTTACATCCCTGAAATGAGAGAGAGAGACAGGGAGAGGGAGAGGTGAAGAGAGACAGGGAAGGAGAAAGAGAGGGAAGTTGGGGAGAGGAAAAAAGGAAAAAAGAAAGAGAAAAGTGCATACTCTAATCTTGGTGAGGTCGCAGTGAGATTGCATACTTCCTGCCACCCCCAGTTGCAGTGCAGTAGGAGCTGCACTAAAAAATGATAGATCGAGAGTTACAAAGAATCTTTTCCTGAGATTTTTAGCATAAGGAAATAATTTAACGAAAAAGAAAATTTCATGTACCAAAATGATAATTTCGTAATTATTTATAGTATAGTGATATTGCAGATGATCTAAATGCCTAGTGATAGAATGTCATCATAATTCATGAAATCTGTAGATTATCCAAGCATGAAAATAGCCATTTTGAAGAAGACATATGTAATATAATGTTAAGTGGAGAAATCTCAATACAAACTTTGTTATATTTATACCTAATTTTTTGCTTATGTATAGAAGTGAGTAAGAACATAGAAAAATTAAAACAGTTGCTATGTTAATTGTGATATTATGATTTTCTTTATTAAATAGCATTTTTTTATTATAACATTGCTTTTGTGATAAGTGAAATTGAGAAGTAAACCAATTAGCTAGATGAGATATGGGGAAGCTTTGTAAATGCTCAGTACCATTATTTTGGGATGAGCGAAAAAGTTACAGTTATGTACTAGAAAGAGCCTGGGGCTTTGAGTGTAAATAAATTTGGTCGTTGAATTCTGGCTGCAGCATGTGGTTTTAGATCAATCACAGCAAATTTGACCCTTGGTTTTTTCATCTGAAAAAAAGTCTAGACACTTGGATTAGTAGTCAATAAAATTTAGTTTTTTTTCTGAAGTGATCCTCCTATGAATTTCAGGTTGTAAAAAGCAAGTAAAAACCAACCAAACAAGAAACTCACACCACCAAAAGTCTAAGTTAATTCTATCCAGTCCTATCAATTGAAAAATACTTCCTTTAAAAAAAAAAAAGGAAAAAAAAAAAGAAAAATACTTCGTTTGGGCCGGGCGCGGTGGCTCACTCCTGTAATCCCAGCACTCTGGGAGGCCGAGGCGGGCGGATCACGAGGTCAGGAGATTGAGACCATCCTGGCCAACACAGTGAAACCCCTTCTCTACTAAAAAATACAAAAAAATTAGCCGGGCGTGGCAGCAGGCGCCTGTAGTCCCAGCTACTCGGGAGGGTGAGGCAGGAGAATGGCGTGAACCTGGGAGGCGGAGCTTGCGGTGAGCCGAGATCGCACCACTGCACTCCAGCCTGGGCGACAAAGCGACTCCGTCTCAAAAAAAAAAAAAAAAAAAAAAAATCTTCGTTTGATAGCTGCTTTGCTGAATCGCAGCATCTGTATCTTCTTTTTTAATTTTTGAAGCACTAGAATAAGTATTTGGAAAAAGAAATTTTTGCTTTGTCTAATTATTGAAAATATACCTATGTCTGGCCAGCATAATGGTAACCCATCCCTGTCTGTGGCTGTCAGAATGGGAGATTTAGAAGACACCAATGTAGGATGAACATTCTAAATTTATGAGCGCAACTCTTCTTATCTGATTCGAAAGTTGGAAAGAGTCATCCAATAAGCTAAATACTTAGAGGCGAAATGAATTAAGTTTTCTTTGAGAACAGCATAAAGTCTTTCTCCTAATTATGCTAATGATTTCCTCGGCAAATAGAAATGTGTTATATTCATATTACTGGTGGTACTTTAGATAATTTTAGGTACTTTATATATATTTTAGTTACTTTATATATATTTTAATAATTTTTAATGATTATATTTTTATTTTACTGTGTATTAGAAAAAAATAGTCACCAAAGCTTCATATGCACATGCATATACTAGGAATTATGCAAGATGATCTATTTTGGTACAAGAAATATAAAGGAACTATTTACATTCCTTTCTTAATTGATTCTTTCATTTTTCTTTTTGTTATATATATTATGCAGTAATAAATGTACATTGTTATAAATAAAACAAATGACTGGATGTACATGCTAAAAATATTTGACTTATAAGATATAGAAACCACTGTATTTGAACAATATTGGTTTTCCATCTTTAGTAGTGGTATAAAGTTTCCTTTGAAAATTAAATTACAAAAGTAGTTAACATAGAGTAAACAATAGTACGGATAGTAACACAGATAAGTCACAGACCAGGGTAGTGAGATAAGAATTACTAAAGTTTGGAAATCCTCACAGAGAGTATTGGATGATAGAAGGCATATGGCAGTATCCAAATAAAAGCACATTCATCTACTAGCCTTTTCCCATGCTCATGGGTATCTGGAAAAGCTGGTCATCCTAGAATAGCAGAAAGTCATTAATCCTGATTAGAAAAAGGGTGGAGAGGACACTGAAGGCATTCGGTAGGCCAGTTAAGAGACTGGTGCCAGGACACAAAAGATCATAGGTGCAGGGATCAACATCTGTTTCTATGTAGTGTCTATCTACTACTTTCAGACTTATGCCTTCTTACTTAAAGTTCTAGTTCATGACTGATTTGGAGTAGAAGGAGATTTGAAATTCCTATAGCATAAGAAAAAGGTGTAGATAAAAATAATTCATTTAGTCAATATTTTGCGTACACATTTTTTTTTGCAGCCATCCCCCACCACCATACCAAAGTGGAGGTACTGCAAGAAAATGAAGCTGAAGCTGCTTACTGGGCAAATTGGAAATAAATCCTAAATAGTGTATTTTTGACACTAAAGATAAAGTACCCCTTCAAAGTATCAATTTATAAATTTATACATGCTTTGATTTTTTTAAAGAAAAGTAGAAAACAGTCTGTATATGTCTCTTAAAACGCTTTAAGGGGAAAATACTACAGAAGAAAGTCTCCAGGTTTTGACCAAATGTTCTAGTTATGAATCTATGTAATCATTAGAGAAAGAAGTAACCACTTCAGTGTGAGAATCATCTTTTCTAAGCCATTTGTATTATGTGAGATAGAGGGAAAATAGGTTGTGGTTATTTTTGCCAAATAATTAGCTATTATTAACATGAAAACTATATATCAACAAAAGGACTGGAAGAACACCCACGGTACTTAGGCCAAAGTAAGAAATGGTTGATTGCTGGATTTTATGCTCAGGAACATTTTTAAAAAAATAACAAGGGAAAACACCAGCCCATCTGCATTATGATGGTTTTGAATTCAGTTTCATCTCTAGTTATAAGGATTGTAAGGAAATTTTTGATCTTTCTTTTGCA
This sequence comes from Pan troglodytes, assembly GCF_028858775.2. Taxonomy (NCBI): domain Eukaryota; kingdom Metazoa; phylum Chordata; class Mammalia; order Primates; family Hominidae; genus Pan; species Pan troglodytes. The sequence continues at coordinate 63,900,933 of NC_072410.2, read as the reverse complement.
TCAGCCTCAGTTCACTCCCTCTGCAGCACTGCATAATTGTTGCGTATTTACCTCCCTAGAATTTGCCTACGCTTGTCACTAGTGGGTGTGAATGCAGCATAAGGGGAAGGATACAGGTGATGTCTAGGAACCTCAAGTTGAACTTTTGCCTTCTTGAACACTGCTGGGGCAAAAAACTAAAAGCCCTAGAGACTTCCAGCTCCTGGTAAGTATGACTCATTAAGTACCGATCTTTAATAAATCTGCCTGGTCAGACTCATTCTTTTACTTAGAGAAATATAGGTCTGAAGAGAATTTTGAGCTGTCATAAAATTCATCTCTGTTGATTGTACTCAGGACTAACCAGAGACTCAAAGATGTTGGCCCAAACACTTATTTTTCTCATTGCAGTGGCTGACAGCTTTCATTGCTGAGTCTATGCTATGGCTTATTTCTTTTTGTGTGCTTTTTCAAGATGAAAAATCACTAGAAGCTTTTGAAGAATATTTTATTTTGTTTAGAGACAGGTGTCTTGTGGTGTTGCCCAGGCTAGCCTTGAAATCCTGGGCTCAAGTGATCCTCTCACCTCAGCTTCCCATGTAGCTAGGATTATTGGCATACACTATAGTGTCCGGCTGAATATCTTTTTTCATATGGGGAGAATATCCCTTTTAGACATTTCTTAAATATGCAGTGATACTGGGAGTTTGACTGATAGACTTAAAGCTCTTTGTTTGGTTTAAAATTAATATTAATGCCATTTGCCTTTAGCTTTTCCCGATTGGTCAGCAATGTCTTATAATCCAGCTCATCTTTTTATTTTTCCTTCATTATTTCCGTGGGAGAGAAGCCCATATAAAACACACAAACACAAAGATAGTAGAGGTCCTATTTAGGCCTTTGACTTTCATAAGCTTTTTTCTGTATCTCACCTTAATTAGCAAGCGAGATCAGAGGAAACATACTGAACATAAGAAGAGAGAGGTGATGGGACAAAGGCTTTAGGAATATTATTGTGTCTCTAATAGTTTCATGTGGGTTGAAGGCCATCTGGATGGCATTATGGGAAAAGGGCAACCTGCTGGGATATTTGGAAGAGAATCAGGTTTATTAGATAACTTGTGCAATAAAATTCAAATTTTGGAATACCTGAAAGGAACAAAGAAGAGAGGGAGCTATAAAAAGAAATATTTGATTGTCATATGGGTACTCTAGAAGTGAATATGATATTATAGACAGGAGCAGTTGTTATTTTAGAGAGCATATTGTTCATATGACCCAAAAAAACAATATGGAGTTACTCAAAACAAAGAAGACAGAATTCATGTGCTCGCAGTTGGTTTTTAGGAATGTACCTCGGCCTTTATAACTGATAGAAAAATATGAAACCTCCCCCTCTTTTTGAAGCAAAATATTCCTTTTTCTAGTTTTCTCTTGACTTTTTAATGTTTAGCTCATGTTAAAGATAGAATTCTGGTCCTTATAGATTTTCTTGAATTTTGTACAGTTTTTAAGGAGAAAAACTTTTTATCAATTATTTCAGTATTTTCCTTTAGAAAAAGCATGCTTATGAAGAACCGTTAAATTTATGTTACAGTTTAATTGTTCAGATGATACATAAGATAGCATTTTAGTCCAGTATTCTCAAATAAAAGAATGTGATCTCTAAGTTTAGAAGCACTAACTTAGGGAACTGAAGTGCATGGTATACAGCAGCTTTCAGTTCTGAATTTTTACCAGTTTGGTTTATGTGGCTGGTAAGAAAAATCTACATGAATGCATGTGGGGCAATTGTTGCCATTCTTTACATTAGGACATGTTAAACTATAGGACAGCCATCTATATTTGCCAACAAAATTGCTGAACTTCTGGTAATAATTTGTCCCCAATAGTGTCAGAAAGACAAAATGTAAGTGGCTGTACTTAGTTACATAGTAGTCATCCAAAGAATTTTAAAAAGGTATTTATCTTTAAACATAGTCTAATTATACTATGTATTAAATATATATATAATTAAAGTGAAAACATATGTTTTAAAAAATCTCTTACAGGTCTGCCGTCTATGGCCTCTACTTTGAGAATTATTGGCCAAAACAATTTCTTCTTCCTATCTATTTAACTGTCACGTGCTATTGTCTCTATGGCAAAAAATAGGGGATGAGAGCAGGTGTAATAAATCCATGCAGAAGAGATCATCATTTGATGTTAGATTTCCAAGACATTTAGCATTTGCCCAATTCAACTACCTTACGTTGACAGAAGACTGACCCAATGAGATGAAGTGATTTATACGCAGTAGCACAGCTAACGTAAGACTCAACCCCAGGACTCCTGACTTCCAGTTTAGTACACTCTGGTGTACAGCTGTCAGAAAGAAATACAAATGCATTTTTTATCAGAGCAGTGGAAAGAAAATAGTATTTGGTTAATATGGATACATATAAAATTAGATTACTTTGGTTTCTAAATTTTCCTTTCTTGTTGGATTAGGTTAATTTAAAATGTATTGAGCTTTATTTCATTTTTTACTTTTTATTTTTGCTTTTAAATGCTATAACTTAAATATTAAGGTAGAAAATTCTTTTCTGTTCTCCAGTTGAAGAAAAAGATCTCATTTTATGAAGTCATTTAAGGCAGGAATATTAGGAACTGCCAAACGAAGAGTGGATATGTCTATTTGGGGTGATGTGGAGTATAGTGGAAATGCTTTGGGGGTATCAAACCTGGAACATCAGATTTGAAGGGAAATTAACTTTTCTGTGCTGTTCTGCTTCATTTTATGCAATTCCATTCAACTTTTCACTCCTCACCAACCTCTGATTTACCCATTTGGACTGTATCATACATCAGCTTTTGGGGGGCTTGGTTTTCTGTCTATCCACTCAAATGCCCGTCATTAATGTCAACCTGTCTGTTTCCATGTCAGGTTTCACAGAACTCAACTGCACATGTTCTTTCTGTCAGAAGTTTTCTTTTCTTTTTTTTCCGTAAGACAGAATTTCATGCTTAGTCAAAAGAGGTAATGGAAAGTAAAAAATCCATTTAACTTTCAGGTATTTTTCTGTGTTTGTGCTCAAAATTGGATATTATTTAGCATTGTATTTATTAGAGGAAAAATGATTTTTGATGCTCATACTTCATCTTCTCTTTTCCATTAGTATGGTTAGACATTCCAGAGTCTGTACAAAGGAAATCAGCAGAGTAAGAGACTGAACAAGGGGGAGAGTAATGCCAAAACTGTCTTCACTCACAAACTATCTTAATATTAAGCAGGTCACACAAGGAGGAGAGCAAATGCTGTTCTTGAAAAGATAATGCATTGAATATTTAACAAATGTTGTGTGATGTAATTACTTGGAAAACATAGTACCTTTTCCAATTTAGAGGGATACTCAAAAAAGGAAAAAGCTGAGGTTTTGTTTTTAATAATTAAAAAATGCCTACAATAAAAATCTCATGACTATAAGCATTTGATATTTAGGGATTTTATATATTTGTATGTGATTTCTATAATTCAAGTTTTGAAGAAATAAAATTATAGCAATTGCTACCTTTTGCTGATATGAAGGTCAGCTGTGTGCTAATAAAGTTTGTTTAGTGAAGGCCAGCCATCTGCTAATGAAGTTTGCTCTACATCATCTCATTTTGTATAGTTAGGTAAATGATGTCATCTTTATTTTATAGATGAAGACACTGAGGTTCAGAGGTGAGAAGTAACTGCTAAGATTGCACTGCTGTCATATGCCAGAGCTGGGAAGTATCTAGGCTTTCTGGTGCCGTCCTTCTCACTGAACCCTGTAGCCACTATGCAATGAAGCCAGCATAGTACTTCACTGGACCAAAACCATGGCCCAGTTAAATTGATGTCAGCCACAAAGGGCTCACAAATGATTGTGTACATGAAAACAGGACATATTTAACAACCTTTGGGTTAACATTTTAGGATCTGAATATGTGATAGACTGTTATCCTAAAACCTGAAGAAATAATAGGGATATCTGCTTTTTTATAATATCTCTTTCCTGTACTCAGAATGCCCACTTCTTTCTCTAGTCTTCAATGTTAAAACTTCATCCATCATCCATCTTTCAAAGCCCAGATTAAATTAACACACTGTATGGGCTAATTCCAATCAAAAGTGATCTATTCCTTCCAAGATTGTGACCGTTTCATTTTAATGAGGACTTTTGACTCTATGTAGAGTACTGATGTCTGATTGCCCCTCTTGTAGAGCCTGCCCATATAGATACAGTTCTGTCTGACTTCTCTTGGTATTTCATATTGCAAGTGGCTTGCTTCTAATGATATCTTAATACTAACTTGTTGAACAAATGAAATGACAATAAAGACAGGAACTGCCATGAGTTTCTAACATAGAGGTTCTATAGATGGGATGATGATGATGATGATGAGGTAACATTTTATCCACACTTAGTCTGAGAAAAAAAACTGTGAAAACTGTTTTATAATCACATTTTGCCATCCTAACAATACTCTTAAGAAGGGATTATTATTATCCCAATTCTACAGATCAGGAAATGGTCTCAATGAATTAATATAGTATGCCTACATTCACAGAGATAGTAGGTAACAGGGCTAAGATTTAATCCCAGGTCCATGTGACTCTGCAGCTAAAGCCTCCAGGCCATGGAAATGAATATCTTTTTACTGCTCTGGGTTTGCTCCAGAACTTAAGGCTATACAAAGTCTCCTCAGATAAAGCCATAGCCATCTAAGAGATGGGGCAGCAAAAGAGGGGAAAACCCAGGGCTACTAAATGTACTTGTGCAAAGTGTACATGCGCACAGACCTCCATGTGAATAGTAGCTCCTGGAGGTAAGTGTTCAGTGCACAATCTGCACAAACTTTCATGACAGCCCTGAAATTTGTGCCTTATTTGAAGCAAGCAATTCCCTCACTCTTCCATCTAAATGTTGACTGGTTAGGGGGACTATACATTTCTCCTGTTTACTCCAGGGATTATTTTAGTCAAAAGACAGATACAAAAAAAATCTACATCTTAGCTTTAAGTTCTGAAATAAGCACAAAAGGGAAAGGTAACTTGTTGTATACAGTCAGAATCTCATTTTCTAAAATAATTATTAACAATAAATACTCATAAAAGATTTTAAGTAATAAGTAATTATAATTCTGAGTAAGTATTAAAATATCATTATTTCCCAAAGAATTAAAACACATTGGTGAACAGTATCTTTGACTTTTCTCAATGTTATCCAATAAGGATTCTCCTAAAGGTGATTTCGGATTCATAATAGTGTAGGCACTGAAAAATAAATAACCTGGCAGATGCAATGCCACATGACAGATCTGAAAGCATGTTCCTTTAATCTGTGTCTCACTGTTTCACTAATCTATCTTTTAAAATATTTCCAAAGGTCTCCCCAAAGTCTTAGCTTGAGTTAACACTCTAAGCTCTTGATATTCATTCCTTCATTTAGAAACTATTATCCAAGTCTTGAAAAGAGCCACTTAGCCATTCATTCTAGGAAAGTAAAGATTTATTCTGGTGAGCTTTCAAAAACCTTAACTTTCATTTCATTAGTCATTCATGTATTGTCATAGCAGAGCGAAAGTGATGGCAGTACACTTCCATTCTCTAGGCAAGTGTGATTCTTATATGTAAAGATGCACAGGGTATCTGATGCTCAAATAAGAGGTCTAAGTCATGGCCAAAATTAACCTAGGAACCTATCTTCAAGTGTTTTTCTAACAACAATTGTTGTTCTCCTGCCAAAGCAAAGTTCCCCTTGACCAAGTGTTTCCAATTGCTTTCTCCGTGTGTAGTCAATTTTGTGCTGCTTTCCTATTTTTTACTACCTTATCCCCTCAGCTTTTTCACACCCTGTTTCTTAACTGATTTTCATGTCAGCCTTGAGCCCTCATTGTAGCAGAGCACCTTGGTTTCCCAATCCTTTGCCTACCTGCTTTTTGATACCAACACTGCCCAGCTAGCTGTTTGGCTGCTCTGTGGCTGATGCCCACTGCCACCACGTTGCCTTTTGTCTTATTGTCTAAGTTTCCTACCACTTCCTCAGCCTCCTTAGTCATCAGTGTCTTACCTCTGCCTCTCCTGCAAATAACTCCTCACCTAGTCAGTGAGTTGCCACTGATTAGGGAGAAGAGTCACTGATTTGGGATGTTAATGATCTTTGTTATAGAAACTAATGGAGAAATATTTAGGTTGATGATGGCCAAGTCTTTATTCCAGTCTAGAACTTTCTGCTAGTTTCCAAACTCAAATATCCAGATAATTTTGTCAAAAATGTCTCCCTAGTTTTCCCACACTATGTATGTACAGTATTGAGCTAGTTATCTCCCATCTCCCATAAACCAGTTCTATCTTCTGTATTCACTCTTTCCAATGATATCATCCTGGCTAGAAGCCTGAGGATAATTCTTGACATCTTTTTTTCTCTCCTTCCCTCCCCACCTCCAGTAACTTGGGAAATGTTGTCACAAAATCCAAATCATGCTGTCCTCTCTGTTCTCCTTTCTCTAATGCTGGTTAAGGCCTTATCATTCATTTTTTCAGCTCAATCTATGTCATTTCTCCAGCCTTGCCTCCCTCAGTGTGGCTTTTTGGCTTCCTCTCATGTACAGGATAAAGTAAACATTTTTTATTGTGACTTTATTTTATGACCCCTGGTTCTGCTTTTATATCTTGCCAATCAGTGCCCCATTCTCTATGCTTCTTGGCACCATAATCCTTGGAGTTCTTCATATCTCCATCTTCGCTTTCTTCTTGGTGAATTTGTGACATTTCTTCACATGGACTTTGCTATCCATTTCTTGTTTGGCAACTGATATGCACTTTCAGTTTGAGAATACATGGTTTTATTTAATTTGGAAAAAATTTGAGCTATCATCTTCTCAAACACTGCTTGTCTGCTGCTCCCTCAAATCTCTTCTGCTTGGATGCATGAATGTGTATTGGAGTTCCTCATCCTCTATGTCTCCAAGCTTCCCTTTTCAGTTTTTATCTTCACATGCTTCATTACTGTTTGACACCTCAGATATTGTCCAATTCACCAGTTTCTCCTTTAGCTGGTGTTTGTCTACAGCATTTCCAATTAATTGTTTTCTTTATTTTAAACATTTTGTTTCACATTTTTGGAATTCTAATTAAGTGTCCTTTCAGATACCCATTCTCATTTCTATTTATTCTGTTTTTTTTTCTTAAATTTCCTATTACCTTATTATTTATTCTAAATGCCATGCATATCTTCATCATTTTGATGATGTTAAATATAAGTATTTTAAAGCTACTTAGGAATTTTCTAGTTATTTTCATTTCGCTTAGGGTGTGTCGTTCTGCTGATTTATTGATTTTATTGGTTTGTTCTCCTAGCTCTTTTTCTCTCATATATTTTGGAATTTGAGTCTTCAGACTAGAATTGAGTGGGGTTTGTTTCATTGCCTTCCTGTCCTGCACTCATCCCTTCCTATATTGCCTTCCTGTCCTGCACTCATTGCCTTCCTGTCCTGCACTCATCCTCCTCTATATATAGAGACTTTTGAGCTTGTCTCTATCCAGTCACCCTGATTCTTCAGTTCACAACTAGGTCTTTGATTGCCCATGTAGCAGTTTTTTCTCATGATGAAAATGAGGCTAAAACAGATGTTATTACTGAGTCAGTGAGAGCTGTCAGGCTGTGTATGCTACTTCCAGCCATGTAACTACAAAATTTTATGTAAATAATAACCTTAGACAGAGGGCACTATTGAGGAAGACTGACAGGGAACTGCACTGACGTAATCCCTCTGGTTGCTTCTCCACCTTATCACTGATTCCTCTCAGGGAGAAGGAGTGACTTATTGGCTTAGAGAGTTTTTGAGATGGAATGAATGTATGTGGTTTAGATGCTTTGGGGTTTTTTCTTTGAGACTGTCTGCAAGTGGCAATGAGTGACTTCTGGTTTGCCCTCTTGGCCAAGATCTAATCTCAGCAGGGAGGCTCTGACTTTGCATAGGAGTGAGCAGTTTTGCATCCCTTCTGTTACTGGGTGGATAAATCTGTCTAATTCAGGAGACTGTTACCAACCCCACTGGCTATGCATCTAAGCCACACTCTCCAATTTAGCATTTATCAGCAATAAGGGATGCATTTTGATATCCATCTTTCTTACTCTCATTAATCTTTCCCTCTTCCTCTTCCTCTCCCTTTTCCTCTCCCTCTCCACTGGTTCTGAACTTGAAGAGGTAAAGAGATGCTATATATTGGGCTTTCTTGTAATCTAGGAGTGGTCATAGTCTTTTCACAGGCAGGTCTCCAGTTCCAAGCCTATCTCTAAACATCAGTCTTGCACAGGGCATTCTTAATCTCAGTTTACTCACAGAAGCAGGAATTCCTAGCTTTCTTGCCTGGTTCGATAGCCTAAGAGCAGCAGAACCACAGTTTCAGGACCAGGCTTGAAAGATTTATGTTACTTGTCTGCTTTCAGACCACAGAGATATCTAACTTATTTATTTGATCTCAGCAGTGCCTTTTGGATTTTATCTATAACATTTTTATATTTTGCTACATTTTAATAGCAGACAGAGGCCAGTGTGTAGCCACGTGGCTTTATAATTTTGTGTTAGCCTGAAATCCTTCTCAGCGACTTTGTGCATGTTATTTCCTCTACCTGACATGCCTTTTGTGTCTTGTGTCTCCCTTGACCTAATTATTATTTAAGACACAACTTTGATGGCACCTTTTTAAGAAAACTTGCCCTGCAAAGTTAGTCACTTCACTTCCAACCTGGAAATGATCCTTTTAGGTGTCTTCCGCACTAGGTTCTAAAATCCTTTAGGGCCAAGATGGTATCTTATACATTTTTGTGACTCCAGCACAGGTCCAGTGCCTGATATAAAAGCATCTTTAATAAATGCCTTTTGATTTATTAAATCCTTATATATATTATAATGCTTGTTGATTGAATAAATGCTTTTTGAAGTAAAGGTATAATTGTGTATTTGCACTGTGGAATCATATACAAAGTTTCCTCTTTTCTTTTTTACTGGAATGTCATTATCATTTCCATCCACATTACCTTAATTTAAGGAGTCATCATATCTGAAAAGCAGCATGGTAAGATGGAAAAAAACATGGTCTTTGAACTCTACTAAGACTACAAAAATTAGCCGGGTACAGTGTCAGGCACCCATAATCCCAGCTACTCGGAATGCTGAGGCAGGAGAATCACTTGAACCTGGGCAGCAAGGTTGCAGTGAGCTGAGATCACGTCACTGCACTGTAGCCTGGGTGACAGAACAAGATTCCATCTCAAAAAAACAAAAACAAAAAAAAGAACTTAAATTCATAGTTTTCTTAATATTGATGAATCTCTATGAGTAACTTTCTTAATATCTATGAATAGCTATCACTAGCTTTCTTAATACCTATGAATAGCTATTTTCTTGTCTGTAAAATGGGGTTAACAGGATAAACCTTGCATGATCTGATTATGATATTAAATCACAGATCAGGCAGGGAGCTAATACTTCTTATTTTCCCATTCCTACACTAGTCCCCTTGTGTTGAATGATGCAATGATTTCCTAACAGAAATGTAGTTTGTCTGCATTCAGAAATTCCCCTATGGTCTTGATTTTTCCCTATAAGCATAATCAGAGGTGGTTGCTCAGAGGGTATCTTGAAATGTTGATCCGTCCTCCCCTTAGGCTTTTTCCTGGCAAAAGCTGTATCGTTCCTCCAGTAAAGGCTGACAACATAGAAGACACTCTCATAACAGGATTTTGAAGAGAACGCATATTAGAATCTTACTGTTAAAAGCTTGAAAATACAATTAAACAATATTTTAAATTGAAACAACACTAGAAGAATCCCTGTCACAGCACCACTTCTGGACAGGCAAGACATACTATCACTGTGCAAAGTAAAAGTGGCAAATTGCATGTACATATGGAAGGCTGAAATGAACTTTTTCATATCCAGGAGCTGGATATCTTATTCTCAGTTTCACTCCAAATAAAAAGGAATGTCAAGGATGGTCTTATTTAATTCTTTAATCTTCTTTGTGTTGTTGTTTGCTCTTTCCGAGTAGGAATAGGGAATAAAATTCACTTCCTTAATTCTCATTAATGTGTTAGAGAAGTGGAATGGGATGAGGTTTGTTCATCCTCATTGCTTCCTTTTTCTGGGCTGGAGGCCATAAGGCACTTGGCTTCTAGAGCTCAAGCTGTTCTGTTCTTCAAATATCCCCTGACAATCAATTTATTGAGTGATCCTGATGTTGCTCCAGGGATGAGATGACAATTACAGACCCACCAGGAAGCAAAAAGGTGGCGAGAACAGCAGTTACTATACAATGGTGAGGATTCAGGGATTTGTCAGAATATGAGTGTGAGGCGAGAGTGAGAAAGAATGGTGTGTGTGTGCGTGTGTGTGTGTGCGTGTGTGTGTGTGTGCGTGTGGGTTTTCAGCAGTGAGGATACACTGACTTTGATGTTTAGATGTACTTAAAATATGCTTCTACTCAGCAATAAATGCAATCTTAGCAATAGGAGAAAGGGCTAGAAATAAGGGAATTTATAAAGAAAGAAAAGTGGAACAATGGCTTTTGAATGAAGGCCCCTTCTACTATTAGAAGGCAAGAGCCACTCTTCTTCTATAGATGCCACATGTGAGAGTGAACATCAGAGTGGGAGATGCTGGAACGTATTTGACTTTGAGTGTTGAGTTGAAGCCAAACTTCCGTCAAGACTGGCTGAAGATTGTTCAATTTTTAGAACTGCTTTCTTTCCTCCAATATGTGAATTCTTTGGATTCTATAAGTGATGATGATTGAGAGGAGGTCAGTGAAAGGGGAAAGCCACTGTTTTTAAAGTGATTTGACTCTTTTATTGTTTTCCATGATTGATTGGATAGAATATGCTTCAAGTAGCAAATTTCACATAAATACTTTGCTGTAAGTTCTACTGGACCTATAAGAATAGGGAAGGGAAGAAAATCTGGCTTTATTTCTCTCTCCAGTAAACATATTAGCAAATCCACTTCCCTGTGTCCATCAAAAAGGTAAATTTAAAAAAGTACTTAAACAAACATAGCAGATGGATGCAGGATGTAACCCATTGAAGCTTGATCAGTTTATATTTATTTATTTGTTCTCAGTAAGCCAGTCATCTCATATGGGATTCAAGAAATAAGCAGGAGCTGTGACACCTCCGTTATGGTGCTCAACAAGAAACAATTCCCCAGATTCTTTGAAATATAGCTAAAAGTAAATTAAACATATTAGGCTTCACTTTTTTGAATGAAATTCCAAGAGTGATCTTTGTTTCGCTCAGTATTTTATCTCTTCTTGTTCTGAGTAAGTTGGGAAAATTAGGTAGTTCTTATTTATTCAGAGGAGGACCCTGTAGTATTATACCATCAAGGTGAACTAGAACAAGGATCCCCAAACCCTGGGCCACAGACAGGTAGGTACCGCTTAGGAACTAGGCCACGCAGTAGGAGGTAAGTGGCAGGCCAGCAAGCATTACTGCCTGAGCTCTGCCTCCTGTCAGATCAGCACTGGCGTTAGATTCTGATGAGACTGTGAACCCTATTGTGAACTGCGCATGCAAGGGATCTAGGTTGTGTGCTCCTTGTGAGAATCTAATTCCTGATGAACCCCACACCACCACCCCCTTCATAAAAAAACTGTCATCCATGAAACCGGTCCCTAGTGCCAAAAAGGTTGGGAACCACTGAGCTAGAGAAAGCTCCACAAGCGTATCTTTTGTGTTTGCATTTTTAAACAGGTTATTCCACTAGAGACTGGAATTTAAAATGTCTTTACATTTTCCTCTTGATTTTATTTTAATAAATAGTATTTTTCTAAGAGCTAAAAACCCCTAATTTTACGAGAACATTTTGTATAAAATCAGATCCAAATTCCAGACACAGTGATAGCAACTGCTACACATCCTTTTACATAGCTCTTGAGAATATTAAGGTGTTCCATACCAAATTTCTATGTTAAAGGCTTGTGAATAGGATTAAATTCGACCCAAAGCAAGGTGGCAAAAATATGTCATCCAGTACTTATAAAGCAGCATGAATGAAAATGGACTCCGTCCAGTTTTGATGTAAATTATAAACAATTAAAAGTACATGAGTTACAATGCCCAGAGCTGAGCACTGAGGACAGTACTGCACACTTGAGATAACTCTGGGAACTGAAGAAGCAATTGTTTCACAGTATGACATGAAAATAACAGACAATATTTGTGTCTGCAGAGTCAAGCACAATCTTGTGTGCCTTTATCATGTAGGGGATTTTTTTCAGCACGCTGGCAGGAGCATGAGTGATGCACAATGGCAGTGGTGAATAGTTTTTGGAATAGATTAGTAAGTGACGTCACAGATAAAGGACTATTTATCACCATAATTTAACACAAGATGCAACACAATGGCTTGATGGATGCATTTTATGGTTTTCAGCCAGTCATAATAATGGACCTATTGACTAAAGTTTTATGTGTCCTTTATGCATCCATCATGTTTTAGAAAAAAAGCAGGGACCACGCTGGGGTAGAATGAGTGATAATTCAGAAAGGACCAGCCCTTTGTGGAGTATGTTTTTCACCTGCTCAGGCTCCTATCCCCCAGTCTCTGGGGCTCTAAGCTCAAACTACCAAAGGCCAAGGAGACAGCCGAAGCTAAATTAAAGGAAACATCTGAGGTGAGAGACAATGTTGCTCTGCCTCACCGCTGAGGTCAGTCAGCAGGGATGGGAATCACTTAGGGAGCCGAATTACTGTCACTTCCCTAAACAGGGGAAGGGGTGCTGGTTAGGGAGAATGATACCTCTCAGAGAATTTCTTAGCTAGTAGGGTCTGTAAAGATGACAAAGGAGGTCAGACAACATTCTTTCAGAGAAAATGATGAATTCATTATGTCCGATCAGATAATTTCCTTAAAGAAGGGGATAGTATGCAGTGTCTTCTTTTCCCCCCAACAAACACTCTTAGGGATACATTTTTTTTTCACTGATTTTCATGGACTTTTGGACTGCTGTAAAATATTGGGCTAATTTCTTCTTATTATTTTAAAAATGATTCACTTGTGGGCAGTTGGAGAACCAAAGACCCTAATGTTGTTTTCTTTACAAAGAAGGGCTCAGAAAGTAGAAGAATTGGATATTTATGTGATCAATGTTTTATCATTTCTCTCACAGCCAACCAGGACTAGGATGTTTTTTTCAATTGAATACAGCAAACAAGCAAAAATATTAGATGATGAAGTGACGACACTACACTGACAAAAATTATTTTCCTCAATCTCAGCACATAGGTACCCATCTCTTACTGACTATTCTTTCCCTTGTCTGCCAAGTGAGGGTAATAATATCATGACCCTCATAGGAAATTTGGGAGGGTTCAATGGGATGATGTCAAGAAAAGCAATTCATATATATGCATAACTCTTATGTCCAAGGCATTGTCCAAGTTTTACATTTCCCACCAACTTGCCTACAAGGCACAGGGGTGGAGAGCAGAGAAATAAGCCGCTGGGTTCTAATCTTGGGTGGTGATCATATCATTTGAGAAATCAGGAAAGGTTTAACATTTGTAACCCTCAGTTTCCACTTATTTAAAATGGAGTTTATATTAGTACCAGCTTTATCCGATTACTCTGAAAATGAAATAAGTTAATGAATGTAAAGGACTTGTCTGTAATAAGTATTAAATAAATAGAAGTCATTGTTATGACTAATCCTGCTCTTGGATTCTTTTAGGAGGTAGCCTGCCAGTAATGAAAGGACCAGTTCAGCTCTCATTATGAATATTTTTAACAGTGTAGATTCTATATTTGTACATGCTATCTGTTTGTGCTTTAGTTATTTGCTCCAAAGTATTTTTCACTCACCACAGTTTGAGATTTGAGTGGAATAAAATATATTTAAATGGCCCTCTGTGTAAAGGGAACATTTTTTAAAAAAAACAGTAGACAGAGGAATAAATTCTCTATTTATCAATCTATCCATCTATTCATCTAAACTTTTTTGAAATTAGTACCTTATGTAGGGGACCAGATGGCTCAGGAAATTTGTAATCCTCATACTTTGCATTGCCAAAGTGCTTTTAAATTAAAAATCTAAAAGCATCTTACCAATATTAGCTCATAACTCATTAGAATTAACCTAAGATCCTTGGTTCATTTCATCCCCAAGATGCTAATTAGCAAAAGCACTTCTTACTCTTACTGTTTGGGTGGCTTAAATAAAATGGTTACACTTTGTTTCTGAAGAGTATGCATCTGCACTGTGATTGGTCAGTATTTTATAGCTTTGGTTTCACTAGAAAAAGTTTAAAAATCATACAAGTAGGCAGAAGTTTCAAGATAGAGAAAAACTATACAATAGGTATTTAATATTTTGAAGAAGAAAATACTTGAGCAGGAAATGAGAAATAGTGCATGTTTCATCATGTAAATGCCAGTGAATTATTGATGATGTAGAGAGTGTGAAAAAAATTTTGAGATTTTAACTCAAGGAGATATACACAACTTCATAAGAACTCCTGAGATTTAGTGAAGTGAAAATCATGATAGACACTCCTGGTGAGGAAAGTTATACCTCTGTTTGAAGAGACACCTGCATGAGAATGGAAGGCACAAGGCCAAGAGAATGTTACGGGAAATCAGTGAAACTGATGATGCAATGTTCTATTGAAAGTAAAAGTGAGAAATAAAACTAGCATTAGAGAGAGAACATGGATGCTGCATTTCAAGTATAGGTAACATAAATGGATAAGAAACAAGTTGCCTTGGTGATAGTGGAAGTCAGCTACCAGACTATCTGCTGAAATTCTCACTCAGCTACGAGTAGAGCATATAAAACATTTGAGTCTTACCCTACATTTCATGTCTTGCTACCAAGTCTTGTCAGATGAGGCCACCTTCATTTTGTGATAGAACTGGGAAAGGCTTTAGACCTAGTGAACCTGGATTTCAACAACACATTTGGTAAAATCTCTGGTTATCTTTATAGACAAAAATGGTAAAATGTCGATAGGACAATAGGTATGTACATTTGTAACTATTTAATCACATGCCAATAAGTGCTACTTAATGAAGCGAAGTTTATCTTTAGGGAACAAACTGCGCTTGTGCTCCTGTCAATGGTCTTATTTCTTTGCGTATTTTTCACAGTGACTTTGGTGATGACATAAATGGGTTAGTCTCTTCTGATTACTAGATGACAGGAAAAAAGTCACGGAACTCAAGTATTTGCTTCATGATCAAAAAGCTCTCTAAAGGATGAAATAATGGGTCAAGCATAATGAAGTAGGAACTAGAAGAGATAAAAATAAAGTTATACACATAGGATCCCCAGATCCCTCTGTTTTAATATGTAATAGGGAATATGAAGCTGAACAGTAGTAACACATTTTATGGAGACTATACTAGTCCATTCTCACACTGCTAATAAAGACATACCCGAGACTGGGTAATTTGTAAAGAAAAAGAAGTTTAATGGACTCACAGTTCCACATGGCTGGGGAGGCCTCACATGGTGGCAGGCGAAGGAGGAGCAAAGGCACGTCTTGCAAGGTGGCAGGCAAGACAGCATGTGCAAGGGAACTGCCCTTTATAAAACCATCGGCTCTCGTGAGAACTTATTCACTGTCACGAGAACAGCACAGGAAAAGCCCACCTTCATGATTCAATTACCTCCCACTGGGCACCTCCCATGATACATGGAGACTATGGCAGCTACAAATTTAAGATGAGATTTGGGTGGGGACACAGCCAGACCGCATCAGAGACTCAATGTTCAATTGATTCTGAAAACCCAGCATATGTCAACACTGTGATGTAACTACTAGAAAAGCTGTGTGTTTCATGGACATTTATATAACGTTAGTACTGATGAGATGACAGATTCCCTTTACCCTGTGCTAGTCAGACTAGACTTGGACCATGGTGGTTCATTTTAGAGGCCATATTTTAAAAAGACATTGATGAGCTGATATATACCCAGAATTATTGTGGGTGACTATAGAGGAGAACTTGGGACAGTATTTGTAAAATGTAGGGTGAGAGGAGTGGGTTAGGTGGGGTGTTGGGGTTTCGTCGCAGTATCAGGAAGGTACTCCTAAAGACAGATGAACTAGAAGAGTGGAGAGTTGATACACATCTTGTTAGAAATGTTATAAAGGACTTAAGAGTCAGCTAGTGTGTTGGACTAGCAACCTCTGATGGTCTTCCAAATCCAAGATGCCAGAAATCTAACAAAATCTTAATTTGAATGACCAATGGATATGAAAGTTGATATTAAAGAAATGAAGTAAATGGAGAATCGTTGGCATGCAAAGAAAAAAAAAACCCTCAAGCCAAAATCTCTGGTTCTCTGCCACATGTTTCACAGTATGTTTCTACACATCCTGTTTCAAAGTAGTGCACAAAGAAAAAGGCCCTCAGATGGTAATTAGCCTCTGAACTTTTCTTTAATTTGGAGTTTGAATTAGTTTATTCACTCTTAATAGGGGCCTTTGGGTTGACACCTGGAGGTAGCCTACATGTCCCAAATCTTCTAGCAGGCTTCAGAGATGAACTCAAATCCCTACTATATTTGACTTTCACTGAGCCTTTGATGTTTGCTGTCCCTTGTTTAGGTGCTGGAATAAAAATACTGACCACAAAGACAATCCTATCACTCACAGTTGCATGCAATTTCTCTGAATATTGCTTTCAATCATGAATGATCATTTTTTTGGAAGCAAAGACCAAGTACCTTTTGGGTCAAGATCATCTTCATTAATATATGTTTTTTTTTCCAAATCTAAATAATGTTTTGTTTCTTTTTCTAAAAGAAGCAATACTTCAGTACATGCTTCGATGTCTAGCCTTTAGTTTTATTTTGATTTCACAATAAAATATGAGTGTTTCAAAGGCTGGAACCATCTTTGAATCCTCAGCACTTACCTCACTTTTGGCACAGTGCAGGTGCTCAATGAATGCTTGTTGGACTTAAAAACTTACTGATGATTCGATTAAAGGACATTAAAGAAATATGACAAATAAATACCAGAAGTGATCCTGGATCCTGAACCAACAAAAGGGCCTTCAAGGGACAATGGTTGAAATTTGAATAAGATTTGACTAGAGATTAATTATGAATTTTAATGTTAATTTTCTGATTTTGATAATTGAACTGTGGTTATTAACACTAGTTACTATTGTAAATATAGGAATATTTGAGAAATCGTGTATACAGGGATTCTTTGTACTATTTTTGTAAATGTATTAGAAAACTGAAAAAATAAAAGAAAAATGTTTTTCAATGATATCACTTAGCAGCCTCAGAGGAGATTAGAACAAGATTAGTTAGCATTTTTTCTAAGGCCTAGATATTCATGGGACAGGAGGAAGTGGTCTTGCATCTTGCATAAATCACAAGCTTGTTCTAAGGTACTATTGGCAGGCGTCACTTGGAATTAGCAATATCAGATCACAGGAAAGTGGCTGGTTGTAGAGAAGGCCATTTGTCCACCTGAACTTTATAACTGATTGTCAACCAAACTGATGTAGAGTGAGTTCTCTTTAATTTTACAGAGAGTAGCCTAAAAGATGACTTCAAGCTGACTAGGATTTAATTTTCAATGCTAACCTTCAATTAATTTGTAACTTTTTTGGCACTTGGTTTGCTGCAATGGCTGTAATTATGTTGTTTTCTGAATGATGAATTCATTCAGTGCATACTCTCCAGACTGTTTATACAGCTGGAAAATAGCAATGGTAATAGATGAGGGGAAAGAAGTTAATAACGAACTTACTTAAAAAATTCAGTTATCTGTGTATTTTTAAGTGTCTCCTGAGCCATTATTTGGTAGCTTAAACTAAATTTTTCATGGCCACCATTTTAAATGAGCTAGTAATAAAATCGCTAGATGTTTTAATATTTTAAATGCTGTCTTGAATGTAAATGCATATTTGACATTGCAAAGGAGGCAGCTTAATGCCTTTTAATCCTTAGTTCACCATTTGCTGAAGAAAGCCATGTTGGTTTTCCATTAAGGAAACCAAAGCTGTCATCTACAAATTTCTTCTTAGCCAGAACTGCTCTTAGCATTTTCTAGAATTCTTTCTATGATCAATTCAAACCCAGGCAGGGTATATTACTGCCATATTGGTTTCAGCTGATGAGTCATAAAAATTGCCTGTCAGGCAAATGAGGAAACTTGCAGATGATCTTTGGAGTTTTATAATACACACTCTTTCACCTTAACTTCTATTTAGACAAAAGAACGTTCTTTATCAGTAGAAATTTTCTTTTGATCGTAAATGCCCACCATGTGGTTTGTAACCTTGTGTTTAACAAAGTACTGCAAGAGCTATCAGTTGGAGTGAGGCTGATTCAGAGTTACACAGACTGCTTGACCCTAGACCCTGAGTTTCTGATTTAGAAGGTCTGGGATGGGGCTGGGAATTTACATTTCAAATTAGTTCCCTGGCATTGCAGGTGCTGCTGGTTCAGAGACCATGCTTTGAGAACCATTACTCTAAGGCAGAGGTCAGCAAACTACAGCTCCTGGGTCAAATCTGGCTACCCACTTATTTTTGTAGGAGAGAAATTCATTGAAACACAGTCATGCTCAATTATTTACATATTGTCTACTGCTGCTTTTGAACTACAATAGTAGAAATTCAGTAGTTATAACAGAGACCTGATGGTCTGCAAAGCCTAAAAGATTTATTACATGACTTTTATAGGAAAAGTTGGCCAAATCCTACCCTAAGGTGTTACCTCTAATCCTGTGACCCAGTGTGGCTGAGATGTGGATGTGGTCAACCCTGAGCAATAGAAGTGCCCTCGACTCTCCCGCACCTGTCCTGCCCTTCTGCTTCTGCAGTCAGTCTTGGAAATGGCTCTGTTATTAGTCACTTACTCTTTATTCACCTGTTTCCTCCTCAGAGGGTATTTGCACCTGAATGTTTCTCTCTCATTACAGGGTTAAAAAAAAAAAAAAGACTTCTCCCTAGGGAAATACATTTGCCATATCACAAGCAAAAGGAGAGTTCATTTTGCCATAGGAGCAGAGAGCTCCTGGGAGCGGGGAAATCCTCGCTTCTCTGTCTCGGTGTGAGACAGGTCCCTGACATGAACATCTCCCTCTGCCAAAGTGCACTCAGACAAGAAAAGAGAACTTTTCTTGTTTTGCGGCAGCTATTTCTCATTGTGGCCTCCTGTGCTTGGCCTGAGACCTTAGCTCCAATGGATAAAATCCATTTTTGACACTGTTCCTGGGTGAAGGAGAAAAGTTAATCTCACAGATGTCTAGATGTTTGTCCTCGCTCAAACCAGTTACTAGTCCTCCCACCGGCCTGTGAGGAAACTTCCATTTCCTGAGATGGACACCTGGACTCCAGAATTTTTTGATATCCAACATCTCTCTACATTTCCCGCCTTTCTAGGCATCACCCAAATATTTGAGTTGCACAGATATTTTATTTCTTGTGCTATGTCTTTTTTAATGGGTCTCTCTTGCCTAGAAAGTATGTCTTTCTCCAAGTCACATGGTTAATTTCCTCTGCATCGTATGTTCAGGTGGCACATCCTCAAGGAAGCTTTCCCTGCTTCCCTCAGGAATGCCCACTTAACCCTTCTTTGGGTTCTCATGATTCCCTGTCATTTCAGCATAATTGAACTTTCCCTTTGTTTTATAATCACCAGACTCTTACATTAAGTTTGCTTACAGCTGCTATATTACCTTTCTCTGTATGTTCCAACCCTAGCACAATACTAAAATGTGGATAATATTCAAATATAGGCTAAGCGAATAAATAATTCAATGAGATACACTCTCAGATGTGCAGAGCCTCCCTCACATCATTCATGCACCAAGAGTAGTAACTTGGTAATAGTTATGCCAATATGATTTTCCTAAAATAGAAGTAACACCCTTTTCTTCTGCTCCTCTACCTTTGGGAAAACTCAATTTTTATCAATATTTTGGGAAGTCACAACTTTGCTGATGATGGGTTTTCACACCTGTCAAATGGGTCTAATCCAGTCTGTCCTTGGAAACTCTCAAGATGAGTTATGGATCCAATGAGAATGATTTAAAGGAGCTTTGCAGAATCAGAGGCACTGCGCAAACTATGGCATTATTATACACACCTTTTAAAAGTGTCGTGGTGCCATTTAACCTTCTCTTGTTCTGAGAATCATCTTGACCTTAGGAATTCACTCTTCAGTTTGAAGTTGGATAAACAAAAGTAAAGCTTCAACGTCCTTTCTTTAGAATTAAAGAGGAAAGTTGGTGATTATGCATGTTTGTATTCTGCGCTTCTTAGAACTGTTAGCAAGTGTGTCTAGAGAGAGATCAGCTCTCAAGGCCCTATATTTTAAACATCTGTTTTTAAACAATAGATTTCTCTTTAGAGACACTCATTGCTTTGACATTTGTAGATTTGCTGCAATGGAAGGTCAATAACCATGCAGTGTTAGAAAGTATTTCCCCTTTTTGCATGGTCCCTCTGAGGAGAGGTAATTCATACATCTTCTAAAGCCTGAACCATGGCATCACCCAGGTGGAAGGGAAACTTTTAAGGCCAGTGAGCATGGAATCCTCTCATTCCATCCCAATTATGGAAACACCTACACTAAATAGCACATCAAAAATTACAGTGCTTGGCTTTGAATGAGCATATAGGCATATATCCCTGAATATGCAGTATCTGTACTAACAAAAAAGAAGTCATTCTTGCACCCTTTATAACATTGGTGTCACTTGTATCTTCACTTCATTTGAAATCCTGAGATTACATTTAATCACTGTTCTTTTTCTCCATTCATTCATTCATTGATTCATACAATAAACATTTATTAAATTTTGACCGTCTGCCAGGGGCTGAGCTAAGTGCTTAAGACCAAGCTCTGGTCTTGCCCAAGGATGAGGCTGACAGCTAACAAGGAAGAAAATGTATCTTTAAACAAAATGATATAAATGACACAAAACAAAAGAAAATGGAACAAATGGCAGGTCTTCCTTTATAAATATATATATTTAGCTAGGACCTCTAAGACAGGCTTGCTTCTTGAGGGAAATGATATTTAAACTTTGGCTTGAAGGCTGAGTTCTTCAGATGAGTAAAAGAAAGAAGAGAGTGATTTTAATGTAGAAGGTAGAGTGTGCAGTCAAAAGGCTCATGGAGTACAGTGTGTCAACTCGGAATAATAAGTTGTTCAGTGCGGCTGTAGTTTTTGGAAGTGGAGGGGGAGGAATAAGAGATAGGAAAACTCAACAGAATTTGGGTTTTGGAGGACCTTGACTGCTAATGAGTTTGGCTCTTGTTCAGTGGAGAAGAGGGAATCATTGAGGAATGTTAAGCTACTTCATCACAAGAAATTAGGTGTTTTATCTGAGACTAGAACCTCAAAATCCTTGCCATTTTTCTGAGAAGTGGCCTAGGCCAAGTAACACAAAGGATTGGTCTCTCACTCTTTCCTCTTATACCTTAGTCTCTCCAGATGAGTTTTAGAGTACATGAAATCTATTTTATTCTGAGATTGGTATCCTTAACATGAGTTCTGCCTTTTTCTCACTTTAGGAACTGAATATCTTGAGGCACTTACTCCTTATCAGTAACAAACCTATTCACTTTAGGTATGTTTTGGTGTGAAACAAAACCAGAGAATTACTTTTTAGGATAGAGATTAATAGTATTCATCACATTCAATACTTCTCTCCTTTCTGGCACACAGTAAGTCTTCCCAGCTTCCCTTGCACTTAGTTTGATCCACACAACTAGTTCTGGCCAATGGATTATGAACATAAATGATTAACTGTAATTTCTGATTAAAATATTTTAGACTGGGTATGAGTTTTCTATTTTTTTCCCTCCTGCTGATGCAATACTAGTAGACTCAGTATCAAAATATGACAGAACCTTCATCAGCTGGATTCCTGAATGACCATGTGGAGCAGAGCTACCTGCTGACCTGTGTCAGGAAAGAAGAACCTGAAATTAACCTTTGTTGCATTATGCCACTGAGATTTTAGAATATATTTGTCACCACACTCAGGGAGACATTGAGGATGTTTGGGGCCTGAAGATTATACAATTTGATGGGTGGGTGCTTTTATAGAAACAGACACAAAACTAACTTACTTTTGCAAAATTTACAAAAGTATATGAACATGAAAACTCATTGCTAGGGCCTTCTTAGGACCTCGGAAGGGGTCTGGATGGTGAAGGGCCCTGGAGCTAAGCTTTTTTGGATTTGTAGTAAATCTACCTCTTCCCACAGCACAGCCTATCTTAATCTACTTTCCTAGAAACATTTGTATCCCAGGCCTATGTTTCATTATAGAAGGCAAAGCTTTTTTCTTTGTATAGGGAAATTTATGCATTCCTGTAAAGATAGGGACCATTCTGGAGTAGGGCTCGTGAAGATTCCTTTTCCCTTGAAACTGTTACTTGGGGTGACATCCACACTTGTGTATAAGCCCAATGACACCTTTTGCCTCTTTTGAAAGATAAGTATATGTACCTTTGCAGTTGGAGGGGCTAGTTTGCCAAACGGCACAGCTTTTGCCCTCATCGGCTTTGAGAGTTTTCAGATTTCTCTCAGAAATTCTCTGTGATTGATTGATTGATAATAAATCTATTCATTTATTTAATGAATATTTATTGTGTTTGGTATTATTAGAATTGCTAGAAATATCATGATGAACAGTATATACATGGTACCTAACTCCTGAGAGTTAAAAATTTAGAAAATTAATTGATCTATTACTATCAAGATACATGGAACCTTAGTTAATTCTCTTTGATCTGTGGGGTAAGATTGTCCTTCTGAGCCAAATGGGTTCAATGACCTTTGCCCCTTTCCTTCCTTCCATTTGAGGTACTCAAATCAAATGAATTGGGTCATTCATGAAATTTGTTATAGCCTCAGGAAGAAAAGTTCTATTTAAATCCAAATCATTAGCACCAATAAATCTAAAAATAGACATATAAATTCATAATGCATTTAAATAACTCTAAAATAAATATGTGTGTTGATTAAGCAGTGCCATAATTGGAACTCTGTGCGTGGAAGTGGGATGAGGGGGAGATAAAATCACCTTTCTTCTAGTCCTTATTAACCACCAAAATTTAAGAAGTGTTACTTGGAAGAATAATTGTGAGAGTGTCTCTGATTACAAAGGGCAGGCTAATGTGATTAGTTTCTATGAGACATTTTTGCAAACTGTATGTGCATTTCCTTTGAGTCTATTTCTTATTGTTATTGTTAAAATTTCTGTTAAATTGCTAAAATCTCATAGCAGTCAGGTAGCTTTTGTGAGAATAGTGCTAAATGTGGAGCTTGGGTACACTCAGGTAATCATAGAAATATGAATGGTGCTCATGGATTAGCATCCACTCTTTCTCCAATTTCATGCACTTTGTAGGCCATGGTGCCTCATTCTTATTGTGTGATACATAAAGGCTCAGTACTTAGAGATTTTCTGTTTTTAGTGTCAACCCCTTATTTTCTCCCCAATAAGAGCTATCTTTGTAACACCCACATATTTTAAATTAAAGAAAACATAAATACATGCAAAACTGTCATTGGCTTTTAAGGTATTATATAAGTGATTAAATTTTGTCACGAAGAGACAACCAGCTAATGGTTTTAGTAGAACACATAAAACCTCATAAAATCCAAAAGTTAAATTTTGTCATATAATGAGCATCACTTAGAGAAACCAACAGAGTTTCCTTTTCCCCCTGAATAAATTCTAAACAGTCCTTAGAAAATGAATTACTGGACTGCAAATCAGGATGAAATATTTTATAGCTGTAAAACTAAAGCTACTTTCAGACCACTTAGTTGGAGGAGAAAAAAACGGGAGGGAGAGCAACTTGTCAACCCCGTTGTTGTGGCATCCCTGCCAATGGCATCAGATGCTTGGCTCTGCCTCCATTTTAACAGTTTGACCTTGTTTAGAACAACCTGAATCTAATCGCCAGGACTCCCTCACAATTCCCCCACCCATAATAGAAAGCACACCCCTCCGAGAGTGCATTCAGCTGGAGCTTTGCCAATAGAAGTAATTACATGATGAAACTATTTAACTTTGACTAAAATACTCTCACCAGGTTCTTGCAAACGGTGTGTCTTATATCTTGTTGAAGCAATTTTATATCATGCCTTTAAAGTACAGTAATGGCCCCTTGCATTGACAGAATCCTCGTAAAAGGAGAAGACCAAGACCTGGCTCATGAAGTGGTATTGATTTTCTGAGTTCCTGCTCGAGTTGCCAAAGATACAACACTGTTGTTAGGGAGAAGAGATGCTTTGGCCTTCAATATCACAGGAGGGTTCCTCAGTAAGCACAGGCATCAGGAGGCCACAGTGATAAATAATGTATTGGGGTGATAACTGCCTGTAGTACTTGGTTAGTTTTAAAGTGACTCAGCACTTGTTCATCCCAAATGCTTCTTGATGTCACCGGTGGCTGTGGAGGACTGTTCTATGTATAAATAGTGCCCAGACTCTAAGAGAGTGCCTCTTGAGGGTTAATTTACATGAATGATTTATTTTAGGCAGAATTTTCTAAATTTTAATCACTAAGAACAATGAACAGATTCAACTTCTAGCTAGAGTGATGGCTTCAATTTGTTGCTTAAAGAGAGTTTAAACATGTCTGCAGATCCGTAACTATATCTAATACAGGTTAAGTTAGTTTTTAGTCATTTCTAGTAAGTCCGTGTGAAAAAGATTTATAACCTTGAGCATAGCTCTACGTATGTCATTACAGACAGCAAGCAAAGGAAACCAAGCATCTTGATCAGACGCTTGCAAAATATACATTTCTACCGACCTACATAAGTGCATACAACTTAATCTTCACTTTTTTCCATTTTCCATTGATAAACTGCACAATGTCTAATATTGAATAAAAGTAGGAAGATGGATCTCTGACAATTTTCAAGAAAAATGGAAAGTTATGTTTTTTAATCTGTTGAGAATATGAATACCTATACTCAAAATACCTATACTTTTTTCCCTTTGGCAGTGATGGGGGATGTGCTACAGAGATGCAAATAATAGGAATAGCATTATATTGACATGGTTCTGAACCACACAGTATGTGTCCTTAACTCCAGCCCTCACAGGGCTCATATGAGCACCCTATGAGAGGGAAC
Source organism: Pan troglodytes (assembly GCF_028858775.2). Classification (NCBI taxonomy): domain Eukaryota; kingdom Metazoa; phylum Chordata; class Mammalia; order Primates; family Hominidae; genus Pan; species Pan troglodytes. The sequence goes on along the minus strand of NC_072410.2, from coordinate 63,875,802 downwards.
CAGCAAGCACATGTGGTCACCTCTCACTCAGAAGACAGAGAAGGAAAACAAGAAGCAGAGGAAAAAACTGCAGCCCCTCTGTTAATTAAAAAGATATTGCCCATTCGTTTCTCTCTCCTCCCGGTTCCAACAAAAAGGAGGCCCTAGCAATTTGACTGTGATCAGGTGTACAGGTTGTACACTGCTTAATTTTCAGGAATTTCACTAAAGTCACAGGGCTTTTATTGAAACACCTTTGTTTGGTGGATGGGGTACTGTCTGCTTTGTAGTCTGCATGAACAGTGTCACTGGAATCATGCAGTGCTCAGCCAGCATGGACATATGCAGCCACCATGGTGGAAGAGAAGTGATGTAATGAGATGTTCCTGCCTCAACCTCCTCATCCTCACTGGAAGCTGTTAGAGGCCACAGATAACTCCAGCCTGGTCTTGGGAGAGAAGAACTTAGAATCAAAGTTGAAATTGAAGTTTTAAAATAAATAGGAGTGGGTCTTAAATGAGGCAATTCTAACTACCAAAAGGAACTGCAGACTTAGGAAATCAGACCAAGATGTTAAGAGAATGATTTACCAGGGGAAGAAGACAGTTGGATATGGTAGAATTAGGGGTCAGCTATAGAAAAGAAATTAAACTGTTTTGTTTCCACTTCAATGTGTTACGACATGTGTAAAATGAGGTACATATGAAATGAGGAGATTATGGCTTTTATTTACTGCAGTCAGATAGTATTTTTTTCAGGTCCAAATCCATACTGATTTTCTCATGAGTCTAAGAAAAGTTACTTGCCTGGAAATCAGCTTTGCTCGAGTTTGTACTCCACTTCCAGTAACAAGGTTTTCTCCTTGTCCTATGACTGCTGTGCATCCTATTTCCAAGGATGGGCTGTCACTTACTCCTCGGTCAGAATCCAGTCTTGTTGTGTTTCTGTATAACCTAATGCCTTCACAGCTGTGATCCTAATTTACTCTAAACAGTTGACTGAATCTCCCTCCTTTATCAGGGCCTTACTTTATCTGATGCCAACAATGTAAGGGCTCATTGAAATTCATATGGAGAGCCCCTCAAGCTAATTGATGTTGTTGGAGATGAGTTGGTGCAGGGCCTTTGAGGGCCTTGCTGTTTGGTCAGCAGCCTCTCAAGACACTGCATACCTTATTTCAGGTGGAAGGAAGCATTTTGTCAATCCCAATACCACCCAACACTTACCATTTGGTTGCCAAAGAATGCTGTGATTCGTGGAGATGATCATGTTCTTGTTCTAAATGTTCTGTCATCTTAGATGGACGATCTAAGGATAGTTAAGGGTCCATTAGCCTGGGGCAAATGAGGAGGCGGTGCCCTCTGCAACTTGATGGAGGTCAGCTAAGGACAAATGAAAGATAACACTAATTCACACAGTGGGTAATAAAATGAGGGACCTCATTATCCTAAAAGGTGATACTGGCAGGAAATATAAATGGATTTTAAAAGGGTTTGGACAAATTTATGAATGACAGATTCATAAATGGTTCTAGAGAGAAGTGGGATGCAGTCAACCTTTAAGGTAGATGTCAGAGAGGACAGTCATGCCTTCTTGGGCCCTGCCCCTTAGAGCTTCTCTTGGCAATAGGACCTAGAATTGGAGGGAACACAGGCATGGGTGATCAGTCTATTCCAGGCTGAGAAACACAAAGGCAGCAGCATGATGTGCTGGGGAGAATGTGGGCTTTGGAGCCACACTACATTTCAGCTAGGTATCTCTGGGAAAAGTCAGGTGTCTGAAAAAAGGCGGAATAACATGCAATATGCACCTTGTCCAGTTTTGGGGATCAAAGAAATTATGTGTAAACTATATTACAAGTCTAATACATGGTATGCACTCAAAAATTATAACTACCACTATTTAAGTAAATCCATGGAAATGAAAATGACACTCTTTGCTACTTTCCAAGCACAGTCACTTGTGCTGGGCTGGTAGATTCATCACATAATTATAAATAGTGCCCATAACTAGATATTTCATCTATGGAATTTGCATATTTTAGAAGACCGTTACCCAGGGAATCTTGGTAAGCTGACATTGCTTTGAAGAGATTGATTCCAAGAGCAGCCTTAGGTATTGTGATTCCTTGATGTAATTTCAGAGACTTTGGAAAGTATTAGGTATCCACACCCCAGTCTCACGCCTCTTCCACGTCTTACCTCTTTGCAGAATTTTTTATATAAAGGACAAGACTTCTTATAGCTTTGAAAGTTTTCCAGATTCCTTTTTGAGGAAAGAAAAGATACATCTAATGAGAACTGCTCATCAGCATCACAGCCACTACCACCCTGCTGAAGAATTTGAACTTTGAGAAGTTTACCAAAAATAAATAAATAAAAATGTAAAAATCTTTGTAATGCTAAAGTTGATAAGATTTAGAGGTAGGTGACACATTTGTTTAGGAAAATACTCTGAGGAGTTCTATTTCCTGAGAAGGAAAAACTCTTTTGAACTTAATGAAAATAATTAAGAGAAAGCAATCACATAGTTTTGTAAAAAGTATTCACCAAGTAATTTAAAAAGTATATATAATTTGTGTTTTACAGTGGCAGTCAATAAAGGAGAGGGACAAGAGCCTTTTGCTTCAGTGTCTAGGGAACAAAATGACCAGTAAGAAATTTCCTGGGACAGGGATGGCCAAAGGACTTAAAGATTAATGATATTTGGTTTTCTATTTTAGGTTGTTCTTATTTTGTGCTATGCCATGGCCTCTTCTGTTTTACCCAAACTATAAATTAAAGTTAGGCACACACAATAACTTTGTACTGATACAGTGCCTGAGAGAATGAAAAGCACAGAGATGAGGGTGCACATGGATTGGTAAAGTGGTCTAGGAAAGAGGAGTAGTCTGAGAAGGCATGACTGTATATGTAAAGGAATCAATGGGAGTGACCAAGAAAGTAAAACTCCTCTTTTTTTCCTGGACATTCCCAAATATTTACAGGATCGAACTACTTTTCCATGTGTAGGACTGGGCTGAGTCATTTCATTAGGACATTTAGAGAGGAATATGACCCTAAAAAGTGGGAGGAGGACTTGGGACAATCATATTATATGCATGTTATCAGTCAAATCCCATTGAAATGAATGAAACTTTAAGATCCCAAAGTTGATGATATATGTTAATTTAACCACTGTCAATTATGGAGACATGTACCAAAGCAAATAATACGAGTCAAATTAGTATTATTATTTACACATGCACAGTGCTTGAAACTTTACAAAATACTTTCATCTCTATTATATATTTGACTAAACCACCCTCTGAAATAGGTAGCAAATTATGGCAATTTTATATTTTACCAAATGTAGGTACCCAGAAATCTCATCTTTCAAGAAGTTATACTTCACTGTATGCAGGTAATGCTTTGGATATTTGTTTTAGGTTAAACATTTGACTCACCGAGTTGGTTAGAGAACCCACGTGGAATGAAATGTTGGTTTTCTTACAATTTGTGAACCCTGGTATTCAACATTAATTTAGAAAATGTAGAGGGGACATTTGCTGAGCCAAATACACAGGTCTCTGGTATCTTGGACACACAGAACAATATGTAAAGTAATAGCAAAAACAAACAGCTTAGGAAAAGCAAAGCAAGGTATTTTTGTAATTCCTGAAAAGGATTTACAACCTATATAAACATGAATCATAAACCCATCGGCAAATAGATCTAAGCTCTTTCAGGAAGATGTTTCGTTTATATATGGGAACTAAAAACTCAGGATAAGAGAGAGGGTCAACAACAAAAAAAAAGATTCACATTACTCAAAACACATAATACCGTGGTAAATGATTATTCTGACATTTTAGTTATAGATATTTGATTTTAATTTCCTCAGCACCTGTGCTCACTTTCTAGGGAGAAGGCATGCCAGTAATCCTCTCAGAATTTGGGGGGTTATATATCCTTATGGAAGGCCTCCGCTTTAAAATATTAGAAAAGTTCCTCTGTTAACTTTCTCCTGTATGCCCACTAGAATGTGTCAAATTGTCTCTATTAAGTGGGACATAAAGGCATCTAATCCAAGCTTTGTGACATACTAGGTGAGTGGCCTTGAACAAGTTGCTTATATTCATCCATTTATTCAATTAATCAGTAGATATTTATTGATTTCCTATCACATTTTAAACACCATATTTATCACAATGGTCAAAGTGAACATGAGAAAACATAGCACTTACCATTTAGGAAAGTGCTTGAAATAGGAAAGAAGAGTTTAGAATAGTGTCTGGCATCCAGGAGGTCCTCTAATAAATGTGTCTAATGAATAAAAGAAAACCCGGAAAATATGCAAGTAAAAAAAAGAAAGAAATGCACATACATACATACAGACAGACACACACATGTCTTTAATATGTTGGTGTATATTCAGACTGTTTTTCATGAATATGGAAGCATCTATGAGTTGAGTTTATGCTATGCATACATACTGTTTTGCAATTTGATTTTTCTTCTCTTAATAAAATACATACTAAACGTTATTTAACACTAATATTAGTTAATACTTTCTCATAAGCTAACCATTTTAGTTTTTCTGAAAAATTTCCTGCAGAAATGATAAACATCCCTTTCTTGTTCTACCTTCTACCTGAAGTTTAAGTTTCATGGTCTTTCACACTTTTCACACATTGATTTATGCACATTTTATTTAATCATATAGGGATTTTATTTTTGTTTTACATAGATAGTTTATATATGTATGTGTGTGTGTATATATATATATTTATGTATCTATGTATGTGTGAATATGAAATGTGCTTTGTAAACATATATCATGGATACCCTTCAGATCAAAAGGACCTGGATAATATGAATTGAATACTATATCGTGATATAAATAAACAAGTTTATTCACTTGTTTCCCCACTGATGATTATTCAGATTATGTCCCCTATTTTTTTTTTTTGAGACAGTCTTGCTCTGTCACCCAGGCTGGAATGCAGTGGAGGAATCTCAGCTCACTGTAATCTCTGCCTCCTGGGTTCAAGCAATTCTCCTGCCTCAACCTCCCAAGTAGCTGGGACTACAAGCATATACCACCATGCCCGGCTAATTTTTGTTTAGTAGAGATGGTGTTTCGTCATGTTGGCCAGGCTGGTCTCGAACTCCTGACCTCAAGTTATCTGCCCGTCTTGGCTTCCCAAAGTGCTGGGGTTACAAGTGTGAGCCACCTTGCCCAGCTCCACTTTTTTAAACCAATTTAAAAAGTTTCCCAATAAATGTGTTTGTAATATATCCTTGAGGACTGATATTTCTACAGGATAGAATCACAGAAGAACAATTCCTGAGATAGAAGTCTTTATTTTTAATAAATATTGACAAATTGTTTTCCAAAATGCTTAGGAATCCATATTTTATCAGTAGCATATAAGAGAACAATTTTCCCCACATCCATAGCAGCACCATGCACTGTCCTGGCATGAACTTTCAGGGACTCTCTTGGCTGAGAAGACAGTTATACACGGTTGCCTCTGCCTGGATTCTAGGCCCTCTGTAACATGAATTCAATTTAACATTTGGGTGTTACTCCTCATTACTGTTCTGTTCTACAGAAACCCTTCATTTTAGCCAAAGTAATTGCATTGTTTCTAAAACCAATTTCATCTCTTCTTATTCTTTCCCCTTTGCCCAGGGCTATTCTTCCACATCCTCTTGGGTTTTTCTCCCATTCTGCCACCTCTCTCCTTCTGTTAAATTTTTCCCTGCTCTTCAAACTCCATGTATTCTCTCAGTGCTCTTGAAACCCTCAACTGTGTTCCTCTTCACACTTTTTATTCACGATATGTCATTCATGCCTGTTTTGTGGCATTTTTGTATATTTTATCATATACAGTTTTTTATGTACTTGCTTATTGCCCATAATAAGCAGTAACATCTCTGAAGACAGAGGATGTGTCTCCTCATTAGTATTTTTCATATTGACACTTTAATTTTTATCAAATTGAATTGAGGGATTAATGAGATATTCCATTGTGCTCATTAAATGCAGGGAAAAAGGCAAAAGCAGCATTAAGAAATTGAGTATATTTCACATGCAAGTTACTAGGAGAATGAGGACTCCTTTCTTTCAAAATCAGGAACAAGAGGTGAACACAGTTCGGAGATGAAATTAATATATTTCGGCGGGATTCATTTCGGTACCATCGGCCATCCAGGTGGCAGTATACAAAAGGAGGTGGCTGCATGTAATGCTTATTTTAGAGAGAGGTGGAACTTAAAATACAAAGATACACTTTTCTCAATTTATTTGATATTTCATTTTATACATTTTGAGGCCAGACTGAGGTAGCACATGGGTAATAAATAGGTGAAATGATTACTTTCTATGTGTAAACACTGTGTGAAGTGAAATTGGGTAAGAAACTGGCTAACAGGTTTCAATCTCCCATTATTCATTACAAAGATCACATAGTGGAAATCTTATTTTCTCAAGAGAGGCAAGTTGGTGATAGTCACACTTCTGTTCCTTTGTTTTGTGAATATTGCTCTTGGTTCTCTCTAGGGCTGGCTGACGTTCAGTAGCTGTCCCATGCCTGTGTGGTCATTTACGTTTTACAAGATATTGAAATCCTTCCCCATTGAATGTTAGATCATTTATGCCCCATGGGAGTGCCTTCTTGCCATTACCCTGAAATCCGAAACCCCACTCTTAGAACCACTTTTTCCTCACTGCCTCCTCCCATCTTCTTAACCTCAGACTTCCTCAAGATCTGACAACTAAATGTTGATACCTGACAAGGTAGAGCTCTCGATGATCTGGTTATAGCTCTGGGCCTGGTGGGGTCTACACACAACTGGATTATCCCCAGATTCTCAGCCATCACATCTTTGAATCCACACAAAGCATGGTTGAGGTGCCCCCTCTCTTATTTGAACAAGGAGTTCATCACTTGTCCATCTGAACATGAACCTTCTGCATCCATAGAGTGCTACGCAGTCTCAATAAGTGGTTAATACATTAAACCAGAGCTACAAAAGCTCGTGATGTTGAAGAGGTTCATTGTAAAAAAAGCTGTAAAAAATTATCTCAGAGAGGACAAATATATGCAAACCCTGTTTGTTTCCATGTTTGCATTTAAAAGTGGCGAAGGCTACTTAATGAGAGATGACAAAGAATGCCCATTTGTGAATTTAAATCTGATTTGTTTTAGTATAGTTTTTACCAAGTAAAGCACTGAGGGAAGCTCTGTGCTACTGCTGTTACTGGTGTTGTTTAACTTATCTGTACTTTCTAATAAAAAAGGTGAAGAAATAAAAAACTATTGATCTTTATTTATTGACTTCCTTGTGAGGATAGTTAAAGTTGACACAGATCAATCACAATAAAGCTAAATGGATGATATAGTGTAACACAACCTAGGGTTGCAAGTGGAGTTTTAATTATGGGAACATTAATGTTTTTCTGTATGAAAATTGGGTAGGAATGGGATTTTCTAAGTACACAGGGACCAGGGAACAGAGTTTACAGAATTCTTACCATCTCCACACATGCTTCAGCAAAGTTTCCAGCTCCTTGGGGAGCAGAGAAAAGGAGGAAGAAAAGGAAGTCAAATAGCCATTTCTCAAATTTCTCATTAAATCTGTGTTTTACCCTGTTCCTCTTTGGAAATCCTAAATGAGATTAATATCTGACATTGTTAAGAAAGAGAAAAGGGAGATACACAAAGGTGGTGAAGCAGCCTACCAAAAGCAGAATATCAGCCTTGAGTTTAAAAGAAATATTGTAAATAATTAGAAAATATTGTAGCTTCAGTTGCACACATCAACCCCATACACCACATCAGTAGAGTCATTTTCCCTCTGCTTTTTACTCTCATCACTTTTCTATGTTTCTAAGCTGTCAGGGGAAAAAAACAATCTCTGTTGGAAAAAAAGAATGTTACCAATGGAGAGTTCTCATCTTCTTTTTTATGTTTTATTTTTATTTATTTATTTTAATTTTTATGGGTAAATAATAAGTGTATATATTTATGGCTTACATGAGATAAGGGATGCAACATGTAATAATCACATCAGGATAAATGTATTTATTTTTTGTGTTAAGAACAATCCAATTATATCTTCTAGTTATTTAAAAATGTACAATTAAATCATTTTTGACTATAAACACCCTGTTGTGCTAGGAAATAGGTCTTATTAGTTCTTTCTATCTACTTTTTTGGTACCCATTAACCATCCCTACTCCCCCAAAACCACTGCCCTTCCCAACTCTGGTATCCATCTTTCTACTCTCTATCTCGTTGAGTTCAAATATTTTCATATGTATCTTTCACAAATAAATGATAACATGCAAACTTTGCCTTTCTGTGCCTGGGCTATTTCACTTAACATAATAACCTCCAGTTCCATCCATGTTATTGCAAATAACAGGGTCTCATTCTTTTTTATGACTGAATAGTACTCCATTGTGTATGTTTACCACATTCCATTATCCATTCATCTGTTGACGGACACTTCAGTTGCTTCCAAATCTTAGCTATTGTGAATAGTGCTGCAGTAAGCATGAGAGTGCAGATATCTCTTCAATATACTGATTTTCTTTCTTTTGGGCACATACCTAGATGTGGGCGGAGGATTACCTAGGTGCCGAGGCAAGAGACTGAAGGCACAAACTGTTCCAGTATAATAAAGAAAATAGTTAGAATAAGAATAGTCATAATACAAATTAGATATAGAGATGATCATGGACAATTATCAATCATTATTATAAACATTATTAATCATTAGCTTTTAATATTACTCTTTGTTGCATTACTAATATAACCTAGAAATAACTGGCGGGTATAGGGTCACGTGCTGAAGGGACATTGTGAGAAGTGACCTAGAAGGCAAGAGGTGAGCCCTCTGTTATGCCCGCATAAGGGCCGCTTGAGGGCTCTTTGGTCAAGCGGTAAAGCCAGGGTCTGGGAAGGCACCCATTACTTAGCAGACTGCGAAAGGGAGTCTCCTTTCCTTGGAGGAGTCAGGGAACACTCTGCTCCACCAGCTTCTTGTGGAAGGCTGGATATTATCCAGGCCTGCCCGCAGTCATCCCGAGGCCTAAACCACTCCCTGTGGTGCTGTGCTTCAATGGTCATGCTCCTTGTCCACTTTCATGCTCCTCCCGTACTCCTGGTTCCTCTTTGAAGTTCATAGTAGATAGCAGTAGAAGAAACAGTGAAAGTCTTAAAGTCTTTGAGCTTTCTTATAAGTGCAGAGAAGAAAACGCTGACATATGTTGCCTTCTCTCTCTGCTTCAGCTACCTAAAAGGGAAGGGTCTCCTATCCTGTAATCACATGACTTCCTTCACCTTGTCAATCACTTAGAAGATTCACCCTCCTTACCCTTCCCCCTTGTCTTGTATGCAATAAATATCATCCAGCCCAGACTTTCGAGGCCACTACCGGTCTCTGCATCTTGATGGTAGTGGTCCCCTGGGCCCAGCTGCTTTCTCTTTACCTCTTTGTCTTGTGTCTTTGTTTATTACAATCTCTCGTCTCTGTACACGGGGAGAACACCTGCTAAGCCACGTAGGGCTGGACCCTACACCTAGGAGTGAGATTGCTGGATTGTATGATAGCTAAAGTTTTAGTTTTTTGAGGAACCTCCAAAATTCTTCACTGTAAATTAGTGGTTTTACTAATTTATGTTTCCACCAACAATTTATGATGGTTCTCTTTTCTCCACATTCTTGTCAGCATTTGTTATTGGCTGACTTTTAGATAAAAGCCATTTTAAGTGGAGTGAGATGATATCTCATTATAATTTTTATTTCCATTTCCCTGATGATCAGTGATGTTGAGCACCTTTTCATACACCTGTTTGCCATTTGTATTCTTTTGAGAATTGTCTATTCAGATCTTTTGCCTATTTTTTTGTTTTTTTAATGAAGGAAAAAAGGTAAATACTTTAATATACTACTTAGATACATTAGATAATATCATAACACAGCTCCCTCTCCTGTTGTCCTTCTTTATACTTGAGCCTTTTGTCCCAATTATTTAATTGAACCTAAAATTTTAAAGTTCTCTTAGAATAAATCTTTACTTTGACAAATAGCAAGATTAACTATTTTTTAAATTTTATTATATTTTATTTTATTATTATTATACTTTAAGTTTTAGGGTACATGTGCACAATGTGCAGCTTAGTTACATATGTATACATGTGCCATGCTGATGTGCTGCACCCATTAACTCGTCATTTAGCATTAGGTATATCTCCTAATGCTATCCCTCCCCCCTCCCCCCACCCCACAACAGTCCCCAGAGTGTGATGTTCCCTTTCCTGTGTCCATGTGTTCTCATTGTTCAGTTCCCACCTATGAGTGAGAACATGTGGTGTTTGGTTTTTTGTCCTTGTGATAGTTTACTGAGAATGATGATTTCCAATTTCATCCATGTCCCTACAAAGGAGATGAACTCATCATTTTTTATGACTGCATAGTATTCGATGGTGTATATGTGCCACATTTTCTTAATCCAGTCTATCATTGTTGGACATTTGGGTTGGTTCCAAGTCTTTGCTATTGTGAATAGTGCCGCAATAAACGTACGTGTGCATGTGTCTTTATAGCAGCATGATTTATAGTCCTTTGGGTATATACCCAGTAATGGGATGGCCAGGTCAAATGGTATTTCTAGTTCTAGATCCCTGAGGAATCGCCACACTGACTTCCACAATGGTTGAACTAGTTTACAGTCCCACCAACAGTGTAAAAGTGTTCCTATTTCTCCACATCCTCTGCAGCACCTGTTGTTTCCTGACTTTTTAATGATAGCCATTCTAACTGGTGTGAGATGGTATCTAACTGGTGTGAGATGGTATCTCACTGTGGTTTTGATTTGCATTTCTCTGATGGCCAGTGATGGTGAGCATTTTTTCATGGGATTTTTGGCTGCATAAATGTCTTCTTTTGAGAAGTATCTGTTCATGTCCTTCACCCACTTTTTGATGGGGTTGTTTGTTTTTTTCTTGTAAATTTGTTTGAGTTCATTGTAGATTCTGGATATTAGCCCTTTGTCAGATGAGTAGGTTGCGAAAATTTTCTCCTATTTTGTAGGTTGCCTGTTCACTCTGATGGTAGTTTCTTTTGCTGTGCAGAAGCTCTTTAGTTTAATTAGATCCCATTTGTCAATTTTGGCTTTTGTTCCCATTGCTTTTGGTGTTTTAGACATGAAGTCCTTGCCCATGCCTATGTCCTGAATGGTAATGCCTAGGTTTTCTTCTAGGGTTTTTATGGTTTTAGGTCTAACGTTAAAGTCTTTAATCCATCTTGAATTAATTTTTGTATAAGGTGTAAGGAAGGGATCCAGTTTCAGCTTTCTACATATGGCTAGCCATTTTTCCCAGCATCATTTATTAAATAGGGAATCCTTTCCCCATTGCTTATTTTTCTCAGGTTCGTCAAAGATCAGATAGATGTAGATATGTGGTGTTATTTCTGAGGGCTCTGTTCTGTTCCATTGATGTATATCTCTGTTTTGGTACCAGTACCATGCTGTTTTGGTTACTGTAGCCTTGTAGTATAGTTTGAAGTCAGGTAGTGTGATGCCTCCAGCTTTGTTCTTTTGCTTTTGCCCATTTTTAAATTGAATTATTAGATTTTTTTTCATACAAGGTTGTTTGAGCTCCTTATGTATTCTGGTTAATAATCCTTTGTCAGATGGGTAGTTTGCAAATATTTTCTCCCATTCTATGAGTTGTCTCTTCACTTTGTTGATTGTATCTTTTGCTGCAGAACCTTTTTAACTTGGTGAGAACCCATTTGTCCATTTTTGCTTTGGTTTCCTGTGCTGGTAGGGTATTACTCAAGAAATCTTTGCCCAGTCCAGCTTCCTGGAGAGTTTCCCCCAATGTTTTCTTTTAATAATTTCATAGTCTGAGGTCTTAGGTTTGTATCTTTAATCTATTTTGATTTGATTTTTGTATATGGCAAGAGCTCGGGGTCTAGTGTCATTCTTTTGCATGTGGATATCCAGTTTTCCCAGCATCATTTATTGAGGAAACTCTCCTTTTCCCAGTGTATATTCTTGTCATCATTGTCAAAAATGAGTTCACTGTAGATGTATGGGTTTATCTCTGGGTTCGCTGTTCTGTTCTGCTGATCCATATATCTGTTTTTATGCCAGTACTGTGCTGTTTTGGTTACTGTAGCTCTGTAGTATAATTTAAAATAAGGTAATGCCATTCTTCCAGTTTTGTTCTTTTTGCTTAGGAGAGCTTTGGCTATTATGGGTCTTTTGTGGTTCTATATACATTTTAGGATTTTTTTCTATTTATGTGAAGAATGTCATTGACAGTTTGATAGGGATTGCATTGAATCTGCAGATTGCTTTGGGTAGTATGGACATTTTAACAAAGTTGATTTTTCCAATCCATGAACATGGAATATCTTTCAGTTTTTTGCTGTCCTCTTCAATTTCTTTCATCAGTGTTTTATAGTTTTTATTGTAGAGATCTTTCACATCTTTGGTTAAGCTAATTTCTAGCTATTTAATTTTATTTGTGGCTATTGTAAATGGGATTACTTTCTTGATTTCTTTTTCAGAATGTTCACTGTGGCATATAGAATGTTACTAATTTTTGTATGCTGTTTTTGTATCCTGCAACTTTACTGAATTTGTTTATCAGTTCTAATAGTATTATGGTGGAGTCTTTAGGTTTTTCCAAATATGAGAGATCATATCCCCTGCAAACAAGGATAATTTGACTTATCTCTTTCCAATTTGGATGTCCTTTCTTTATTTCTCTTGTCTGATTGCTCTAGCTAGGACTTCCAGTATTATGTTGAGTAACAGTGGTGAAAGTGGGCATCCTTGTGGTATTCCTTATCCTAAAGGAAAGCCTCTCAGTTTTTCCCCATTCAGTATGATACTAGCTATGGGTTAATCCTATATGGCTTTTATTATGTTGAGATAAGTTCCTTTTATACCAAGTTTTTTTGAGAAGGTTTTTTTTTTTTGTCATCAAGGGATGTTGAATTTTGTCAAATGCCTTTTCGGCATTAATTTAAATGATCATATGTTTTTTGCCCTTCATTCTGTTGATATGATGTATCACATTAATGATTTGCATATGTTGAACCATCCTTGCATTCCTGGGATGAATTCCATGTCATCATGATTAATAATGACCTTTTTAATCTATTGTTATATTTGGTTTGCGAGTATTTTGTTGAGAGTTTTTACACCAATATGCATCAGTGATATTGACCTGTAGTTTTTTTTTTTTTGAGACGGAGTCCCGCTCTGTCACCCAGGCTGGAGTGCAGTGGTGCCATCTTGGCTCACAGCAAGCTCCGCGTCCCAGGTTCATGCCATTCTCCTGCCTCAGCCTCCCGAGTAGCTGGGACTACAGGTGCCCCCCACCACGCCCAGCTAATTTTTTTGTATTTTTGTAGAGATGGGGTTTCACCATGTTAGCCAGGATGGTCTCAATCTCCTGACCTCGTGATCTGCCCTCTCGGCCGCCCAAAGTGCTGGGACTACAGGCGTGAGCCATCACACCCGGCCAGTTTTTTTTTTTTTTTTTTTTAAATGTGTCATTGTCTGGTTTTGGTATCAGGATAATACTGGCCTCATAAAATGAGTTTGGAGGTATGTTCTCCTCCTCTGTTTTTCAGAATAGTTGAGTATGATTGGTGTTAGTTCTTTAAATGTTTGGTAGAATTCAGCAGTGAAGCCCTCAGGTCTTGGGCTTTCCTTTGCTGAGATACTTTTTACTTGATCTTGTTACTTATTAAGGTCTGTTCGGGTTTTAGGTTTCTTCATGTTTCAATATGTAGCTTGGATGTGTCTAGGGATTTATCAATTTCTCCTAGATTTTCCAATTTATTGCCATATAGTTGCTCATAGTAGCCACTAATGATCATTTGAATTTCTGCAGTGTCAGTTGTAATGTCTCCTTTTTCATCACTGATTTTATTTATTTGGGTCTTCTCTCTTTTTTCTTAGTATGGCTAGAGGTTTGTGAATTTTGTTGGTCTTTTCAAAAAACAACTTTTTGTTTCCTTGATCTTTTGTGTTTTATTTTTTAATTTCAATTTCATTTATTTCTGCTCTTATTTTTATTTTTATTATTTCTTTTCTTATACTAATTTAGGGTTTGGTTTTCTCTCACTTTTCTAGTTCTTTAAGGTGCATCATTAGGTTATTTATTTGAAGTTTTTTCTCTTTGTTGATGTAGGCACTTATAACTGTAAACTTCCCTCTTAGTACTGCTTCCGCTGTGTCTCTTAGGTTTTAGTATGTTGTGTTTCCATTTTCATTTGTTGCAATTAACTTTTCAGTTGCCTTCTTAATTTCTTCATTGACCCACTTGTCATTCAGGAATGTATTGTTAATTTTCATGTGTTTCTCTAGTTTTCAATATTCCTCTTGTTATTTGTTTCTAATTTTATTCCATTGTGGAAGAAAAGATGGTTGATATATTTTTGGGGCTTTAAAAAATGTTTTAAGACTTATTTTGTGACCTAACATATGGTCTGCCTTTGAGAATAATCCATGTGCTGAGGAAAAGAATGTGTATTCTGAAACCATTGGATGAAATGTTCTATAAATATCTATTAGGTTCATTTGGTCTATAGCGTAGATTAAGTTCAATGTTTCTTTGTTTTTCTGTCTAGAGTATCTATCCAAAGCAGAAAGTGTAGTGTTGGAGTCTCCAGCTATTATTGTATTGGTGCCTATCTCTCACTTTAGCTTTAATAATGTTTGCTTTATATATCTGGGTGCTCTGGCATTGGGTGCATATATATTTACATTTGTTATATTCTGTTGCTGAATTGACCTCTTTGTCATTATATAGTGGCCTTCTTTGTTTCTTCTTATGGTTTTTGTCTTGAAATTTACTTTGTCTGTTATAAGCATATCTCCTCCTGCTCTTTTTTCATTTTTATTAACACGGAATATCTTTCCATTCTTTTCTTTTTGGTCTGTGTGCATCTTTATATGAATTGTGGGTCTTGTAGGCAACGGATCACTGGATCTTTCTTTTTTTTTATTCATACAGCCACTCTATGTCTTTTGATTAGAGAGTTTTTCCATTTATATTCAACATTATTATTAATAAGTAGGAACTTATTTCTGCCATTTTGTTATTTGCTTCTGGTTGTTCTGTGGTCTTCTTTCTCTCCTCATTTTCCTTTTAGTGAAGGTGATTTTCTCTGGTGGTACAATTTAATTTCTTACTTTCTTGTGTATATATTCATTGTATGCTTTTCAATTTGAGGTTATTTACTATAAGGCTTGAAAATAATATCTTATGACCCATTATTTTAAGCTAATAACAAAAATATTTGCATAAACAAATAAGGAAAAAGTAAACTAATACAAACTCTACACCTTAACTTCATTTTCCCACTTTTTAACTTTTTTTGTTTCTATTCGTATCTGATTGTACTATGTCTTGAAAAGTTGTAGTTTTTATTTTTGATTGGTTCATCATTTAGTCTCTCTATTTAGGATAGTTTACACACCACAGTATACAGTGTCCTTTGGGAGTTTCGTTATTAAATGCCTTGAGGTAGGCAAAATCTGCTTGGGTTAAATTTGCTTGCTGTTCTATAACTTTCTTGCACCTGGATATTGATGTCTTTCTCTAGGTTTGGGAAGTTACTCATTATTATCCTTTTCTACCCCTATCTCTTTCCTCTTTTAGGCCAATAATTCTTAGATTTGCCTTCTTGAGGCTATTTTCTAGATCCTGTAGGTATGCTTCATTGTTTTTTATTCTTTTTTCTTTTGCTTCCTCTGATGGTGTATTTTCAAATGGCTTCAAGCCACTAATTCTCCTGTTTGATCAATTATTCTATTAAAAGATTGATATACTCTCTAGTATGTTAATTGCATTTTTCAACTCCAAATTTTCTGCTTGATTCATTTTATTTTAATGTCTTCGTTAAATTTGTCTGATAGAATTCTGAATTCTTTCTGTGTTATCTTAAATTTCTTTGAATTTCTTCAACACAGCTCTTTTGAATTCCCTGTCTGAAAGGTCACATATCTCTTTTTCTCCAGGGTTGGTCCCTGGTGCCTTGTTTAGTTCATTTGATGAGATCATGTTTTCCTGGATGATCTTGATGCTTGTGGATGTTTGACTGTGTCTGGAAATTGAAGAGTTATTCCTTCTAGTCTTTGCATTTTGGGCTTGTTTGTACCCATCCTTCTTGGGAAGACTTTCCAAGTATTCAGAAGGATGCGGGTGTTGTGATCTAAGCTGTATCTGCATTAGAGGGCACCCTAAGCCCAGTAACTCCGTAGTTTTTGCCTGCTCATAGAGGTACTGCTTTGATAGTCTTGGTTAAGATCTGGAAGAATTATCTCGATGACCAGGCAGAGACCCCTGTTCTCTCACCTTACTTTCTCCCAAACAAACAGCCTCCCACCCCCCACTCTCTCTCTCTTTTCTGAGCTGCCTGCAGCTGGGGCCGGGGAAGGTGTGACACAAATACCCCTGTGGCCACCACCACTGGGACTGTGCTGGGTTAGACCCAAAGCCAACATGACACAGGGTCTTGCTCAAGGCCCACTGTAACCACTATTTGGCTACCACCTATGTTCACTCAAGGCTCTGAGCTGGTCGGCAGGTGACAAAGTGAGACAGTGTTGTGTCCTTCCCTTCAGGGCAATGAGTTCCTCCAGGCTCCAGGCAGGTCCAGAGGTGCCATCTGGGATCCAGAGACTGTAGTAAAAATCCTTAGAAGTCTACCTGGTATTCTATTGTACTGTGGCTGAGCTTGCATTCAAACCATAAGACTCTGTTCTTTCCATTCTTCCCTCCCACCCCTCATTGCATGGCTGTGATCCCAACAAGTCCATGGGGAGTACTGTCAGGCTATTGCTGTTGTTTCCTTAAGTTCCAAAGGCTCTTTAGTCAGCTTGTGGTGAATGCTGCCTGACCTGAGACTCATCCTTTTGGGCAGTAGGCTCTCCTCTGACCCAGGGTAGATACAGAAATGCCATCCAAGAGCAAAGGCCTGGAATTGGGGAACCCAATAGCCCAGTTGGTGTTCTACCCCTCTGTGGCCAAGCTAATACCTCAGGTGCAAGACAAAGTCTTCTTTACTTTGCCCTGTTATTTTCTTGAGGAGAAGGAGTCTCTTTCTATATTTACCGCAGGTTGGAATGTGCTGAGTCTCACCTGAAGCTAGCAAGTCTCAGAGTCTCACCCATGGCCCATGACATACTACCTAGGTATTACTGCTGGTTATCCAGGGCCCAAGGGCTCTTTAGTCAGCAGGTGATGTGTTCTGCCAGGACTGGGTCTTTATCCTCAAGGTAGCACGTTTCCTCTGCCCCAGAGTGTGTCTAGAAATGTCATCCAGGAGCTAGGGCCTCACTACTCTGACTGATGCCCTATCATACTGTGGCTGAGCTGGTATCCAAGATGCAAAAGAAAGTCCTTTTTACTCTTCCTTCTCCTCTCCTGAAATAGAAGGAGGGAACTCTTTTGGAGCCACAAGCTGTGCAACCTGGGGTTGGGGAAAAGATGGCAGAAGCACTGCCTTAGCCACCCCAGCTGGTGTCTCAATAGGACACATATCCTGCAAGTCCACTGGCTCTGAGCCCTGTTCAACACTAGTACTAACCTAGGAGTTACAGTCCTTGTGGCCTAGACTGCCTTTCAAGTTTATTTAGAGATCCAGAGCACTTTAGCCCATGGTGGCAAGGCTTGCTGGAACTCAAGTTCTAGCTGCTGGGATGAGCAATTCCCCTTTGACTAGAGCTTGTTTAAATACTCCCTGTATGGATGGGTGTCAGCTTTTAGCCTGGTTTTGCTTTCTGCTGTTACACGGCAGCACTAAGTTGAGTGCAAGTTCTCACAATTGCTGTGCTCTCCCTCTCCCTAGCACAGAGATTTCTCTGGGATATGCAGCCACTGCCAGAGGATGGGGGAGGGGTGGCATTGGCAATATGAGGTTGTGTTTCCTAATCAGTTCAGTGCTTCTTTCAGTGGCATGAAGTTAAAACCAAGTACTGTGAGTACTCACCTGATTGTCAGTTCTTACGAAGGTGTTTTTTCATGTAGATAGCTGTTAAATTGGTGTCATTGTGGGAGGAATCTTTGGTGGAGCCTTGTTTTCTGCCATCTTGTTCTGCCATCTCTCTTGTTTTGGAGTTGACTCGGACCAAACTGCTCAGATAGCAAAGTCATATGGCTAATAACGATTGTCTTTGTTTCTTATACAAGGGAAGATGGTATTAGTAACTCCAATTAACAGGGTATATGTTGTGTCTTGTCTTTCTGACAGTGGGACTGCCTTTGCCCTGAATTGCCCACACATTCTTTCTCAGTCCCTCTTGTAGCCAATATCAGACTTTGGCTGAAATTAAGCAGTTGGTGGAGAGCAATAGCTATGGATTAACTAAGGGGTCCCTGTGGGGACTGAGGCTAAATACTTTTGTCTCATTAAGCTAGTGTTCTGAAGTGGAGTCACTAAGCATGTTGATCTTCTCATGGATGCCTGTTCCAGCAACTGCAGTCTTTATGGCTACTAGTAAAATTTGTATATCCAGGTAGATTGGAATTGAAGTATTTGTAGCCTTATAGGGTAGAATTATGTACTTTTGTTATTGGTACATAAAATACTGCCATGTATTTCTTTTATATTTGATTTTAACCCTAAAAATCGCAGATTTTAAAATTATTAACATTAACAGAACTTGAGAAAAGTGTATGGTCCTGGTTTGTATTATGTTCATAACAGATTTAAAATAATAGAAAAAATTGCTTGTGCCTGGAAACATGTTTTCTGTCCTGTGCATGGGCTTTTCTCCTTCCCATCCTCTCTACAAAAACCAGAGCTGACAAGACCTGTCGGTGCTTTTATGTAAAGTGAAAGAAATAAGGCTGCTTCTCAGGGAATGTTTCTTTGATTTCCTTTTCTTTTTCAATTGGTCACCATTAATTTTAAACTTTCCTGGCATTTTCTAGGCAATAAGAAGAGGGAAGGGAGGAGCTTCTGGAGGAGGATTCTGGCTCTTCCTGCAAAGTGTTCACAACTGGTTGTCCATTTTGAAACACATTCTGCCTGCATACAAAGAGATCACCACCATCTTTCACATTCAAAGACAATTGACAGTTGGTCCAGTTGCAGGAAATAAGGGTCACAGCAATTTCCATAAGGGGCAGAGTTAATGTGATTCTGGCCACTCTTAATACTGCATGAAAATACCAAGTTTTGTGTAAAAATAATCAGCTTATTGTGCCCACCTATATCACCAGGAAAGGAGAGCCCACAATCTCTTTTTGGAGACCTAAAAATCTAGGGTGGCTAACTCATTTTTATTGGACAGTGGCTTCAAGCTTCTCATTGTCATCCACTTAAAAGGTTTATTGTGAAGCTCATAGCATTTCTCCTGAGCTATTTAGAGTGGAGAGAGTGTTTGGAGGAAGGAAATTGTTTCTTAGGAAATTCCATGTTGTAAATAAATTATTTTTAAAAGGCTATTTAATTTATTTATTTTGGCAAAATGCAATTTTAGTTCCAATGCTTGGAGATATTTGGGGATTCCTGCTTCATGGAAAAACAACAGGACCTCATGGAAGTCTTTTGCTTGTCGGTTTGTTATTTTTCCTTAGATTCCTTTCTTTTTTTGGTATACATGAGCCAGTATTTGCTATGCATTCATCAAATGTTGATGAATAGTGTATTAATTAGGATTAGGTTCAGCTGCTAGTAACAGAAAAAAAATGGCAGTGGCTTAGAAAGAAAAATACATCCTTATCTTCTTTTGACATGAAATTCCGGATGAATGAAGTCCAGGGTTGTTATGGCTGCTCTGCTCCCTCATGATCTTTCATACTCACCACTCCACTACTCCTAGACTAGAGTCCTCAGCCTCATACTATCCTGTGTCACTGATGATGCAGGCTACAAGATACAATAAGGGTGATAAAGAAGAGAACAGAGGAATTTTTTTTTTCTTTGAGAGAGAGTGAGAGAGAAGGGTGTCCACCCTACACTGCTAGGATGCTGTGAAATATAATTTTAATTCTGTGGAGTCCTGAATGAAGATTCTATTGCTATGGAAAAATGGGAGAATATATATTGTAGCATTACTAGCCTTCTCTTTTGCTGTCCATTTCCCTGATTGAGACATACAAACACAGCAGAGGGGATGTAGGGCAGTTCCACCTGTTGTTTCTTCAAGGGGTAGTTTGGAAAACATGGTAGAACTGCCAAACATAATGGAATTAGCTACATGAAGTGCAAAATAAGTTACCAT
Source organism: Pan troglodytes (assembly GCF_028858775.2). NCBI lineage: Eukaryota > Metazoa > Chordata > Mammalia > Primates > Hominidae > Pan > Pan troglodytes. The sequence continues at coordinate 63,855,568 of NC_072410.2, read as the reverse complement.
TACATTTGTTCTATGAAACTGTAAAATTTCTAGATGTCGTCAAGTAGAAAATACTGAGCCAAAGAAAACTGTGAGCTGTTCGGCATAGTTCAATTAATGAGTTTTATTTTACCAGGTTGGCATTCTGCATACCTCACTTAAATATGTTTGTTTATGTCAGGACTTGCTATGATTCTATAGCTTTGGACACAAATGTTATACTCTCTTTCAGTAGTTCTCTGTTTTGGCCATGGTAATTTGTGGTTTTATTTGTGGCACCTGAGATTATTTGAAAATTGTATCAACAAATTTTGTTTGTTTCTCTCTTGTAATTTCTTGGTGCCTATGTCTCTTCCTCTCAGTCTTTATCTACAGCTTGTGATCCAGTCTGTTCCATGACTAGTTTACAATTTTTTTGTTTCATTTTGGCTAAACTGGACAAAAGTAATCTGTGGTGTCCCTTGGTCAGGAGAAACAGCAACAGGACGATCAGGACCGTGGACAGCGACACTCAAATTCAGGCTCTAACTCCACACTTCTACAAAAGCTTTGTTTCTGTGTTTGAATGTCCTAACCCTGAGGCAGCAGAGATTCAGGTGAGAGAGTCTGGAAGGGGACAGCAGTAGGGGAAAAAGTGAGGAGTGGCTTCCTATATAGCTCCCTACCCACTTCCTTCATGCTCCTTCACCCTCATCCCCACCTCACCAAGCAGAGAAGTTTCTCTCCTGAACTCCCCAACCTCTAATTAATTTCCAACATCTACCTCTATTACCAAACTTTGGGAAGTATGATAAACTTAAGGTGGTTTCTCATAATTTACTCGGATGAAATTTATTCAACATTTGGGCATCTTACTGGTTTTAGTTTGTTTTCAATTCAAGTGAATGAATGAAGCACAATTCAAATTATTTGATATATTGCCAAGATTAAGAGGAATTCCTGGAACCCTGCGTTACTAACTCTTGTTTGTTGTTGCTCACCTCAAGTGCAACTTGTTCTAATGATTCTGATTCATTCCTTCCACTCCACACTCATTCTTTACATAGTGACACTATAGACCAAATCCTTATTTTGTACATAATTAATTTAAAGCCCAGAAAAATTATATAATAAGCTCAGCTGCAAGGAAGATTCATTCAGGTGCCTTGAGCCTGAGCCCAGTTTTTCACTGGCAGATTTGAGCATAAATTTCTCGTTTTCTGACCCTAGACCCACCACCAATCTGATCTACTCTAACACATCACTTCTTTGAGACATGAACATTAATCAGGTACAAGATGGCTATAAAACATAGTTTATGGTCACCTTGAAAAATTATCTAGCTCAACTACCTCACAGACAGATTTTTCAACCACATTGTAGCTTTTTTATTATTATCTATTACCTCTCACTCTTCCATTTTGCACATCTTCCTTTGAAAATAGAACTTTTGAGTGTCACATGCTGTCTATTCTGAATGAGCAACCTATTCTATCTGTTTGGACTTAGCAGCTGGATTCTGATGAACTATGAACCGAATGCATCCCTTGTCTGGAAGCTCTCATTCAGGTGCCTTGGGCCTGAGCCCAGTTTTCCAGAGCCCCTTCCTTGGGCTCTCTTATTAGATGCATGCCTTGGCTAATGGTGATTAGTACCAATGTGTGACTGTGTGTGCTCACATCTACTCTAAAGCTGACCTAACAGAGACTTTTTGTAAATTTTCCACTTTGGAAAACTCCCAAATGGAAGACTGACAGAACTCTGGGGTAGGCATGATTTAAAAAAAATAAAATCCAAGGAAATTTAAAATTAACACAACATAGTCATTTCACTCAAAAAAAAATCAGTGCAGTGTCCTAGCATGTGTGGTTGTTTTCCTAATTGATCCTCATTTTTGCTGTTTTTTTTTTTTTTCTCTCTCACTCAGGGCCATATCTAACCACATCCACCCAGACTTCATAAGAATGCTGAGTTGTCATGCAAGAGTTTTACCTCACACTGGGGAGATATTAGTTGATAAGATCCACCTTGTTCAGATTTATTGCTTTAGCATATTTCATGCTAAAAATATTTTTTCTACCATCTGCTAAGATTAGCACTCTAGTGGTATAATAAATTTACTCACCCTGTTTCTGTGATATACTTTGGAACCAACTTTATACTTTATTCAGCCTAATTGAAAATAGGATAAGATAAATGATGCACTTTGAGTTTCTCTCTCAGACATACCATTGTTCATTACTTCAACAGAAGATGAGCACATCTGATGGTAATTTTAGTGGTTCAGTAAAACAAAAGTTCCCATGGCAAAAATACAGCATTAGCCACTGTCATCATCCAGTAGGGTCTTGTAAAAAATATTTAATATTGTTGTGCCCTCAAATGAAATATTGTTTTTCATTTAAATACAAAGCTGCTGGCCATCTTTTCAAAACATGCTATGAAAAGAAATATATTTCAGTGGAAATATGGGACTTGGTATTCATTTACATCTGAGGCTCAAACTGAAGGCCAAATTTAGAATTTGATATATTCTTGGCTTATTGGGAAATTTGGATTTCCTTCTCTTATTCAGTCTTCTTAGGCTTGAGTTGTTTAGACCATATTGAAAGAGAAGAAAGAATATGTTAGGTGCTTTTTATGTTAGATTGTTATCGATCCATACCCTTGTGTAGTTTCCTCTAACTTTGATCCTGGGCTTAAACATGAGACTTGTGTTGGCCCAGAAGACCAGTAAATGTGATGCAAGCAGAGGCTTTAAAAATATTTGCAGATTGGGACTTGGAGCAACATTGCCATGTAAAGAAGTACGGTCTGCTGGAAACAGGTGGCCCAGCTGACAGATAGCACCAAGTGCTAGACATGTGAATGAGGCCACCTTAGATTACCCAGTCCTTGTTGAGCCACCAGATAACTATAGCTGCATGAGTGACCCCTGGTAAACTAGCAGAATTCTATAGCTAAGCTCAATCCAAATAGTTGACCCACAAAATAATAAGTAAGTAAACTTTTTATTGACTTATGACTTTAAATTTTTTAAAAAATTAAAATTGTGATAAAATGCACATCAAATTGTCTTAAATATAATTCACAAATGTCCAGGGTTGTTTGTTATGCAGCAATAAATCACTGATGGAATACATAAACCCATTCTCTACTGCCAACAGATAACTTTGTGATTAGGATCGAGGATAATGGAGACACTAAAGCCTAGATGAGGTTGTAGTTATGGCTGGATGGAGGTTGCTAAGGAGACAGAAATGTTCTGGAAGACCAGGAGAAGAAAAAAAATGGGAACAAAAAGTATTGATTATTACTGTTTATAAGCATTATGTGCCTCAGTTTCTTCATCTGTAAAAAGAGGATGATAAGAGCACACCTATCTAATGAGGACTGAATAATCCACATAAATCACCCAAACAGATTTGGTGCTTGGCACAGAGAAATCATGCAATAAGTATAAGCTGTTACCATCCTGGGTAAATACCCTGTTAGCATATGCTTGATCAAGTTGGAGAAAAGTCTCCTTGCAGCCAAGATATTAGTGGCCCATGAAGTGAAGACACAATGAACAAGAGTGATTAGACTTTGTGATTTTGGATTGGTTCACAGGTAATGAGCACGTCATGGCCCACCTGCAGAGAACTGCTTTCAGATTGGCCACTAGACCCTTTCCAAAGTCCTCTGTAAGAAGGTTAGTTTTGAATCAAGGTAACAATGCACTAGAATAAGGTTTTCAAAAGAAACAATTTACTCTTCAAATTACCAATGTGAACTATCTCTATACCTTCAGACACCAGAAAAGAAAACTAATAACACATATTGTAGCAGGAAAAAAATCTTTTTATCCAGTCCTATTTCTGATGCTCAACCATTTCCTCAGTGTAGAAATAACTATCAAAAACTATCAAAAAATTAATGTTATGCAAAATTATTGAAAATAAATAAAATGTAGGTTTTTAAACTTTCTCATCTTAACTATGACAGTCTGGTGACAGGAGATGGCAGGAGTCTGTATTTGAGGATGGGTCTCTGAGCATAAGCATATTCAGCATTTCCTTCCTTCCTTCCTTCCTCTTTTTGTCTCTTTCATTCCTTCCTTCCACTTCCTTTTTTCTTCTTTCTTGTGGGTATTAATGACTAGGAGAGAAGAGGGGTATATGTTTATTAGAATGTTATCATCTGCTGTACCATTTCTGACTTTATCAGTCATTAAAAAGTGAAAGCACCGCCTTTAGCCTTTCTATAGCCTCCGCTTTATTATATCTTCAATTTGGGAAACCTTTGTAGGAGTCAGATAGAAGACCAAATACTGCTTATTTGTAAAAGCAGCACATCACGGTGATCAAGAGACTGGCCGTAAGGTCTAAAAAGGCTGGGTTCAAATCCACACAAAATACTTTCTAGGACTCTGACACCAGGCAGGCTAATTAGTTTCTTTGAGGCTCAGTCCCTATCTGTTAAATAAGGTTAATAATTCTCACCTCAAAAGGTAGTTGAGATGATTAAATGATCTTTATATGCAGCATGAATGGCACATAAATAGTGCTCAAAAAACACTGAGGATATTTATCATTTTCTGTAATAGAACATGCTGGGCTATGTCATGAAATTTTATTCAGCCACCCACTCTGTCCACCTACTCTACATTACTTATGACAAACTGGTGTAGCACAGCTGACCAGGGATAAGGTTAAAACCATGTCCATGCATCAGCACAGACTTCAGTCCCTGCTAGCTTCAAACTTAGGCCCCAGATGCTATCACTTTAACATCTGGGTCTCACTGATCAACAGGCTATATCTATGCTTTTGACCTTTAGCTGGTTTTTCAAATGAAAAGAAGCAGAAGCAACATTTAGAATAATCATGACATGTTATAGTTTGAGAAGACACTAGAGATGATTAGCCCAATCATCTCTAGTTCTTTCTTCAAACGTGTATTATCCAATAGGGTAGCCACTAACCACATGTGGATACTGAGCACTTGGAATATGGCTAATCTGAATTGAAATGTGCCATAAGTGTAAAATATACACCAGATTTTGAAGTCTTGGTATGAAAAATATAAAATATTAAATAATAATTTTGTATTAATTACATGTCAAAATGATAACATTTTGGATATGTTAGATTCAATAAGGTATTAAAATTAATTTTGCTTTCAATTTTTTTAATGTGTCTACTAGAAAATTTAAAATTACATATGGATTCACATTTGCAGCTCACATTGTGTTTTTATTGGGCAGCACTGTTTCAAACAAAACAAATTAGGCATGGAGATGTGAAGTGACTTGCCCAAGATAGCTCAGCTTTCATCAGCAGAACACAGATGTGATTCCAGATCCCTTTGCTAACAGCGTTTCTCTCAACATGCAACCTTCTCCTGCTAAATTTTTTTTTTTTTTTTTTTGAGACTGTAGAGTTGGGTCCCTGAAAACTGAAGTTTCTTTGGAAAACACTGCCAGCGCCTCCTCTGTGACCAGCTGTGCTTTTTTTTCTTTTTCTTTTTTTTATTGCACTGCCTTGGAGACTGTGCTACTGTTATCCATTTCTTGCATCAGTTACAGAAATTGGTATTGTATCTAAAACAATTGCTGTTATTAACAGGTTAAGCTGCTGGGATGTTAAAATAAAGGCTGCCCAGCTTTAGTGCATTTTGTTGTAATCATCTCCCAGATGCCTTGTCGGAAATCAATTCAAGTTCAAAACTGGCTGGAATTGGGAGGTCAAGGCTTTGGCAGACTAAATATTTTATCTTCTGCTCATGTCTGGAGCTTTTAAAGATGTGGACTGGGGGCTGTTTTCTCATACCCCATCTGGACAAAGATGATTGGCTTTGCCATTTTGCCCAGGTTAGGACAAGGTTAAAATCAATTATAATCAATTATTAAGAGTCTTCTGTGGCTGCATTGCTTAAAAGGGGATTTTAAAAGTTTCTCAGTTCTGAAACATGCATATCTTAGTTGCTACTGGAGATGTTGTTATTCTAGAATGTCAAATATAGATGTTATCAGCATCAAGAATAAATGCGAAGAATTTCTACTTCCTATTTCCTTGATACCTATGTTTCAGGATAATGAGAAAAGCCTAGAAAGATTGAGATAATCATCATTCCTGCACCAAGTTGAAAAATTTTGTTACCTTCTTATATGTGTTAGACTATTGTAGCTATTTATTATTTGGTTACATTGTCAAATGATTTCTTAGGAATTTACTGAGATGCTCTCTGCAGTTATGTGATCATTTGCTGTGTAAATGCACATGTAACTCCTCAATCTAAGGTAGGTTCAAAGAATCATAGATTTGTAATTGCATAGTAATTTTAAGACAAGCTAGATACAGCCCTACATTTTATGATAAGGAAACTGAGGCTTGGATAATTTAAATGACTTCCCCTAATTCTTTAAGCTATCCAAAGGGAGAATTGTATCTCTTAGTTCCTAAAAGCATGTGTGGTCCCTAAACATTCAAAGGAATATTTTCATTTTATACAATATTTTCATACACTTATGATTTTCTTCACAATGATTTGAGAAAAAAAAGTGTTCATACAAAATGAATATCATTCTGAACCTTAGACCAAGACATGAACTCAATAAACAGAATATAATTTTAAAGTGTTCTCAAAAGGTCACTTAGCTTTATCCTTCATCTCATTTCCCATGAATGGAAATCCCTTGTATTTTCAGGTTTAATACAGACCCAGTAGCTGAGGGTTCAAAATGCTGCCAGAAAAAACATTCCATTTTATTTACAGTCTGTTTAGAAGGAAAACTCCAGCAAATATACCATAATTTCTCTGTAGACATGTTCAGTACCAGTTATTGAATGGTGAGTGTGGACTATGTTCTTTGCTGGTATAGGAGGAGCCTGGCATTAACAAACACTGACATATTTTCATAGCAAGTTCCTCATCCTTGTAATATACTGAAAAACAACAAAACAAAAACTTGCTATTTCTAATTTGAGGGAAAAAACCTCATGGATTTATTGGGGGGCATACGATTGAATTTTAACACTTGCTCATCTCTCCATCAGCAAAATAAAGTCCCTTGTATTGCTTGCTTACTTTCCTCCAGCTCATGTTGGCAATAGAACTGAAGTATAATACATGTAAAGCATTTGAAGAAACTAAAGTTAGAAGGTCACAGGTAGGGCCGTAGGAATCCTACTCGTGTAGAAATCAATGCAACACTACATAGCGGTGGTGAGAACACAGCTTGGGCCCAGACAGACCTGGTTTTGTGTCTGATTCCATCCTCACTGACTGTTTGGCCATAGACTGGTTACTTACCTTCTTTAGCTTCAAATTCTTCCCGTGAAAAATGGGGGTTTCAATTATGCTTACCTCATGGAGTTGTTTGAAGATTAAATGAGAAACTACCTGAAAAAGACTTATAAAGCTTGGTGTACAGTCAGCTTTCAATATATCTAAACTATAATGATGACAAATTATCACCGCTTATAATGGTAGCCTCAGTAGCAGCAGCCACAGTGGTAATATGTATATTCCTATTTCTAACATTGTATTATTTTCTTTGGGAACCATATGTACACATACAGGATAGAATTGCTTCAATGTCTGTTCAGATCCAAAGTTCTGGGTGAATTTTTTCACCTTGGTTTATTTCACAGCAACACAATTCATATGACTGAACCCTTCAAACCTTTCTCTGCTGAAAGAATGCATTGTTCATTTGGATCATTGGTTCGATTCTAAGAACAGTTTATTCACTGCATGTGCACAGAAAACCCAATTCTGATATTCCAAGTGCTAATTAATTGGTAGAAATTTTTACTCTTTCTTTCTGCATTCAATCTAAGTTTGTAGCACATTGTATTAGAACAAGCTTTTAAAACCTTTGAAGCCCGCCCCGTGGGCAGCATGATGCCATGGTTAAAGGATATGTCAGGGTTACGGAGTAAGACGGACTAGGGAGTTTTGTCACTTACGGGCTGATCCTTAGCAACGTCCATTCACCGAACTGAGCCTCTGGTTCTTCATCTGTAAAGCAGAGAGGATAATACTTACTTCCTAATATCATTTTGGGTGTCAAAATTAATACAATGCAAGTAAAATTCTTATCACAATGCCTGAGACATGACATGTTCTTCTTAAGTGGCGACTACTATTTAAATTTTTACGTTCTATATTTATACAAGTCATAAAATGTGGTATTTATTTCAGGGCAGTGAATAAACATTCAGATTATATCCATTCATTCATAGTGTCAGTCCACAAATGCTGATTGATTGATAACTTATCTGTAGCAGATACTGTGCTACAGCTGCAGGAAATTGGTGAGCAATAGAAACGTTCTTAGAAAAGAAATAGTACAGCTCTGGGGGAGTGTGGCGAGAGAGAAAAACTAAACGAGTAATTTCAGTAAATTAATTATAGCATCATTGCTTATTAATTCCCATTGGACTTGGTAGCTACTTTGGCTTGTCTCACTGTAGCTAACAGCTCAGATCAGGCTCTGGAATCTCTGGATTTCAGGTACACATACTTTGCTTCCAAGTTATGCAGACCTTTGCCCTTTGTTTACATAGCTCCTTCATCCAAACATCTCAAGCACTTAAAATTGGCCCAGTAACTCCCTAACTTACAAGGGAAACTAAAAATGTACTCTACCTGTTAGAGTGTTGACATAGTGGCAGATAAAGAAGCTCGAGAAAACTACCCTGTGTTTTCAAAGGTACCCAGTGATGTCCTGTCCTCTATTTTCCCTTGCCTGGGTATAGTTTCTTCTTAATTGGTTTTGCATCTGATAAGATGAACATTGAACATTTGCAGTATGTTTGTCGTCTGTTGCCAATTACAAGCTACTGATCTTCAGCAGGGCCTGCCATCTTTGCATTCAGCACAGCCTTCCCCCATTCTATTTGGATCTACTGGCTTAGTACCAGATATGGAAGCGTATGAAAAAGTAAAGGAGAATAAATAATCCTGTGTAGTTTTCTTGGAGCAAAAATGTTTCGGAGGAATGAGTACCCCAGAGGTCCCCTATTTCCTTTACCTTTGTGAAAGGAACACCCTATGCTTTAAATAATGATTCATGCGGTATGCACCACATCCAAAGAGTAAACGCAGAGATGAAAGCTTCTATTTATTCTGTACAGTGAAAATAGAAATCTGGAAACAGCATCTGCTTCTCATTTAAATGTATTTTTTTCTAATTATTTAGATGTATAGAGGCATCAAGCCAGGTTTCAATCAACAAGAAAGGTCTTGTGCTATCTAAACAAAATCTTATGCCTGAAGCCACTGGTCATAACACTTAAAATGGCTTAAACAGGGCTTTTTATGCAAAGTAGTTGTATAGCATGGGTCATGAACAAATATGTTATTTTTGCTTAAAATGTAATCTGAATGTATGGAGAAATATTGCTAGAAATATATTTCCTGATCCCTAAAAATAGCAGGTAATTAACCTTGGCTCAGAGTCACCTTACCTTTTGAAGAATAAATCCTGGAATCATGACTTTTGTGTCTTGTTTTTAGTGGAGAAGAAAAAAGACTAGAGCTATGGATGATTTGATTATATGGATTAGTTATTAGGAGCATTTAAAAGAATGCAATTTTTCAAATATCAACTTATATAATTATGGCTCCCACAATTCCACGACTCATAAAATAGGAGACTCAAATAAAGAAACTCTGGTTTTCAGAAACTCTGAAACTATTCACAATTACCCATAGGTGAATAAATATACCATAAAATTTAGAAGAAAAAGGAATCAGACATTTTGACGAAAAGGGTCCTGAGAACCAACAAGCCTTTTTAACATCTGGATGTGGGAGCCCAGCCCGTGTGGTAGACCTGCAACTTCCAGAGAGGTTTGCTCTGCACAGATGATCCCACAGTAACGATGAAGATAGAAGCAAAGGAGTGTTTGAATGAGGACAAGAGATGGCTGGCCCAAATTGGTTTAGAAATGGTATTTGCAAGGCACTGTTAGAAAATGAAGCTACCCCTTCATTTTGGGTTAACCCCTTCTGTTTACCCCTTCCCTCCATGAAGACAAGGCTTTTAGTATTTTTTTTTTACTTTTTTTTTTTCTATTCTTAGGTACACTTAGAACTGTTTCTATGTACAGTTCTAAGCTCAGATTGACTTAAGAGAAGTTGATCTCCTGTCTCCTAATTATTCTCCATGTCAACTTCTGGCTGATTAGAACTAGAGGCTGAAAGGATGTTGATTTGGGGGAAAACTGTATTTTCTGTTATTTTTCAGATAATTTTTAGTCTGCTCTGTAGATGTAAATTGAAAATATATTTTTTTTCCTTTTTAAACTTTCTCTCTCTTTCTCTCTCTCTCTCTCCGGCTTGCCTACCATACCTATTTTAGTCTCATTTTACTAGCTCTCCAACCTACTGCACTCATGACCTTCTCTGATATATGATAATTGAATTTAGGACAAGAGTTTACATTTTTATATATTTTTTATGATTTATAACCTGCCTAATTTCGAAAAGGATTTGAGGCAGCAAGAGTAAATGGCACTGGGAGTTACATGGATATTTTTACCCTGCATTTGGCCCATTTTCTTTTAGGCTGCATACATTTCCATAACTCTGAACAAGGATCATGTTTGGATGACCTTTTGTCCAGGGTAGAATTCACAGATTTGCAGAAGGTAGGAAATGAATACCTCAGTATTTACAAAATCACCAGAGGCACATTTGAATGAATTAAATATTTCTACTATTCCAGTTTTGATAATGGTACTAATTATATTGTTTGGTACTTAAGAAATGTTTCCTCTTCTGGAGGGGGAAGAGGTGGGGAAGATTTAAAGTACCTCTTGGATTGCTGTGTGACTTTGGGAAAATCACTGATTACTCTGAGTTCACCATTCCATGTCTGTTAAATGGGGATAATAAACCAACAGCATGTTTATTATGAGGTCATTGTGAGGATCAAATGAGATAATGTACCTGTAAAAGCTTAGAAAACAATAAGTCACTATGTATTATGCAGTCAGTGTGGGCGAATGCTTTATTTACTTCCGTCTCAGCCTCATACAGTGAGCCTTATACAGTGAGAGAGACCAGGCCCTAGCTCTTCCGGATGCTCTAGGAAAAGTGCTTCATTGTGTTTGGGCTTTATTTATTGAATGCATTTGAATGAGTGATCATTCTAAGAGCAGAAAGTCATTCAATTTGATTTCACAATAGGGTGATGGGTGAGCCTGGAAACTACATTCTCAAATGCATTATCCCCGAACACAGGAAACAAAACCACTTTTTAAAAGTGACTCATCTTTAATATCTCATAGCAGTTTTGAAATACTTCATTCATTCATTTTTATAGCAAACTCTTAATTGAGAATGTCATTAACCACTTTGCAGAGAGAGGCAATCATGACCTGAAAAATTAAGTGGAGTAATTTACAAATAGGCTTTTGTTTCGCTAGGTTTTTGCTTATTCAGGACTTGCCTTTAGATTATTTTAGCAACATATGCTCCCCTTTCCCCACCCCATTGGCAGTATGTATTTTGGGTGTCTGATACATACTGAAAATGAAGAACAGTTTTCGTATGTTGCTTTTTCCTGGTCCACATTGGAGAGTCCTTCTGACCCTTTTATTCTCAAAATCAAACACTATCATTTTCCTTCTTCAGAACATTTTATCTTCTCACCTTACTGTGTGTCAAAATTTCTTCCCATGTGGGCCAGACAAGTATGTTATGAATGAATGAACATTGGGTCCACTTCCAGCTTTTCTCTGTGAAACCAACTTTGACTGAAGTCCACAGTGAATTTCCTCTCTTAATTTCCTTACAATTCATAGTCTCAATAATTTAGCCCTTTAAAAAATATATTCCCTTTCCCTTCTTTTAAAAATATTTTGTCCCTTCTCCTCCCTGCCCTGACTGTATTAGAAGCTATCTGCAGAGGGCTGACTTCTAAGTCAGATAAACTAGAATGAAAGTACTGCCATTTACTAGTTGTGGCATCTGAGGCACCTGGGGATGATAATAATAATAATTACTTTATAGGGTTGTTGAAGGGGGTAAAAGAGGTAGGTTATATGAAGCATAAAACATATTATATGGGCTCATTAAATTCTTGTTCTGAGATTAATTTACTGATTCTTTTCTAAGGAAAGCTTTCTTTTTAAGGAGTGGAGGGAGAGAAAGACCTCTCCTTTTTTAAAACCAAGGACACATGTCCCCAGTTTTTGTCCCCCAAACTTATGGCCCCTTAAACTATTGAAGATTTTGTGAACTTTCATTTAATTTCATTCTTGAAGCTTAGTCAATTGTTTATTGCTTTCAGATCATTTTTCTTAACAGACATTAATTGAGCTCCTATTATGTGTCAAATACTGTACTTGACACAATGAAGAAAATTTCTATTAACTTCTAAAATCCCTGTCTGCAGATCTGTGAAATAATTTTTTATGCCATGGATTCATACAGTGTTCTTCCTTTCCCCATGTTCCCTATATGCCATCTTAAAAATTAAACTTGGGCAAGGGAAGAAAATATCTATGGAGAGAACCCAGTGGATTATAGCATTCAAAGTTACTTTCAACAGGCTGAACACCTAGGATACTGTTTGGGCAAGGTATGAGCCATGCCCAACTCATGTCATCCTATAGCTATTATGCTTACATTAACACATTGTTGTATACAAGTAACTATGCCTTACATCACATCATTTGATCCCCTTTGTCTTTATTATTAATAGATGTAGATCCACCACTTTAACTCATAGTCACCATAGTTTACCCCATTTTAAGTTTGTACATGCAATCCATTTAGCCATAAAACACATTATTCCAAAAGCAATATTTAGCTAGTCTAACAGTATTAACAGTCTACCACCAAAAATTCCTGACAAATTTGTTATTGTACAGGTCAGAGCATTCATAGTTTCTAACTAGGATAAAGCAGCTTACTTAGATTTACAAGACAAAAACAAAGCTGAAACAAGTTTGCCTTGATGATACCAAAAACTCAGTAATTGCTTTTCTCTTCCCACTTGTAGTAATGGATAGCAAACGGATTATTATTGACATTGGTAGTTTCATCGAATTTTCAAATTGGGAGATACCAGCTAGTCACTTGTTCTTCAAATTGTGGTTTATGAGCCTGCAGCATTGGCATAACATAGGAGCTTGTTTGGAATGCAGAATCTCAGGCCCGCCCTAGAGCAACTGAATCAAGATCTGTATCTTCACAAAATACCCAGGTGATTTTTACACTCTTTAAATTTTTTGAAGCGCCATTCTAATCCACCTTCATCTCTGTCCTCCTTTAAGAAATGAGAAAGTTCACACTCAGAGTTAGTGTAGAGCTAAAATTAGAACCTCAGCCCCCTGACTCCAAGGTTACTGCTCTCTTCTGTGCTCAGAGCAACCTCAATAGCTTCTGAGTACAGTGTGGAAGTGAGTGACCCTTGCCCACCACTTGATGTTTGGTGGTCTAGTAAAGTAGACTGCAAGATTAGAGAATCACCTTCTCTTTAACCCCCATTCCTTTTCTGTGAGAAACTATTTGGCTTATCACCCCCTATGGCCTAAATCCTCCCAAAGAAGAGTGAAGCTTTAATGAGGCTAGAACCCTCTTATTGTCTTGAATTTTAGATGTTTGTCAGCATCTATGATAGGAATTCTTTCCCTAACTCACAGTTCATGGTTGTATAGTGCATCTCCATTCATACGAGGAGGATAGAAAAAGCTGAGCCAAACCCTGTTAACAAAAGAGTCCCCTGAAGGGCTATAATATTGCTCAGTGGTAATATCATCCCTATGCATTTTATCTTATACATGAAATCTGGACTAATTATCATTTTCTCATACAGTACATTTTAGACCATTGTGTTTTTGTGTCCCTGCCTAGTTCATTAAGCAGGGTTTTACGGCTCCTCCAGTAACAGAATCGCTATTGACACTTTCATTAGACCCATAATTCAAATGCTTGTCTGCCTTCCAAATGGAAGCCTCTGAGTCCAGAACCACAATCTGGCCACCAACCGTATGTTGGCTTTTAGAACTGTCATAAACTCATCATCACATTCAAGTTCTTGAAGGGTCAAAATCTGCTTTCTTGGTGAACTGTCTTCATCCAACAAACAGTCAACGTGTTCTCCAGGAATAGTCAGCCAATTTTTCTCTGTCGCTCTCTGAAAACTCTTCCAGACAGTTCTCAGTGTGGTATGACTATAGCACAAATAATCAGTGTCCACATTTAAATATTAATTCTCTTATTTATTCATTCATTCAATTATTTTTACAATTTAAGACCAATATACCAAATATTATGGCAGTTGCTGTAGTGATTTAAAGATGAATAAGATGGTGTCTGCCTTGGGGTTTCTTATCGTCAGAAGATATGTATATAAATCACTATGTGAAAGATTTTACTTCTAAGTTGCCAACAGTTGGAACGGCGATGATTGTAGATTTCTTTGCTCTAACTAATGGCTATTATCAACACTGGTTCTTTACCAGTGGTTCAAATGGAAATAGACTTGACTAGACTAAGTAGAACTATATATATATGAAATATATCACAGAATATAATCTTAGGAGCAAATGAAGCCAATTCCCCAGTAATACAGCTGATGGGCATTAGAGAGAAGGTGGGATCGGATCAGAGACAGCAGTTGCTTTAGTGATCACAAAAAACAGTCTTTCATTATCAGTAGGATTTTGATTTTCTCTCTAAAAATGTTCAAGAAGTTCAGTGAAAATATTTGATTTAGTTTACAATAAACTTTTTAGAGGTGCCTCCTAGACATCAAAAATTTTTGCTTTTGGCTGAGCACAGTGGCTCATACCTGTAATCCCAGCACCATGGGAGGATGAGGTGTGTGGATCAATTGAGGTCGGGAGTTCGAGACCAGCCCGGCCAACATGGCAAAATCCCATTTCTACTAAAAATACAAAAACTAGTTGGGGGTAGTGGCACATGTCTGTAATCCCAGCTACTGGTGAGGCTGAGGCAGGAGAATCGCTTGAACCCAAGAAGCAGAGGTTGCAGTGAGCCAAGATTGTGTCACTGCACTCCAGCCTGGGCAATAGAGCAAGACTCTGCCTCAAAATAAATAAATAAATTATACTTTTAATTTTTGCAGAAGTAAATATCTTGAGCAGGAAGTCTGAGCAGATTATATACCATCAGTGTGCAAGAGAAGATTTTCACCTTTACAGAAGACTTTTAGCGATTTAATTAAACAGAAAATTGTAGATCATATTTTTAAATGTACAATTAGATATGTTTGGTTTAAACGACTGCTGACTGGGTACTGTGGTTTTGCTTTCTGTCCAATTAGATCAGAGAGAAAAAAAATTGTTTTTGGGTCCTTTCATCTTCCTTACATCTATGCCTAAAAAAAAAAAAGAAAAAGAAAGAAAGAAAGAGAGGAAAAAATGGAAAAGACAAAAGTATAGGCTGGTGCCATTTATTCAAGTCTTTTCATAGGTTTTGACTTTACCTGAGCACACACATTGGATTACCTACCTCATTAGCTTTCTTCCAACCAAACCCAGAGCCTCTTTCCTGAAGTGGAAAGGTCCTTTTCTAGAGTGGACTCAGACTGTTAAGCAGAGGAAGTGTGTGAGGCTGGACTCCACTGCTCGTTGGAGTAATGTGGCTTCGTTTTGCAGTAATATTGCTGTGCTATTGAAAAATGACTTCAGTATTCTTCTCAGTGCATTTCATTCTACCACATGCACTTTCATAAACATGTCCAATCACGTGATGGAGGTCAACAACAGTGTGGGGTTTAGAAATTGTTGCTTGGAAATCACACTCACTTAAATACCTGAATCTGTTCATCAGCCATGCCATAGCTTATTCCAAGCCTGTGCAGAAGAGTGATTTGCAATCGCCTTGCTTTTCATTTCAAGTAGCATCACTCACTTTAAGCCAGATATTCAGGCCTCTTCAGAAGCCTCCAGGGTGAAGGACAAGTAAGAAGAAGCTTATTGAATCTTTCACAACTGTGGCCAGCTACATCTACTCCTGCATCAAACTCAGTACATCTTTCTTTGGTGTTTTATTTCAAAATCACTTATTCTTCCTTTTACGTGACAAATAATAGAGATTTTGCCACACAGTTTCAGGATCCAGATGGCTCTTTTGTGGTTCTATACATTTAATTGATCACTATCCAGGTTGAAGTCTGAGCCAGAATGTCTGGGATGGAAGAAGAGGACATAATGTTTATTTTTGCCAATCCTTCTTTGAGTTATCTTCTCTCATCGTCTATAAACTCAGGTTGCATAACTACATTCTGTTTTTTTTTCTTTTTCACTTACAGAGACTTACCAATTTGGGATTCTTCCAGGAGCTGAAAACTGATTACAAATATGAAACAGATTTCACTACAGGACTTGAACCCTACATTAAAAAACAACAAGCTCCCCAAAATAATTGAAAAAGATCTTCACCAAAGAGTAGCTGCAATGTGAATGGCAGGATATGAAGCAAGTAAGAGGTAAATTTTGTATGAAAACATCTTTTCTTTATGGCCAGATATATAGAAAATATTCATATGGCCTTAAGGTAATATTCTTTCTCAGGCAAAGGTCAGAGGACAGAGGGTCTTTTATATAATCAGCAAAAAAAAAAAAAAAACAAAAAACAAACAACAAAAAAAAACTGAATGATCCGGCCTATTCTGGGCCTGTCTGTCTAGCTATCAATTATAGAAATATTGCAGAATGCCAGATTCTTTCTAAAAACATTATTTCGGAGGAGTGGGCTTGCTTAGTAAAGGAAACATCCTCCACAAAAAGCATCTGTGGGAACATTTGATAATTTATTATGCTTCAGAAATTCTGGTGCACCATCTTGAAAACCTACCTCCTGATTACAAAGGATCAAATAAGGAGCAAAAGGCAATAAAGCCTTTAAATCCTTTTTATCTTGTTGTTTGAGGAAAAAAAATAAAGAAAGTGGATTGGGCTTCCCAGAATATAAAAAGATCATCTGGAGTAGGTACTTGCCATCTTAGCTTTTTTCAGTAAGAAAAGAGGGAAAAATGAATATGTACGTGTGTGTGTTTATACATACACATATACACATACATTGTGTGCGTATATATATATTTACACCTGCAGTTAATATCTCAGTCTCAGTTGTTTCTCTCTTCTGGCCTATTAAATAATTTCTGGCTTCATCTTTTCTGTCCTGCCTGGAAGGGCCTATGAGTTGCCAGATTCATTCTGGGGCTTGTATGAAGCAGAATCTGAAGAATTGGGAAAGAATAGAAGGAACAAAAGCCATGGTGTCCTACTCTCATGAGGAAAGCAGTGAGTTTGGAATATAGCAATGAAAGGCATTCAATCCTCCAGAATAAAAAGGCAGAATGGGGGTTGGGTGGCTAATACCCGAGGTGTAAGTGTGGAGAGACTCCAGTGAGTGAGGATGTGGCATGAGAATTCTAGGAGATGGTGGGAGTGATTTGGGGAGAGATGATGGAGTTTGAACAGTGAACATGTGAGCTCACAGAGTGAGCTATTCACAAAAGCAGGGTATTAGAAAATGAGAGATGATGGGAGGTATTAATAGTAATTGCCATGGACTGTATTTTTGGCTTTCCTTTATTTCTTCGATGAATGAGTAAAGGATAGAATCCCCCAATTTTCAATGAAATGTCACTTCAGGTCTGAACACATGGGTGCAGCCTTTGATAAGGTTTCACCCACAAAGCAAATATCTCACTGGGTACTCTGGCAATGGGATTCTTTTTAAAAGAAATCATAGTGTCTTCTCAATGCCTAAGCCTCTGCTTGACCACTGGTTTTCCAGTTCTCTTCATATGGCCTAGTTTTATAAAGTACAGAGCTGAGAAGGAGCTGCCCTCAGCTTTAGCCTTGGAGGAATCACAAACTAGTTGCAGGACCCCAAGTCACTCATCTAAAGTAATGACGTGCTCTAATTAGGGATATGGGACTAGGGAGTCACAGATTTTGCACAGGTTATTTAACCTTCTTCAGGCATTGTTTCTTGTATCTATACAGTTGAGACATTAGAAGAATCTCCCTTGTGGGTTTTTTTTTTTTAATTAAATGCTGTATGCAACGCTTCACAGTACTAAGCTCAACCAATATTAGCCACCATGGTTACAGCTGCTAGGATTATTATTGGTGGTGGCAGCGTTGTTAATCCCTGGCCCTCAGTTTCCTCATCTTTAAAATGAAAGGATAAGATAAAACTTCCTCTCTGCTCCCTTCCAGCTCTAAAAATACTTTCCATAATTCCTGAGTTTAGGAACACCTCCCACAAGAAACAGGCAATGGGCCACGAGACAACTCGTTTTCACCCTAAGTCTCTTACAAATATTCAGGTTATTTTAAAACGCCACTCCCTGGAGAGGGCCCAAGATTTCATTTAACATGAGCTTTGCCAACTTCAGTATCTTGCTCAGTACTACTTGCATACTTGTATTACTGAATAAGAAAAAGGGTTGGATTTTTTTTTTCTCTTTCCATCTATCACTGAACCTACTTGAACTACTTTCAATTTATCCTGTAGGTATGGCGACACTAGTTAGTAGTTCTGCCATTTACAAAAAAAAAAGATATTCTCAAAAGTATATTTTCCTTTTCCTTTTTTTCCTCCACCCTCTTTTTCCTCTTTTTTTTTTTTTTTAAAGAAGATATTAAAACCCTAGTTCTTCTGTGAGAGGAAACAGACCATCTCTTTCAAAGGCTTTTAGGCTATTTCTGCTCTTTCCTTGATTTGCTTGGTAGCATCTTGGCCACAGGAATACAATACTGATAGAGTTGTTGATTGGTCCTAGAATATATCACAGTCCCTAAATACATGAAATTAAAAAAAGAAAAAAGAAATCAACATGGTTCTGAAAGGAAGGTAGTTAAAATTCAGAAAGAGAGATTCTTTAATTAACTTAATAAAATTACTAATGGAAGCATTTTAACTGCTAAATTTAATTTACTTGTCAAGATATCAGGCTACAAAGAGGAGGGAAGAGTAGGAACTCTGCTTCCCATTATGATGTTCTCTATTATAGAATAAATTTGCTTAAAATGAAATATATCACCAAAAGCCATCAATGACATCTTAATTTGGAACAGCCAGTTGAAAAGTAATTAGACTATGAAGCAATCAGTTCTAGTAAATCAGTGTTTCCCTTTACATAAACATACATTTTTTTTCCTATTTATATACAGGCAAGACTAGACTTTCAGGTAGTAGGCAAGCAAAGAAGCGGATTCTTTTGGCTGTCGGTGTTTCTACTTTACATTACCAAGCTGTCAAAACAAAATGTTTTATGATAGGATTAAAAAATGTATAAGCATCTGATTTGATTTAGTGTTTATATTTATATGTTGAACTGAGGAGAGTTTGCTTATCATAGGGGTTTAAAAGATTTACATTTGTCTGCTTCTTACTTCCAAAATGCTTTCCAGATCCACAGGCAGCCCTGACATCTTACTTCAATGAATGAAGCCCAGTCAAAAATCAAACAAGAGCTCTGCTTCTCCCTGCAGGGCCTCTCCTAACTTACATAAATAAACGGAGAGAATGTGGTTGCTAATGAGACATGGTTTGAGACTGAGGTGGGAGTGGTTAAAATTATCCTTTGGTTTAGCAACTGAAAATTCACCATTAGGAATTTCTCACATTGTAACTGACCTTCCTAAAAGTGTGTTTGTTTGTTTATTGTTATGAACAGCTAATACGGGACATGGGTAAAACAGAAATAATGCATATTTAATTTGATTATGAAAAGTTAGCACAATCTGGCAAAGAGATATCAAAAATTCAAGTATCAAACTACTTTATAGTAGGAAACACTTTCTGTATATATCTTTTCTGATCACCTTAGTACCCCATGAAGAAGATGTTTTCAACTTCAATTTACAGACACGGAAATCGAGGCCCAGAGAGGTTAAGTGTTTTGTGGAGGCAGTGGAGGTAGTTAATGGAAGAACTCGGGATAGAATTAGGGCTTCTGGGCCCCTGATACTCTTTCCACAACATCTGCTTCTGATGATGGAATCCCATCTGTTATATGCTGAGGGGAAGAGGTGTGAGAAAAATAACTAGAGGAGCTATCAATCACTCAGCAAAATATTTATGAAGGACATCATTCAGATATTAGGGGTGTCACCATTGTCACCAGCTCTGAAAAATCAGAGAGGATGATGAATTATGCCAAAGAGAACATTAGCTCAGAAGGTAGAGAATATCTTGCAATGACATGCTTATGTTAGTATGTATTATTTCCAGTGGGAGAGAATGGTATGAGAGAGGAAAATAAAGGATAATTTTATAGGGAGTGAAAATAAGCTACACCTTGTGATTAAGAGAGAAATGTGGGAAGTCTCTGAAACCTGGTTCTAGGATCTGCCAGCATGCAAATCACTTAACAGTATGCAAATTACCTGGGCCTAATAGAGTAAATCATGTCCACCCTGCCCGCGGCCTATTTAGAAATGTTATCATTGATAATGATACTACAAAGTACTATTCCTCACTGGAAGACAAGAGATTGGAAGGAAATCTGATATGGATGATGCAAGGGGAGTAAGTATTAAGATTTGCAATTGTAGATAGGTGTGAAGTAGGCTAAAACAATACAATTAAAGTGTAAAAGCCTCCATTGCACTGGCCAAGTGAGAGAACTGGGCAGAACACAGGGACTGCAGGGCCCTTCTGCCTCTGGGCATCTAGTAAAAAGACAGTCTGTTATCCGCAGTGGCTCCTCAAGATCTGTGTGTAACAGGACAATTGCCCTGAGAGTGGAGATGGCAAGAACTATGTAAAAATAGACAGAACAACTTAAAGTTACTAAGGAAAAGATAAGGAGTGCTAAAGTGGAAAATGAGATATTGCTAGTAAAAGAGGTTAAATGGAGTAAGGAGATCTTTTATAAATGTATCGAGAAAAAAGTGATCCTCGAGAAAAAGACTACTGAATAAATAAGAGAAGGGTGTGAAATTAATGATGGCTGAGATATTGACTTCCTGCTTTAAGTCAGTTTTTAAGAGAAAAATGAGAAGAAAATTTGGACACCTGGAGGGCAATAATGTCTTTTAAAAATAAGTATTGACAAAGAGGATGGGAGGAAATTTAGAAAAAAATTAAACTTTGTGGCATATACAGATGGTAAGTTTCAAATAATATGCTTCCTAGGGAATTAGATTCCCTGCCTGTGAACAATACACAGACATGGAAGAAGGACAATACAAACTAGAGAGATGTCGGAAGCTCGTCAAAACAAATGTGTTTCATATAACAGTAAAATAAGGGTTGGGGCAGATTGGAAAGGCAGACATAGGACAGGCTCTCTAAGTGTTGTGTAAATTTGTGGCATATTTAGTCATGGCTATGTGGCAATTACAATTTTAGAAAATTAGTGAAAACTTTCTTCTTGTATTCAGTAAGAAAGGAAATAAATCGGATACCCCATACAACTAATATGTATTGTAGATACTCTAAAAGTACAAGAGAGTTACTGTTTTATGGGGAAAAGTAAAACAATGATGCAGTCCTTAAATATTACATAAGCATTGAAATATTGATTTAAATAGCTACGTAAAATTGGAAAATTCAGAGCACGGTGGAAAAAACATCACCCTAAAGAAAATTTCAGATCCTAATAAAATTTCCAGACTAAATTATCAAAATCCAACCAATTAATAGGAAGCTACTAATTGCTTGGGAATAATCATTTAGGGAAGCTTTTGTTGACATCAGGCAATATATTTCTGTGGGATAAAGATGCAAGTGTAAGCGTCAGAATTTTACAGAGACAATAGTTTATTGGCAGTGAATTCTTAAGATAGTGTCTTAGAATATTTGCCCCTGAACATTTTCCTCAACATTCCTACCCGATAGGCTATCTTAGTTGACAGAGTGTAGTTAGTGGAGCTCAGTGGCTTCTTGGTTTCTCTGACTTTTGGTGTTCTCTTTTCTTCTCACAAGGTCCTCTTCAATAGCTAAAATCATCTGAGATTTGTGGTATACCACTCCGTTGACACACTGGTCCTATGCTCTGCAAGGAACCTACAGCTCCTGCCCTGGACCAGCTTATAGTCAATCATAAGTCAAACCCGCATTTGCGGTTCCTTGCTAGTTGAGTGCCCCAGGCACAATGAGGGAAGAATATAAAAGGATGAAGTTCTAGGGAAAGACAGGTGGCAGAGGTGAGACAGCCTCCTCCCTGAAGAATGTGTGGAATTTAGACACACAGAACAAAGTGAGGAGAGAGCAGTTCATCAGTCCAAAAGTCTACAAGCAGAGAAGTGCATCTGCACAAGGGGACGGTGATTCGATCTTTTCTGCTGGAGCAGACCCTTAGAAGGCAGCAGGGTGCAACTGTGATGTGGTGGGGCTGTTTGGGGAACTGAAGAGGTGGACACAAATCAGGGCTCTGACTTTTGGGAAAGCCATTTTCTCTCTCTAATGTTCATCGTCTCCATTTGTAAAATGGAGTTCATTACTCTCCTCTGTGGCCTGCCCTGAGAGGCTCTGAACATGGTACAGGTGCATGGTTGAAGTGGCCATGCCATCTGCTTCCCACTTTCTACCCAGCCTCTGCTTAGCTTTCACAGGGGTTCTATTCCTAAGCAGTTACTTTTGTGCCTAGTGCCATTTGGTTCCCTGACACATTGCAATTAAGCAATTATTTTTAACTAATTGTTTAATATTTCTTTCAAGGTTTCTAAAGCAGTTTAAATGTTTTGTACTAATTTTTCATATTTTATAACAATCAGCTCAAAGAGAGATGGAAAGAAGATTACCTGCTTTCCAGTTGGATTGTGATGCTGTGAAGATAGGGAATTTATGTGGAGAAAAAGAGAAATTCCATTCCACCCGCAGGATAACAGAGATGATTTCTGACTAGAATAGTAGCAGATTGTGAGTGAGAGGTGGGCACTGCTGATTCTTTTACATAAATCAGACCCCAAATCCAATAAAAGAATGTCAGCTCTCGTCACTAAAGAGTGGTTTGTGAGCATTATTGAAGGAGGGCAGGAGGGATGGAGAGATGAAGGAAAAGGAAGAAAGGAAGTGAAAGAAGGGAGGAAGGAAAGTGGAAAATAAAAAAATGCATAGGAATGCACATATTTTTTAACAACCGATTGTGAAGCAATGTCTATCATTTTGCATAATTGGCCACAGGAAACACAGACCTTCATTTCACGGTTCCTTTCTCTTTTTTTCTGTTGCTCTTCTCTATAGATCTTCTATTGAAGACAACTTTATTGAAGAATATGTGAAAAGTACTGATACATTATTTTTTATTTCCATTAGTAGTTTTATACATCGAACATTCTCTTTGAGTTTTTTTTTTCCTTTTTTTTTTTTTTTTAATTTTTTGAGACAAGGTCTTGCTCTGTTCCCCAGGCTGGGGTGCAATGGCATGATCTTAGCTCACTGCAGCCTCAACCTTCTGGGCTCAAGAAATCCTCCTGCCTTAGCATCCCGAGTAGCTGGGACCACAGGAACATGCCATCACACCCAGCTAATTTTTTAAATTTTTTGGAGAGATTGGGAGGTCTCACTCTGTTGTTCAGGCTGGCCTTGAACTCCCAAGCTCATGTGATCCTCCTGCCTCAGCCTCCCAAAGTGCTAGGGTTACAGTTGTGAGCCACTGTGCCTAACCCTTTGAAGTCTTTAATGTCTTAATTTCTATACTTCAGGACTTGATCCCTGACTTCGGGAAATCAAAGTAGAATATGCACCAGTGTATATTTAGGCAGAGCTGAAAACTACTTGACTAAAAACTTAGATGCTAATATGTAATAGTTAATAGTGAAAAGTCCCCTCTTAGTTGTAATTAAAGTTCTTATGAATAAATGAAGTTATTTTTCTCTTCTGGCTATTATACAGTATTTTAAAGAGATTATCTCATCTTTTCAGAGTATTTTAGCTAACGTATTGCTCAAAGGGCATGAGGAATAATGTACACAACAAGCAATATATAATAAAATGTGTACAATAAATAATATATAATATATAATAAGCAATAAACATGAGAATGCTACATATCAAGACTATGAGACTCAGCCAATGCTATATTCAGAGGTGAAGTAATAGCCTTAAATATTTTATTTCTTTGGGGGAATAAAGAAAGGATAACTACAAATAAATTAAAGGTAAAACTCTCGAAATTAAATAAACATAAAATAATCAGGAAGAAAATACTAAAGATAGAAACAGAAATGAGAAATGTAAAGATAGTAAAAGTGATGAATCAATCTCTGGGTATAAGGAAAATCTTTTATTTTAAATTTCACTTTAATATATTTATCATATAAATTATATTTATATATTATGTATTTGTATTTATAATATGTGATATATATTATGTATAATAATGTTATTAACTTATTTATTTTGTCAGCTATTTTATTAATTGATAAAACCTTGCCAATTACAATAAAGGGAGGGGATAACACAAACAAAATTAGAAATGGTAGTATGAGTTTTAGAATAGATTCAGGGATAATAAAAATTATAAGATAATTGTGTCCTTATGTTCCAGTATGTTTGAAACCTCAGTGAAATGAAAATATTTAGGAAAAATATAAATTGACAAAATTATCTGAGAACAATTGGAAAGAAATAACTAAAGTGGTAGCCAAAGACAAAATTATGTAACTTTTAAATAAGATATTAAAAGTGGTTAAAGTGTTAAAAATATTACCTATAAAACAAAACAAATCCTGGGATCTTCAAAGGCCAATTAATTTTAAATTATTCCTAAATATAGACAAATATTGAAAACTGCAAAATTCATTTTATGATGTTAGCATCACTCTGATACCAAAAAAAACGAGAAAGATAGTAATATAATAAGATTTAAAAATCTACAGACCTCTTCCATTTATATATAATTACAGAAATATAAAATAAAATAACTAAACTGTTTATAATATGAGTAGTCTTTCCATCATGGTAGGTAGGCTCAGGATACATTTGGAAAGAGGTGAGGAGGTCATTGCATTTTTTATCCTTTGTTAGAAGAGGACTCACTGCTGGAAAAGTGGCAGGCAGGTGGAGTACCTTCATCAACTCTGACAAAATAGATGATCACAGAACCAATTAGAATGTGTTTTCAGGAAATGATTTGATTCTGGATATTTTTACTGGAATATGGGGACTGGGGTTAAAGTCAAGAAATAGTCATGCTTTATTTTGTATTACTTACACTATTTTCAAAGTTATCATTTCACAGAACAATTATAAATCAGCATTCTGCATTAAATCCTCAATGTAAGCAGGCTAGTGCTACACCCTCTTTGAACATGGTTCAAAGAGGTAAAATTAATTGTTAGTTGCCAATAAACTTCATGCATAGTGGGCCCCTCAGTATATTTGTTAGTGTTCTGGCTCATTCTTCTCTTGCCACCCTGTGTCATATCCATTTATAAGGTCTCTATCTCTCTCTTTCCCTCTGGTTCTCTCTTTTTCTCTCTTTTAATTCCCTTCTCCCCCGCTCATTCTTTGTATTGTTTGGGGAGTTTGGTGAGCAGGCTTTTGTCAAGAGAAACCTGAATGGCACCCTCCTAGAGAGGAAAAAGCTGCCTTTAAATGCCATTCTTAATTTATGGGTAAGAACTGCTACGGTACCTGTGTGAGGTTCCCATGAGAGTTTACTAAATGTGTCTCTGCCAATACCAATGACCGAAAGAGACCTTCCATTAACTTCTGAATTAGCCAAATGGGACAGAGCTTAATCTAATATGTGTTATTTCATTTTCTAGGTTACTTGTTTTAAAGGAAATAAAGTATACTCATAGGCTGTCTAAAACTGTCCTGGGAGATGTGCATGGAAGGACTCCATCTAAACAGTATTGGCTTCTGATAAAGCTGGGTGCATGCCTGAGGGCCCAATTTAGCTTGGTGGATGCCTTTCTCACAGTAGGCAAAGCAAGTTCCTAACTCCAAAGAGCTTTGAGAGAAATTGCACATTAGTGAAAATGATGAGCGCTTGTACTGGAGTTCTAAGATACTGTGGATAAAGGGGCTTTTTTCTCTACTGATAGCTCTGCCAATACTAAACTTAAATTCTACTTGGAGGTGGCATTCCTCACAGTAGCAGATCTCTTCTCTTTGGCCTGGTATGACCAGCACTATGAACAGTCTAGCCATCATTAGAAGCAGATTGGAAACTGATGAACTGGAGCTAAAGGCTTCTGAGGAGGCAGAGTGGTACAGTGGAAGGATAATCAAACTCACTGCCTGGAGACCAAGTGTCTTTCTCATCTCCGTCGTTAATCAGCTGGGTACTGTTCAACGTAACTCCCCCTGTGCCTCAGTATCTTTTATCTTTCAAGTGGGGATAATAATATTTACCCTGTATATTTTCACAGGACCATTATATTGATCAAATGAGGTAATAAATATGAAAATGTTTTGCAAACTACAAAACACTAGACAAATTTAAGTGATTTTGAGTGTGATATGGCATATGGAATAGTCCAACAGGTTACTGAGTTCTTGTAGGTATCTTGGCAATGTCTTCTTGACTCTCTAGGATTTTCATGAAAGCAAAATTTGCTAAACAGAGCTAGATACATGCAGCTCTCTCTCTTTTTATAGCCAGCCTTCCCAACTGCCAACCCTATTCATAGGACTTAGGAATGTGCCAAGGTTAGAAGATTCAGACATGGGGTGTGAGCCATAACTTCTAAATCAGTTTTGGAAGGATGCCAGACCATCAGTTTAGAAAAGTGATTTGAGTGTCTTCCTAAGGACAAAGAAATACTTAGAGAGTCTATCTTTCAAGAACATGTTATTGAAACTTGGAATAAAGAGTTTTAAAACGTGAGAACACTAGTATTAAAGGCACTCTAAACCAATTACAGTGTATTTACTTGGATTTCAATGGAGGGGATACCCTTTTTATTATTTGTAAGTCTCAAGAACATTAGAAACACTTCACTGAAGACAATATAATATCCAAATATGAAGTAGGCTGTTGTTTGTCCATTTAATCCACTTTCTTGCTTTTACCTTCTTTGCAAAGGCAGAAGAGCACTTATGTGTTTTTAGAATGCACGATGTACACTCAGTAGGCAAGGTACTTTTGGAGAGTTTGCACCCTTTGTCCCCTGGAAAAAACATATTATATTGTACTTCCCTTACCCTAGGGTTCCATGAAGATGCTGTGTTTGAATAGGATTCACAATAGGGACAGGTTTGTAACCTTGAACCCTTAGCACAGAAAGGCCTAGTTGTTTCACAGGGCCTAGGGCTCATTCTACATACATCAAGGGGAGCTTCCCTAAGACCATGGATGGAAACCATAGAGGCCCAAAGGAAACTTGTGTTCAGAGATGCCCAGTATTTTAAATATCTCTTGTTAACAATGCATTGACTACTTTCAGCTAACAAAACACTCTCTGCATTTTAGTGCCCTTTAGCCAGAGGATGGTAATTAAACAGAAAGAATATCCACTTTTTCCTGGTAGGTTCACTGTTTGGGTTTGAAATGAGTTTGGGGACCCAATGGTGCATTGTTGAGTCTCTATATGTCCTTATACACATCAAACTATGGGGTTTTCCTCATGCCAGCCACAAATGCCTAGTTGGATGGGCTTTTTATTTGGCTCCTATTTTTCTTCCTGTTGTGGAAGACTCTCCTCCTGCTTAGACAGGCTCTGACAATCTGTCATGCCCATAGAATGGTTCTTGGTGCTTTCCTGTTCTAGGACAACTTCCTAAGCCTTGCATGTCACAGTGGTACCTGGGTTCTCCTTCAGTATGATGGACACATTCTCCTCATCAACACTTGAATTGAGTCTTGGGACTAAGTCTTCTGGGTCTCACTTTGTAGACTAGCTCCTCAGAGACTGCATTGAGATGGAGTGGGTTTCTTCCAGGCCTTCTGAGACTCTACGGGTTCTCTCCCTCTGCCAACTGCCTCTTCTCAGTGCAATGCCAAGAACAAGAGCTTGTTGTACATTTTATTCCTACCTCTACCATTACTACTTCCTGTGACCTTTAGCCAATTACTTCACACCCCTGTAGCAAGATATCTTCCTACCTTCTTAGGCCAGAAGGGTAACTGCTCTAACACAGAGATCCCCCAATTATATTGACTTAAACCCAGTAAAACAGAAGGGCCAAAA
The DNA here is from genome assembly GCF_028858775.2 of Pan troglodytes. NCBI lineage: Eukaryota > Metazoa > Chordata > Mammalia > Primates > Hominidae > Pan > Pan troglodytes. The sequence continues at coordinate 63,827,531 of NC_072410.2, read as the reverse complement.
TTGGTTTCAAGTCAGCAGAGGGCATTCCTGTTCCACGAAGACATTCAAAGACCCCAACTGACAGAAGCTCTGCCATCAGCAACCTGTGGTTTCGAAGGTCACAATGCATCAGTGGCTTCAGGTGACAGAAAGGGAAGTTCCCATGGGGAATCTGCGCTGTCTTCTTGAGGCCCTGGCCCAGAAGTGGCACAATGACTTTCTTTTACACTCTGTTGACAAATATGAGTCATAAAACCATGTAGGAGTTGAGGTGGGAAGCTGAGAAATCTACTTCCCAGCAACAACTCCAAAGTATGGAAGGAGGAACAGAAATTGTGTTGCATAGCTGCCTCTGCCATATACCAGGCTGGGTTACTTGGGTTACTATCAAATGTGGTAGTTATGAGTGTGGGCTGATTTTGAATGGGCCTCTGCCAGTCACTAGTTTTGTGATGATGAACAAGTAATTTAAACAATCTAGGCTTCAGTTGCTTTATCTTTAAATGGCGGCAGTTTAGTACCTATCTATCTAACAGAATTATTGTGAGGAGCAAGTGAGTTAAGTCATGTGGAGAACCTAGGACAGAACATGACACCTATAACTACTCAATGAATGTTAGTGGCTTTTATTTCTCACTCAACCCACTTTGAGATCCTGTTAAGACTCAAGATTGAGTCTTATGGCAGAATGAGATATTTATTTCCTTTGTGATGGCTTTTGAAACAGAGTGCTTCTGTACTTAATGGTGGCTTTAATAATAACAATGCCTACTTCTTGAGGTCATAAACAATCTAAAATTTCAAACACAGATTCAAGGAAAGAGACAGAGACAGAAATGGGGTGAGGGGGAGTAGAGAGACTCACCATTGGCCTGGCTGGATCTTTCTTATATCTGTGTTGCAGTGGAGATTCTTTCTATCCAGCCTTCCTTCTTTCCGCCTCTCTTTCACAAGGTCAGACTTACGGCATGGTCTGAAGACTCACTCTGCCTTCTCCAGCTCTGTCCCCTTCAGCCTTGACAAGCACTTCCTCATTAAATCTCTCACACATTTAATCCCATCCTGGCATCTGCATCTCAGAGAACCCAAACTAATACACAAAATAAATATTTCACATGTATGTACTCAACATAAAGTGAGTCTCTCCCCAGTTGTCCTAACTCAAACCACAAGAAACTCTTTCTCCAATTTTTTTGTAACTCTACTTAAAGCTCATGCAGATACTTTATTTATGTGGGCATTGGCCAGTTTTCTATACCACTTAGTGCTACCTTTCTCAGATTATAGCCTATAAAACATATGAAAGTAGATGGAAAAACCTGCCATACAGCTAGATGAGATGATTTTGGAGCGTAAAAAAGTGTGAGCTTGTGTCAGGAAGTGCCTCTGCAGGGCAGCACAGGGATGTGCTAGAGGAGTATCCTGCTGGCTTCTCTGTGGCTCCGTGTTTTGAGGAATAGCAAGTGAGTACCTGCCTGGCACTATGACAGGTACTGGGACTACAGGAGCAAGGCCCACTTCTTGCCTTCAGAGTGCTTACAGGCTGGCCGGGCATGAACAGCTAAACAGAAAGTTGCAATTCCAACTGATGGGTGCTAGGATAGGATGGTGTATTACTCAGGGTTCTCTAAAGGGACAGAACTAATAGGATAGATGAATATATGAAGAAGAGTTTAGTAGCATTACTGACTCACATTATCACATGGTGAAGTCCACAACAGGCTGTCTGCAAGCTGAGGAGCGAGGAAGCCAGTCCAAGTCCCAAAACCTCAAAAGTAGGGAAGCCCATTGTGCAGCCTTTACTTTGTAGCCGAAGGCCCAAGAGCCCCTGGCAAATCACTGGTGTTAAGTCCAAGAGTCCAAAAGCTGAAGAACTTAGAGTCTGATGTTCGAGGACAGGAAGCATCCAGCATGGGAGAAAGATGGAGGCCAGAAGACTCAGCAAGTCTAGTCCTTCTGCGTTCTTCTGCATGCTTTATTCTAGCTGCACTGGCAGCCAATTAGATTGGCCCTACTCAGATTGAGGGTAGGTCTGCCTCTCCCAGTCCACTGACTCAAATGTTAATCTCTTTTGGCAACACCCTCACAGACACACCCAGGAACAGTACTGTGCAGCCTTCAATCCAGTCAAGTTGGCAGTCAATATTAACCATCACAGATGGCTGCCTAGGAAAGGTGAAAACTGAGCTGCATTGCAGAGGTGAAGTCAAAGTTGCCCAGAGGCAGATGGGAGGGAAAGGGCACTCCAGGTGTCAAAGCAGCTGGTGTCTGGGTTTGAGGCAATGACAGCATAGAGAAAGTCTAGTCATTCTGCCTGTGGGGCCAGTGGAGCTGGTGGGGATAGATGGGGGCCTGGGCAGTAAACAGCTTTTTGTGTTCTCCAAGAGTGAGAGCTCTGATAACTGCTCTAATATAATGGGGTTGATACCATCATGGGGGCTCATGGAGCATGTTGCTATTGTCGTTGGAATGGCAGTGTACTTCAAACATCTATAAACTCTCTTAGAACAACAACATGCATTCATCAGCAATGACTTAATGAAAATTATAATAAATGGAGAAAATAAATATATTTTTTCACCTTTAATTAGCACCTCTTGGTGACTCACTTTGCTGCTTTCTTTTATTTGTTCTGAAAATATATCCATTAAGCCTCAAGAGATAAGGTATGGTGCAGGGTACATGGGTAGATACTAGCATCTTAGACTTCATTAATGATTTTACATGCAACTAATCCTTTAAACCAATTAAATAAAATCATGCCGTCAGCCACACATGTGCCCCTCTAGCCTTTACCAGTGTATATGAAGGAGTCCTGCTTCTTTATTCCCACCTCTTCTCCTGCTCTTCCTTTTCTTCTCCTTCCCTTATCTTCTTCCTGCTTCTTGGTCAGCCTTCCTCCCAGCCAGGCTCTGAATAGGCAGTTTCTAGTTGGTGCCCCTGGGGGTATGGAAAGGCTCTTGGCTCTGCCTGTGCTTTCCTCAGGCCAGACAGTTTGACCACACTTGGTTACCACCTTCTGAACTCTTGAGTTTCAGTGCCGCGTGGGGTACCTGGAAACATGAACCTGGATGACCTCCCCTCCCACACCATGGACATGCCCTACCCATAATATTTCTCCCTATCTTCCAGTTCCTGAGAACAGCCTGCCCTCATCCCAGTTCTTTGAAAAATCAGATAATATGTAGTTCAGTGTAGCAGCTATGGAAGCCTAGTTGCCTGTACCTACCCAATGATATAGATACATTTCAGACTCTTCTGTGGCCTTTTTGAGTCAGCTGACTCAGAAGAGCTTCTAAAGGTTTCCTGTAGGAACTTGCTGCTGTAAGACTGCCCCAAACAGGGGGCTCAAATCTTTCAAGTTCAATCAACCTCATTAGGCAAACCCAGAGGTATAAAAAGCTGTGTTTACAGTCAAAAAATAGAGATCATTGGTTTTATCAGTGACATGCTTCTAAAATAGCAGACACCTTATGTGTAAAAATATTGTTTCACTTCCACTCAGCTTTTCCAGGAATGTGTGTGTCACGTAAAACAAGACACACCTGTATAGCCTCTGAAGGGTGCAGGTCCTGTCTGCTGCTTCATTCTCTCACTACTGAAAATAAATGTGTTAAAGACTCGCCACACATAGGGATATTTTATTTTAAGCTAATTGGACACAAATAATTTTAATTTGGGTTATGATCCAGATGAAACTGTAAATGAACTTTTATTTTAAGCCAAATCTGTCTGTCTAAGTGGCCCCACCAAATTTTTTTCTGCCATTGAAGAGCATGCTCCTTCTCACCCTTTTGGATTCTGCTAGCACAGATATTCTTTAAAAAACAGGTAGGCTTCTCCCGTCTATGTGGTTCTTCTTTGTCTGCCAGGTGCTGTTGAAGGGCAAAGGGCATTTTAAAGCATTGGTCTTCACATAATGCTACCACCTTGCTCTTAGCTTCTTCCATCACCACATGAAAGTTGCGGTTAAAAAACACACATCAAAGAGCAAGTCCCATTGAAAAGGCGAGAGCTGCCTGCTGAGCTGGCATTCAGAGCCTGGCTTTTGTTTCAGTGGCGACTCTGACTGTCTTCCAGCGAGTTTCCTGTTAACTCTGGTGTGGGTTCTGACTCGCTCTTGATGATATTGGAGTGTGTGTTTGTGGCACTCACTTTTAATCAGTGCATTTGAGTTTCTGAAGCAAGAACTTCTTTCTCCAGCAGGTTGAAACTTTTGAATGGAAACATCATGTTTGGGCCAGATACGTGTTTAACTTGGGGATATAAATTTTAAATCTGGGTCCTCAAACCTACCCTGAATTTTAGGAAGGGAGATTTGGGGCTTTTTTTCCCCCATTTATTTCTTGTTTGATAAATATGTCCATCTTTTTGAGAGAGAAGGCTGCCATGAAGGAGTTATGTGGGAATTATGGCAAGAGGCTGCTCTCTGGCTGTCTGCATCCAACTCAGTTCCCCCTGTCTTGCCCTGACCCCCTGTTTTACCTGTAAACCAGAGGGTGTGAGAGATTGACTCTCAGCTAGCCCAGCCACTGATTTGCAACCAGTGGGCACCTGCTGCAAGTTCAGAAGGTTGGACTGAAGTGGGAACTGCATTATCCACAGATATTTACAAGTCTGACAACTTCATGCATATCTCTTATGAGATTGCCTGACCAGCCATAGCCATACCTGGTTAACAGGACCCTCACTTACTATATCCTTGCCAATAGGTTGCCATTTATTGTGCATCAATACCCAGGATTGCAGAGCACCATTTGCTTAAGTGGCAGCCAGACTAACATTAGGCCCAGTTGTGAATGAGTCAAAACATATCTTCCCCAACTCGCTCTTTGTCCTCTCTTACTTTCCTCCTACTCCATCCTCTCATTGACTTTTAGACCCTTTTCACTCCATAAATAACAAAGGTTCATGGAGCTCTGTGAATAGCTTAGCTTGGTTAATGTTTTCCACACTTGTTCTACAAAGAGCCTTTTACCCAGTCCCTACCCTCTGCTCCAAGCAGAGCAGTGCTTCCATTCTTATGTGTTTTTATATATTGAACATGAATTAAAGGTTGACTTAAGGAAAGAAATCTACTGCTAGAATGTCTTTGAAATCTACCACTTCTATTTAAACACACTCATCCTACAGATGAGGAAAATAACTTCCAGGGTGGGATCAGGGCTCAGAACATGATACCCCAAAATATGATACCTTGACATGCTGAGTATTTTTGAGCTGAAGGAGACAGGAAAGCCTCCGAAGCAAGAAGGTCTCTCTGACCTTCTCCTGCTCTTCTGTCTCCCACTCCTCTTACTCCCCTAGAGCAAACCATAAAACCTAGAAAGATCACTCTCTGACCTACCTCCTCTGAAAATTGATCATCAGACCCTCATGCGACAGTTATCCTGCCCTGTACCTGGAGGGAAGGAGTACTACCACGGAGGAGCCAGGAAGAATCTGAGCAGACAGGCCTTGCTGGGTTTCCCTGCCTTAGTCTATTACCATTAGACTATACCCTTTTAACCAATTATGTTTTCTACAACTATCTGTGTTTTCCCTCAAACTTAACATAAAACATGCAGTTTTCCCTGAGTCTTTTCGTCTGCATTTCTGAAGGCTCCTGGTTTCACATAAAACATTGATAAATAAATTTGTTATGCTTCTCTCTTGCTGACACATCTTTTGTTATAGGAGTGCTGGCCGTGACTGCTGTGGTGCGTAAGGAAAAGGTATTACCTCTTTGCCCCTATAGTGGTTATGGTACTTAAACAAGTTAATTTGGTGGCTGAGCCTGAATTAGAACTCAGATTTCCCTAGTCATCCTCCTGTGCATTTTCATTCGTATCACCCTGTATAAAATATTTGTTCTCCCTGGGGCTTATGCTTTTTGAAAGGAGTCAAAATTTAGGTTCATATTCAATGATAGACTTTAGCAAACTCTACAAATGAGCTTTAGTCATAAGCCACAGTTGGAGGGTTCATGTGCTTGCATATGCAGTGGTGGCCTTAAAACCCTCCCAGAGACTGAAATTGCAACATATTTGCTGGCCTCTTGCTTTATCCCCAAGGGCGGCAAACCTGGTGCTTCCTCTACCTTTCTGTGGCAGGAATCACAAGGATTTGCTATGCTGGCTAATGTCTCTGTTGTCTTCTGTGAGAAGCTCTAATCAGAAATAGCTTCTGTCTGCAGTCGTTATTATGCCTCATGAGAAAATTCAGGGGCCATCTTCCTGAATGAGTAACATGAACAGGAATGAAGTTCTCCAGAAGGTCTCAGGTTGACTCCATGATATCACAGTGCACCCACTCTATGCAAAGCTTCTCTGGGATTTCCATAAAAATTTCCACTATCTAAATCTCATTGCATTCCTTTCTTAATTTATTCTGAACCAGCCCTCATTCCCTTAGTGATACCTCCATAAAACAACTTATTTCCACTCTTGAATAGCCACACTAACAAGAATGGGTGATTTCTACCTGTGGAAGAAAAAGTATCATTCCAGTGTAAACTGGATTTGCAGCCCACGTTGTAGAAATTCTGCTTTCTTGAGTAATTGAGGTGCTCTTTTGAGATTTTTGTTGCCATTCCTAAGGTGAACTGTGCACTTAAAGATCTTGCTATACATTTGTATAATGCTTTAGCAATTTATAAAGCATTATGAAATGCATTATTTTGTTGAATTCTTGATATGGTTTGGCACTGGGTCCCCACCAAAATCTCATCTTGAATTCTACTTCCATGATTCCCATGTGCTGTGGGAGGGACCCAGTGGGAGATAATCGAATCATGGGTGTGGTTTTCCCCATACTGTTCTTGTGGTAGTGAATAAATCTCACGAGATCTGATGGTTTTGTAAAGGGGGTTCCGCTTTCGCTTCTCTCTCATTCTCTCTTGCCACTGCTATGTGAGAAGTACCTTTTGCCTTCCGCCATGATTGTGAGGCCTCCCTAGCCACATGGAACTGTGAGTCCATTAAACCTGTTTTCCTTCCCAGTCTCAGGTATGACTTTATCAGCAGTGTAAAAATGGACTAATACAATTCTAAAAGCCAAACTGCCAAGTAGCTGAAGCAGGTGGAGCCAGGATACTAAGGGTTGGAAAAGGGAGATCACCTTTCAAGAGGGAACCCATGTTTTCTGACTCCTCAATACCAAGCTCCACATGTTTGGGAAGCAGTCACTTGCTGGAGAACTTGGGAAAGAGATATACTTGCTAGGAGTTACATGATAACTGTAGTTATTGCACTGTTTCCAGTATCCAGCAAGAGGCAAGAGAGTTGGAGTTGACTTTCCTTGCATACAACCCTTAACCAGCAAAGCATCCCCACAGTCCCTTACTCTCATCACCTAGGTGCCATTTCCCTTCCACTTCAGCCCTACCTTCCCTAATTTTCTGAACTCCTACCTTATTAACTCTTGATTTTAGAATGGTGGGATAGTATACCCTTTGGGGGCTGATGCTGATGTCTGCATTTGCCTGATTGCCTGCCTGTATTTTCATTCATGCATTTATTTAAAAATATCTAATCAGCTTCTACTGTGTACCAGGCACTGTGTAGCAGGAAGAAGATGGAGATACAATGTTGAACAAAATAGACTTTCTGCCCCCTTGGAGCTTGCAATCCTGAGGGTGAGGGGAAGATATTCTATTACTCAAAGGTTTTGCTTGCAAGCAATAGACTCTAAAATTGGTTAACTAGAGCAGAAATGGAATTTATAAATTCTCACAGCACCAATGGGAATCTTAATAACCAAATTCAAATTCATAAATAGGCAAGCTCTAAAGGAAGCTTGGTAGCAGGGCCACATAGCCAAGGTAGCGCTGCAGGAACAGTCTAGGTTGTACCTGTCACTGCCACTGCTGTCCTGGAAATTTGGTGCCCTTGCAGCTTCATTCTCATGGCTGTCACCCTGAATAGTTTCTCAATTTTCTCTTTGTTTTGCTTTATTTCCTTAAGGTTTAAAATCTCAAGTAAGGATGTTAGATTGTTTGAGTCTACACTCTAGCTACATGCAGTATTAAAAGGGATAACTGGGTCCTTTCCTTTCTGTAGTGGGAGGTGAAGGTTTTCTCTTCAACAGCACACACCTCTGAGTTTATTCCTCAATCCTTGGGTTCTCTTGCAATTGTGAAGGGCCATGTGAATCATGATAAATTTAAAAATCTTATACTAAGAGTAATGCATGGCCAGTGAAGTGCTTCAAGGTTGAAAGTAATATGGGTCAGTTTACATTTGCAAAAGAAATTTCAGTGGCATTATAGTAAGTCTGGAACAGAAACCAGACAGCAACATGCTTTCCACAAGAAATTTTAAACCAACTAAATGATTTATATTTGAATTATAACTTGTAAAATTAAAGTAATTCATGCATATTATAATAATTTGGGGTAATTAATGCTAGATGCTGTAACAACCCCAAACTCTCATTGGCTTATTTTCTTATTCACATAAAGTCCAGTGTAGATGTTGTTAGTTAACAAGTGGTCTTCAAAATAGTTCTTCAAGGACCCAGGTTCTTTGCATCTGATGGATCCATCATCCCTTCTGGCCTTTGATTCTTTTTGCTGGAGACTTGGTATTTGATCAGGGATCAGGGAAAGAGAGAAGGTAAAAGATCATGTGATACATTTTTATGGGCTATGCACAGAGACGCTGTTATCACTTTCTCTCACATCCCATTGGCTAATACTCAGTCACATGGCCATCCACCTTCAAAGGAGGCTGGGAAATGTAGTCTGTGTGTCCAGGAAGTAAAGGGAACAGGTTTTGATGAACACATAGCAGCCTGCAACGTACAAATAGCTTAAAAATTTATAGGCACAGAGGCTTACAACAAAAAATTAAAAAATAAACTCTTTTCTACCTCCTAGCCCATTGGCAGTGCCCAGAGTAATGTACCTCTGATTCCTTTTTTAGAGCATGTGACAGCAAGATTGACTCTACGTTTAGCTCAATGTAACATACATGTTGTGAAGCAGGAGAAAGCATTACATTTCAGATTATTAGAGTAATTCCAGGTCAAAGATCCAGAGTTCAGTGAGGTGTGTCACCCACCAGCCATTTGGGTTGAAGCATCAAGGTGTCCCCATCACTTTAGGGCAGGGTTTCTCAGTCTCAGCACTACTCACATTTTGGAGTGGTTAATTCTTTGTTGATAGGGGCTGTCCTATATATTGTAAGATGTTTAGCAGCATTCCTTGGCTCTACCCACTAGGTAGTAGTAGTAGTAGTACCCCTCCCCTTACTTGTGACAACTGAGCATTCCCTGACATTGCATATGTATCCTGGAAAGTAAAATAACCCCTAGTTAGGAACCACTGCCAGAGAGGTTGAACCTGGGAGACTCAGAGAGAAGAAGATAGATTCTGTCACTGTGGGCCTCAGATGATGGCACAACTGAGTTTTAAGGGTAAGAATTCCCCTCAGCTTGAGTTGTAGAGAAAGATGAGGATGTGAAAGAATACCATTGCTGAGGTACTTTGGTGTGAAAGACCCAGTTAGGTACAGCACACCATCATATTACTTTAAGATCCAGGAATGACTTTCTTCGTGACTCCAGCCAATACTATTCTCCATGCCTCATCCTTATCACATCTACTAGTCAGAAACATGGCAACACTTGAACAGAAGTTGGGAGTTTAAGGACAAAGAAAGCTAGGTATCAACTTGATTTATCTAGCTGAGGTAGACCAGACCTTTTTTTTTTTCCCCCTGAAGTGCAGCCCCCTGGTGGATAAAGATTTACTCTACATCTCTGATTCAGCTGCCCTGTGGAGACAGACATTAAAGAAGAATTAAGAATGAAGACAAGAATATTGATCTCCCTCACCAATCTCCTCTAACCGATACCTCTTAATCACAGAACAAATTGGAGTCCCGGTAAACTACTTTAATGAGCATCCATTCTATTTCTCAGTTCACATGATGGGAAGAGAAGCTATCTTGCTGTCTCCCTACCTGATTTCTCTTTATTTGTGTTTGTAATTCACTTTCTCATACCATGTCTATATTTCATTTTATGTATACATGCATATATATATATATATATATATATACATACACACACACACACACACATATATATTATTTCACATTTTCATCTGTGTTTTGCTGTAACACTGGAGGCTTATTATTGTAGATTGTTGTGAGGCATCTGAATATTTTGCAAGACAATGAGCCTCTAGAATCTTGGTATCCAAGGAACTAATTTCATGCAGCAAGAGAAAAAAAAAAGGTAAGCAAAAGAAAACAGTAACTATACATCTGGATTCTAGACAGTGTTAGGATGGCATAACTTGTTCCCATCTGAGTGAATTCAGTGGATTTGTATTATACAGTGCCTGCTTAAAACGTGTAGCCAAATCAGAGCCATTCTTTAAATTAAAAACAAACCCCATGGCTTTTGCAGCACTGTGTGCCTTGTATTTGCAACTCTGTTCAGTGAAACAAACTCTTGTCCCAAGAGAGTGGGCAGACAGGAGAGCTCTTAGTGCACAAGCATAAATTTCTTCCTCCTTCCAAATGATATTTTATAAAATTGTGAAGGAAATTGACACCTGAAAGTGCCTGGGTAATGCCATGTCATAAACTTTGTACTGTAAATTGGAGAGCTGGGGTAGACTGTGTTTTGAGCAGCAGGCTACGTACCCAGAACTGGGCCTATGTTCCCAGGCCTGTCCCTGGCTTTGTGTCACCCAGGGGAAATCAGTACTTTTGCCAGGGCCTGGATTACCCATCTCCAAAGTGTAGATAGATATACACTTTTGCTCCCTCCTTGTCTCTGTTCCCAGCTGTAACTTGCATTTTTGGTATTCAGAAAATAGATGAGCCAATGTTTATGAAACACTTCGAAACCCTAAGTAAAATAATCTTATGCAAGCCTAAGTTGTTATCAACTGTATTGTTATCCTTATCATTACAATGTACATGCTGTTGCATATTTGCAAATTACATACAGTAATTACCTGAATACATACAGTAATTCAAGTACCATTACTGGTACTTGACATTAGTATTTCATATCAACTTGCAGGGCAATAAATACTGCTGGGATGCTTTCACTTGACAGTTGATTATTTATTGGTAGCTCAGGATTTGTTAGACACTATAATTAAGAGAATTTTAAACTTTGTCTGCCAGCAACTTCATAATCTCAGATATCCTGTGTCTGGTGATAGGCCTGTGCTGTAGGAAGTTCCCAGAATATTAAAGATTCAAGAAACCTGTAAGTGTATCTCCTTCAATGCTTCCATTTTGCAGATGAAGAGATGAGGTCCAGAAGGATCAAGTGACTCTCCCAAGCTGTGTAGTTAATGTGTCAGGACTGAAACCCAAGTCTCTGAATGTGCAGTTAATTGCTCTTTTCATTGTCTTGAACTATATGGCAAAGGCAAAAAAGAAGAAAAAGGGGGTACAGAGCCCAATTGTTTTGCTTGATTGTGTGATTCCCCAATAGTGACAGAGTTACACTGTTAAGGATTTAGAAAATGTCCCCATGGTACCTTAAAAGACTAACTGAAGTTGACAAGAAAGATGAAAACCAAATGTAACCCATGGGTTAGAGACATTAGTGACATGATTAGAAGACTATGGGATGAGTTTCCTTAGAGAGCTGTGGCATAATCTTCTAGTGTGAAGTTGTACTGCTGTCTTTCTGGCAGGCAAGTAGGTGGACTCCATTTTCTATCACCTTTACAGCTGGGATATAAATGAAGATTGTCACTTCCTGGCACTTAGTTGACCCTTTGCATAGAAAACACAACAAATTGGGTGTTGATGATGGTGGAGGTGATTATTTGGGTGAGTCCACATAGAGGAACTAGGCAGCCACATCACTGCCTATGGAGCAGAGATTCCTACTTACTGTGTGGGGACATTTATCATTGACAGATATTCTCCAGGTGGTCCATGGGCTGATATTTTTGAATCATATTAATGTTTTCTTCATAATACAGAATTGTTTCTGGCACCAATTAATAATGTGATTATGATATTTCATACAACTCAGACAGTCCCAGTTTGATTTTTTATCAGTGGCAATCTATCTTCTCATTATTTTTCCTCGTAGGGAATTCTTGTTTTCCAGTGTGTCATCAGAGATCACTCTCACTTTAGTAGGCTGAGATTTGAAAAGAAGTACTTATTTTTAGTAGAGAGATCCATATTATTCCTAGAAGCATGGAAGAGTAATGACACAGCATGATGCTGAAGTATGGTATAGTGTTGGAAATACTAGACTAGAAGTCAAAGGATTGGGAAACTCATCCCGACTTACATACCAAGTAGTTTTGTGATATGACAACTCACTTAACATTTCAGGGCCTTACCTTTCTCTTCTGTAAAATGACATAATTTGATTAAATCAATTCTAAAGCCCCCTCTAGTCATAAAATTATAGGGATCTAAGTGAATTGAAAATTGATGGCACAATTTAGGAGAAAACTTCCTGGGTTATGGAAGATATTATTATAATTCTTGTGAAACACACAAATTACACCAAATGACCCTAGAGCCAGAGCCCTGCAGCACTGAAGCTCCCAAGGTGTGAAAGGATAGCTTTATGTTTTTATGCTGTACGCAAACCACCCTTTTCCCCAAAACAAGAAGCACATTTTCAACCATAGCTGTTGGGTAGTTACATACCCAAACACTAGCCATCATAAGCTATATTGGTGTTTTGTACACCATGCTATGGAATGATGTACCATCTAAGTTCTTTCTGATGGTGTCAGGAAGACTGGGGAGGAGAAAAGAGACAGGAGGGGAGACAGAGAGAACTAAAGCATAGGCTTTCTGAGGTGGGTGTTGCTAGAATGTCCTTTAAAAAACATCTATCTAGTGTAATGGAAAATTATTAAAGCTGATACTCATGTGGCTAATAGGATCCATCTCGTTTGTCGTAGTCTCATTCCACATACATTAGAAACACACTGCAACCCAGTGGGGCAGCTCTTTGATCTGCCACTAACTTGATAACACCAAGTATTTGCCCCTTATTAATTGTAGCCATATAGTGTAATTTTTTACTGCAGCACAGAAATCCTATGGAACAGGTGTTCCCTTATTGCCCAATGTGACTGCCATAAGATTCCACTGTGTGTGTGCTTCTAGCCCTGAGATTTGAGGAATTAAAGCAGTTTAGGGAGGAGATGTCAAGAAACCTCTCTTGTTTCTGCAAAGCCATCTTAATCATGCCTGCCTCTTTTCTTCAGGTTGATTTACATAGCAGCGTGACATTTCATCATTAAGGAAGCAGGTCCCAATCTTCTGTGTCTTTTTCTTGGCTTGTCTGGCAAGCAATTCTCTTTTGCAAGCTATGAAATCCTTAAGGAGGACTTCCTGGCAAGGGAAAAATCCTCAGTCATCCAACAGTCTCTCACTTTTCTATTTTAAATCTTGGCCATGCACATATGGTTGGGCATGTGTGTCTAAAAATTTCTTCCACATTGACTAACTTGAGCTATTTAATAGATTGTGCTGGCCGTGGGCCTCTGCAGCAAATCCTGTGATGCTCATCTCCTTCCCTTGGGAGGCAGAAGACGGCTTCATGCATTTGCCTTTGTGCTTTCCTTGTAATCTCCCTCTTTTGCCCTGTTAGAGCATGAAAGTTAAAACCCGCTTCTTTGCTCATTTTCTTGCAATTAACATTGTCCCTGCTCTCCTGCTTCCAGCAAAAAAGTGAGATCTCCAAATATCTTGGTTAATGTCCCAGCAACTGCACTTTCCCTAGGGCTTTGCTAGGTCTGTTCTAACACATTTCTAAGGACAGGAGAGCTTGAGGACATTTATACCCTATGCTCTTCTTTAAGGCCTGATTTTGTGTGTGTGTGTGTGTGTGTGTGTGTGAATATAATATGTCTCAACCTCAACTTGCTCCGAAAACTCGGAATTCCTTCCTTGTTTCTGAACAGCCCCAACCACAGACCTGGGGCCTATTATATCCTCTGAAATGATGGTTAAAGTAAATTTGGAGACAAAGCCAGGTTCTGGCAACTTTGTTTCTTCTTCCAGGTTGTAGGAAATGGGGCCAAAGGAATACAGGATAATGGTGGGGGCATGCACCCTAAGCCAGTCCCCAGCTGTGCCTCTTCCAGGCATGAAGCCCAAACCCCCATGGTTTTCTCAGCAATTTAGCAACTCAGAGAAACTGGCTAAATGATACTCTGTGATCCAGAAGAATGACTTCTCTGCCAGAAGGTGAACAGTTCTGCCTTCCCAGAGGAGACTATGCCTAAGAAGACAAAGAGCAATAATAACAATAACAACAGCAACAGCAACATAATAATAATAGCATGGGGGATGAGGAGTGGTTTAGAAGCTTGCAGAAATTATCCACCCCCACTCCCCCATTATGTCACATTCTGTGCCTAGATAGTTTGGCAGTGTCTTAAAGCTCAATGCTGCTGTAAGAATGGTGTTATTATCCTCCTGCTGGGTGGCCCCAGAAATTTCATTTTTTGTAGAATGTTAAATATGTCCCCCGAAGTTTATCACAAACAGCATGAAGGAATAAAACTCCACGTGGCTGGTATTCAGTGGATCTTCCTCCCCACTGAATGACAAGCCCTTAAGTAAAAAAAGTCAGAAGAGTATGTGATAGATGGGAATATCAGGCTTACCTTCTTGGAGGGGTGCCTTGGCAGTGCACATGGTTTCAAACTTTATATAAAAATAATACTGCTGCAGTAAATGGGAAGAACATGTTGTCGTTTTTGGATTCCAGACAAAGGCAAGAGTAAACATGCATTAAAATGGAATCTTTATTTTTAACTTACCTTTCTCTTTCTAGAAATCACATCAAAATCAGATGACACATAATACTGCATACCTTTTAAGGATGAACCAACCTCCCAGTATAATTTGCAAAATTATTACATTTCCTACTGCTAGTCAGATGTATAATGTCTCAAGGCACCACCACCATTTCATTTTGATTCTTAGAGCTCAACTTTGTTACTAATTGTTGATTCTGACTTCATTATGCATTTAACTACTCTTGTTTTGTTGTGATCTCTGGAATGAGGATATTTCAGTAATGTAGCCCCCTATTTTCCTTTATCTCATTATGTTTCCTCACCTCTTAGGGAGCATTTTCTTATTTTGCGTCTCTCATTTTGATCCTAGTTTGATGCTCTCTAAATCCAGACTTGCAAACTAAAGTCATCAGTACCGAGAGTGTCTGGGGCACGAGACATCACAGAAATGGGACACACATTTAATGGTTGGCTTTTAAAAGTGTAAGAGCCATTGTAGAGAGGACTTGGGGAAGAGCCACCTGTGATTTTTCTTCTGTTTCACTTCTCTCCCTCTGACTGAGAGGGAGGAACACCCAGATAGTGAGTCCAGACTCAGGATTTCTCAACATGCTGGTTGGGGTCTGCTCATTATGAAAGGCCAAAGAATGGAGTAGAGAAATAAGCACTACCTCAGAATCCTGGTGAGGTGTTTTAGATTCCGCCATGTTAACAGTTGATCCTTGCATAGCCCTCGTCAGGCGCTGTTGTGAGAGCTTTACCTGGGTTCCCTCTTTATGCCTCTTGACAATGCTATGAGGAACTCTTATTCTCTTACCTATTTTACCAGTCAGGAAATGGAGGTAGAGCATGGCTATGTAACTTGATCAAGTTACAGAGCAGAGTTAGCCCATCTGGCAACAGAGGCCAGAACAATCACTCTGCTCTGCCGCCTTTATGCACCACACCTACCCCAATGCAATGATGGGAAGAAGCTTGTAAGTTAAATGGTGAGTGTTAAAATGCACTGCCCTTTGACTACCAAGACAACACAGGTATCTTCTTTCCATCCATAATGTACGGAGCTTAATTTTTATTTTTCCTGTTTGTGTTGATTCTCACTGCTCACTTCCTAAGACCATCTTGGGGTCATTAGCACTCTTTTATTTTTATTTTCTGACACTTTCCCAGCAGTACAAAAACGAAGTTCTTAGGTATAGAAAATTTCATTCTGCAAAATAAACACACTCACATTAGAATCAAATGTATAATCTTGGATTTGTTACTACCACGTGTTACCTAACATGGCTATCCAGCTCAGGTGATAAGAAATTACCTGAAAACAGTTTGATGCCTCCCTCACCACCCTGTATGTAAATTCAGTCATATACAGTATAGCAGAAGATGCAAAAGTAGAATACATTGTTCGGAATTTGGGGTTTTTATGAAAATTAAAATTTGATGCAAACACTGGAGAAAGTGATTAATATTAATTCTCATAGATATTTATTGATCCTAACTGTGCATATGGAACTACACTAGATGAGGCAGGGAATATGAGGATACATAAATAAGGGTCCCTTCCTTTGGGGAATCATAGACTAATTGGGAGACATAATGGAAAACGAAGGGCCACAAAATAAAAATTGAAAGTTACAAGAAAGTAAGTAAATATAATAAGTTACTATATCTGAATGGCTTAGAAATTTCTCTGAATTCAAGAGGTAAGGAAAGAGACAAGGAAGTAAAACATTTATTATGAAACTAAGCTGTTCCAGATGCTTTTTAATGTGTGTTTTATGTAATTATCACACCCGCCTTACAAGGCAGACATGATTATTTCCTTATTTTGTGGGTGAAGATGACAACTGATCCAAAAGAATGCCTGGCCTGCCAGAAGGTGAACAATCCTGGCTCCTCAGTGACTCCTACCATGGTTCACCTAAGTATGCAGGGGTAGATTTAGATTTTTGAAGCCAGGCCTTTAGTAAGAGTAATCAAGGAAGGCTTCCTGGAAGGGGTGTGCTGATCCAGACAGACAGTACATGGGCAGGGAGAAATCAGGGTAATTCCTGGCAGAAATTGGCATGAATAAAATGATGGAGAGATGACTCTTCACACATATTCAGTCAGAGAAGACTTAATGGTAATAGGACATTTATTTAGGGGAAGAGCTAGAAACAATGGTAGAAAGTGTGAAGCTAAGTCTGCATGAATATGAATTAATGATGGTGAAGTGAACCATAGTGCACACTCAAACAAATCACCAATCTTTCAATCATATTGCTATATTCAGTCTACAACATAGTATCAATAATATTTAAACCCTATCTATATTAGATTTATAAAAATTGTATTTTATATTAATATTTACAGGTCACATTAAGAAATCAGCTCTTCTTCTCCCTGTTATCAATTAATATTTATTGAATTGTTCTTTGATGTAAATATGCTGTGTCAACCCCAAAGTTTCCTACTATCTTATCATCATGGTCATCATTGGTTTTACCTGAGTACAGTCAAGTAAATAAATCACTGTGGGTCCAGATGTATGGTTTGCATTCTGCTGGGGTTTCCAAGGGCACTAGAAATGAAGAATAGCAGGTGCACAAGCATCTCTCTGGGACATCCATAACTTTCTAAAAATCCCCTTTGTCTGACTTTATAATGTCACATTCTAAAATATTCAGGTTGCTTTTGTTGTTCTCTCCATAAAAAATTAATGGTCATGAAAGTATTATCATGTTTATTTTAAAGCAACTATTTTCCACATTTTAATTAAAAGTTGTAATTCACCATCTTTTGACCAAGTTATCTTAAATCTTCATCTTATTGGTAATGGGCATTGGGCTAGATTCAGAAAGAAATACAAGTGTGACTTAATGCAAATAGTAAAATCTCAGCATTTCGAGAGATATGGTTCTGTTCATTTCATGTGCTGTACTAACTCTGCCTTTTTAGTTAGAAATATTCTCCCTGCTTATGCAAGAATACTGGGAAAGGGGCATTGTCTTATTCATTATATATTCCACAAGAATCATAAGTGGACAAAACCAGGCATAATACGATGACTGTTGTGTTATTAAAGCACTTTAATAAGGTTACTCCCTCAGTAGAGTGAGCTTCTCAAATACCCGTTTCTTTTCAAGAGATGAGCTACACGGAGCAAGATGTATGTTGCTCCTCTGTGCACACGTGAGGATGATTTCTGTTTGTATTTTACAGATCTTCATGGCTATCCTACCAGGACTAGTTCTTTTTTAGTTCCCTGTCCTACCTCAGGGATTGATGTCCTAGGAAGTATTGGATATTCTATTTTAGTCCTATGGTATATAACAGGAAATAGTTTGAACTAATGATACATTGAAGAAAGGTCTGTAAACAAAGATTCACTACATCTAGGCATTTCTATGCAATGCGGTGCTGCTATATTTACCTCTTTGTCTACCCTGCCCTCCAACTAGAAAACATTTTAATTAATATTTCAATCTCTAATCATTTTCATTAAAACAAAATCTTTCATAGTACTGAAGTGTTCTTTAAGAAAGAAAATGGAAGGAGTGAGGAAGGGTGGGAGGCAGGGAAGGAGGGAGGAAGAAGGAGAGGAAAGAGGAGAAGGAGGCCGGGTGCAGAGGCCCATGCCTGTAATCCCAGCACTTTGGGAGGCCAAGGAGGGCAGATCACGAGGTCAGGAGTTTGACACCAGCCTGGCCAATATGGTGAAACCCCGTCTCTACTAAAAATACAAAAATTAGCCGGATGTTGTGGTGGGTGCCTGTAATCCCAGCTACTCAGGAGGCTGAGGCAAGAGAATCATTTGAACCCTGGAGGTGGAGGTTGCAGTGAGCAAGATTGCGCCATTGCACTCCAGTCTGGGCAACAGGGCTAGACTCTGTCTCTCTCTCTCTCTCTCTCTCTCTCTCTCTCTCTCTCTCACACACACACACACAAAGAGGATAAGGAAGGTGAAAAGGAAGGTTTTTTTTTAAAGGCCTACCCAATGGCAGCAGAGCAAAGACTTATCTATATGCATTACTTTGATTTCAAATTATTTTTAGCATGGCTTTTATTGTACTCATTGTTACATACATAAATCTTTAAAGTAATACGTTTTGTAAGAAATGGTCATAAAAATTTACAGCCAGTAACTTTTCCCCTGTCCCTTACAATGATATTCTACTAAAACCATTAAATGGTTCTCATTAATGCCCTTTAAATGATTGTGTAATGACCCACAATCGCTTGTAAGTGAACAACCATTAAAGAATTACCAGTTCTTAGCATGCTTTTAAGTACAGCTTAAATACATGGGAGGTAACATATAATATATTAGAAAAAGTATTAAATTCGAAATAGTAAAAACATGATCATCACAAAAGAATGAGTAGGTGTGCAACTTTACCCTGCAATGACCACAGTTCCTATTGAACACATTATTATAGTGGATTTTTACAGCATTTGTGCTTTTTCCTTATTGAATCTTTTCCCTTTTTTTCTGGGATTAAAAATAATAATAAAACCCTGACACAACTGGAGAGAAAGTACATATAAAAGCAAATGGGGAAAATAATTAAACCCATGTAACAGACAGCCTATCTAAACAAAAGTGAACAGTTCATCCCTCAGATACTTTGTGCATAACAGCAAATATTCACTTTTCCCCTAACCATACAGATATTTGACATGAGACTACTAAGCTCTTGGATCATTGCATTTTTACACCTCAAAGTATTCTGCATCATGGGAATATGGTCAAAGATAGTAATAAATAATAACCCTTTCTGAAGGTGTGAGTTCAGATTAATTCCCTGCTATTGCAAGCTTGTTCTGTATCAAGCTTATCCATCCATGTAGAGTTGGACATTTGATTTGCCCTAAGCTACAAATGTCAAATAAAGACTTTGGTGACATTCTTTTTTGAAGTTCTTTCACTTCTGACAGACCTCATTTGTACTCATCTACCATTCATGGTGATGCAGCAATAGAACCAGGACCCTGGGAACCACATCACCAAATAGAGCAAGGCGTAGGGTGAGCACAGTGCCACGCCACACAAGGGAGAAGAGAAAATCAAACATTTACTGCCACTTTCATCTGCTTTTTTTTTTTTTGAAGGCATTTTACCAGGAAGAGGTGTATACAGGGGCATGAGTAGTATTAGTTTTATGTCCCCAAAGACACAGCCACACATTTTGCTTGGGACATTTTAGAAAGTCAAGTTAAGCCTTGAACCCCACTCCACAACTATTGTCTTCTTTGGCCTCCTAGGATTGATGATGTACTATCTTGTCTGCTGTCTGACAAGCTCTGCATATTCCCTGTTTTCTTAGTTGCCTCATTATGGTGCCCTGAGCCAGGGCAGGGAGGAGATTACTGACTTTTGAAATTCTGAGATTAGACTCACAAAGATGATCAGACTTGTTTCTCCATGTCATGAAAGTCTCAGTGCGACTATTCACAATAGCAAAGACTTGGAACCAACCCAAATGCCCACCAATGATAGACTAGATAAAGAAAATGTGGCACATATACACCATGGAATACTAAGCAGCCACAAAAAATAATGAGCTCATGTCCTTTGCAGAGACATGGATGAAACTGGAAACAATCATTCTCAGCAAACTCACACAAGAACAGAAAAGCAAACACTGCATGTTCTCACTCATAAGTGGGAGTTGAACAGTGAGAACACACGGACACAGGGAGGGGAACACCATACACCGGGGCCTGTTGAGGGGTTGGGGGAAAAGGGAAGGAGTGCATTGGGACAAATACCTAATCCATGCGGGGCTTAAAACCTAGATGACAGGTTGATGGGTGCAGCAAACCACCATGGCACATGTATACCTATATAACAAACCTGCACATTCTGCACATGTATCACAGAACTTAAAGTAAAATAAAAAATAAAATAAAATATTTTAAAAAAGAATTTGACCTGAAAACCATCATTAAAGTACAACCCTAATAGTTCAATATAACATAATTAAGGTTTTGCTATAATTTTAGCAGAGGCAGGGCTAAAGTTTATATCTGCTAACCAAAATGCAGAGAATGTTGACTTACATGGACTAGAGATAACGTGAAAATCCAAATAAAATTTTCTTGGGTACAAAAAAGAAAAAAAGAAAGTCTCAGCTTGGCTCTCACTTCCTCTGGGGTTCCTTTCCTAACCCCATGAGACTCTTTCCATAATGCTTACCAAGTGCTGTTATAGCGACAGAAGATCTGGAGGGGCAAGAACCACGTTGATTCCATTCCCAGCCAGGTCCCTTGTGCCTAACACAGTGCCCAGTAATCCTAGGCTCTTAACTAAATATCAGGTTATGAAATGTACCCAGAAAGGTTGCAAAATAAGTTCAGATGGCCAAATAGAGCTGGATAATTCTAAATAGATTGCTATTCAAAAACGAAACATAGAGATCTACAAAATTGTCATTAGAAAGTAGAAATCTGGGCCTGACAAGAATAAAACGAATCTCAGGCATTCCGCAGTTTCTCTTCTCTACACCCTTTCCCCTGTCCCGTGTTGGTCCCTCTTGTTCTCTATCCCCTTTCCGGAAACTGTGCTGCTATTATTTCCATCTCTTCCACCCTTCTCCCCCTGCCATAGATTCCCATCCCCATTAAAGTTGTTCTTCAAAAGTCGTTCCAACTTTATGTTAGTCCATGGAGGTCTTTGCATTTTGAATGTTTATCATATGATGAAAAAAAGGATATTTTCTTCCCTGTGACAAGAAATGCAGTTCTGAGCATTGGTGGGCTTGTGGGCAGCACCTTCAAGTAGCCCTGAACCCTGACAGAGAAATGAGAGAGAGTGGGGTAGAGTGAGAGGGTTTGGATTAACTGGAAGATTGGCCTGATAAAGAGCATTTCCCTTAACTGATTTGACAAATAAATCAAGCATAGAAAGAAAGGCGAAGAAAAGAACACAATATTTCTTAGCTCTGTGTCACCTGGTATTCTCCCCTGAAGTCAGGAATCTTTCCCATCTCTAATTGTGAGACACATTCACATTCAACCTCAGAGCCTCTTCCCTGCATGCCTGGCAGGAGCTGCCACACTGTGTGTTAAGCGTCTTCATTCAGCTTCATTCAGGAGTCATGTTGCTCAGTACTGAAACACAATCACCTTAAGGGCAATTTTCCAACAGTTCATGTTGATTTACAACATGGAATGAAGACCAGATGAAGTTCCAGGAGGTATTCAGAGAAGACGGGCAGTGATGCATGTTAGAATTTGGTCAGTTTGCTGGATTGCATGTTTCTTCTGGAAAGAGGCATGGAGCATTGGTAGACTATCAAAGGGAGGCATCCTACTTTATGGCCCCATTTGTAAATGCAAAATTCTGCTAAATCTTTCTATAGAAAGAAACTGGCAGTGAGGGTGGCTCCATTCTTATACTCCTCAGCAACTTTTTTTTCTTTCCATGACTAGTAAGAACTAACTTTATTTGGTCCAGAAAATTATGCTGTACCCGCCTTGCTCCTACCAGATTCTTCCAGGGATTCGTGTTTATGATTAAAACAAATAATGACTGTGGCTTTGAGGGAAATTCTGAGAAAGTTTATGTTGTGGATTTTTGGTGGTGTTTTGGTGGTTTTTATTTTAACCTTTCTGAAAGTTTCTATGGAGGTGGTCCTGAGCCAGTCTTTGGCTTCCTAAAGACATTTTATGTGATTTGCCAGATGCCAGTTTTAAAGAAGCACCATTAAAACAACTGGGGGGATAAAATGTCTTGGCTCTCAGACGGTATAAGAGTAGACAGGCAGGATGACTCTAATAGGTTCATGATTTAGAATACAGTGCATTATTTGCCCTTTGTTCCTTCCTTCTATTGTAAATTAATCATTAGAGAGCTCTATCTGAAGCACTTTTTTCTCACTCTGTATCCCATTTCAACTTGCCCCATGCGACTGCACCTGACTGTAATGTGGGGAACACAAATTGCAGTGGTTCAGCACTTTGTGATTCCTCTAATAAGTTAATGTCACTCCTATCTTCTGGCACAATTCAGTTCGGAAGGGCTGCAATGTATCATTAATGCGTTAAAAGATGTTGTGTTTTTAGGTTGAATACCTGGAATTAGTTGGGAGCCTGACAATCCAAAACACACTTTTTACAGTGCTTGGGAGCCTCAAGGAAGCAATTCTTGTTTAAGCATCTGCGTTATCAGAGCAGCCCAAGTACTTCAAAGGTCTGTGCAGGATGCTCAAAATAGGCACCTTGCCAAACAGAAATTGAAACACATATACGTACTACACTATTTGCCTTACAGAAATTAATTTTCAGCCAGCAGCACCCAGGATTATTTAATATTTATCTTTAGCTGCAGGAAGATGAATCTATTATTTTATGAGTTGATTTTGCTATTTTACCTGAGTGTTTCAGTCAGTCTTTCCAGTAGGAGGCACTTATGGTCTCCCCTATTCCCTGCCTATCTCCCTTTTCTTGTTTTTCTAATTTTTTAAGGATTTGGAAGCAAGAAGAGATTTCATTTGTATCACTTGATTTCCCCAGTGGGTTCCCTTGAATCAATGGTCCAAGCAAGTTTTAGGTCTAGGAATGTATCAGTTGAGTAAAGTCAGTAGTGGTAAAAGGTATTGAAGAAGTAGTTGTGGATTGCAAGTAAGGAAACCTGAGTTCTAGAGCCCCTCTCTACTTTTATGACCTGTGATAGGACACTTAACTACCAGAGCCACCCCTTGTCATCTGTACCTAACTAGTTTAGAGTCAAGTCCCTGAAGAGCTATTTCCCCTAGCAATCCTGCCTTTCTGAAATGCCACCAAGGCCCAACGGCTCCTCCTTCTGTTGTTAAGATTCTGAAGGACTGTGTACTGTGTTGATTGTTTGCACCTGTGAAGTTAAAACACCAAGAACAGAATATGTCACTGTGTCAAATAACAAAATGACTGATAGAGTATCAGGGGGACTTGAGTGTATGAAAAGCCAAATATTGCAAAGTACTTTGTAGATGGGAATTGTTAAATATCAATGGAGCATTGCTGTGTCTGCACCGTCAGCAGACTTCCCTGTGACCACAGTGAGAGAGATGCTAAAATGTCATTTCATGGACCACATTATGTGCTGCTTACGATGAATATTCTGGCCATGGATTATTACATTTTTGATAAATTGTAACTTCTTGGACCCAAATTTGGTTAGCTTATCTCTAGTACCATTTAAATATCTTAAAAGACTGAATTTGCCCCAAAGATTTAATCATCATTCAGCAGCAGTCTGTAGCCATGTGGTACTAATTTAAATTACTGTAGCTATGGACAAGTCTCTATCCAGAAATTAATAAATGCAATTTATAAGGAATCTTAAGTAACAACTAACAATTTAATGCTTTGTGAGTTTCAGCCAAACTGATTAAATAATTAAAACAGATTTCCAGGGATAGGGGAAGAGATTTTACCATAAAAGAGATAAACAGTTTGGGAATTGTATGCATTCTTTTAGACATTTAAGATAATTAAATCCAAAACCTATGTTAAAATAACACTAAAGGTCTGGTTTAAATCAGTAGTGGGAATTGCTAAGTTAAAAGTTGAACACCGTCCTCAGTGTCTGCCCCATTGTTTTAAACAAGGCATTTGGGGACTCTCAGAACACTGGGTCAATTTATAGAGCACACTATTGGTGGGACAATATTGGTCTCAAGCACAAACAAATGTATTCAATGGAACCTCCTTTTTGTCATGATGTTTTTTGGCTTTTCATGAAACTAAACTGAATATTTACAATCCACTCAAACTTGTTCAAACCTAAAATTTATTTATTTACTGTTTTCAAATTCTTATTGAAAAAAGGTAAAGGAATTTAGAAATCATAGCTGTTTTGATTTAATGTGTAATAAGCATAATATGTACATTTATCTGCTTAATGCAATTCATTTTTGCAATGAATTGTTGAGTGCTTATATATGTACAGTTTAGGTATGACTTTGTGGTAGAAAGATTAATAAGGCATAGAAGCACTCTGATTTGTGATGAATAATGATTTTGTAGCCAGTAAGAACAGATGGTAGCTCCTTTGATAGAAATGACCATGGGTTACAATACTATGTATTTCTTTAAGGATTTTTTTAGTAATTTGCATAAATGACTCAAAAAGTGTCCATCAATCATCCGTTATGTTCTATCTGTAGCCTATGAACCCCAGTGGAGAAAGACCATTTAACCACTTGTGTCAGGGTTTCCCAGATTAAATACGTGAAAGCTGGATGGTGGTATCTACAAGATAGAATGGAAATATGGAAGACTGTTTTACAAACACCTTTTTGAAGGGACGTAGTGAATGCTAGCTGGTTAAATTTTCACTGAACTGGCCATCTTTTTAGGGGCCAAGTAGATGCAAATTAAATGTTCTACTGTATAGTAGGTTTGGAATCCATTATCTTCCAAACTGAACTTATCAAATTTTCCTCAAAATTTACTTTTCCTTGCATGGTAACCAATCATCCTGGTTTGCCTGGAACTGAAGGATTTCCCAGGATATAGATCTTTTATTACTAAAACTCGGAAAGTCCCGGGCAAATCTGCATAAGTTGATTGCCCTCTGTTTTAAATTCTCATCTTGTCTTTTCCCTCCTGATTAATTATACTTTCACCTATCCAATCATCCTGGACTCCTTCATTTCTTCTTCCACATTCAGATTTTAGTGAGTTTCATCAAGTATTTTATTTCTCATCCTTCTCTAGTCTCTTCGTTATTACATTGGGTCAAGTAGTATCATGCTTATGCCTGAACTATTGAAGCAACTTCTAAACTGAATACCCCACATCTAGTCTTGTTCTCATTCCAGTCCCCCTTTGACCTAGCTTCCAGTGATATTTAAAAATACCTATTCACTTTGTTAAGTGTTCAGTGGTACTTATTACATAAAATCTTAATTTATATACAACACAAAAAGGCCCACCATCATCCAGTTCCTGCCAAAATCTCCAGGCTTACCTCCATCTGCACTCCTTCCAGCCATCCAGATCCACTTGGGGTTTCCTGGGAGCAGAATACTAGTCCATGCTTCCCACCTTTGGCTGTAATATTTCTTTGTTTCGGGATGCCCTTTCCAGCCCCTTGCAACTGATTTTTTTTAATGACCCAGTTCAAACACTGCATTCCTTTATGAAATCCTTCCTGCCCTCAAATAAAATTGACCCTGACTGATTTTGTGCTAGACTGTGTGTTTTACAGTTATCATGCATCTACAAACACATATTACAGTTACTTGTTTAGTCATTAGTCTTTTCTTCTAGATTCCTTTCTCTTTTAGTGAAGGGAACCTTATTTATTAGTATTTATTTCCAGATTTTGGTATTAGATATTACACAAGACAGATACTCTAATGTTAGTGGAGTGGATGAAGAATCTCTCTCTCTGTATCATGTAATCTATACTGAGACAGCAGAGCAATGTATGCAGTGATCTCCAAGGATTTTCACAATGCCCTTCTCACATCACCTGGTTGAAACTTGAAGTAGTTATTTACCTGCTCATGACTTCACTGCTATATCATCTATTTGCTCATGGAGTAACTTTCAGAAGCAAACTATGTCCACATAAGACATAAAATCTTAGGTTTTATATCATTTTATCCCCTTACACTGTATTAGCTTTGATTCAAGTCTGATGAACACTGTTGACTGCCTACCTAACATCCATTTCTCTGCTCCACCTCAGGCCTTTATCCATCCAAAGACAGACCTGTTTATTCCAGAATCCACTGTCCTCCCCAGACCATCTACTCCTGAAAAGGTTGCTTCTCTTCCCAAGGGGTGGCCCCTGATTGTTCTAAAGCAATGGTTCTGTTCCCCATTGCTACTGAAAATGCTGTGAGATTTGGGCATATGACATAATTCTGACCAGTAAATGTAAGAGAAGTCTGTTGGGGGTCTTTTGGAAAGGTTATTTCTCACCAGAAAGGTACCCAGGAAGCAATGGTATCTTGTTCTCTGGATGTGAGTAATAACACTACTGTAGCCATCTTGTGTTGCTGAAGGAGAGCAGTCTCTGGATAAAGCCAGTACTGAGACCAGCATGTGTCATAAATCAGAAGGAGCCCAATCTTGATGTCATTATGGAGTCTCTGATCCTACCCAACTAGTGCCCTCAATCTCCTTCTTCCAGGCTTGTAATTTTGTTACTTGTGGCTGAATGTCTCATCCTGACACCTACAAGTTCAGCATTGCCATCTGAGAGGCCAGAGACATTTGCTTAATACTCATTTATATGGTACTTCAAAGGTAAGAATAAAAATGCTTAAAGTACACTTGAAATAAAGGAAGAAGCCAAAAAGACTAGCTGAAGTAGCTTCTAATTCTGTCATCTGTTCAATATGTTGAATGACTGAATCAATGAGTGAGTATTTTGTTCAAAGAATTGTACAAAGTGCTTATAAGGAACACATACTCTAAGCAGCCACAACCCTTCCTATATGAGCTAATGGTCTCGTTAGTGAGCTGGGGCAGTGACCTAAATTACTATACAATAAAGAAAAAAGTAATGGTTATTATAGTAATGATAATGACATAACATTTATTGAGCAATGACCATTAACCAGGCACTGTTTTAAGTCCTTCCCAAGGACTTTTTTGCACCAACTGTATTTTCTCTCTCAAATATTTTCCTCCTAGAGTACTTAGCCTAAAAATATTTACATGCAAGTGCATGTATACTCTCATTCTGTGAAGGAGAAAATACCATTATCTTTCCTGACTTTGTTTTCCTCTCAAGATATCACTTTGTTTCTCTTGAATCTCAGTTTTTTAAAAATTAATAAACTTTATTTTTTAGAGCAGGTTTTTAAGTTCACAGCAAAATTGAGCAGAAAGTACAGAGAGTTCCCGTGTACCCCTGTCCCCACACATGCGGAACCTGCCTCACTTTCGATGTCCTGTGCCACAGAGGTACATGTGTTACCATCCGTGAGCCTACATGGACACGTCATTGTCACCCAAATTTCATAGTTGATGTTCGGGTTCACTGTTGGTGCTGTACATTCTGTGGGTTTGGACATGTGTCCTCCTATAGTGTTATACAGAAGAGTCTCAATGTCCTAAAAATCTTTGCTCTGCCCACCCACCCCAATCTCTCTTTACCAAGTTTTTTGGAAAAATAAATAAATGACACCTTGTTCTGCCAGCCTTTGATTCTTCATATCACATTCATTCTTTGGTCCACTGCACTTATTTTTATCCCCTCGTTTTTCTGAAACTTCCTTAATAAAGGTCATCATGGACCAAGATGCTGAGAGTGCAGTGACCGTGGTCTTGCTGATTACTTCTGTCTTACCCTCATTAGCAACATCATTTGTCCAGTTTCTCTCCCAAGCCAGGAACCTCAGGCCCCTGCTCGACTCTCTTCTTTTCTCTTTTGTCCTTAATTGTTATGTCACTTGTTAATTCTATTTTCTTTTTTAATTTTTATTTTACTTTAAGTTCTGGGATACATGTGGAGAACATGCAGGTTTGTTACATAGGTGTACATGTGCCATGGTGGTTTGCTGCACCTATCAACCCATCATCTAGGTTTTAAGCCCCTCATGCATTCGGTATTAGTCCTAATGTTCTCCCTCCCTTTGCCCCCCATCCACCAACAGGCCCCAGTGTGTGACGCTCCCCTCCCTGTGTCCATGTGTTCTCATAGTTCAGTTCCCACTTATGAGTGAAAACATGCAGTGTTTGGTTTTCTGTTCTTGTGTTAGTTTGCTGAGAATGATGGCTTCCAGCTCCATCCATGTCCCTGCAAAGGACATGAACTCATTCTTTTTTATGGCTGCTTAGTATTCCATGGTGTATATGTGCCACATTTTCTTTATCCAGTCTATCATTGATGGGCATTTGGGTTGGTTCCAAGTCTTTGCTATTGTAAATAGTGCTGCAATAAACATACGTGTACATGTGTCTTTATAGTAGAATGATTTATAATCCTTGTTAATTCTATCTTCAAAATTTCTCTTTCATAAATTTCTCCCAAGAGAAACTCAACTTCTCCTGTCTTCCCTTAGGCTCAGCACCTCTCCCCTGGGCTGTGGTATAAACCTCCTGACAGATCTTCATGCCTGCCTACTCTCTGAATCAATGTTGGAGTAACTTTTTATGACATCATTCTCTTTCTGGCACTCCCTTGTTTGAAATACTTCAATATTTTTTTCCTGTAGAATGGCATCTCAACTCCTCAGCTTGGCCTGTGATTGTCTTCACAATCCTGGATTCACAATGCGTCTTGAGTGTCACCTCAGCCACCCCTCCACCATGCTCTCTTTTCTACCTAAATAGTCTGCGCTGGAGCATGTGTACTTTCACAGCTCTGTAACTTAGCCTAGCCCATTCTCTCTATGTGGAAAGCCCTCCCTCTCCTGTCTAGGTAATGAACTTCTACTACCCCTGAGGCAAATTAGAAATGTACCCTGCTCTCTAGCATTCTTTCCAAGGCATTTTTAATATATCTCCTTCATTAAAGCTATTTTTTAATGATTGTGTCTGATTCTTGAAAATGATTGTGTCTGATTCCTTTGAGACAAGGAACGTTGGATTATTAATCTCAGTATCCTCTGTACTTGGATCAATGTCTAATGCTTAATATATGTTTGTCGAATTAAGGCTTCTGTGGTGGTATGAACAGAGAATGAGGGAGCTTTGAGAGGGAGCATTTGGTAGGGGAATTTCATAAATTTATTCAACAAATATGTATAGAGGACTTAAAATGAGCCATCCATTCTTCTAGGCACTGTACATAAAAGTGAACAAACAGATGAGTAACTTACACTTGTGAGACTTAGCATTCTATACTAGTGGGAAAAGACAGATACAGTGAGTTTAGCAAAGAACCAGTGCCCAGAATAAATGAAAAGATTGGGGTGTAAGACATAGTGAGTGATGAGGGTCAGTGATAAACTGCGCAGTACATGACCCACCCAAAGGCATTTATTTGAACTCATATTAAAACGATATCTATAACAGCGGCTACACATTACCTGGCTCACTAAACATATGCTAGGGCTATATTTATTCAGTGGATGCCATATTTGTTCAGTGGACACCTCTTTGTTGTCTTTGTTTCAAAGGCATCTTTGTTCCAGGTCTTGTTGGAGAAGCAGGAAGAGGCAGTAGACCCTGGAACCTTAGCAGAATGTATTCAGTCTTACTCCCATCAGCCTCGAGGACAGCACTTCACTTTGTCCTACCCTGTTTATCTTGTGCTTGCAGCTTTTAAGATATTTTCTCAGCAGCCACAAGGGTGTCCTGAGCAAGTGGTCTACTTGTGTTTTTTGGAAAGAATAGCTTGTGAATAGGAATAGAAGGTCCAGCAAGGAGAGCTCAAAGGGGACCAAAAGAGTGTGGGCTCTCTCCATTCAGAAGTTTTGGTGTGTTAAATAAAAATAGCTTCTCCAATCATCTTTTCTGAAGCAACGGAGAACAAATAAATATGCCATTAATATGTATGTGTATGAATAGATGGCAGAAAAAAAATAATATTTTAAAGTTAAAAAGGCACTTAAAGATAATTCTAGATTAAGCCCTTTGTAAACAGACAGGAAAACTAAAGTTCGGTTATGTACCTGAATATATTAAGCAGCGTTCATGCTTGTCCATCTGCTTCTCCCCCATGTTGGTAGTCAAGGGTTTTCAATAGCAGAAATGGATTGGGGGCCCTGACCAGCAAATTGTGTTTTTCCAAATTTCTTTCTTTTTTCTCTTTCCCACCCCCTCATCGTCTTTGTGCTGGTATGTGTTTTTCCAAATTTCTGTAACCTAAATAACAAGCTCTTAATAAGGAGGAGAGCTATGAAAGAGGTAGCTGGAGATGGGTTTGGGTTAATGTGAAGGTGTGAGGATGGTGCATGGAGTACATGTAACTCCAGCTTGCAAATTAAAGCCAGAGGCTTGCAGAATTATTAAGTTCTGATAGTGTGTGGGAGAATAGCAGTTGATTATTATTATTATTATTATTTTTTTTTTTTTTTTTTTTTGAGATAGAGTCTTGCTCTGTCACTCTGGCTGGAGTTCAGTCATGCTACCTCAGCTCGCTGCCACCTCTGCCTCCCGGGTTCAAGAGATTCTCCAGCCTCAGCCTCGCAAGTAGCTGGGATTATAGGCACTTGCCACTACGCCCAGCTAATTTTTTTTGAGGGGGGGCGGATTTTTAGTAGAGACGGGGTTTTACCATATTGGACAGGCTGGTCCCGAACTCCTGACCTCTGGTGATCCACCCATCTCAGCCTCCCAAAGTACTGAGATTACAGGCGTGAACCACTGCGCCCGGCCCGTTTATTAATTTATTCATCCATGTATTTATTTCCTCATTTACAAATGCTGAACCTCACTACTGCTTACTTCTTGGAGACATAAGGTGGCAGAATGCTCCTCCATCCCAGGGCTCACAGTCCCATGCAGGAGCCAGGCATGCAGGCAAATTATCACAGTGCACTGTGACATGCGAGCATTCATGTTATTCCTGAAGAAAAGGAAAGACCACCCGGACTCTGAAGGCAGTTTGCTCCAAGTCAAGTGCCATATTAAAAATACTTTACTGTACCCTAACAGTGCTGTCTGTGCACTAATAATCCTCTGAAGAACCTTTTTCCCTCTAGCAAAAATAACCTGCTTAGAAGGTATTATGAAGAGGTTTTCTATTTCTTTTGAAGCTATAACACCCTCCAAGTGATGTACTCTGTGTTTTCTGTTATTCTGTTCCCGGAAGGACCAAGGCTCCTGAGTCATAAGATGGCAGTCATTCTCCACAGCCATTGGCTCCCGGGAAGCAGGCATTTCCATCGTCTGCAAAAGGAAGAATTAGCCGCCTGCTTGAATCGACCGTATGTGTGTTGGTTGAGAGTTGTGATGAGACGTACCCCTGACAAGAGCTGAGTTGCCCAGCCAGCCTCCCTTTATCAGATGGGCCAGTGCCAATCATCATTGTTCTCGCAAGGTGATAGCAGGAGTTGTTCCCCGTTAGAAGATGGTGGCATTCTGGCAGGGTCACCGTGGTGTTAAGATGCATAGCATTTGTCAGGTTTGCCTAGGACTTCTGGAGGTTTAGTTATGAAACTTGTTAATTGAGCTATAAATATAGCTGCAGCCTTTGCCTTCCAGTAAGGCAGTGTGTTAATTTGGGTTTGGCAGGGGGATGGTGCAAGCTGCCAATGTTATGTTAGGATTAGTAACGTGCAGTACATTTTAACTCCACTTCCCCATGTGCCACGCGTTCCTCCTCTGTTTGTTATCTTTGTGAGGGAAGAGAGAAGAAGAGAAAGCAAGCTCATCGTCATGGGCATCTTACATTAGGGATATTTATCTGTGGGGCTGTTTTCTACCCCTTAGGTCTCCAAATAGAGTCAGAGGGAGAAATGAAGAAACCCATATGCACGATTCCAGAGGGCACAGCCGCAGCCTTCTGCCTAAGATTAGTGTAACCCCAGTTGAGAACAGGGGTGTATTTGCTCTTGCTCCCTGCAGGGAACCCCTCCCTATATTCAGGATATCTCTCTGTACTTTAAGGTGGAAGCGATAATCATAAATATATATTATCCTTTTTATAAAAAACACACATAGAATTAGATGTGGAATGGAGTGGATTTATTTGCTTGTTTGCTTGTTTCTTCTTCAATGAGTTATTAGAGGGTAAATAAATGTGTCACTTGCTCATCTGACTGAGAAAATATGTGAGAATTTTAAACTAGACAGAAGAGCAACTTTGGTTGCATACTTTGTGCTCACAGAGGAAGGGAGGTGAGGCTGATGAAGCAGTTATTTTCATGACCCTTTAGAGATGCTTGATAAGTATTGAATGAATGAATGGATGGGTCTCAAACAGTTTTAAAAGAGTGGCCTTTACAGATTAACCAGATGGCTATGTCTGCTTTCTTTTCTTAAAACACATCAGTGACCTGGAAATAGGTTGGTAAAAATGTGGAATCCTGTTAGTTGGCAATGTGGTTGAGGAAAGAACTAACTTCCAACTAAATAACACTGAACTTTTTTTTTCTAAAGCACCTGGCTTGAGTAGAAATATGAGCGATTTAGAAGCCTAACATCCTGTGTGGGTTTCTCGGGAGACAGTGCTGATTGCATTTCCCTGGTTATAAAATGTTACGGAGAGATCAGCTTGAATTAAATATTCTTGGTTTTTCATTCAGCTTTCCACTTCTTGGGCATGTCTCTCACCTCCGATAGGCAGAATTTTCCACTTGTTTTTATTGTTTTGTTTCTTTGTGTGCGTGTGTGTGTGTGTGTGTGTGTGTGTGTGTGTGGTTTTAAGGAGCAGAGAGTTTAATAGGCAAGAAGTGAAGGGAGAAGACAGAAGGAAGAAGCTCCCTTGTACAGAGACAGAGGGAGGGGGGCTCCAAAGCCGAAAGAGGAGGTCCCCCTGTTGTTTTGTTTCATTAGAGTGCCATGTCTTTCTTCCTTCTTGAGTTGAACTCTAGAAATAAAGATGTTATATCATGGACACAGAAATGTGCTCAACTCTAATGAAGATTGTATTATTATTATCATTTTTTTACAGTAAGACTGTAGTGTGCCTTAACTACACCAGCCGTTAATTGTATTTTTTTAAGTCCTTCTGATATTCATTTGAAATGCATTTTATAACTCATCTGGTAACCTTGCTGCTAACCAACAATTATAGTCTGACATTTGAATACAAAGAATTTGGGACAAGCCACAGTTGTACATGGAAACTTTTAAAACAATGTCTCCCTTAATATATTCCTTAGTGAAAAACATTGTGAAGAAATGATTATAGCCTCACTAAATTCTGACATGCTGAAAAAATGTCTGTTCATTCTTTGAAAATTTCTACCAACTTAGTGATTGCGAATTGAGAAAACAATAGTAATAAAACAGCCACAGGCTACACCAGGGAGCCAACCTTTCCTCCACTCCACCCTGTTCACAAACTTGACACAGCCTGGACCAATATTAATTCCAACTGTTTGAGGTGGACAGTGAGTGGGTGCCATTCACAATGTGGTTTCTTCGGAGACTGAAGAATCTGGAATCAAATTGATAGGATTATTAGAGTCTGAAGCAGGCTGCTATGGGCAGTTGTGGGTTTTTGTACTTAGGCACCAGGCCGAGTAGGCAAGTGTGAGCTGGAATCTAGCCCTGGTACTGCTTGCCAAGCTGCATGCCCCAGCCTGGGGCTGCATCGGCTGAGAGGAAAGGGCCATTCTGCAATTCATCTGCCAGGGTGGAGTGCCTTTTTGTAACTTGCACAAAGATATACTGTGCGCTAGAGGTGGCCTTGGCTGGAAATAACTGTTGTGGGAGATCCTGTCTTCCCCATTGCTATTGTGTATATGAAACACTCCTGGACTCTAACAACCCCTTCATTAACCCACCCCTATTAGTGAGAGGAGAGATGAGTTATCGATCTGATGGCAGAGTCTTGAAGGAGAAACTAAACATGGGCAGCTCTATCCCTTTTCCTGTCTTTCTCTCTTTAGGGAACTAGCTGCCCATAGACAGCATACATCCTCTAGGTGTATGCAGGAGGTAAGGAAAGGAGGGATGAGAGGCCTGACCCAGTGGTCTTGGAAATTAGAGTCTAATTTCAGGAAACTCAGCTGCGCATCTCTCCCAACCTTGCTTTCTTCAGTAAGTAAGGTTCTAATTTGGCCCCCATCTGCTTACTTCTTTGTCTTATTTTTTTAGTTGCTTTAGAATTCAGGAAAAGGGGTGCTATTTATTGAGCTCCCAAGAAGATCTTAGAGACCATATAATTCCCCATTTCCCTCCACACCCACACTTATAACAGAATTGTTCGTTCCAGCAAAAGCCACGAACTAGTGGGCCATTGGCCAAGTGTAGCCTACATCATATTTTGTTTGGCACAGAGAGTGTCTTTTGAAAATAATTGCACCAACATTTAAAAATGAGAGGTTGCATGTGCACATCAAGAATTCTGACCTTTCTTAAAAAATAAAATTGGAAAATCTGGCCACATCAGTCCTGCCTCTCCACATGGCAACAATCAGCTAGAGTTGTACTCCCATTTCCATGGAGCATTTACTCTCGTTTTCCTCTGTCTTCTCCATTCTCTTTTGGCTCATGGGCTAAGGCTGGGTGTCAGCCACCATTTATCATTCCTCTCTCAGTTTTTGTTTAGAAGTAAATGAATGTCCCTTTACTCTTCTGTCCCTTTCAAAAGTCTATTGAGAAGTCTCCATTTATGAAGAAACATGGGAGAGAGCAAATGTCTTTATGGAACCATAGATTATTTCCATATGTTTAACATGTATTTTTTTTTTCCTGGATGATTCACATATTATGCCACCTACCTGGCTTCTGTAGATATTTGGGATTTCTTAGTGAAAGTCTTTATGCTTTTCTTAAAATACAACACATGAAAAGGAATTTACTGCTATATGGAAGCTCTTCCTTTTCTTAATACCTGCTCCCTGCACCTTACACACAATGGTATTGGCTCAGCCACCTCAAGCCAAATGAAGAAATATGCTCTGTTAGCTCATAAGGTGTTCACTAATATTTCTTGTCCTCCTTTTGGATGTGGTAGAATTTCACCTTCTCTAAACCTTTAAAGTTAACCATGACAGATTGACTTGCATCAGCCAACAAAATGGCCACAGAAGGGATAGGTTATTTTCAGAAAAAACTTGTGAGAATCAGTGTGAAGTGAACAATTAGCCTCTTTTCTTCCTTTCTGTGAAAAGGACTCTACAGAAAACAGAGGCTCCTTCAGCCTGTGTGCCTGAGTGTGTTGACTGTCTCAACCGTCACCTTCACCTCACCTCAGATCAGAGATGGACAGGTAGTGCTAGTGAGGGTGGAAAAAAAGAACTTTGTTGTTTTAAGTCCCTGAAATTTTAAGGTTTTCTGTTAGTATTGCAAGCCTCGTCTATATTGATAGATACACCCCTTCTTCCGTTTAGCAGTTCTGGTATTTGAAGATCATTCCATTGCCTTTATTTTATGATTCTCTGGAATAAACTTCCATTTGATGCATGCATGATATATTTTCTAAATATGCTCCAAGTTCCCATCCCATTCCATTGAAGAAAATCTTTCTTAAGATAATATTCCTATGGTCAGCACTGCCAACAGCTGCAGAACAATCCAGAACAGGGAGTGAAATCTGCCTCGAAGCCAGAAAAAGAACATTGTGACACATTCCATATTCAAAAATATGTCACATTGGGCCTGTTTGCTATTTTATGTGGCCCTGGGTTGTCTGTGATAGGGGCAGCAAGAAACCTGTTGTAGAAAGCACAGTTACCATCCATCGCTGAGAAAAATTGGAGGCATTCTTCAAACTTTCCAGCTCCCCACTGAGTTCCTGCCATGCCTGAAAGTCTCCAAACTGTCCTTGAACTTGCTGCTGTATTCAGCCTTTATCTGAAACCCTACACTTGCTTGGTGGAGTGAGTTCCAAGGTTTACTGACTAGTGTGAAACTGAGTAGTCCCTTTATTGTTTCTGAAGAACATCTTCCAAAATTCAGGAAATACGCTCTTGTTCTAGTACTTTGATAATTGTATAGGCTTGAACTCTATAACCTTTTATTACATGAAACTTCCTTGTCCTACCAAAGGAAAATAATGTATTTTCCATTTGGGGGTTATTTACAAGGATTTAAAAACATTCTTCATAACTCATCAGAATTAAAATATTATCCAATATAATATTTTTAAATGAATTTTATCCATCAATCCATCTGTTTACCTATGTTAGTGTCTCCTTTTCTATTTTTGTCCCAATGTGTGTTTGGATGATGTGATGAGTAGCAAGGAGGAGCTAAATGAGAACTGCAGAGAGGAAACAAAATCACTGTTATTTGTCCTTATAAACCTTGTAGTCTCTCCCCTCTTCCTAGTCCCTATTCAGGAGAACAGAGAGATGAAGGCTGAAGGTTCCAAAGGTCAGTGTGATACACTGGGCTTATCATAGATATTTCAGTGGGAAAACCATTTTGATCTCCTGCCTGCTGATTATAACTTTGGGCGAGGTACAATAGGAAGAACTTGAAATTCTGCAGTAAGAAGGTTCCAGCTCCAGCTCTGGAGGTAATTAGGTCATTTGGCTTGTCTAAGCCTCACTTTCCTAGTTTGTAAGACTTCTACTCTACTTACCTCATTGAGGTCACCTGAGAGTCCAGTGCAACATCTACAGATGCATTGCCTTAAAGTGGACTACTGTGAATGTGCTGAACTGTTTCAATTAGGATTCTTTCAGGCTGCCGGGCAAGTAGAGGCATGTTTTTAGGAAGGGAAGATTTTCCCAAAAACTTTTTAGAAGGCCCCTATTGGCCTTGTGTCCCCTGCGATTTCTCCCTCCGTGACCCTTTTCAGGCAACAGCACCAAAGAGTCCTAGTGAGGCTTGTCTCCAGCACCAGGTAATTTTTACATCCTTCCCAGCTTCAAATGCAAGCCCCTAAGGAATTCAGTCTCCCTATGCCCCTCCACATACTGTTTGCTGAGTTTATGTGGGAGGTCCCTAAGGTTATACAACCTAGAAGAGCTAATGTCTGAGACAGCAAAGAGATCGAGCTTCTGGCTTTGCTCAGAGATTGGACTTTTCTGGTGTGAGGGGCCTCAGGGGGAGGATCATAATGCACTGGGAGCAGTAAGGTACTGGAAGGAAAGGAAGGCTTCCAAGTGCTGAGGGCAGGCCACGTAGCCACCAGAATCTCTTTTCTTTCTCCACAGTGAGACGTATCCCTTCACTCCATCTCCTACTTGTGTCACCAGGGACATATTTTTTTCCATTTGTAAATCAGACAAATGAGATTTAAGGATTTCGAGGGCAGTCCTGAGCACTTGGTTGGTAGTATTTTCTTTGGGCAGGGACTAGGCACTTTCCAGCTTATTTTCTGGATACTCAGAAGTTTCCCAAACGTTACTCTGAGGGCCGTGTAGAAATACACTCTTCTGTCAGGCTTTGGTTTCTGAAGTGTGAATTCCTGTGACTCATGGCTGTCGTCTTATTTCTCATTTTTAAAAAATGAGAATTATGTGGAAGCCAGACCAACTGTTGTGGACTGAATTGGTAAAAGAAAAAGAAATTGGATTCCAGGTGATCCAGTCCGTCCTCTCTGAGAAAGCAGATTGTGGATGAAAACATGGGCATAAATGAATCAACATATATTACCTTTTTAATATGTCTTCCCATCATCAGTGTGTTCGTAATAGGAATATATAAGCTAGAGGGAAGACTTTGTGATCTATGCCTCGGATTTATTTGCACTCCCTGGAGTCGCTGCTTAACTAACCTTGCCCTGCCCTGCACCATCCTTCATCCTTGCAAAGTAAATAAATGGAGTTCCCCTCAGCTTTTTTTCTTAATTAGCTATCAAAATTTGAGGTGTCACCCAGGCTTTGAAGACCCCTCTGACTCTGTTTTAAGAATGTGGGGGTTGTCCTGCTGTCCTTGGCCAACTCTTCCCCTCTCCTATCAGTGGTCTCCAAGATGAATGCAGCCGCACACGCGTTTCCTGCCTGGCTCCCACCACCAGTTTCAGAGATGGCGGAGCTCCTGGCCTCTGTTTGTATATAGAGCTGTCTGAAATGCATTCGGGATCTCTTGAGGTGAAAAGAGTTATATAAACAGAGAATGTTATTATGGATTCTTACTACAGATGGAAATGACTGGGTATTCTCAAAATAAATAACATTTCACATTTTTATAGATATGTAACATAATATGCATGTGTGTGTGTATTTATATTCTTTCCATCTTGAATACACAGCCTCTCCTTCCTCAGCACTTGGATAAGCCATTCATTTTGCCTCCTGCTTTTTTGATTCTCTTCTTAAGAATTCATTTAATTGTTGCCAGCATTTGGAGAGTTAGGATGAAGCGGTTATAGGCTTCCTGCTAGCTCCCGCCAGATAAGCCTGCCGTGGCTGTAGCAGTTAGGAGAGCTGAATGCTGAAAACACTTAAGTTCTGTTTTTCCACTTCCCCTCCAAAGAGAGATCAATCGGCTAGTAGTAGCTCAGCATAATTACAAATGGAAACTTCCTAGAAGTGGTGCCCAGAGTTAGAGGATTCAGTGTAAGGCACCTAGACCTCGAAGTTACTTGTTTAGATATAGTGGGTGCCTCCTCCTCCTTTTATTGAATCTGTATATTTATTTTCCTTGAGTTCCAGAGGACATAGCATGCCATATCTCATTTACATTAATCTACTTTCAGTTAAACATACAAGTGAATGTAGGTAAATGAATGATAGGATTATCACTTTCTTAATGGTGCCATTCCCACAAGGAAAATCCCAAGTATTGGGACCCCATGCCTGGGGTTTGCAGAAAAGAGCAAAGATGCCAAAAATTTATCCTGAGCCAGGGAAGAGGAAGATTGGCATCCACAAGTCCAGGCAACACAAGGCGGGCAACAGCTGGCTTTGCCAGCTCCACCTGGCTCCAATAAAGGACTGGCTGCCATCCTTGGCAATGGCTGGTGGGAGAGACAGACAAAAGCCAACTTCCCCGAGGCTGGCCAGTTCTGGTGGAAGAAGGTGGAGGAAGGAGAGGTAGCTGGGTGAGAGGGCCTCGGGCCCTCAGTATGGTGCTGAGAAAATGACTGACTTGGGGGAATTCAGGCCAATTATAGAGTGATCCTTTCACACCCAGCCATCTGGAGATGCCTGTAAGGGGATGGAGCCTATAATTGGGAAGCTAACCTAAATGACAACTTCCAAATTTTAAGGAGATTTGATAAAATTTTAAGCTAAGTTTTACTGAGTGCCTACTATGTAAGCAGGCTTTTTGATAGGTGCTGTGGTCAATAATAACAATAGTCATAATGATGGTGATAACAAGATGATGATGATGGTATATTGCTAAACTTTAATGAGCACTTACTAGGTGCCAGATTGTGTTATGTGCCTCAGCCCCTTTGATTCTCATCCTTCTTTTAAAATCAGGAAATCAAGACTTAGGGAGTTAAAGTAATGTGCCCAGGATCATAGAATTAGATGATATTGCTGGAATTTGAACCCAAGCAGTTCAACTCTTAATCTCTATTCTAGACTAGGCTGAAAATTATATGGGGTTGTACTTAAGGAACTAATAGTAAATAAGAAACTACATAATAATGATGATAGAAATAATTAATAGTAATAACAATAATACAGTAGAACCCCACAGTAATGCACTCTGCAACAAAGTAAATTCAGATATAACACACTTGAATATTCAATTTCATTCCTGGCTTTGAACTCACTTACACTAAAAATTAACTGCACAAACACCTAATCTATATTTTTAGAATTATTATTTTTGGATCCCATTCAGAGTGATCTGGAGGAATATCACTATATAATATTAGTATAACAATAGCAGTAATAGCTGATTTCAATGGTATACAAGAGTAGCTGGTTTTTATGGACCATGTACCATGAAGCCATTAATTCTAGTTCTTACAACCAGCCCCCAGAAAAGTAAATAATGTTATCCCTGATAGAGAGATGAAGGTCATGAAGCTTACATGATCTGCTCAAAGTTGAGTAAGTTAAGTGGAGAGCTAGGATTGGAATTGACTCAGAATGAGTCTCATATGAGACTCACTATGCCATCTATATTGCCTCTCTCCAATAAAATGGGATATATGAAAAGATTGCATATGGTACAGTTACACAGAGGAGAGAGCATATTTAATTTTAAGGAATGGGTTTGTATCAGAGAGAGAGAGAGCTAACATGTACTGAGTTCTTACTACATGCCAGTCACACTACTGAGCACGTAGCCTGTATTCTTTCATTTAATCTTTGTAAAAACTGAGTCAAGCTTTATGGATGAACAAGAACCATCCAGAGAGACTATGAATGAGAGGTGACTAGTCCAAGTTGAACGAATAGTATGTAGAAAGGCCTAGAGCCATGAAATATCATGGTGTGTTTGGCAGAGCTAAAATCATTTTGGTTTTACATGAGCATAAAGGATAGTGCAGAAAGGCAGTATGAGGTTGTGGGGGAATAGAAGATAGTGGGGATCAGAGATGGAGTTATAAAGATAGAACTGTGATGACATTCTGAAAGGCCTTGGACCTGGCCCTTGTCCTACAGATAGTATTTGGGTGGCAGAGTGGAGGGAGAAACAAGTCCAGGTAGAAATTTAATTTTCTCAAAAAATCTTGAAAGGTGGAGCTATTATCTCATTTCATTGTAATCAGTAAGGAAACATGATGCCCAGATAGAAAGAGGAAAGAACTTAGCCAAGATTTTGCAATTTGCAAATGGCAGAGCTGGGCTTCAAACCCACTTCTCTCTGGCTCAAAAACCCACATTTCTTTTACAATCCCAAGATGTATCACTTTACGTAGCTCAGTTCTAGAGCTTGGAAAGGAAATGAATAGAAAGAAGGTAGACAGAAAGTGCTCAGCAACTTTAGATCTACTTATACAAGACTGTCCTTGTGTTGCCAAAATAAATTGCTTTTTTCTTATAGATTTTTATTACAATTACCAATGTTACCATTGCCACTATGAATTTTAAAAAGGTCAATCAAGAAAGATGATATTGTAAGATGGAGTCACACAGAACCTGAAGAAAATGATCAAGTAATGGTAGAGCCTCTCTAACTTCTGTCACTAGCTAGGCTGCCGCTACTTACATTTAGAAAGCAGGGCTTCCAAGAATTGCTGGTGCAGGTCATGCATGCACAATGATACCCAGTGAGGATAAAAATCTTACTTGCAATTGACTCGCCTGTCCCAGCACTGAGTTGTTTCTACCCTGAGGAAAGCACCCATTTTTCATACATAGGAGCCATATAGGTTAGCAGAAGTCACCGTCATGAAAGAAGCATCAATAAATCAGCAGTTCCCATTAAAAGTTTTACCTGGTCTCCACATTTTGCATAAAAAAGCACCACTGTACCCATTGTTTGCATAATTTCAGCAATGCTAGCATTTAACTTCTAGTTTAATGATACATTCAACCTTTACCCCAAATTATTGTTTACCCTCCAAAGCTTTTGATTTTCTTGATTGACACTCCAGATTATTTTGTTTGGTTTTGTTTTTGCTTTTGTTTTATCCTTATAAGTGTGGAAAAGAACTGTGGCACAGGAGTCTGATGATTCACTCTTCTACTCAATATTTAGCAGAACTATGCCATATTGGTTACTTTCTCAGAATTCCATCTTACTCAGCTTTGAATTGAGCATAATAATACGTACTTCCCAAGGATGTTTAATGGGAAGTGTCTGACTTGGAGTGAGACCTAAAAAGTGGTCATGATTATTGGGGTGTTATATAATAAACAGTCAAGATTACACAGGTTTATCTTCACCCAACCTGGCTTAAAACTGCTATCACTCCAGATCCCCCCAAGTGACAGGTTTACTACAAGGACAAATAATGAATTATGGATTCAAAATGGGGAAGTGGTAAGGGGCATATAAGAACTCATTTTCCAGGTGGCCTGACTCCACACCAACTCCGAACCCTATTTTTTTGCTAGCTTTCTTTTGAACCTTTCCTTGAAGGAAATCCAACTAGTTTTTTTTATCATAGTTTTAATAGTTTATTATAGTTTTTTATTATATTTATATGTATGAAGCTATACATTAAAATTGCATGTAATGTATATTTAGATTATACATTAATGTAAGTATCTTCTTGTCTCTTACAAGTCTTTGCTCAAACGGATTAATACCCTCTCAGTGTGGTCTACCCTGACCACTCAGTATAAAATCCAGTCTTGCCCACAGAACACCTTCTCCCTTTCCTGTTTTATTTTTTTCTCTCTTTAGCATCTCTCACGTTCTCATATGCTACATAATTGTTGTTTTGTTCATGTTTTGTTTACTCTCTCTTTTCCACAAGAATATATGCCACATGAGGGCAAGGATTTTGCTCTTTTTTCTTGGTAGCCTTTTCCCCAAGGCCTAGAAGAGTGCCTGGAATTTGTAGGAGCTTAATGCTGAAGAAATAAAATTATATTATGGTTGCTTTCCCCACTAATTTCTAGGACCTGAGAGTTTACATATTTTATTGAAAGTTGTCAATAAAATGCTTTTTTTGGAGAGTCGATACACCTACAGACATAGAGGTCCTAATTAGCATCTAAAAATTTTACTTAGCCCATCGTTTATGAAAACCAAAGTAAACTCCCACTTGTCCAGAATAATGCATTTTCTCCTGGGATGAGAAGCCTGAAGGTTGCCTCTGCCTATTTCATGAAAAGGAATAAAATGTAGAACTATCTCTTCCATCTATAATTTTTTTCCCACCCTATTATTGGAAACTTCTAAGATTATAATGTCAATCTGAGATATTGTGTAATGGATAGTAATTAAAGGCTTAAATCTTGACTCAAACAATGAAGTAATGCTGCTCTGAAAGGGGAAAGAAAAACTAAGGTCCATCTCTTCCAAATCTCTCGATGTGGAAGTGCTTGTTTGTAAATTGTCAACTCTGTGTGTATGTGTATGTATTTCTTTTTAAATGATGATTATTTTGGGCAAGTGAAAAGCTTTGATTGTGTCATCTGTGCATAAAATTAGTATGAAAGTAATGAGTTTTTTTTTTGGTGATTCACTGAATTGTCAGGTGCTAGTTAAATGGCTAAGGCAAAGTCAAGTGACAAAGATTTTCTTAAATCTTTGTTTCAAAGTAATGTAATGGAAACACAGATAAATTTCAATATGATTGTGTTAAAGAAACATTTAGCAAGACAGCAAATAGATGTGTGTGGGTCAAATGGGAGGATGGGTAACTTTAGTACAGGGAAATATAAAATAGTGCATATTCAAGATCATGGACAGTTTAATCATATACATATAAACAGGGACAACCCAGTTTATTTGTTGACTTACTGCTTTTATATTTTATCCTGGAACTCTACTCTGTTTTGTTTAATTGACAATGGTTTCTATTTCCCTCTCCTTGAGTAACTATTTTTCATTCCCGAGTTTGGGGGTGGGAAGAGGCTTAAAATATCAGTAAGACAAATGGGAAGAAAGGCGAAACTATCTTTGTCTGCAGGTTATATAACCTGTGTTTATTATTTTTATAAGGGATGAAGATATAGCCACTATAGTATCCAGAAAAAGAGAATCATATTGGTTGGTTCTCATGTGTAGGAAGCATTTCAGGCTGAGCACAGTGAACTTACTAGAGTGCTATCCTCAGCTGATGGAAGCTGAGCTTATGTTGTAAGCAGTGCATATTATTGTATAAAATTTACTGCAAAGGGGAGTGATATGAATAGAGAATGTATACAGTAGCTTACTGCGTGCTAGCAGGTCTTTTCTGGGCTCCTAAATGTTAACTGGATAGTAATGTAAGTTATTACACTCATTAAATTAGGCCACAAACAAGTCAACAGTGATTCAGCAAAATGGCTTTGTTTGTATAGTGCAAGGAAGTCTGATAGATATCCAGTCACACATTTATGGCTAAATGGATGAAGATTTTAACATTACAGCCTAATAAAAACCCCATACTGTGTGATTAAATAAGAGGGAAAGCAGTAAAAAAGAGAACGCGTAATGACGGTAACATGTAGGTCAGTTACAATTTAATTGTCATTGCACTTCATTGCTAACATATCAATTCTCTGCTGCTTAGCTGAGCAGAAAACAACAACTTAACATGTACACTGGGCCCACTGACGAGTCGTCAAACCCCCACTTCCATCACCTGCTTTTGACTACTTCCTTAACAACCACATGAAGTCTTCCTGCTTTAATAGGATAATCTTGCTGAAAGCTCCTGCTGATTGTTTCTTCCTATGCTCAATGCATCAGTGATCAGTAAATTTACTTCAAACTCTACATAGATGCTAAAATTAGATTGTTTGCATTACAACTTTCAATACTTCTGCAACAAGAAACACCTGCCTGCAGATTTATATTGTTTTGTTTAATGGTTTAAAATAAAGATAGCCTCACAGTGGCGATACCTTGATGTACTATATCGGAGGCACACAATGGCTGATCATTTTTCTTACTTATCCAGTTTGTACTGTATTTCTTGCCATATAAGGTGTAGCTTCATTATCATTAATTGCAGCTTTAGAAAAACCGAGGAAGTATTTATTCTTGCCAACTTTGCTGCAATTTTACTTATTCAA
The DNA here is from genome assembly GCF_028858775.2 of Pan troglodytes. Lineage (NCBI taxonomy): Eukaryota > Metazoa > Chordata > Mammalia > Primates > Hominidae > Pan > Pan troglodytes. The sequence goes on along the minus strand of NC_072410.2, from coordinate 63,782,789 downwards.
TGCAACTAAGAAATGAGGGGGGTAGAAAAGCGCAGTATATTTAACATTTTTTTCCCTGAATCTGGATAATTCACACAGATCTCAAAGGGGCTTTGGCACCTTTTTAAAATGTTAGCTCTAGAGAATTGTCTGCCTAGCATACTTATGCTGATCTATAGTAAAGACTTAACCGAGTACATAACCAAACTATTAATTCAGGTGCCTAAGGTGACATATTTTATCCAGCTTAGCGTAGTCTATTCCATATACAATAGAGCACAGCTCTTGGTATAAAAAATGATCTAGCAGAAGCTAGATAATTTTATTAGAATGATTAGAAACATCAACTTTATTTCTCATTTCAAATCTCATTTTAATTCAGATTTCTGGGAATCAGGCCCATAGATTCCAAATGTTGCAAGTATGTTCTACTGGTAGATTTTCTTCCCTTTGCACCTCATTTTACCTATTTAGATGGAATCATGTGTCATCTAAGGGCAAGAATAAGGTCCTATAGTTCAAGATCATGGACAAGCAGAGCAAAATCCCCAGGAACAAATTCTATCTCTAGAATGATATCTAGAGGCAGTCTCCAAGCAATGAGAGTTATTAGTGATTTGGGAAGAGTCTCGTGGTTACCTCTAAGACTGGCAGCTTATGAATCTCCAATTCTGATTTAAGGGTCAGTAATTGATAGATACTAATCCAGGATTTTAATCATTAAGAAAACATTTATAAGAAAAAAGGGATGAACACAAGGAAGGCGTGCTTCTTCTTTATGCACTATGGATGGAAATTCTTTCTTTGAGTTCAACCAGGGAAAGACCGAAGTAGTACAGTACTTTTGGTTTCCATGGTGCTACTTATAAAGATTATGCAAAGTGTTTAATGAATAAGTAACTCCTCTTAACACTTTGTGGATGAGACACTTAAGAGATTTGGACAAAAATAACAATATGAATAAAAAGTTATATGTGGTGGTCCAAATGCCTAGTTATCTACATATACCCCTGTCTGCTCAACTGCACCAGGAAGATGGCTGTCTTCTATTAAGAGTATTCTTTCATATCCTTTCTAATAACAAGTAAAGGCCAAATTTGTTCCTCTAGCATGGGCAACTTCTTGTCATCTTGGATAATCGTGCCTAGTGGAATTGGTAACACTCAGACTGCCTAGAAAATGAACCCTAGCAATATGCACAGTTGCTTATCCAGGTGAACATTCTGCAGATGCTCTAGAAAGTGAGGGAGAAAGCTGAGGAAGACCTGTCATCGCAGAACTACCCAATTAGAGTTTTTATTGGTGAGGGTTCTCTTTAGTTTTTTATTTTGATTCATTTGCTGAGTGCCCATATACGTTTTTCTCTGTCCCCATGAGAAATAAATTGTAAGTAAAAGACTCATTTTCACAAGTAACATTTATTATCTGGGGGTTTGGGGGGAAAATGCATTGATTTTTCCATGAAAATGAGCTTTGGAGATTTACAAGTGCCTGGCCAGCTAAATATAGAAATGTGATAAATTCAAATTCACAACAATGGATTTAACCACATTATTGTCAAAATAATTTATTTAACCATGTATTAACTTATCTGAAATTAGCTAGAAGAAGGACTGAAGAAAGCTGAGTTTTCAAGTGTTTTCAGATACCAGTTTCAAATCATATTTACCACTTGTCTAATTTTTAAACCTTGACCAAATAATGCCATGTTCATTTTATCTTTGAATCAAAGAGAACTTGGAAAATTTCCAAATGACAAACTCTATTCACTGACTTCGAGCATAGATTTATCACCCAGAATATTAACTAGCTTGATTCTTGATACTACTTAGCTGTTTTAAATGGTAAGGCCAATCAGTGTTCTCTAGGGCTATTTTAGATTCGTCTCTCTCAAAACCTTAGGAGATTAGTGTCTAAGCATGGACTGAGGGAAGCATTGCCCCATTATGCATCATGTATGTGTGTGTGTGTGTGTATGTGTCTGTGTGTGTATGTGTGTGTCTGTGTGTGTGTGGTGTGTGTGTGTATGTGTGTGTGTGATGTGTGTGATGATGCTTTGGCAGAATGGACTTCCACCTTCTCCAACAGCTGTCTTTTATAAGCTTATCTGAAACACTGACACAATTTTTGGAAGCTCATTAGACTTAAGAGTGATTGCAAATGAAAGAGGATGCACGGTTACTCACTGACATTCATGCCTGCTTTTTAAATCTCATGCTGTATTGTTGCGGATCTTGATTTCACACTCAGATGCTTAACCCCACATTAATATGTGTCTTCTTCCTCAGGATGAACACAGTTGCCTTCCTTGCCTGGTATTATCATTCCCCACCAACAAAATGGATTGCAGGAAGTTTAGAGGGAGAAAAAACAACTGACATGTCTCAAAATTTTAACCATGATTTTTCCATGTATTCCTTAATGCAATTCATATATTTAATGCAATACATATTGTTGAGTGCCTACTATGTACAGCCCTGTCCCGGCACAATGTAGATTGTTATGGGGAATTAGCTTCTTAAATAAAAAGACAGGTATTTTCATCTCCCTAGGGTCATGCCAGATGTCTGTTTCTTTTTATCTTTCCTTATTGAATTATGTTTACCTGAATACATCAGGTTCATTTCACCTAGGCAGGATGTCCCATTAAGCATGACAAGTAGAAGGTTGCAAGATTAATGCCCTTCTTGAGCTTGAATTAGTGTGTCAGCATCTTTCCAGACCTAGGACCAGAGTATACAGGAAGTATTCCATAATGGACTTTAGCCTCTAACTGAACTGCTCTAATATTATTCCTATAACAAGACTCCTTTTAAAGAGTCTCATTATTGGCTTCATTAGATATGTTACTTGCATCAGTGGCTGTAGTTATGTGTATAATATAGGACAGGTTAGCATAGCATATTTTTTATGTATTATATGGCATACAGCTTGAAGTAGCCAAAAGGTTTATGGCGATGTAATTGGTAGTTAGTGTGAAATTTGTAAATTTGTAAGACAAATAGACAATATCTAGGGTAACCCCTCTAATCCTCATCTTTCAGTTTTTTACAGCCACCAAAGGGCCTCATTAAAACAGCAGTCAGCACCTTAGTGAAAAGATACAGTGCTTAGAGTGCCCAAATGTGACAGAAAATCTGCATTTTGTAAATCTGACACCTTTGATAGATTATACAGTGTGAAGCCATTTCTTCTAAGCATTATGATAACGCTTAAGATTCTCTTCTGAATCCAACTTTGCTATATTCACCAGCTATAACAATGTGAAAAAGAGCCAATTGAATAAAATGAAGCTTAGAAGGTGAAGAGGAACCTTTTTCTATGCCACGAAGCTCTTTGCAGGCAAAGGGGCTGGAACGCAGTCATTGGCATTTCCAAGGACCACTTAATCTTGGGGGTAACATTCCTTTAAATATGAGGATGCTGCTTATGAATACGCCAGCATTTGTGTACAACAACATGTAGGCTTCTAGGACAGAGGAATAGTAGTTTTATTTTCTACATGGGAAAGATTACTGGCTCTTCATCTTTTTTTTAAACAGATTAATGTTTTACAAGGGTACCCAGGCTAAGGGAATTAATGAAAACCTTACTCTTCATTTCACAAAAAGACCCTGTGAAATCTGAGACTTCAGAATGAGGAGGTCCAATGCAAATGATGTAAAACCAAGCAAATCTTCTAATTTAGTTCTAGGTAGCTGCCGGAACAGAGCAGGACAAATGAAAATACACCATGAATTGTAGAAGCATGACTGCAGTGATCTTAAGCAAAGACTGCCTCCCTTCAAGCCCTCACCATACCTTTCCCCAAGCCAGAAGAGTTTGGCATGGTCCCTTTCACTCTGAGTCTCATCCCCAAGACCTCATTCAGAAAGATTTGTATGGACAACTGACAACAAAGGTGGAAACTCAAATTGTAGGGCCTATAGAAGAAATAGTCTTCAGACATTCTGTTACATGTTAACGTACATTTTCATAGCTTCTTGGAGGAAGAAAGGAAGGTGTAGAATAAAACTTCAATATGATTTCATCTCTATATTGGCCCACAATTTGAAAATGTTTACTAATTATGATTGGGCCAAAATAGAAGGTGACCTCTCTTGAGCCCTTTGTGTCTGCCTGTGATTGAGGACTGTTCTAGTATGTATATATTTCCAGCAATTCTTACAAAAGTAGAAAAGCCCATTCCCCACTCTTCCAAGCTTTCCATCTTTCTGGTCAAATGATATTAAAATGAAGTCTTTTGTTTTAAAACTTCTAAAAAGATGACCAGACCATTTTGGCCTGTATAGTTTATGTATTTTATGATGAATTCAAATTGCTGCTTAATGTAGCAGTGGAGTATCTTCAGTAAAAATTGAAAAGTAGAAGAGATGACTAAAAAGCATGTTGTGTTATTTATGTTTTAACCTGTAGCATAATAGAGTGTTATTTGTAAGCAGCTGTAATTCAAATGAAATAAAATATATCTGACCATTGTTTGTATTTTAATATTGAAAGTCTTCGAGGACAGATTGATAATCATATTTAAACATGCCAAGGTAATTGCCTGTCTTTCTTGTTAGATATACTTAACCATATATACCTCCTGAAATTTCCTTTTCAGTATTTTATGTGTACTCATTTTGAATCTATTTTCTAAAAGGGTTAGGATTTTTTTTCCCATGCAATAAAAGAAACCAGTTTTCATTTAAATGTTCCCATTTAGGTATTTGCAATTATTAATAATACAGCATACAAAAGGAAACATTTCAATGACAGGAACCTTGAAACAAATCCTTGAGAATTTGGAATGGCTATTGCTTTCTCTTATAATAATCTGGGGCCAGTCACCACTTTTGTTGAATTCAGTGTGTGGTTTCGTGTGTGTGTGTGTGTGTGTGTGTGTGTGTGTGTGTGTGTGTGTATGTTTGAGGGTCAAAGCTATTAAATTTTAGTCAGTTGCTAGAGGGAGTGGCAGGCCTCTTGACTGAGAAATCTACTTGAAATTACTCTTTGGGAGAAAAAAAAAAGATAGAAAATTGCCTCATCAGACCCATCTTTCAACCAACAAATCCTGTGACTCTCACTGTTCTTAATTGTTGACCTCTACCATCTGTGTCATGCAATGTGGTAGGAACTCTCCCTTCAAATAAAGATCCATGCTACCTCATCAGAATGTACTTGTTAAAAGTGATAATGGTTCACAATCGGTACTTAGCCATGTGAAATACAATATCCCCTTTTAAAATGTGGAGGTTTCAGGCCTAAATTAATACCTTGGTATGTAAGTCATTACATTATCTGAAAATCATTTGATACGAAGGAGAAATATCTGTGAGATGCTTTTGTTATCCAAAGGGTTTGAATTGCTGAATTTATTTAATTTGCGAAAGGGAAGTTATTGTGTGATGTCTATGGCTAATTGCTGGAAGTCATTTAGCCTTTAAAAAGCTGCCTTTACATATGTAGCACCAGCACCGGAAAATGTATTTTAGGAAGTTATATATGTTTTTTCATCAAGTAAACAAAAAGCATTTGAAATATATCTGGCATTATATTCGTGGAACTGGACTTTAAAAAATCACAACCTTATCCAGTGAATTCTCTGAGTGTATGTGGCTTGCCTTGCCCTGCAAAATGAACTTAAAGGGGCATTGTGAATAGAATATGTGGGTTTAAAATTCAGTGGATTATTCACATCTGTTAGGTGAGAATTAAAGAGCGCTGAAATAATGTATTCTTATGTTTTAGAGCTATCACTGCCAAAGGCTACTGACTAGTAAGTATCAACATCTGTGTTACCTCTCCTTTTGATTTCCTGATTCGATGTGTCTAAACATTTCATTTACTACTGGAATTTTTAAAAGTAGTTTTAAGCCTCTGTTTGATGTACTAATTCATTGAAAGATATTATTAGCAAATATTAGTTAAGGGATTATATGTACAATTAGCGCAAAATAACATTTACCGAATGTTGTGATTCATATTATTGAAAGGACGTCAGACTCTTGAAATGGTAAATAATGGAATAAAAATAAATAAAGGTACCTGTATTTTGACAGTGATATTCCACCTCTGGTTTCCCCATGCGCAAGCGTAAACACACACACTCTCTCTCTCCCTCTCTCTCTCTCACACACAATCATTCAAATGCCTTTTCTTTCTCTGACAAAAATATTCATTAAAAACATTTCACTGTGCTGCCTTTTAATATAGCACGGGCATTCAACCTGCGCGGGAAGCTTCCTGGAACCGCACAAATACTGTGTAATTATCTGGTGGCTCCCTGCTGGCTGCTGCATATTCCAAGCACAAAGTGAGCAGCGCATTTCTAGAGCCTGACTCCTGTCTTCATTGTCCCTGCTTGGAATATGAAGCCTCACTTCATTATAGTAGACCTGATCAAACTTGATAGATTTAGCCATTATTCTTGACTGTGTCAACTTTCCACAGTTTTCCACCCCCTCTCCTTGGACTCTTTTGTTTTGCCACCCAGGGAATGCAGAATATTCTGAGTCTAGGCTTCTCTCTTTCTCGCCTCTTCTTCTCTTTCTTCCCTCCCTCTCTCTCTGGGCTCTCTTAATCCCCCTCCTTCTCCCTCCACCCCATTTCTTTCACTATCTCCCCCCCTCTTTCTCTCCCCTCTCCCACCCAAACAAACCAAGGATTCAACAAATAATGTTCTTTCCACATCATGTGATTCAAGGAAAATAAGGCTGCAATTTTTCTCTCAATTGTCCTCTTTGGTTTTGAGTTTTCAGTTACTATAAAAGAATTCTGCAGCAATGTTGACACACAAGGCAGAAATTCTTTGAAAATCCTTTTATATTTCCTGTTAGTAGCACAGTAACTTTTGCTCTATGATGTTGTGATGGTTGGGTTTTTTTTTTTTTTTTTTTTTGGTCTGTTTTATGACAACTTTCAAGGAGCACTTCAGAGTTCATATTTTCAAGGATCATCCACATCAGTGTGTCTTATCAAATTTTATAAATGCCGTAGTGCATTTTCTTTGCAAAAGGCATTAGATCATTCTCTAGACAAATACAGATGTTGATACAACTGGTTTAGCATAACGGATTGCTTGTAGTATTTGAGAGTTGCTATGTAACAATAGAGAATTATATCTTAGCTCTAACAAAATTTTAAAGTATCAGAAAAAGAATGCAACCCACATTACCATAATTAGGACCACACTGATCCCTCAAACTGTCGTGGAACAAGTTAACCAATATGTCAGGAATTGTTACTGAACTTAAAATACTTATAAGGTCAATTTATCATTACCCTAGTTAATGAATATTTTGTGGTGAGATTTAATTCCTTGAGTTTTAATTTATTTCTTTTGCACATATAGCCCTTGGGTGGATCTCGAATGCTATTTAAAAGTTAAAAAATAATGCTTATGTTAAAGTCTGCTTATTAAGTGCAAATTATTAGTACAGCAAAAACTTAAGGGCCTTAGAAAGTTCTCTCACTCTCAAGAGTATCTCCACACCCCAAAACACTGCCAATCCTTTTAAATTTTTATTTTTTGAAAGCAAAAGCCAGGCTCCCAACATGGTGCTTTTCAACAAGTTTGCTCACTTATTCTTTTTTATTGTAGCTTCTGCTTTTATGCCACAGAAATAAGGTAAGATGCTAGTATGGCATGAATTTAATATTATCCTGCTTAAATTTAAAATAAAATAATTATTTTTTAGAGTGGCATTTTCAGTCACACCAAAAGCTTCATGGCATCTTAAAATGTAAATTGCCGTGAAGCAACACAAAGGAGAAAGAGAAGATTTTGAAGGCAATCGCACTGATCACTTAATTCAGTAGCTGCATATCCACTTGGCATAAGGTAATTAGAGTGCCACATTGCTGTAAAGACAGAAAGCTTAGGGTCCCATTCTGACTCACCCAGACGATAATACATGATTAGAAGTCAGTGACAGATCACAACTGCTGAATGACCCACCAAGGTCTTATCAAGGGCAAATCGCATAATTAGCATGCATTTCGCTGGCAAAGGAGTACAGTGCTATTGTTCCCGCACAATCAAATTAGCCCCGCCAATGAGGTCAGTGTTCTGTGACCTTAGAGACATTTTATGTCTTATTCCCCCTCCTTGTCTCTCACATACACACGTGCAATATGCATACATGCACACACACTTAAACTGAACCTAAGTTCTATGGACACTCCACACATGTTTTATAGAGGCATTTTTGAAGTACACTCCATTGACTCTTTAGTTCATCATATGTGGAATGAGGAAACTAGCTAATGTAGTCTGACCCTGGGGAACACATATGTAATGGAGCTACTTTGACATAAATTCAAGCATCTAGTGAGGCTCTGATCTCACATTATTTGCTCTTAATACATCTGCAGCATCCCATGTGTACTAATGAAGTCTCAATTCAAGCTGCAGATCTCTCCTTCCTTTTGGCAGTCAAAATGACCTGGCTGATTTGTCCACTCTGCCTCCATCCCAGCTACATTTTCCTCAAGCACTATGCATTTCTGTGACCCTAAACTTCTCTCAGAAAGGGCAAAATTTGGAAAATGGCTGAGGCCCCTCATAGCTCCAGACCATTCTTGCAGCCAGAGTACCCCTTACTGTGCCACCGATGGCCCACTGAGTGTAGCTGTCGAAGGGTCAGAGGCTTCCCCTGCTGGGTGACATGTTGGTCTGTGATCTGAAAAGTGGGCATCTTCATTTTCAGCAATGTGGGGAATCCTGGAAGAGCCCTTCTGTGAAACAACTTGACTGACTAGCAAGGAGCCTGTTTTGTTTTCCAGCTTGAAAGTCACTTTTTGATTTGTTCTACACACTTCATCACGTGTTCACTGCACAGGAGAGGTCGACTGGCACTCTGCACTGAGCAGAATCATATGTTACCCTCGCCCTGCCATTTCCATCATTCCACTGTGCTCTCCCTGAACCAGGTATTATCATCACCCACACTCCTGGATTCCATTCTGCTGGCATTACCTGCCTCCATACTTTCTATTGATTCCTTTAAAGACATGTTTACATCCTATCAAATTAAAGCCAAGTTTTGAGTCCTCTAAAGAGGATGATGAAGATATTTTGTTCTCTTAAGAGCTAAATAATTTCAAGTTTTCATTCTTCGAATCTTGCCCAAACATGACTCACAATTTACTACTGTTAAGATAAGGCTCACATGAGCTGAGATTTCATGACATTTTCAGAAACATGTAGTCCAAATTTTAGTGCTAATGAGAAGTCTAGGGAATATTGATTTGTATAAAAGGGAGGGGCTCTGGCTTGAGGCTATTGTTCAGGGAGTGGGGGCTGCCTGAGGTGTGGGAAGCTTTGGATTTGTGGTGCAATCAAGAAGCAGTGGACTGAATTGAATATCAGATGACTTGGGCCTAGCCCTGGCTTTGAACTTGGCCAAGGCTTTTTTAAATTCTTGGCCTGGATGTCTTCATCTGCAAAATGACTAGATTTGGCAAGAGGCTCTCTCTGGTGTCTCCCGGCAAGAACATTCTGTATTTCTAAAACATGTATGAAAGCTTTGACCAGTTCATCTGGTCAGATGTACGAAACAGTTGCCGTCTTCAATGTTTGCGTGTCACAGCTCTGACCATTGTAACTAATAGCAATGTTGCAGGTAGTGGATTCAGACCTTGGAAATCTAACAGCAAAAGGGAGAGAGGGATGCGAATGTATCTCTTGTTTATAAGGTTTCATCTTCTCTCACCCTAGACACATACACCTTCTGTAATTAAACACTAAGGAAAGCGAGAAGCCAATGAAAGTACAACTGAACTTATGTTTAAATAATATGTTTCCAAAGTGTCACTGACCAGGCAAGTTTATCTTTGAGCCAATTAAATAATTCTAGCTCCGCTTTGGCCTCTTCTGTAATTGCTGTATTTTGTGACACTTACATGTTAATAGGTAATGCATGTTTACAACTGTGTTGTGGTGCTCCCATGCATCCAAACATATTTTCTTGGGCAAATGAAATATTTTGATTGACTTCTATTTTCTGAAGCTGAACTCCATGGATATTTTAAAAGAAGGAGATTTAAATTAGAGTTTAGTAGTATAGGGTCCTCCCTGAGAATTTATTTCTAAAGTATAGTTCATCTATTATAAATGCCTTGGCCATTTGTGCTATATGCGGGGATAAAACTTTTCTTCTCCTATAGCACAAAGATAATTTCTAAACGTCTTGTTGATTTTGCAAACACAGGGACGTTTCCCTTCAATGAGAATTAATACTGTCTGTCTATAGAATGGCAGCAGTATTCAGCGTGCCAGAAAAGTTCCTGAAAACATTGTATTTATAATGGTTGTGATAAGCTATGCCATCCTGCTGGTATTTAGCCTTCATGGTAACTTCTTTTTGATGAAAAAATATAGAGAACTATGCACAAAGGAGCAGTTTTTATACTTGTAATGGAAATATTAAAAAGAGACCCATTTTTACAAATTGCCTATCTAATAGAGATTTTACAGCATCTGTAAAATATAGACACTGCATCTTGCAGCACTGTTTCTGCTGTTAGGGTGTGTGCTGATTTTCATATGTGTGCTCTGGGTACATTATATATATTACATATAAATATAAATCATGGTACCCAAAGTCTCCAGGGGACCCCCCCAGCCCTGAGTCATCCAGTGCAAACCATGGAAGTCCCCTAACAAATAGGATTAAAATTCACTCCTTTCAACCATCCCAGGCATTTATTCCTTCCTTTTCATTGAGCTACATTTGTCTGATTTAACAAGATAAGATTTGAGTGCTGATGCAGCCCGTTGTTAATGTAGCAGCCGCATCCACCATACCATCGACACTCGGCATCAGAGGAATGCATAAATCAGGTATTCAAAAAAAATTAGATATGCAGCACACCAGTTTTATAGTCCCAGCCTCAGAAATTGAAATGGCCCAGATTAATGTATTATATCTTACACACTGTCCGAGTGAATCAACTTTAATATATTGAACAGATTCGCAGAACAAGACTTTGTTATCTAAGGAGCACTCGGAAGAAGGAATTGACCTGAGGATTTGATTTGGTTCAGGTAGTTCATGTTGTACAGCAGCATTTGAATAGTTTCACATAAAAATAAAATTTCTATTAGAAATATTTCACATCATTTCTGGGCTCATCCACACGGCAGCTTTGCAGAGGGCCAATATTACAGAAACAATGTCCGGCCAAGATATGATTTTAACCTTTGCTTCTGACATGGCAAAACAATATAATTGTAATTTTAATGCAAGCTGCTGTTTCTCAGCAAGGCAGCTTGTACAGGCTGACTTTAACTAGTTTGGATTTTGACTGGAAATGAAATGCCCATTGAATTGCTCATACAATAGAAGCACCACAATTTGTAGCATTCCATTCCCAAAGGCTCAGTCGGGGCTGAAGCTGCTCTGTGAAGAAGCTGCTTTTTATACTGTTGGATGCCTTTCCAGGAAAGGACCAGCCTGGAAGCAATGCAAGGTTGTGAGGACAGTATCTCTTTTCTTTGCCAGGCTGGGATAGCCATGACTAGGAAATAGTTTTGGGATTTGAACTCAGAGATGATGTGATCTTTCCCCTGATCACCTGCAATAGAGGAAGGATGGGAAGAAGAAGAGCAAAAATTGAAGTCTAGAGAGAAATAATCTGCATTTGGGGAATACGTGCCACAGTGTTTCATTCTTCCACACTTCCTTTTTTCTGTTTTAAATGCAGCTACATTCTAGAGGACACTCTTTGTGTAACTGCAAGACCTGCAGGACTGTGCTCTCTTCCCAGAGTGACAATGATGGAGCCTGAAATCATATCTTATACTTATTGGCAATGTCAGCTATGTGATCCACGACAGACTATAAACTCCACCCTACCCAGAGGTGGCATTCTATTTAATGCATTTGATAGAACAAATGCTAGCAGTAGTGACAATTTTCTCATTGAACTCAGAAAATCTTTGTTATTTCTCAAGTGTTTGGAATGAGAGAAATAGGCAGAGACAGACATTAAATGTAAAGACAGTAAATAGACACAAAACTGACCAAACACTAGTTCCTGTTACATTTACATGCAAAGTAAACAAGAAGTCAAAAAAAAAAAAAACACAAAAAAACACATACTTCATCCTTAGGACAATACTACAGCCCTTGTTGGCAAAGATTCTTTTGCCTATTTATTTACCCAATTAGTCTTGCCTGTTTTTCATACCTTTAATTTATTCTAATTTTTAACTAAAAGGCATGCTTTGGTTCATTCAGCCAACCTCATAGGTAGATGGCTAATGTTCCTGGTTTTTCTGTGGTTGGTGGAGCTGTATGTGAACATGTCTGACATCAGAAATCTGACTATGCTTTTGTGACTATTTCTGCTTCTGTTTTCACCTGCCCAATTCTCTCTTTTCAGATGTCGATACTAATCTTTTTATTGACTGGAAACCCAGACCTCAGCCCTCTTTCCCTTCTCCCCTACCAACCCAATCCGGGCCGGGACCCACTGATGGAAGAGGGAAGCTTGTCCCCTCAGGGTCTTGGACTTGGAAACCATCTGATGGCCCCTCTGAGGACACAGGTCAAGGCCCAAGATAGTCTTTGAGCAGGGCAAGGGTCAGCAGGGTGAGAGTCCCACGTGCCACTTGCCATATAATTGCAGACGCTGGCATTCATTCCTCTCCTTGCATCCTGCATTACCCCTTGTCCCCGTGTTTGCCTATTAGCTTTTTAGGTACTGATTTAAATCTATTTTTCCCAAGACAACTCAAAGCTCTTTAAGACTGTCTTTTTCATATATTCCTCATTCTTAGCACAGTGCCTGGCACATAATAGGGTTTCACTAGAAATCAGTGAATTCATGTATTCATTCATTCAGCGAATATTTTTGAATGCCGCCTCTGTGTCAGGCACTGTTCTAAGCTCCAGGGATACAGCCGTGAACATAACAAAGCCCCTACTCTCACAGCACTTACACTTTAGGGTGGGAAACAGATATTGTCAAACAAACATGTTAAATGAGCCATATGAAATTACCAATATATGACCAGATGAGATCTAGAAAAATAGAAATTTCATATGGTCTGACCTAATACACAGCATATCATGTGGAGATAATGAACATATCAGTGCAGTCATGGTGTTTGACAACATTCTCTGAGCCATGTTATGATTTGAAAGGTTCCAGCTCATGCTTAGTCTACTTTCACATAATAAAATTGTCCGAAAATCATCAGAAAAAAATGGAGCACCATTAGTCAGATGGAATGTAATAGTTGCTCTCATGGCTATTGAAACAACAATCATCGCATCCTGTTATGTGTGTGTTATTCTACAGAGTTGGCATGGCAGAACCAGTCCTTTTTTCTGTACTTGGGGGTCTCAGCATATCCTTAGAGCCCTAGAGAACCAGCCTGTGCCAAGTACCTGTGTGGCCCAGGCTGGGTCTCTGGCCAACAGGATTCTCATTGAGCCACAGTGACTCTTCTCCCTCATGGCTTCAGGCCCTTCACCATGGTTCTGGTAAGTAAAGCTGCCATTCTGGGGAGAGTGATTTGGGGGCTGGTAAGCAAAAGGAAATGAGAGCACACAACGTGTTTCCCCACCTCCTTGCCCAAGCTGAGGAATGAATGCCAGTGTCTGCAATTATATGGCAAGTGGCACATGAGACCCTTCTCCCCGCTGACCCTTGCCCTGCTCAAAGACCATCTTGGGCCTTGACCTGTGTCCTTGGAGGGGCCATCAGATGATTTCCAAGTCCAGGACCCTGAGGGGACAAGCTTCCCTCTTGCAGGCACACTTGGTGCATTATTTCTCATGGCATGTTCTTGTAATATTCGGCTTTGACAGCACAGTCTCTGAGCACGCATAGGAAGGTGTCAAAAAAGTGCTAATATTTCTGCTTGTTCAGATCATTAATTTTCTCAAAGAAATACTCAATAAAATGCCTCTTTTTTTTTTTGAGACAGAGTCTCGCTCTGTCACCCGGGCTAGAGTGCAGTGGTGCGATCAAGCTCTGCCTCCCGGGTTCACGCCATTCTCCTGCCTCAGCCTCCCGAGTAGCTGGGACTACAGGTGCCCGCCACCACGCCTGGCTAATTTTTTGTATTTTTAGTAGAGACTAAAAATTTCACCGTGTTAGCCCGGATGGTCTCGATCTCCTGACCTCGTGATCCACTCGCCTCGGCCTCCCAAAGTGCTGGGACTACAAGCATGAGCCACTGCGCCCAGCCTAAAATGACGTTTTTAAAAAGCCCTCCTACACTGCTATTTCTAAAGTTTTATTTTAAATTTTGTGCCCTTAAATGGCTCTTTTTCCCTTCCACTTAGAATTATTTTTCCAGATTAAAGTTCATAACTCTTTTATAAAATATATATCATAAATATTTTTGCGTATTTTAAAAAAATTATATAGCAAACAATGATGTTTGGGAGCTTTTGCTAGAATTATAAAGGATTTTTTTTTTTAAGGAAGTCCAAAGCAAAGTCCAAAGCAGAGGGAAGCTGCTGCAGAAGGAAAAATGATGACTTTCTGCCCCTCTATGATCCTGGGGTTGGTAGATGGCTTTTCATCTCTAGCTCACTGGAACTGACTGAAGGCAGAGGTCATATGTCTTACTTGGAACATCTCTATAGTGGCTGGTACAGGGCTCTGTGCACAGGGTAGGCTAGAATGGCATTTATAGAGAAATCATCTCAGCTGTCACTTATTAAGCACAAGCAATGTGCTACATCTCACCAGACCCTACTTTGGGAGAATATTTTTCCCATTTTACAAATAGGCAAACTGAGGCCCAGAGGGTTCACTTGGTGTCTAAGATTACATAGCTAGCAAGTGACAGAGAGGATCCAAACGCAGGTCTCCACCTCTGAAGTCCTTGCCCTCTCCACTCTGTTACTAAGCTTCTGACATGGTCGAGTTCTCAAGAGAGGGTAGGTACATCCAAACTGTTGAGCAAAAGAATGCATTTGTCATTAGGAAGTGGTTGAGTTACTCAACTCAAATTAAAATCAGGGTCCATTGTGTATCTATTCTAGGCTTGTTAGGGTTCATTATCCTCCCTTTCCCAAAAACTTGAGCCTTTCTGAGACCTCTATGCTTGACCCCACATACCCTGACATCTGGCAACAGGAGACCCTCATAGTAAACTGCACGATGGAAGAGAACTGCTCTCCTGCAACACCACTTCCTACCCTTGTCCAAACAGACAACTCTTAGAGATCCACAAACATCTTTCAGCAGTCATATGACATTCTGTTCATTAAGATAAAAAATAAAGTGGCTCAAACCCCAATTTATGGATTTCCCCAAGGTTTCCAGAGACTTGGAAACAGGAAATGCTATATTCTCCCAGGCACCTCAAGCTCTAAATTCTTGCTTTCTCTGAACTCTCTCCACAATGCTTGGATATGCTAATGAGTACTGTCATCATTCTCTCAAGTACCACAAAATTGAGTTATTACACATAATATGCATTTATTGATGATGTCCCAGTAGTGGAGAGGGATTACAGCACAGAAGAGAAAACATCTTTAAATTGACCATGTAACATCACTGCTCTTATAGTTCCTTGAATATCCTCATTGCAGGGTGTATCCTCCCTGGGACTCAGTCCCTGACCATTAAACTGGGGCTTGTTCTTCCTGCTGTAACCTTTTTACAAGCATCTGTTCTCCCCTCAAATCTCCAGCCTTACTCCAGTCCTCCAAGCCTACCAGAGGAAAACTGAAAATTCCTGTAAAGTTATTCTGCAGAGTGACTTAAGACCACTTTTTCTCATTTCATACTTTGCACAGGCCTCTAATTTGTATAACTAAGAAGACTAACTCACTGGTTATCTTCAACCATCAACCATCTACCACTGAGATGATTTCCGGAGCTTTTCTGGAAAGCACAGGGTGCTCCCATCATCTCATTTTGTACATCACATCTTGCCCCTCATACTGACTCTTTTTTTGTACTACTAGTCTGATTTGGGTTGATCGCATTCTAGGAGTCAGCTAGTAGCTGACTCCTTTCTCTCCTCGCCTTTCTCTACTCCTTCCACATACTTGTTTAATGTTTTGGGAATATTTTTGGACTCCAGAAACCATGTTTGGGGAATCCTTGAAGCCATTACTCTTTAGGGGCTAAGGGCTAGTCTGTCAATCAATGTGCTGGGCCTCTGGTTGGTTTTTTCTCTGTCCTCAGCTACCCTGTGATACAAATGCCACATGGACATGAGCCTAAGTCACTTCTTTCCATCCAGAATGAGACTGGATTTGGTTGTAATTCACATACAAATATGCCATCCCCAGTACCTTAACTAATCTGTAAGGTAACTATACATTTAACCTTCTAAATAGTGATAATTTAAATGTCTGCTACATATTAAACATTTTCTAAGTGCAAAGTACCATGTCTAACATATGTCATTCAAGCTTTATCAAGCAATGTGTCATAGAAATTGTTAGCCCATTTTACAGGTGAAGAAACTGAGGCACCATGAGTTTCATAGCTTGTATAAAGTTACAGAGTTAAAAAGAGGGAGAAAAGATTGCAATTTGAGCCTTTTTGTTTCTAGAGCACAAGTTCTTAACCATTCTTTTTTTATCATCACCTGTCCCACCAGTGATATATAGATATCTACTCCAATTCCCATGTGACAAAAGGCTGTCTTTGTATGTAATCTAAGCAAGTGAGCCCATGGCTATAGGTCAATAATGGACAAATTCACCAGTCCATTAAAGCCAAGTAAAGAGAAATAGAGGTTCCACAGAATCAAGCATTTTTTTTTACTATAGCTAATCTTATCTTTGATTTAATTATTTATATTCCTGGAACAGCCTCTTATATTCACTTAATAAGCTAGCTTCATCAGAACATCTTTAACAACTTATTGCCTATTTATCCCTCCTTTGTTTCTCACTGGAAATTTCTTACAACTTATCCTAGCCTGGAGATCATCAAATGAGTCAATTTTTCTAAAGTCTATCAAGCACTGGGATCATGTCTGTGACAGCTAGTTGTGGGAGTGGATAGTTGATTTTATGGTGCTTTTAAAGGATGATGTTTGGACTATGATTCAGAACGCTCTTTGTTGGTTATCTTACATACTTAGAATGTTTTAGGTGTGCTTACTTGAACAGCATGGTTCTTTTATGTGCCTCCTTTAAAAATGGTGCTCTGCTGGTAGAAGGCCTGGTGAGTCATCAGTGCATGGTGATGGAGAACCACACTTTAATGAAAGCAAGCTGTTTGTGGGCTCCTGAAGGACCTCTTACACTTAGGCTTGCCGTTACCATGAGACTTCACAGAGGCCACTAAGAGAGCCCTTATTTCCTAAACACCTTTAAGAAAAGGGGTACAAGGATCTGAAAGAGACTAAGAAACTCTTGGCAATGTTCTCAGAGCTGGTCTAAATAACACCAACATTAAAAAAAAAAGTTAAAGTAGAAAACTCAGTCAATCAATCAACTAAATGTTTTGATTTTCAACATCTAGATACATTCAACATTGGTCTCATGGGAACAAAGCCATAGTATTTTCTTGGCCAGTGTTCCAAATGTGGTGGAGGGACCTGGATATTCTGGAGATGTTTTTGTCTTTCAGATGGTGAAAAGATTATCTTAAGCTTGGAATTAAGTGATGAAAGGGACCTTCGAAATTATCAACTCTAAATACTTCTTTACAGGTGAGTGCCAGTGAGGATATGATGTCGCCAGTCTTAGTCACATTGCTAATTTCAGAGGCAAGAGTGAAACAAAGTTCTCCTGCTTCCAGTTGCATCTTCATACAGTTGTCATCCTGTATTTTCTTTTGTAAGGGGAAAGAAAAGTGGCAGCTGGAATACTCCACCTTTGAAATTAGTTAGATTTTTCTGTTTCCAAATACAGACATGATTATGCCTGCATAGGTGAGATTTACAGCACACGTTGGGCCATCATCATGATTGTCCAGTATGTAGGATGAATATATTGTATGTGCAAAGCTCCAGACAACGCCCAAGAGAATGAGAAGAGCTGGAAGACACCACCCCACACTTTATCTGATGGTTGTGCCGTTGGAAACAATCATTTGTGCAAACCTAGTACTTCAGAGAAAATAACACAGCCTGAAGAAAATCAGGCCTTGACTCAAATGAATCTTGACTGTGTTCAGCCTTCCCTGAAACCCAACTTTTTTCCTGAGAATGTGTATGTAAAGGAATTTTGAGAATATTTGAAGAATGCAAATAATTATATTTTCTTAGTGTAGTTAAGAAAAGGATGTGTGTGTGGGAGGAAGAGTAGACGTGCAGTGACTGCACTAACAAGTATGGTCCCCCCAATGTATATTTAATAGGATAAGGATGGTTTTTTGAAGTTAATGGCATAGAGTTATGATTAAAGTATATGTGATATGAGGGATGTAGGAAAGTCCAACAAATAAGAATGTATGGGCAAGCTCATACAAAGAAGACAAGACTAATTTTATTAGTGTGGTCATTTTTGTTTTAAAGAAAGTCCTGAAGGATTCATATTTTAGAAGATTTGCTTCCAAAGATGCCATAATCTTCTGAAATCATACTCTAAAAATCAATGTAAATGTAAATGTTCATTTCTAATATGAATAAAATTAATCAAACATTTGTTACTATTTCATATATCCAGGCTTTATTATATGCCCTTCATTTTAGGAAAATTGAAAGCAGTTAAGAACCTGCCCCCTACCGTGGAGTTCTTGGTGCCGTGAGTTGGAGTTCTTGGTGCCTGGGTGCGTCCCCAAGGCCACTGGTCTTCAGATCTTTCTTACTTGAGAAGAACGCCTCCGCCTCCTGGCTCTCCCACCAGTGGTACTGCCACCACCACACACCAGCATAAAGCACAGATTGCTGCCCAGCTCCTTGGAGAGGGGCCAGTGCATTTGTCAGGAATTGAAAAGTTTTGGAGCCAGTTCGAGGACTTTCTGCTGCACAAAGTGTTGGCTGGAAGCATGGTGAGTATTAAATGGGATGTTAATTTTCATGAATATTTTCCCCATGGTTGTAGCTTGTGGTCATTGAGCAATTTAGCAATCACCATGTGGTCTGTTGGACACACAGCCTGGGTGAAGTTCAAGAAATTAGAAGCCAGTCAGTGGGGACAAGGCCAGAACTCAAATTCATGTGTTTTCACTTTCTTTCTTTTTTTTTTTCCTCCCACCTCAGGGGATGGTTGCTTCTTTATTACAACTTAGGTGCAACCATATGCCTGAGATCCCTTTGTACCACCCATATTGATGTTCCTTCACATTTTCACTCATTTCATTTTAGCTCATGTCTGTCAGACTTGTATTCTGGCTGTAAAATCCATGATTCAATGATTATTTGCCAGTTCATTCTTTGCCTCATCATGTAGGGTAGATTGCATCATTAATTCCAAGGACACTTATGTATGGTACAAGGCGTACACGATTTCATACTTATCTTCAAAGTGAGAGGGGTTTGTTGGAATTCTGGAAATTACAAGCCTGTAAGAGAAGAAATTTTGATACAACGACTATGGAAAATCAGGGTCCTGTATTTGACATGAATACCATCTTATGTTTTTATGGTACCTTTCCTACATCATATGATTGCAATTAACTTTCACAACACTTTGTGAGACGTCTAAGGCAGGAACTCTATCACAGTTCCTTCATTACCCATCCTATAGTCCTTAGAAGTGAAACTATGTTGCTCAAGCGGACACAGCTAGGAGTGGAAGACCTCCTGCTCCACCCACATTCTCCTTCCTCCCTATCAGCCCTCCCCCACCTCAATACCCAAGCTGTGTCATTAGAAATTTGTTATGGATAACAAAAATAGCACAATTCTCCCATGACTTATTTTTCTCGGTTTTTAATAAATTGTAGCAAGTCAAATTTTTATTCCCATTTGTTAATATTCCTGCATGCTTTCTTGAAGTGAAACAGAGTGGATGGAAATATCATATATACTCTAGGACAGCAATCCCCAACCCTTTTGGCACCAGGGACCAGTTTCATGGAAGGCAATTTTTTCATGGACCAGAGATGAGGGAGTGGTAGGATGGTTTTGGAATGAAACTGTTCTACCTCATGTCATTAGGCATTAGTTAGATTATCATAAGGATCACACAACCTAGATTCTTCACATGTGCAGTTCACAATAGGGGTTCGTGCTTCTATGAGAATTTAATGCCACTGCTGATCTGAGAGGTGGCAGAGCTCACAGTAATTCTGGCTCGCCTGCCACTCACCTCTGGCTGTGCGGCCCAGTTCCTAACAGGCCATGGACAGGTACCAGTCTGCAGCCTGAGGATTGGGGACCCCTGCTCTAGGAGTTATGTGTGACACACAGATGTCAGCATATCTCATTGGCACCACCTGAGGAATGGCTGTAGCATGCAAATTGATATTTGACATATTGTTGACGAGAGTTTGCATACCCTCTACTGTGTTAGCCACTTCTGTCTACTGTCTTAGGAGGAGATATTTTATAGGGTCACTTCAATGATTCTCATTATTTAATTGCCACCCATGGTAGAACCCCAGAAGTGAAACTTTTTGATATTCTCTTTTCCAGGATAAAATTCTCTGACATCTGAAGTTGCTTTCTGAGAATTAAATAGTAAATGAATCTGAGATGAATCTTTAAAAGTTCACAAATAGATTACGTTATTTGTTTAGCCTATGAATAATTACACATATAATCAATAATACATAGTAAAGCACATTAGATGTATTCCCAAATATACATATATATATGCATATATAGAAAATATATGAGCAATCCATTTTTATTCAATATTGTTGGAAAATCAATTGATCTGCATATGTAAAATTTTATCTTCCTTACTTAAAAACTTACCTTTTAAGTATTTTAACAATTTTGATGGACTTTCCTTTGAACTGTTTTACATACTTCTCTTTCAGGAAAGAAAGAGAATATGGAACTCATTTAGTCCTTTTTGGAAGGCTTGTGTTAACACTATAAACAGAATTTATTTGCTCTGTTCTCTGAACACCTTGAAGATTCTTTGAGACATTCCGTCCATTATATTTTTGCGGCTCTTTTCTTACCGGAATAGCCAGTCTAGTGTTTAGAGGTTTTAGCCTGATAATCTCTAGCATTCTCATAATTTGCTTCTTATCTGCATTGAGCTGCAGCTCATGATATAAAAGCATTAGTATTTCGTGTGAAGTAAGAGTTAATAGGCCCTGAATGATTAGAGTACATATAAATTATGGGGGCTTGATGTTGTGGAATAATAACCCTGAACTGCTGATTCTCAGGCCCCTTTTTTCCACTTTCTCTTTGGTTTCCAGGTAGGATATAAAGAATAGAAGTTGCCTAATAAGTGAAGTGTTACTCTCCATTAAAAAACAATGAGGTGCATATGAATGCTTTAAATCTTACTGGGATTAGCAGTGTTTAGTTTGGGATGACCAAGGGATAAGCAGGGAGCACTTCTGGCTGTGCATAAGAGAGGAGTGTTTTTATTTGTGTTTGTCAAGGATGAACTTATGAGCAAACTACAAAAGGACATTGCCTCTTTAACGGAGGCTCTGGCTTGTGTTCCTGGGAGCTTCGCAGCGTTTGTTCGTAAAGCAGCATGAAAGAGTTGATTTTCATTTTATGTTGTGCTTGTGAGGCATTAGCATGATGTTCTAACACTTGTAAATGAATACAGCTCTCGCCTAATCTGTCATTTTAATGCCTTATAGATTTTATTTCACTCGATGTTGTACCAGATTCTCAATAATAATAATCAACTGCTTTGTTGTTCTCTTGCAGAAATTAAATTTCTGCAGTGAGTGTGCAACTAATAAAAGATGTTGCTTGAGGAAACAAAAAATAAATATGATGAATCATAAAAGTTGGGTGGGGGGAGAAGGGAAGTTGCTCCTAGATGAAAGACAATTACTGAACCAGTGGTGAATGTGTCTGATTCTCATACTGTCAACAGCTTAATAACCCTCACAAAGTCTTTAGCCACTGTACTTATGTCTGAGCATTAACCTCATGGACTTGGCATTTCCCGCGATTTCATTGAAAAGCATTAAAATAAAAAGGTGAGGTGGTAAAATCACTATTCTCTTTGCTTTGCACCCTAGATAAGTTTGCTCAGGGTTGCCATTTTGCCACACATACATGTTATCTTTTCCTTGTCATGAGCTATCCAGGAGAGCAGCATCAAGGCAGCTGTGTGGGACTTGGAGTATTGGCAATGACTGCAAAGTGGAAAATAAACAGTGTGTCTATCACCAAGCTACAAGAACACAGCACTCAGAGCAGTGAAATGACAGTCCATGGCAAGCAACTAATTGGTCACCAGCTTTGGAGGAAATACATTATTCCAGACCTCTGTCATTTACCATGTTCTTTAAACTAGAGAAAAATCTGCCAGGTTGAAGTGTTGGCTGCAACCCCCAAAAGAAAGGAAATAGAGAGTTAAGACTGCGAGGCTGGGCAGGCACTTTGGAGACTGAGTAATTGAAGACAT
Organism: Pan troglodytes; assembly: GCF_028858775.2. Classification (NCBI taxonomy): domain Eukaryota; kingdom Metazoa; phylum Chordata; class Mammalia; order Primates; family Hominidae; genus Pan; species Pan troglodytes. The sequence goes on along the minus strand of NC_072410.2, from coordinate 63,760,389 downwards.
CCATTGCTAGAGAAAGAGTCAGTTTCCTGAGACATAATGAATTTACCCCATTGCGCACAGGTATTGTGTGGGTCCAGCACCAGTTGTGTGATGAATGTTGTATTTCACATAGCTTCTGCCTGAGAATACAGGCTCAAGTGAATTCAGCATGTGACCACATTTTTATGAGAGCTGTCCCTTTTTTTTCACAGTTTGTCTCTCTAATTTATCGTTTCACTTGGAAAGGTTGATACATTGATGAGCTACGAAAAGCAAGAGGGAACATGCCCATCTACTAAGAGGAGAAGAGAGCCTAAAACATATACATTCACTAAGGAAGAGAAAGCCAAGTGTGAGGTAACAGACACTCACAGGGCTAGACCTACAACTGATCAATTTAAAAATGTTAAAAGTAAGGACCTAATGCATAATCAGATTGACTTAAGCATGTGCACCTCTGTCCCAAACTGGACATATCATATGCAGAAGAGAAGGAATAAGAAGAAACTTCTCACACAAATACGCATTTTATTTATGTATTTAAATGTGCAGCCACAAAGACTCTCCCCATTCAGGTTAGCTTGGATGAATGAGGCCTTAGTGTGCACTGAGATTGTGAATTTAAAAACCCAGAGGTCTCGATAGCAATAACTGGTTGTTTATCTTAATCCACAGAAGTATGTAGTCCAAAAATTATAAAATAGTTTAAAATCATGTAGGTTAATAGCTTTATAAATGTAAGCACTGTTTCTTTGATGGGCCTTAAAGGGCCCATAAACTCTTTGGAATTGTACCCTTTAATGTGTATGGATATATGTACATTTTAGAGACGAAGAAGATCAGTGGTTTTCCTCGGATTCTCTAACAAGTACAAGACCAAAAAGAAGCCAAAAACCTCTTAATTGTGTATACTGAAAGAAAAAGAAGAAGAAAAGAAAAATAATAAATTTTAAGGAAACCTATGATCAATTGTTCATGAATGTCAGCTCTAAATAGGAAAAGATTTATTAAAAGTAGTTTTTAAAAGTTGTGTATTTTTATAACTTGCTTTTAATCACAAGAATCATCTTAGAATTTCATATGGAATCCTTTTGCATCCATATGACTTCATTTCCATTTTTAAAACAAATATATAACCTAAAAGATGCCCAGACTGTATCTTTGTATTCCTAATCTATGTGTACTATTGTGCTCGTATGCGCATGCACTCTCTCTCTCTGCCCTCTTTTGCCTTTTCAGAAACAATAACACGTGGTTTGCCAAAGAATCTGCATTGAATAATACTGGTGGTGACCACAAGAACATGCCTCTCTGACTGCAAGGAACAAGAGTGACCCAGGGTTTCAGCTGCTGCCTTGGAATTTCATCACAGTGCGAGTCTATGCTTCCCACGGGCTGCTCCCAGCCTGTGAATAAGCCTGGCATCTTTGTTGAGGCAGGCCTATTTCTGGAGATGCAGGATCCTCCGATGGGCGAATTTGGCTCTAGGACTGCTTGATGGCCTTGACAGACTTTCCTTAGAAATGCATGGCAATTTAGGGTTCCTCCACCCTTCCCTCTTTCTCTCCTTCACCTAGGGTCGGACTTGCATCATGGCCTGAAAGCTCCACCAGCCTCTCCTGCCCTCCTCCTCATTTTCTTTCACAGGCATATCCTCTAATAAATTTCTTGCACATTGAATCTCATCTTGGCATCTACTTATTGGAGGATCTGAAAATTCACATTTTTAACACAATAATAAAATTCACATTTTTTCATCATCCACTATATGCCAAGTAATGTGTTACTGTGTAGTCTCATTAAATCCTCTCAAATCCAAGAGATAAGAATTACATTTATTTTACAAGAAGAAAAGCAGTCGCTCTGAGAGGTAAAATAATGTATATGGCAGTAGATTGCAGAGTTAGCGTTTGAAGAATGTTCGGTTGTACTCCAAAGCCCACCACAAAACTCCGCCACTAAACCACAGCACCTTTGGAGCAATTGGAATGACGATTCTGTTCAAATCATATTAATACCAATCACTGTATTTGACTTTTTCGTTTAGATGTGGCTGTGATTGAAAAATCATGGTCTTTGTATATAGTCACCTGTTCTATCTGCCTTTGTTTTGGGGAACTGCCATCTGAAATTCCTGACTTTTACCCTGGGAGGGGCTTGTGCAGAGGATCTGAGTTACTCATCTGAACGGACTGCCTAAAGACACCTCAGTTTGTGTTGTCTGTGCATTCACTCAGCCTCCATAGCGAAACTAAGATGCTGGGAATGAGAGACTGTTCAAGGAGTAGAAGCCTTGCTTCTAGCTTCTATATTCCTCCTACGACCTATGACTTTTAGCATTGTCAGGGAAGTCATGAGGTTAGAGCTGATTTTTTTTTTTTTAAGAAAATGAGAAACATAAATGTTCTCTTTTCAAGGTTTCTGTTTGATAGTGTTTGCTAGACAAAGTAGAATTTTCACAGTACAAGTCCTTAGCTCAAGAGCTCCACTCAGTCAGCAGTTATTTCATGTGCCTTTTATCCAGCCTTTCTCGTTTAAAAAAAGGAAAAAGAGAAATTTATCCACTCAAAGTGAGCTTTTTGCTAAACTTGTGTCTTTCCCTTGTTTGTCATGTTAATTACATCCCAAACAACCCTATTGCAGAGAATTCTGCAATCAAACCCTAAAGTCCCATCAGATGTACAGTGGCTTTTAAAGTGGACTGATTTTTTATGTAATAATAAATTTAGTGTTATGCTTACCTCTAAATAAATGCAGATTCTGCTTCTTAGAATACCTGCTACTTCGTGTATCGTGTGACCTACTATGGTAAGATGTTTAACCTCTCATTTCTTAATTTCCTCACATTTAAGGCAGAGATAATAATATCTCCTCTATAAGGGTTATTATGTGCCATGTGTTATATGATATGCATTTAATTCATGTAAATGTGTGTGAAATAAATAACCAGATCTTGCCCAGTTAATTTTTGGTGAGGCAATTTGACAGTTCTATTGTAGATAGACCTATTCAGCAAACTATCCATAAGAGAGAGAGTTTATCTGAAATCGCCTTGGCTGGACAATACTTGTGGGTTCAGATACCTTTAGGAAGTGATTTTCACCACGAATGGCAGAATTTAAGAGATCTCAACTGAATGAACATAGATAGGTGCTCAATGAATATTACAAAACTAAGTCAACAAGGGAATGTGGCATAGAATGAGCTTGGTCCTCCAAGGTGAAAAAGCTAATGCCTGCATTAGTAAAGGGTTATTCCATTAACTCATTTTCAGTTAATACAAGACTAATTATTCAAGTATTACTCAAATTCCCTTTAATATTAACATTGTGTGTGGAGATTACATATTACCAAAACATTTGAGGATTAAACCAATGTATAAGTCATTAAAATTATTCTGTTGCAGGGGTGGGGTGGTGAGGACTATTTTATTACCGTGCAGAAAATTCCCTGCTCATCTAAAGTGAGATCATACTCACCTTCTAGCCTTGTCTGCTTGTTTATAAACTCCAGCAGGCAAAACAGTGCCAAAGGACACACAGAGATTTTCCCAAATAAAGTGCTAAAATGGTGGTCAAAATGTTGGCAGTATAAGTTTATCACGTGATATGTTAATCATAGTTACAGACTGACTGGGAAGTGTTAGTTTAAGAGGAAAAAAGACGAAGAACTTTACCTGTCTTAAATAGAGAATTAAACTCATTTTGGAGGGAGAGGGTTTGAAGTGGTTCCTAATTGGATGATGTTGGCTGGTTTCATCTCAATCCTGAAGGGATCTAGAAATACAGTAGGGTCCCACATTAGCTTTATATGTAATATGGAAGCAGCTTAATGGGGCCTTATAAAGCTTAATTCAGCACTCTTATGCAAGAAGAAATGTGGTCATAACCCAAGGACCACCTAAGAATGAGAAATATTAATAAAAGGAATATTTGTGGGGTCCTTGGCCAAGCTTTGGTGTGGATCTCCAGAAAATTTATGAGAGAGGCAAATTTGCTTTTTTTTTAAAGCCACTACATTATAATTCAGCCGTGTAGCGTAGTTATATATGCACTTATTGTATTCCCTCTTACTGGATCATCAGCTCATTATAGGCCAACATCTGTTCATTAAACAAAACATGTTTTAAGTTCCCATTTTGTTCTGAGCGCTAGCAATATAAAGAAAAAGAAAACAAAGATAACATTGCTGTTCTCAAGAAGAGTATCATCTAGTGGTGGATGTGCAAATTTAATTAAGAATTAAATTCATATCTCCTTGTGCAGCAGTTTCCAAAGTGAGGTATGCACATTGAAGGTATGGAAATTTCATATTCCATAATATGATGACATTATGTGATATTTGACAATAATAGAGCATCTATTTATATTTAAAAATGAGAAATTATGTTTAATATTGAATATGTGGACATATATATCATTGTTTGTAATTATATATTAAAAATACTTTAGTGATAGTAAGATAGCAGTTGGAAGACAAATATTATATATACCCACTGGATGTCAGTAAACAATTGTTGAATGAAAAGACTCATAATCTCAGGTTAGTAAATCTTCTTATTGTCGCAGGTACACTAAAATCTACTTGTTGTCCTTTTAACCACACGTGCTTCCTCTTCTGCCTATTGCCCCATGAGCAAGTTCCCTCAGTGACATATCCAACTCATAGTTTTCCCTGCATTGACCAACCCAGAAGTCCTAATTCAATCTTGAGTTGAATAGAATTGAATTACATTGCTTGAGTGCATTTCTAATAATGTTTTCATGAGGTAACACATAGCAAGATTCACAGAAGGTTCATTTCAGTCCCCAAGTGTACACATTTTGTCTGAGCAGTTCAAGTTAGCCTCTATATTAATGAACAGATATGACAACCTCTGTGGATCACCAAATACTAGAAACCGTAGTCATGATTAGGTTTCTAATTTTTCTGCCCCAGAGTTCTTGTTCTACTTACTGATGCCACTTCAAGGAAGAAAGTTAGTGTTTATTTTGAGGGGTTATAGCAAGATTTCTCAGACCATCACGATAGATATTTGGGACCCATAATTCTTTGTTATTGGAGGGCTGTCCTGTGCATTGTAGGGTGTTTAGTATTATCTCCATCCTCTACTCACTAGCTGCCAGTAGCAGTTCATTCCCCTCCCCCATTTGTAACATGACAAACGTCTGGGGATATTGCCAAATGTTCCCTGGGGAGTAAAACTGTCCCCATTTGAAAGCCACTGGGTTAGGGTAAAATAGTATGAGGCATTAAAAAATGTACAGTGTAATTTAGCAAGCAGCAGATTAACTATGTAATTGGGTTCAAATGCAGTGTGAATTTCTAAAATGTGAATAATCAAACATGATGTATTTGAGAGGTTAGAGTCAACTCCAATCCCCTGCTAATCACATTAGTTTTGAGTTGTAAATAATAACTTAAATCTTACTTCCCTCCGATGTTATTTAGCCATGGGGGACAGAGGTTTTGAGTGGTGAAACAGTAAATGGTAGAAAGAGTAAGGTGGAAGATCTACAGATAATATAACAAATTGGTGAAGGATGATTAGTAGCATGTTTTCTGAATAATCAAATGAATCAAGGCTATCAGGAAATTCTATCGCTCATGACATCCATTGGGAGGTGTGCCTAGAAACAGCCAACAAAAGGTAGCATAGTACATAGGAAAAGATGATCCTTGGAATCTCATTATTAAAAAGTGGCTCAAGGTCAGTTTCCCAGCACATTAGCAGAGTGCAGGTTTTCTGAATGAGCTAACTAATTTTACTCTAAAGGCTTTCTCTAAATTCTAATTGGAGAGTCTTTAAATCTTCAAACATGAAAATGTTGGAGAAGAGATTCAATTATATGTGAATTGAAAATAGGAATAGATATGCTTGACCAATATGTTTCTCTTTTCCCATTAGAACTAACGGAAAAACATCCAGCCTACCCCAATGGGCTTGCTGTCCATTTGCTGGATTTATGTCAGATGGGGAATTACTCAGAATCCAAGATACTGCAAAAGCAACTTGGGTCAAAACTGTCAATTAAATGGAGAAATTATGTACAAAATTAGGATTTCAGAGACCCAGATCTTTTGGCAGATAGCTAGGTCCTGACGCCCTTTGAAATCGGAATATAGTACAATGACCCTCTGGGGTAAACCTTCCCATTAAATTTGCAATTCTTCAATGTTTGATACTGTCCAGGGAGCAAACGAATTAAGACTTTCTTTTGTAAAATATATTTTTTATTTCTACCTGGCCTAAATTCTGATTCCTGCTTCTCTGTGGACTGCAAATGGAAAGGTTCATGTCCTATGGCAAGTGCCATCTGTAACTTATGCTTCTGAAAATTTAAAATGGCTATAGTTTATTGTTTTGTCACTATGTGTTACATCTACAGATTGTTTAAATGACAAAAGGAAAAAAGGGCTCTGTATGTATGCAAAAGAACATGTAATTAGATGCAAATAAGCAATAAGGCAAAGAAAAGACATTTAGCTTTTGCTTGTGTAATGTGATATAGGTTTTGTTATATACATATCATATTTATTTATCATATAGCAACTGGATGCACAGACTTTAAAACCACTTGAATATTAGATTTTGCATAATTGGGAGGCTGCCGTCACCAGTCCATAGCACAAAGTCAAAAGGCATTTTAGGAATTGCTTACAATGAATTGTAGGTCATTTGAAATAAATTTGTAGGAAGCCTATTTAATCTCTTTCTATCTCTCCTCTCTCTCTCTTTCTTTTTTCGCTACAAAACACCCTAAAGATCATTTCTCTAATGCATTGGTCTGTCAAATCTGTATAAACAAGTATAAATGTTAAAAAAGTAAAGAATACTAATCAAGAGACACAAGACATACACTGCCTAATAAATCTTGCCTTCAATTTATTTGTCTAGTACTACAAAGGCAAAGGAGATATCAATTAATATAGGCAAAGAGGACCCATAATTTATAATTAACTGGCAAGTGGTTTGTAACAAACAGCAGCACCGAGTCTAATAGCCGGTAGAAAAATAACTAGTGTTGATTTGTCCCTCGGCAAATTAATAGAGTGCTTATCAATGACAGGGTTACATAAAACTGCTAAATAAATAATCATCAGTGAGTTCGAGTGAAGCAGATCTTTAACAAGCTTAATCTGAACCTCTTGACATCTGTAGACTATGAAGAGATTAAATGGTAAGAAAGAGAAGATACAGTGTGCACATTGTAAGCCTGCTCAGTAACTGTACAAGATCATGTTCTTATGTAATGAGAAATAAAGAAACATTTTTATTGCAAAATTACATTGAAAAATGATTTTCATTATAATTAGAGTGAAAATTATAAAAGATATATCAAGGAAATGCTGAACTGGAATTCACCAGATGAGAATTTCACTACATCTCTTAACAATGAAAACACATCATTTTAGTCACTTTTGATATATTTTTGCTCGTTTGCTTCACTTTTATTACTCACCTTTGTACACGCCACATGTTCCAACTCATATGTCACCACCACTACATCCGTGAGCTTGTTTTTGGTTATTATGGTTCCTCTATAGAAGAAAATTAATCAAGGTTCTATATTTAAATGGACATTTCCACCCTGCCTTCCCACCTACCCTCCCCCTAGGCATATATATGGAATTCTCAGTTTTTTTGTTGCAGGGCATTTTATTACTCCTGGTTTGGACTGTGCATCATTTGCATTGCTGGGAATTAATAGACCTGTATAATACCTCAGGTCTTGTCTTTTCTATAAGAAAATATTTTTAAATTACCATCTTTTATAGGCATATTAACATCATGATACCACTTGGGTTTTCAGCACTAGTGAACTAAACAATGCCTGTCTAAGATTGATATAGATACAGATATATAGTTGGAGCTTCTCACAAGTGGGGAGATCCCCCCTAAATTTTAAATAGAAACCTGATTTCTAGTGGGATAAATATATATTTCCATAGGTGTTCCTGTGAGAGACAAAACATGATGTCTTTGTCCATTTGTGCTGCTATAAAATACCCTAAGGCTGGGTATTTTATAAAGAAGAGAAATATTTATTTTCTCACCGTTCTGGGGTCGGGGAAGTCCAAGATCCAAGATTCTGGCAAGTTTGGTTCTGGCAAGGGCTGCTGTCTGCTTCCAAGATGGCACCTTGAACACTGCATCCTCATATGGTAGAACAGAGGGGTAAAAAGGGACCAAATACTCTGTGAAGCCTCTTTAATAAAGCCCTTAATCCCATTCACGAGGGAGGAGCCCTCATGACCTAATCACCTCCTAAAGTCCTCACCTCTTAATACTGTTGCATTGAGGATTAAGTTTCAACATCGATTTTGGAGGGACACAAAACCACAGCATATTCAAACTATAGCACATGCAAACATGGGGCTAGAAAGTCAAGAGCTGCATCCAGTGTCCCATTTTTGTTTAGGGCAGAACATATCATTATTACAATTTCCACATTCCTTGGGCTTGGGGATGCCACCTCTGTAGGGGTTCACCATTAGACTTGTCTTTGCTCTACTTATGAGCTACCAGTGAAGATCAGCTTCAGATATGATTGATCATTTACGTTTTATTTTTTGGATATGTCTTATTTTCTCATGTTAAATATTAGCTAGCACCAACAAGAACTGCTAAATATTCAGTGGGCATGTGTGTGTTTGTCTTTAATGTGCTTGGTAACTTATAGCAAACTACTCTGTTGGAGACATTAAATTACTTGATAATACTCAAATCTTAGTTATCAGCATCACTGCTTTCCTGAGCTTCAGACTGAATTTCCAACAACCTTTTGGGCATCTCACCCATAATATTCTAAGAGAACTTTATATTTACATATTAGACACTCATCTCATAAGTTAGTGGCATCATATTTCATCAAGCTGTTCAAATTTAAGTAGGAGACATCCTTAATTTCCTATTCTTCCTCATGTTTTTTATACACTCTAAAGCCATCCAAATGAATCACTATATTCTTCTATATTTTTATTATTTGTGTTTGAGACAGGGTCTTGCTCTGTCACCCAGGCTATAGTGCAGTGGCATGATCATAGCTCACTGCCACCTCAAATTTCTGGATTCAAGTAATCTTCTTTCCTGACCTCCCCAAGTGCTGGGATTACAGGCATGAGCCATTGCACCCGGCCGATACTCTTTAATTAAGCATCTAAAAGCACTCTCTTGTATATCCCTTCCTGTTTATTTCTACTGTCACCACCTTGATTCAGGCCCTTATTATCTCTTAGCTGAGATTTTGTAATAGCTTCTGAGGTAAGAATAATGACCCCCCAAAGGTGTCCAGGTCCTAGTCTCCAGAGCCTATGAATATGTTACATTACATGTCAAAGGGCAATTAAGATTGCAGATGGGTTTAATGTTGCTAATCAACTGACTTTAGGGAGATTATCATGGATTATGGCAGTGGGTCCAATTTAATGACAGGGATCTTTAAGAGTAGAAGAGGGGGACAGAAGAGGAGTGAGAATGATTTGATTTAAGCAGGACTTGACCCAGTGTTGCTGGCTTTCAAGATGGAGAAAGTGGCCATAAATAAACGACAAGGAAATGGATTCTCCCAACAGCCTCCAGAAGAAAGGCAGCCCTGCCAACACCTTGGTTTGAGCCTAGTGAGACCTGTGTCAGACTTCTAACCTGCAGAACTGAAAGCTAATAAATTTGTGCTGTCTTAAGCCACCAAATTTGTGGGAGTTTGTTATAGCAGCAGTAGGTAAACGAATACAGTCACCAGTTCTTAGCCAGTCCCCTGGCCTTTAGCTTCCTTCTTTTGGATCTATTTTCCTTAGTTTTACCAAAATTATCCTTAAAAATACAGATCTGGCTATGACACATTCTTGTGTTAAATTCTTTGATGGTTTCCTACATTGACTAGGATAAAATTGCACTGCTTTATCATGGCACACAAGGCTCTGCGTTATCTGTTCTGTTTCCAGCTTTTATGCCTCCTGTAGGTTTGCCCTTTCCTCATACTCCCCCTTCCCCACATTCCAAAAAAATGTATTCTATACTCAATACTTATTAGCTTACTCAGTTTCTGGAAAACACCAATAACCTTTATAGCTGCTAAGTGCTTGTTTATGCTGGTCACTTTATGTGGTATGTTCATTTCCTTGCTGTCTCCCTGATGTGTTTACCAAGCACATTCTTTAGTGCTGAGTTCAGGGATCTCCTTCATGGCTCTTTGCATGATATGATTACTCCTCCTTCCACAGCTGCTCCCTGTCAGACTAAGTGAGCACCTACTATATCCCAGCCATTCAGTTGTTCTAAACATTTTACAAGTATTAACTTGTTTAATCCTTGTAACAAGCCTATAGGAAAGAGATATTCTCATCTCTATTTTATGGCTGATAAAATTGAAGCACAGGGAAGATAAGTAATGTTCCCAAGTTATAAAGCTAGTAAGAGATGGAGCTAAAATTCAATCCCAGGCGTCTGTGACTCCAGAATTTGTTATCTGAACAATACTCTGTACCTTCAAATACCAGACAAGTTAGTGAATAAGGAGAACATCTACTTTTTCGGCTCTGTGAAAATAGGAAACTTTTTACTGAAGGAGTGGACAACATGATATAGCCCCCCACTCTCTGTGGTCTCATTAAATTTGATATATTTGGTTTATCAAGCAAAATCTGTTCATGCCAAAATTGTATTTTCTAAAATGTTTTTGAAAATGCTTACATCTATGTCCATGAAGGATTTGATCAGTAGTTTTTTTGTAATGCCTATTTTTGATTTTGCTTTCAGACTAATGCTGGTTTCATAGAATGAGGTGGGAATTATTCCTTCTTCTCTGATTTTATAAAATAATTTCTGTGAAATTGGCACTATTATTATTTTCTTATATGTTTGGAAGAATTCACCAGTAAAGTCATTAGATTTTAGAGTTTTCTTTCTGGGAAAGTTTTAAACTTTAAAATAAATAAAAATATGTAATAGGGCTACTCAGATTATTTATTTCTTCTTGAGTGAGTGTTGGTAGTTTGTTTCTTCAAGGAATTCTTTCATTTCATCCAAGATGTTGAATTTATTGACATAAGGTTGTATATAGTATTCCCTTATCCTTTAAATATCCTGAAAATCGTAATGATGTCACCTCTGTATTTCCTGAATTTGGTAATTTATATCTCCTCTCCCTTTTTACTAATTAGTCTGGCTGTAAGTTTACCAATTTTATTGATTTTTTTTCAAAGAAGCTGCTTCTGGTTTTATTAATTTTTTAAAATCATTTTTCTATTTTCTATTTCACTGATTTCTTCTCTGATAGTTATTATTTCCTTTCTTCTCTTCACTTTAAATTACCTTTTTGTGTGTGTGGCTGTTGCTTTTGTTTCTTATGGTAAAAGCTGAGTTTATTAATTTAAGACCTTTCTTCTTCTCTTATATAGGCATTTTCTGTTGTAAATTCCCTCCCCAACCACCAGTACTGCTTTACTGGAATTCACAAATTTTGATAGATTGTGTTTTCATTTCCATTCAGTTCAAATTACTTTCTACTTTCCCTTTTGATTTCTTCTTTAACCTATGGTTTATTTAGAAATGCGTTAAAATTTCTAAATATTTGGGAAATTCATTTCTTTTGATTTCCTATTTAACTTCCTTTGAAGTTAGAAAACATATTTTTTAAGACTTGAATTCTTTTAAATTTATGGAGACATATTTTTATGGCTCAGAAGTTAGCCTATCTTGGTGTTTGTAGTGCATTTGAAAAGTAGAGTTTTTTGAGATAGGGTCTCGCTCTGTCACCCAGGCTGAAGTACAGTTGGGTGATCACAACCCACTGCAGCTTCAACCTCCAGGGCTCAAGACAGAATGTATTTTCTAATGGTTGTAGGATGGAGTGTTCTATATATATGTATTACTTAAGTTAATTTGGTTGATACCATTGTAAAATCTCTATGTCCTAACCGGTTTTTTGTTCTATCAATTATTAAGAAAGAGATATTAGATTTCTAGATTAATTTTATGAATTTGTCTATTTCCCCATGTAACTCTCAGTTTCGTTTCATGTATTTTGAAATTATTTTATTAAATATATACACATTTAGAATTTTTATGTACCCATCCTTTTATCATTATGAAATTACCTTCTTTTCCACTGCTCATCTGCTCATAGTCTTTGCTTTGGTGTCTACTTTGTCTGATATTGATATAGTCACTCCAGCTTTCTTTTGGTTATCATTAGAATGGAACATCTTTTTCTATACTTTTAAAGTATTTGTTTCTTTATGTATAAAATGTGCTTCTTGTAAATGGTATATAGGCCATTCTTTTTTTAATCATTTTTCGAGAATTTTTGCCTGTTAATTGGGGTGTGATATGGTTTGCCTGTGTCCCCACCCAAAATATCATCTTGAATTGTAATCTGAATTGTAATCCCCACATGTTGGGGGGAGGTGCCTCATGGAAGGTGATTAGATCATAGGGGTGGTTCCCCCATTGCTGTTTTCATCATAGTGCGTGGAGTTCTCACAAAATCTGATGATTTTGTAAGGGGCTTTTCCCCACTTCACTCTGCAGTTCTCTCTCCTGCCACCATGTGAAGAAGGATGTGTCTGCTTTCCATCTTGCCATGATTGTGAGTTTCCTGAGGCCTCCACAACCATGTGGAACTCTGAGTCAATTAAAAATCTTTCCTTTATAAATTACCCAGTCTTAGGTATTTTCTTCATGGCAATGTGAAAACATACTAATAGAGTAAGCTGGTACTTCAGAGAGTCGGGCACTGCTGTAAAGATACCCAAAAATGTGGAAGCAACTTTGGAACTGGGTAACAGACATAGGTTGGAACAGTTTGGAGGGCTCAGAAGAAGACAGGAAGATGTGGGAAAGTTTGGAACTTCCTGGAGACTTGTTGAATGGCTTTGATCAAAATGCTGATAGTGATACGAACAATAAAGTCCAGGCTCAGACAGAGCTGAGAAACTTCTTGGGAACTGGAGCAAAGTAACTCTTGCTATACTTTAGCAAAGAGGCTGGCAGCATTTTACCCCTGCTGTAGAGATCCGTGGAACTTTGAACTTAAGAGAGATGATTTGGGGTATCTGGCAGAAGAAATTTCTAAGCACCAAAGCATTCAAGAGGCGAAAGAACATAAAAGTTTGGAAAATTTGCAGCCTGACAATGTGGTAGAAAAGAAAAACCCATTTTCTGAGGAGAAACTCAAGCTGGCTGCAGAAATTTGCATAAGTACCGAGGAGCCAAATGTTAATTGCCAATACAGTGGGGAAAATGTCTCCGGGGCATGTCAGAGGGCTTCACAGCAGCCCCTCCCATCAGAAGCCCAGAGGCCTAACAGGAAAAAATGGTTTCATGGGCTGAGTCCACTGCCTTGCTGCTTTGTGCAGTCTTGGGACTTGGTGCCTTGCATTCCAGCTGTGGCTAAAAGAAGCTAATGTATAGCTCAGACTGTTGTTACAGAGGGTGCCCCAAGCCTAGGTGGCTTACATATGGTGTTGGGCCTGTGGGTGCACAGAAGTCAAGAATTGAGGTTTGGAACCTCCACCTAGATTTCAGAGGATGTATAGAAACACCTGGATATCCAGGCAGAAGTTTGCTACAGGGGCAGAGCCCTCACAGAGAACCTCTGTTAGGGCAGTGGGGAAGGGAAATGTGGGGTCAGAGCCCCACACAGAATCCCCACTGGGGTACTGCCTAGTGGAGCTGTGAGAAAAGGGCCACCATCCTCCACACCCCAGAATGGTAGATCCACTGACAGCTTTCACCATGTGCCTGGAAAAGCCGCAGACACTCAATGCCAGCCCATGAAAGCAGCTGGGAGGGGGATTGTACCCTGCAAAGCCCCAGGGGCAGAGCTGCCCAAGGCCATGGGAGCCCACTTTTGCATCAGCATGACCTGGATGTGAGACATGGAGTCAAAGAAGATCATTTTGTAACTTTGAGGCTTAATGACTGTCCTACTGGATTTTGGACTTGCATTCGTCCTGTAGCACCTTTGTTTTGGCCAATGTCTCCCATTTTAAGTGGGTGTATTTACTCAATGCCTGTACCTTCATTGTATCTAGGAAGTAGCTAACTTGCTTTTGATTTCACATGCTCATAGGAAGAATGGACTTGCCTTGTCCAAATGAGACTTTGGATTTGGACTTTGAGGTTAATTTCAGAATGAGTTAAGACTTTGAGGGACTGTTGGAAAGGCATGATTGTGTTTTGAAATGTGAGAACCTGAGATTTGGGACAGGCCATTGGTGGAATGATATGATTTGGCTGTGTCCCTACCAAAAATCTCATCTTGAATTGTAATCTGAATTGTAATCCCCACATGTTGGGGGCAGTACCTCATGGGAGGTGATTAGATCATGGGACCAGTTTCCTCATGCTATTCTCATGATAGTGAGGTTTCATGAGATCTGGTGGTTTTATAAGGTCTTTCCCCCCCTTCCCTCTTTACTTCTCTCTCTCCTGCCACCACATGAAGAAGGATGTGTCTGCTTCCCTTCTGCCATGATTGTAAGTTTTCTGAGGCTTCCCCAGCCATGTGGAACGTGAGTCAATTAAACCTCTTTCCTTTATAAATTACCGAGTCTCAGGCATTTCTTCATAGCAGTGTGAGATTGGACTAACACAAAGTGTTTAAACCATTTTTATTTAATATGATTGTTGACATGTATGGAAAAAGCTAAGTCTATTATCTTTCTGTTTTCTATTTGTTTCATTTCTTTTTTCTAACTCTTTTTTTTTAACTTTTCTGGGTGGTTATTTGTATTATTTGTGTTCATTTTCACACTGCTATAAAAATACCTGATACTGGGTAATTTATAAAGAAAAGAGGTTTAATTGGCTAACAGTTCCACAGGCTGTACAGGAAGAATGGCTGGGGAGGCCTCAGGGAAATTCCAATCATGGCGGAAGGAGAGGGGGAAGCAGGCACATCTTCACATGGCCAGGGCAAGAGGAAGAGAGAGAGGTGGGAAGTGCTACACACTTTTAAACAACTACATCTTGTGATAACTCACTCACTATGAGGAGAATAACACCAAAAGGGAAATCTGTCTTCATGATCCAATCATCTGGATTGGATTTTATACATCTGAAACCAATTTTCATTTCATCTTTACATTTGAAAAATATGTTCCCTGGTATGGAATCCTAGTTTAATAGTTACTTTTTTTTTTTCTATCAGTACTTTAAAGGTGTTGCTCCACTGGCTTCTCCTTTGCACTGTTTCTGAAGAGCAATATGCTGTAACTCTGACCTGTCTTCCTCTGTGTGTCTTGTGGCTCTTTCTTTGGCTACTTTTAGAACTTTCTTTTTTCACCAGGTTTGATCAGTTGGGGGTAGTTTTTCTTTATGTTTCCTGTACTTGAGCTCATTGAGATTCTTGAATTTGGAGTTTATGGTTTTCATCAAATTTGAAAACATTTTAGGCATAATTTCTTCAAATTTTTTCTCCACTTCCATCCTCTCCTTATAGGATCCCAATTACATGTATATTAGGCAAGATTAAGCTGTCTGTCCCTCAGCTCACTGATGTTTTTTTAAATTATTGTTTTGTTCTTTTTTTTTTTTTTGCTTTTGCTTTTGTTTTTGTTTTTGTTTTGTTTTGTTTACAGATAGGGAGGGTTTCACTTTGTCACCCAGGCTGGATTAGAGTGATGTGATCACAGCTCACTGCTGTCTTGAACTCCTGGGCTCGAGCAATCTTCTTGCCTCAGCCTCCTGTGTAGCTAGGACTAGGTGTGCTCCACCATGACTGGCTAATTTTTTATTTCTATTTTTATAGAGATGGTGTCTCACTGCATTGCCCAGCCTGCTTTTAAACTCTTGGTCTCAAGTAATCCTCCCACCTTGGCCTCCCAAAGTGTTGGGATTGTAAGTATGAGCCCCTGCACTCAGCCTGCCCTTTTATTTTGGATGGTTTTTATTGCTGTTTTCAAATTCACTAATCTTTTCTTCTACAGTGACTAATATGCTGTTAATCCCATCCTGGTTAGTTCTCTGGAAGTTTGATTTTGATCTTTTTTATCCTTTATGTCTTTTCTTAGCTTTTTGAATATATAGAGCGGAGTTATAACAATTGTTCTAATGGCCTCATCTTCTGACAGTAACATCTGTGCCTATTTTGGGTTGGTTTTAATTACTGATTTTTCTGCTCCTTAAGGTTTTGGTTGTCTTTTCTCTTTTCTTTTTCCTTTTCTCTTCTTGATTCTTTACATATCTAGTAATCTCGGAACTGTGATTTTACCCTGTTGGGTGCTGATTATTTTTGCATTTATATAAATATTTTTGTCTTTTGTTTGGGGTACAACTAAGTTACCTGTAGGTTTTAATTTTGGAGGGTCTTACTTTTAAGGTTTTGAACTGAGTCCAGAGCAGTGTTTGGTCTAGCGCTAGGTGTTTCCCACTAGTAAGGCAAGAAACTCCTGTGTACTCTTCACAATGCCCTGTGAATTATGACATTTCCTTGCCAGTAGGAACACTCTTCTCAGCCCTCTTTGGCCTCCTGGCACTGTTTTCTCTAATCCTTTTGGATGCTTCTTTCCCTGGCCTCAGGCAGTTTCATCACAGGCCTGTGCTAATAACTACTCCGCTTAAGTACGCTGAGGGCTTCTGCAGATTTCCAAGGGCCCTTCTCTGGGCAGCCCTCTTCTCTCTGGCACTGTCTTGTGAACTGTCAGCTGCCTTTGTCTCCCTATACTCTCAGCTCGGTCTCTTCAACTAAGGATTGGGCTGTGCTCCGCCTGGGTTCCTCATCCCTGTACCGCAGCCTAGAAACTCTCGAAGTATATTTTATGGCAATTGTAGGGTTCACCTCACTTGTTTCACATCCTTTAGGGACTGCTGTCCTTTGTTGCCTGCTATCTAGTGTCTTGAAAACCATTGTAATGATCTGGTTTTTATTTTTTCAGGCAGAAGTTAAATGTGGTCACTTTTACTCCCTCTTGGTTGGAAGTAATGTCAAGTTAACATTCTTGTTGCTCACTTAAGGGCTTCTTGGTGGAAACAAAGACCCAGAACCTAAAGTTTGAATTTTCTGTTTTGATGAATTCTGATGGACCAGAAGCTTTTTCTACTTCAGTGACCTCGCTCTATTTGCTAGGAAGAATCAATTGGTGGCCTCTAGCAGAAATGGGGTATTCAAGACAAGCTTCTAAGGAGCCTGTCCTGATAGTATTAACCCACCCGGCAATCCCAGCTACATTCCGTAGCACTTAGGTCTAAAGCTGTATTTGGACAACCTCCATGGTAGGTGCCTATAATAAAAAGTCACACCATAAAACTAGACATAGGTTCTTAGGAGACCCATGGCTTTGCACTAAAAGATAAAGGAAAAAAACTAAATCTGAGCCTTCAAAAATCGTGTAGAAAATTTTGAGAACTGGATGAGAAGTTTTTCTGCTTTTATGCAGTACTTATTTTTGTCAATTTTTTAATCAACTGTAGCTCCAAAATTATTCCTGGGCCTGACATTTCACAGGATCATTTGCCATTCAGATGTGTTGCTCACTTTTGTGTGACTGATCTGCAGAGCCTAGGACCAAACATTTTTAATAAAAGTTTAAACAATTACAAAAGACAGTATAGAGTCCTCATACCATGTTTTGAAAAGCTTTAGGTTGTTAACATTGAAATGGATGTCAGGTTTGATAAAAGAAATAAAAGTACTTTTTTTAGTTCATAATGAATGTTTTCACTTCAGGGCTATGGAAGTCATGTTTCTACATATTTCCAAGCATGCGACTTTTCCAGGATAATGTAACTCAGGACTCCCAGGCCTTCACTGTCCAGAGGAAGATCAAAACTACAGAAAGAAACACTGAAGGCTGTTTTCCTGGATTGCTTTCCTGAGGGCTTTATGATCTTCTCAGGCTTCCTTACATGTCTGGTGCTAGGAATTTCTAGGGAGCAGCTAACTTTATGCTTCTTGAACTAGTCGTTTTAGAAGGAGATGAGCCTGTCTTCATTTTCCTTTCTCCTGCTCCTTTTCCCCATTATTATGTCTCTTGCCACTACAAAAGGGTGACTATTCCATGGTACCTGTAAAGATGGCACTTCTCCTGCCCCTTGACAAATGCGTCCATTCTCCCCATGTCTAGGGTACAACTACGTATACCGAGAGTACCTTACCTCTTGAGGGCATCCCCTGGACAGTTGATGCCAACTCATAGCTGGGCTAAGATTCTTCATGCCTTCTGCCAAAGGGGAGTCTGGTTGTTACGTGGGTCGAGAACGTTGGCTATTATTGTTGCCACTGCTGCTGACTTCTTGGACTCTGAATAAATCATTGAAGTTTTATGAAATTGTTCTTTGCTTTTGCTGACTCTCCTGTTGCAGTCATACCACCCCAGGATTCAAAGGATGTAACTTTTGAGCTAATCTATGGAAAACACATAGGAGAAAGTAGAATTTATTCACAGAACTACAAAAAATACCCATATGACTGGAGGCCATCTGTGTAAATAGCCGTGTAATACTGGGGTCTAGAAGGGCTCCTTAAAAGAGGACCCTCTTCTTTGATATAGCTCACCTTTCATTGGAACTAATTATTGTTCTTATTCCTGTTTTCATCTGTTTGCCCTTATTTGCATTAATGGCACACTTTTGAATAGCAGCATATTTGGAGGCCCCTTTGAAGGAATTAAATTTGCATCCACAACCATCATACGACTCACGTGGTTGCCTTTATCACAATGTGGCTGTGTGAGTAGAGCCATTTGTTTTCCTGGGCTCACTCCATTATGCTCTCATGCATCTCTGCTTTTTTTTCTTTTTCTTTTTCTTTTTTGAGACAGAGTCTCACTCCATTATGCTCTCATGCATCTCTGCTTTTTTTTCTTTCTTTTTTTTTTTTTTGAGACAGAGTCTCACTCCATCGTCCAGGCTGGAGTGCAATGACGCGATCTCGGCTCACTGCAACCTCCGCCTCCCGGGTTCAAGCAATTCTTCTGCCTCAGCCTCCCAAGTAGCTGGGACTACAAGTACCTGCCACCATGCCAGGCTAATTTTTTTTTTTTTTTTTTGTATTTTTAGTAGAGATGGGGTTTCATCATGTTGGCCAGTCTTGTCTCGAACTCCTGACCTCAGGTGATCTGGACACCTTGGCCTCCCAAAGTGCTGGGATTACAGGCCTGAGCCACCATGCCTGGGTGCGTCTCTGCTTTTACTGTCTATTCCATAGGTCAGTTTTTCCCTGGGAGGACCCCGATTCTTCATATAAATATACCAGAAAGAAACTTGCACCACCAGCCTTTCAAACATACCTAAATATGTCTGAATTCTCGGGTGAACATATTTTTTGCTCAACTGAAATTTCTGTTACTGTTCAAACAAACATCTTTACCTGGCATTCTCTTGGGAATGAGTAACTAACAATGAATTTCTGGTGGCAGTGAAATGGTACAGCCTATAGGTAGGAGGGCCTGCTGAGCAAGTCCTTAGAGATGTCTGTACTTTCCCAGATATAGGACTGGATGGCACTGGGGTGTTCTCTCAGAACTTTGAGGTTTGCCAAATCTAGGAAAGAATTTTGATTTTTTACATGCTTACTTGATTTCCTAGAATGACTCCTGGATAGAAATAAAATTGAAAGTAATTTTGTTTTTAGGCAATCACATAGCATCACATTGCTTCTGATCTCTTCACTCCAGATAATGGAATGATGAGCTGACACAAGGCCACATGAAGCCAGGGTGAGGTAAGGCTACAAGGAGGGGCAAAGAATGAGAGATAGCAAATTTCACCAGAAAGAAATTAGGGAACAGCAAAGAGAATAAGAGAAGTAAGGAGGCAGGAAAATCTGAGTCATGGTTCTTTTACCTATAAAAGAAGTAAATTCACATGCATTTAAGTTGTGTGTGTGTGTGTAGTAAATAGATGTATATGTCTGTGTTTCAATTGTTTTATCAAAGGTGGAATGATGCGCCAATGAAGTAGATCCAAAGCCTTAATTGGACTCATATTTACCTGGGATTGCATGGGTGGGCTTTTATATTCTTTGGTGAAAAAAACCATTCCTTGAATGATAGCAAAAGAAGGGGAAACTCCCTTCATTGAATGTGCTCTCTGATCTTCCATACAAGCTTTTATGTGATTGGTAGCATCTCTTGAATTGAGATCAGGCCCTAGCAGCTGTTGGGAGAACTTGTCCCTGACCATCTCTGTTGGCAGCAACAGGATGCTGCCCTGAGGGGGCATTGTTAACCTTCTCAGTGGTTTTCATCTTACACTCCCCCAACCTTTAGATGGATTCTTTCAGAAGTGCATTTTTTAAAGTAGCATTTGTTTATACCTGGTTTGCTAACAGGATGAGTTAAAGTCTTTGATATTCCAGTATACTGCAAAAAAACTCAGGTGATTAACAAAAAAGAGAATCATTACATATTTACAAGAATACTGATGCTTTTGTTCGAATAGTACCTTTCATTTGAAATAATTTTTGTTCTAATTTTCTCCTGTTTTCATCTATATGCCCTTTTTGCATTAATGGCACACTTCTGAATACCAGAATATTTGGAGTCACCCTTGAAGGAATTAAATTTGCATCCACAACCATCATACAACTCATGTGGTTGCCTTTATCACTGTGTGGCTGTGTGAGTAGGGCTACGTGTTGTCCTGGGCTCGTTTCATTACGCTCTCAGGAGACAAAGTTCTTCCATGTTTTAGAAGACACTCCATTTTTATTTTGCATAGGCTTAGTGCTGCATATAATAACAATAACAATAATAATCTTTATTTTTTTATCCATCTTGGAGAAAGTTGTACTTCTCTTCTTATTCTGAGACTAGCTTAAAATTGTCTGTTGGACAGGTATCACTATAATTCAGTTGTAACAATCAAAGCTGCATAATGATTATAAAAAAATTGGTGGCTCACCACCAATTCAGGGTACCTAGCTATATTGTACTACCACAACAGAATAATATCATTCTAATATTAATTTGTTAATCATTTCTGATGGATAATCTTGACCCAACTTCTCTGAAAATACTCTATATTTTCAGCCAGACATACCCTTATGTGTTTCTTGATGTTGTGTTTTTATTTTCCTCCAATATCGGGGTTCTGGGGAAAAATGCTTATTTAAATCTAAATTATAATTCAAAATTGATAAAAGAAATACATTGTATCTCAATACGTATACGTTGTGTTTATAAATAAATGATACCCAAAGATTTGCAAATAAATCTCAGTGCCATCCTCTATATCCTTTCTGGATATGACACATGAACCATTTTAATAGGTAACTATCATGTAATAAGAAAAACAGATCCACTTTATTAGTGCTGTCTTGCTATTTTGCTTTTCAGTATAGGATCAGAAGTGATTTATGAATAAACTTTGAAATATAGTCCAATACATTATGTCAGCCCTGTTCTTTTGAGTTTTGGCAATTGCGTCCTCCATAATAAACAATATCAACAATCATATGCCACATCACTATCGCCCAGAAAAACCCACGAAAACCAAATGAGCTATTACTTCTCAGCTCTGTCCTTCGCTTGAAAGATGTTTTATCAATATTTCCTTGAATACTCGAATGCCTTGCAGGTCATTTACTAATTTTATCATTATCTGCTTTTTTGCATGCAGTAGGAAGACTGGACATTGCATACCCAGGCATGGTGCCCAGCACAAACTGTCAGGGCTGGAGTCTCTACCACGCTGTTGGCAATATGCTGTGGAGAGGCAGCCACAGAGTCAGGCTCCCACAGTAATGAGGAACATAAAAAATGATTTTTTTTAATTCTGAAAATCTTTTTGAGAGCATGCAAAGTGAAAAAGGGCAAAGTCTTTAAGAGAGAGGAAAAAATAAAGGGCTGTGAGAATTCTGTGATGGAAGAAGTTGGCACCTGGGCCAAACCCAGCATCTCTGGACTGACAAGGACTTTAGGGTACCATCAGCAGGCGGGTGTGAGTCACATGCTGGCATTTTCTCTTTCCTCACTCCTGCCTACTCACACCATGACTCTAAATCAAAACTCAAACTTAAAAAACAAAAAGATCTCACTGTGTTGGATACATAATAGTGTGTTTCTATCTAAACCACTTTCTGTCCTCTAGATTGATAATTCACACCATACAAAGCACACTGTGGATTGGCACTCCATGTAAGGAGCTCTGTAAATGACTATCCCTTATGGCCAGATCATGGAAAATGCAGGCAAGGTCCTATGTGTTAGTCCTTGCTCCAGGTATCATGCCTATGCCAGCCTACATACTGACTTCAACGTTGCATTGTCCAATGCTCAGTCAGAAGGCTGAGCTTGTCTCATTACTCTCCACATCTACAATGAGTTATGTAAATCCTGCCTACCTGGTATTATCTTGTGGTTCTTTTTATACCCCCAAAACATGTTGTTATGGACTTCACTATGATGTCTCCATTCTACTGTCTCTTCCCATGGCATAGAGATTCCTCTAAACCCAGCAGCAAAACCCAACCCCAGAAGCTGACAAAAGCTGCATAGTAGGCTCTCTACTCATGTCTATCAGCCTCTGAATGCTGATGTGTTCTTGAAATGAGGGAGCTTTAAAAACCCTTGTTGACGTCGGTCTAAGATCTCTCTGTCTGAGGTACTATCAGGGAATTCGCAGGGCATTCATCAAAATCAAGCTGATGCAAGCATGAATACTCACAAGAAAGAGCCCTTTTATGCTGAAAACTGCTGAAGGCTGGAAAAGGGGCTAATTTATTTAAATTATCCCTCTAAGTGTCAAGCCCCACACTTTCTGGAAGGAGCTGACAACTGTGGGTTAAAGAAAGTTTTCTTAAATTTATAAATAAATTAGTGACGGTAGAAAGTTAACCTGGGAAATCAGAGTAATAGAAAAGTAATCGCCATCGATGTTGATGCAGATGTAGGAAAATACAGTTTTCTGCTATTAAGCTTTTAAATGTCAGCAAATGGCAGTTTAGTAGATCATTTGCTAATAATGATTAAATTTCTCATTAAAATGCTTCCTTCATTATTCTTCAGGTAGAAATGTGTAATTCAATGATTGTTACATCAATTACACTTAAAAAGCTCATTAAAATACTGAAATATTATCTCTCGTAGTCAGAGTACTTTAAGAGTACTGTACTAATTATAAAAGAAATAAACTCTTATAATAGCACCATTTGAACTGATGCCTTATAAATTCTTAATGTAAAGCTAACATGTAAAGTTTAAATCAAATATATAGATCCAATAAAACAAAACCTTTTTAATCTTGTTTTACCTTCAAAAGGACTCTGATTATTGTAATTAAATAATGCATGATATAATAAAGATCTGGAGTATGTGATTATTTCATTGGCAATTGAATATTGGTGCTTTTTATTTATGCAAGCAATGTATCACAGGCAATATGCATCAAGCATTAAAATATTGATACAATTACACCTAGCCTGCTGAACCAATAAAAAAAATCTGTGACATGACTCTGCTGATGATACTAGGACAGTTTGAAATCCTTTTTAAATTTTAATACTCTGATGTGCTGGTTTATGCTAATTTTGCTAAGAAATAATGCCTCCAAGATTCACTGTTGTGCTTTCTATTCCTGTGCGTGAACAAATCCAGCTTTGCTCAGCATAGCTAACAAGTAGAGTTTGCTTCTGTACACATTTGGCCATTGTTTCATTTTTTCTTTTTCTTTTTTGTTTTTTTGTTTTGTTTTGTTTTTGAGAAAGACAAGAGAATAGTGAAGTTTGGGATTAATTTGTTTGTTTTTAGGGGTATTCATCCATATTATAATGATCTTTCTCTAATTTTCTCATTTACTAAGTTTCACAGTTTTTTTTTTTTTAAACATTCAAATGCTTTTTATCCTTAAGTCCTTTCTCAGCAGAGTAAAGGGTCAGGAAAGGTTTTCCTTGTAGCTGCTTTATTATTAAAGCCCTGGCAAGTGACTACACAAAGTTCTGAGCCCATCCCAGAAGTCCCCCAGGGACGGAATAGGTGATGGGATTTTTCTGTCATCTGCACACCTGAGGTTCAGTCTTACATAGCTGACCCATTTTCTCACCTGTAAAAATGGACCAAAAATGCCTTTGTTGTTCTGTGTACAAGATGTAATTTAATACATAATTGTTGACTAAAAAACCCAGAAACAGAAACAGACTCTGCTCACTTGGCTGTGAAATGTTTGCATAATTCTAGGGACCTTCCTCTTTGCTTCTGAAATATTTTAGACCCCTCCCCTGCCTGGAGTGAAAGATTTTTCTGTTATCTCACCTAAGAGTGCTGTTAACATAGAAAAATGCACAGATTCCTAGTATGATAGCTGTGCCAGGAACTAAAAAATGACCTCGTTTAACTTTCATATTTTACGGTGGTGTCATTCTAGGCGCAGAGATGTAAAGGGGATGCGTATATACACCCATGTCTTCTTCTGACCAGTCCCACATAGGAGTGTGATCTGATGGGATCTGCATCCTTGTCAGACCTTCCCCTCAGTGATGGTTATCTGGGAGATCTGATAAACACCCTGGTCCCTAAGAAGAAGCTGCCTGATATCTGCTTTTCCAAAGAGGTGCCAAGTATGATATGGAGCTCTGAAAGAAGTGAGAATTGTTGAGCCTGTAAACAGGATATATACATCATAGCAATTTAATTGCATTTTAAGACCCCAGAGCTGTACTCTAGAGCCAATAACTGTGTAAGCCCCATCTTCACCTGTCCTTCCAGGGACTATAGTTCCCCTTTTAGCAATGTCAGGTATATTTCCTCCCTCTTTTCCTATGTGAATAAGTAGCAATGGCTGGCGATGATACAGCACAGTTGATCATCATGAATGTCTATAGGATGTCATATTTATGCTCTTCTGTTTAGCTTAAATCTTACTCAGGTTCTAATAGCAAACACTTCAGCTACAATGGGCTGGCATTGCAAAGCATCTGCTCAATTCAGATAAATAAGACCAATGTGTTTGAAGGGCAAAGTTTCAATACAAGTGGTCTGCCATTTCATTTGGAGATGCAATTCTTATTCAGCATAAATAACAGAGGGGAAAGGGATCATTTGCTAATTGATTAATTATCTTGTAAATGAATTACAAACCTGTGGAGTGTTTGCTAGGTGTTTGCAAAAGACCTCAGCTGCTTTCTTTTCTCCTTTGAGTCTGTAAGTACTGTACAAGTGACGATGAAGCTCTATACTCACAAAGCTGATATGTGTCATACCAGGCTGAAGGCCGCATGCCATGATGCACTTGTTTTTCAGGGTTTGAAACCACTCGTTGTCTGATGAGGGTATGCATGTGTGCCTGTTTATGTGCATATGTGTATAAAATGAAAAGAATTAAATTTCCAGTTAAAGCAATCCATGAAGTTAACAGTTCAGTTGGGGATGGGAGACAGTTCTTTTTTTTTTTTTTTTTTTTGCCTTTATTTTTACGTTCTATAAATGAGCAGAGTTGTGCCAAATAACAATCTTTTGTGGACTAAAAATGCCAAGGATTAAAGATCAGAGAGAGGAGTGTTCCCAAAGTGCAAGCGCTGGTGGGTTTGCAGCACCTTGATAACCACAGAAGAGCCGATAATTAACATTCCTGCTTCCTAGGCAAAGGGCAATTGGCCTTCCAAAGGTGTCCCTATTTTACTTTCTCTCCCTGTATGAAAGTAGCTGATTTAGTCAGGAAGGTGACAGTTAAGGCTCTTTGCTGGCAGAATTTTTGCATCTTTCCAGTGCCTCGTTTCCCCCGACTTTACCACGGAGGCTGTCCATCACGGTTGTTATGTATGCAGGCTGAGTGAGCCCGCAGGGGATCCTAGTTATTTACACTCTTTTTCAAGCTTCGAAGCTGTTATAATCATTCGCTGTCAACTTTGTGCTGACACTGAATTTTACTTTGTGTTTTTTATGCTCGGTTTGGGTCTAAATACTGGCATCCATACCCGACACTGTAATTCCATGGGTGACTGAGCTGACCAGCCATGTCCTGTATTACTAACAGAGCCCTGGAATCCTGCTACATATGGAAATTTCAGGATTTGTTGATTGTGGACAATAAACAGAGTCCTCCGGCTTTGTGCTTTTATCCAGGTGGTGGCCCTAAAGAATCAGCAGTGCACCCTGTTTCATCTCATTACATTTTCATCTTTAAGAACACATAAGTATCAGTTTCATTTGCCCCTGAGTTGTAAAGTTGGAACAGGCAAACTTTCCCTCTGTAAAACCCAGTGTGATTTTCAGACGTTACTTCTTCTCTCCAGATCCCTGTTACAAGGAGAAGGTCTGTGATCTCCCCTTGTGGTTTTCCCCTCCCCCTTCCTTTCTATCCTCTGTGAGTCCAAATACATGCCAGATATGCATTCATGATCCAGATTAAAATAGAAGTGTTGTCCTGGGCAGTATGCATGATGAGGGACAGATTATAAAGACCCTGGGTAAGGCCACCAGAGGGGTGGGAGTGATATGCTTTTAGACTTCATCAATAGACATTTGCATGCTCAGACTTAAATGCCCTGTGTCCCAGTCATGCAAAGAATAAACACCTTCCTTTCACTTGTGAACAACATTCTACCCATTACGTCCAGGGCCTTAAACCTTTAATGACAGGGCAGCAAATTATTTCTCCATGTTTAAAAGGTACTGTTGCTATGCACCATCCCTGTCTTCAATATGAAAATTTCATGTACATCGGGCCCAAAGGGAGTGATACACAAAATGATATGACCCTATTCTTAACTGGACTTGAAATAAAGCTGGTCAAAGGAACTTGTGTGCTTGGCCAATGTAATAAAGTAGACAAATAATTACGGAGCAAATCAAACACACTTACACCTCAGATGATTTTGAAATATTATCTATAATCGGGCACTTCTGTGCTAGGAGGAAAGGTTAATAAAGTAATTTAAAAAAGATTGTGTGGAGTATTATAGAATCAGAAGAGGACTGGCAATCATAATTGTTAATCTCCTGAAACACCAGTTCTGTATTGCACAAAGCAGATATTTTAGTACATATTCTTATTGTGTATTCCACTTATTGCTATATTAGCTTGCTTAATTGTCCTTTTTAAAAATCTTACGTTTTTGGCACAAAAAAAGTTGATATAATTATTCTAGCAGACCTGAAATGTGTATGTCAGTCTTAAGATGTGTAGGAAAGATTGATATCTTTGAAAATTAATTGCCTTTATGTATGTCACATAGAAGATAAACATTGGAGTAGGCAATAGGTATACTCTTTCTTTCCTGCTTTTGTTTTTGTTGGATAGATAGGGGAATGGCACAAATTTTGCAGTTGGAATAAGGAGAAGTAATTCTGAGCTTGCTGGTGGTAGTTTAACACTCTTCAGATAAAGCTAAGATGTACAGTTGGGGCTTTTTCATAGAAAAATCTGTTTACATAAAACATCATCTGTTTTGATCAAAAACTTACTGATACAAAAGTAAGTTTCAGTCATTCTTTCTTCTACTGAAGAATTCTATAGAAGGAAAAAGGGGGACCAGCAAACATCAGAAGACACAGGCCCCACCTCCACCTCTAACTAATTGTACCCTGGAGCAGATTGTAAAATAGAGATAACAATAGAGCTTCCTAGGACCTTGGAAGGATAAATGAGAGAAGTACAGAAACTTCAAAAGCAGCATCCTTGGCTTCACTAAATTTTCCCGTCATATTCATGTCATAATACTTTATGACTTATAAGTGTTTTAAAATATTTAATGTTTAGTTATGCAACTATTTTTCACTTTATGTGAAGCCCATCCTGGCTACAAATAGATTTTTAATGTGTTTCTGTACAAATAATTTGCACTTTAAATCATGCCCCTTGCTTGACCCTGTTGCCTCTTCTGGGGAACATTTACTCTTCTCTTTTCACTTCCCAACATCTCAAAGAGTGATATATCACTCCTGTACTCTCACATTCACTTTATCCCTAACCTTCTTGCACTCAGCTCTGTGCCTGCCGTGCTGCTGAAGCTGACCTTGCCTTAGTCCCAGTGGCCAGTGATCACTTTTCCAGGCCATGCCTTTGACCTGTCTGCAGCACTGCCATACTGGAGCCTTAGGGCAACCCTTAGCCTCTGAGACATGAGGTGCTCCTGCTAAGCTGCCACTTCTGCTTCACATTTCTCCCTCCTCCTTCTTCCTGCCTGGAGAGGATATGCCATGGGTTCAACCTGAGCCGTTGGCTCCTGTCTCTTCACACTCCTTCACAGGCTCTGTCTATTTCTGAAGCTTCAAAGAGAGCCTCACTGCTGCTTACTCTGCCCAGATCCCCCTTTCAAGCCTCAAACTCCAATCGCTCATAAGAACATAAACAAACACATTTCTGGCTGCAGCTGTGCAGAACTCTGCAACTAGCAGGAGTTATGTAGCAGTGAGAGTGACCAGATTTGAAGAAGCCTTATTTTAGATTGAGGTGAATTAGCGTCTTAATTCTTACAAATTGAAGCAATTGTGAAGTTGTTCACTTTTTATGGTTTTGGTGTAGAAGCAAGCAGATTTCATAAAATGCTGGAGCCTGGTGTGCTAGAATCACCTACTAAACATTGTTTCGTATAAGACTGAGGGTTCGGAAGGAGTATTCCATGCATGTGCATCAGTTGCCAGCATGGTTTTAGGACTTTGGGGATATGGTGCACACCCTGGGAGCACGGAGGACTTTCGAATGACTGAACTGGAGTGTCCATTAGTTGCTTTGTGGATTAACATCTTCATTATTTTCCAGCAGCAAATACAGCTCTTAGAATTCTTGGCAGTAACATTGGCAAGACTCCGAAAGCCAGACCTTTTGAGGGATTTGACCCAGGACAACATCGTCTGTGCTTTCAATTAAGTAAAATTAAAAAGTGGAAAAAAAAAAGGAAAAAATCAGAATGTACTGTTACTCTCAGGTGCTATCACACCCCACAAAATTTGTAGTAAGCTTCTATCTGTCTCCTGAGAGGTGAGAACCTGGTCCAGTGGAGGTCATGAGAGAAGTTCAGGTCAGGTCCACAAATGTCTGATATGTGCCTTTGAAAGCATGGCTTTTCTCTGAACGTGGCAGCTGACATTTGCTGTCTCCTACCTTCTTCTGGGATCAATACCAAATCCCTATGGAGAACTGGATGACTTTGTCAAACACACACACACACACACACAAACCCTCATGGACACAGGGTGGGATCATGGGGTGGCAGGTGGCAGGATAGGAAAACTTTAGTATGTGAAGAAAAATCGAGGGAAAAGGAAGATCTCTCTTCTCAATTTTGAAACTCAACTACCATTACCTCACATGCCCCGCTGCTGTAGTTTGTGCTTCTGGATCTAATGATGCTATTCTGTCTGGTTGCAACTTTAGGACATGAAACCTTCTATAGAATTTGCCAGATGATTAAATAGTTGGTCAAAACAGAAAGCTAACACATTATTTTTTAGTAATGTTTTTCTTTGATCATATTTCTAAATAAAAGCTCTAAATACAGTGCAGTTCTATCTGCATGAATGAATTCTAGAGTATAGGCAGGTAACACATGATTTCAAATATGTAAATATTAGTCATACGGAAGGCCTGACAAAAATTTATTGGTGAAGTGGAATTTACTGATATCAGCTGTGGTTTGTTGATTCCTCTTTATCTCTCCCTCTTTCTTCTCTCTCTCTCTGTTCCTTCTTCTTTGCTTATTTTCTCCTTTTCTTGCTTTTCTCTTTCTTTCCTTTTTTCTGTCATTTCTTCCTTTTTAGAATATTATATGGATTGCTTTTATTTATTATTATTGACATAAAATGATTTGTTTCATTTCCTTGCATATAATACTGATGTTGGCTATTGCATTATTCAATATTTCTTACCTTTATATTTCTACCCAAAGTTAGAGTGTTCCTGCAGCCTCTGTGCATGTAGATACATTCAGTAAAAAACAAAAAACAAACAAAAAACCAGTGTAATAATCGTATGTCTTTATATAGGTAAGGTCAGAGCACAGCATCATGTGACTTTTTTTTAAACATGGTAACAGAATTTTATACTATGAATACCTTGGATACAATACACAGAACAGGTTAGAAAAGTAATATAGTCATAGTAATTACTTTCATCTGAAGAAATACTTCAGTCAGCAGTGTCTAGCAATAAAATAAAATGATCACCTTTAGCATATGTATTACAAAAACAATTGTCTAAAATAAGAATGGTTTAAAATACCTGGTAGAATATAAAACATTGAGACAAGAGACCACCTCTCTTCTCTCTCTCTCTTGCACCCTGTCTCTCTGTCTCTTTCACACACACACACACACACACACACACACCACACACACACTCTTCTCACACTTCACAGACTATGTTAACAGAAATTTACTTGAAATGTAGGGCTGTTTTTAAGGGAAAAAAATACCCCAATTAAGGATTTAGAATAAATACACTATTATAACCACTGTCTTTTTAAAAATGAGTTTTCTTTGAGCTTTTAAGGTTTATAGAAATCACTTATCTGCTCCTTAAAAGATTTTTATTCTTTTTTCCCCTCTTTTTTATAAGTATAGCGAATGTGAAACATCATTAATCCAGTCGTAATATCATCTGATAGTAGTTAATCCCTTCTTAGACACAGCTTTTCTTGGGCCTTTGGAATATAGAAATGTGCTTTTACTCTTAGGCATTTTATTTAAGCATCAACCTATTCTTAATTGTCTTCCGTAAAAGACCACCAAGCAAAGTGCATGATGTATTCAAAGTTCTTTCCTTGAGAGTCTGATGACATTCGGCAGCCTGTTATTTTGTCTGCTAAGGTCATGGATCAAGGGCAGCTTTGTGCCTGTGGTTTGGACTTGGCTATCGGCCCTGACAGGATGATGCAGCCCGCGCTGAGATCCTAATCGGTCAGAAAAAGTCTATTAAGTTTGAGCCCTTAAGCTGTCTCAGCCAAATCAGGGATACCAAAGTTACATTTGTTTTTGTGATGACCATTCATTTTGGTCAAATGAAGAAATTGCTCGTGTGGATTTTGTGGCTTCAGGGGCAAAATCTGTGAATGTCACGTATCTTTTAGCCTCTCTGCTTTTTCACAGACATTATTGAGAAGACGCTTATGAAAAAAAATTATTTTTATTGTAGCTGTTTATAAGTCACCTTGATCATAAAAGAAAAGAGGCCAAAGAGAGGTAATCGGAAGCTCTTTCTCACAAAGTTGAGAAGGCCTGTGATCTGATGTATTGGGGACAAAGTGTATGTTGTGAGTGGTGTCTGACTTAGTCAATGGACAGGGTGGGGTCAGGACTTCACCTTGGAAACTCTTCATGCTTTTTCAAAACCAGTGGTCTGGCCAGATCAGTAAAGATCTGAATCTGCCCTCTTAGATCCTAGATTATAGCTGTATTACTTTATTTTTTTCATGGATAAAATAAAAAGTCTTTGGTTTTATAACAATGCTATTTGTGGATTTATAGCAGCCTGATCTATAGCAGTCACAAAGGCAGAATTAATTGTTCTGTCCATTTTCTCTTTTAAAATTGTTGAATTTTTAGTTAGCCAGTGAAAGGGTTTCCTTGTGATACAAATGTTGTTAATCTGGACTTAACTTTCTAGTAAGAAAAATACGTTAAATTTTAAAAATGCATCCAGTATGTGCGTTGTATCATCTTACCAGGACCTTAGAACTTTAGTGTTTTTGTCAAAGGAGGCCTTAGTCATTACATTTTACAGATGAAAAACCTGAGGCCTGAGCAACTGTCTTGTCCTGGCAACTGATAGCAGAAAGATTATTAGAATCTAGTTTGACTCTCGTGAAAATTTTATTTTCACCACCAACTTCCACCAAAAGTTTTGTCACTTTTTGTGAGAACACAATTTTTCTTAATGTTCATTCTATCAATAATAAGAGGGTACATAGAATAATAGTTACTGTTTGGATCTAAAGTTAGGCTGACAACAAGGGCACACGATGGGGAAAGGACAGGCTTTAATAAACGGTGTTAGAAAAACTGAATATCCACATGCATTAGAATGAAATTAGACCCTTGTATAACACCATATACAATAATCAACTCAAAGTAGATTACAGACTTAAGTATAAGACCTGAAACTTAAAAACCTCTAGAAGAAAACGTGGGAAGAAAGTTTTTGACATTGTTCTGGACAATGAGTTTTTGGATATGACCCCAAAAACAAGAAAGCAAAAGTAGATAAGTGGGATTGAATCAAACTGAAAATTTTCAGCACAGCAAAAATAAAAAATAATCAACAGAGTGAAGAGACAAGGAGAGAAGCTATTTGTAAACCATACGTCTGATAAGGGGCCAATGTCTCAAATATGTTTGTATGTATGCATGTATTTAGAGACATGGTCTTGCTCTGTTACCCAGGCTGGAGTGCAGTGGTGCCATAATATCTCACTGCAATCTTGAACTCCTGGGCTCAAATGATACTCCCATCTCAGCCTTCCGAGTAGCTGGGGGCTACAGGTGCATGCCACCACACTTGGCTAATTTATTTTTATTTTTTTGTGGAGATTGGGCCTCCCTGTGTTGCCCAGGCTGTTCTCAAACTCCTGGCCTCAAGCAGTTCTCCTGTCTTGGCCTCCCACAGTGCAGGGAATACAGGCATGAGCCACCATGCCAGGCCTCAATATCCAAAATATTTAAAAAACTCAACCCAGTGGCAAGAAAACAAATACACTAATTTAAAAATGGGCAAAGGACCTGAACAAACATTTCTCAAAAGAAGACATACAAATACAAATGGCCTACAGATATATAAAAAAATGTTCAGGCCAGGCGCAGTGGCTCATGCCTGCAATCCCAGCACTTTGGGAGTCCGAGGTGGTTGGATCATGAGGTCAAGAAATCAAGACCATCCTGGCCAACATGGTGAAACCCCATCTCTACTAAAAATACAAAAATTAGCTGGTCATGGTGGTGCGTGCCTGTGGTTTCAGCTACTCAGGAGGCTGAGGCAGGAGAATCACTTGAACCCAGGAGGCAGAGGTTGCAGTTAGCCGAGATCATGCCACTGCACTCCAGCCTGGACAACAGAGCGAGACTCCATCTCAAAATAAAAAATGTCCAACATCACTCATCATCAGGAAAATGCAACTCTATACCACAGTGAGATATCTCATACCTGTTAGAATGGTGACGATCAAAAAGATAAAAGATAACAAGTGTTGGTGGGGAAATGGAGTAAAGGAAACAGTTTCACACTGTTGGTAGGAAGGTAAATTGATACAGACCTTACAAGAAACACAACTCTATGTATGATCGAGCAATCTCACTTCTGGGTTTATATCCAAAGGAAATGAAATCAGCATCTCTAAGATATATCTGGACTCCCATGTTCACTGCAGCACTACTCAAAATAGCCAAGGTATGGAAACCTAAGTATCCATGGACAGATGAACAGATAAAGAAAATGTGTTTTGTGTATGTATGTGTGTGTGCATGGGTATATGTTCTCACCACACACAAACAAAAGTAACTATACAAGGTGATGAATATATTAATTAGCCTGTTTGTGGTAATCATTTTACAATGTACACATATATCAAAACATCATATTGTGTGTCTTAAGTGTATACCGTTTTTATTTGTCAATTATACCTCAGTAAAGCTGGAAAAAATTAAAGTCGACTGATGTGAATTGGAGTACAGCTTGAACACCTGTAGAAGTTCAACTTCTCTGAGCCTCAGTTTTCTTTTTTTCTTTCTTTTTTTTTTTTTTTTGAGATGGAGTTTCGCTCTTGTTGCCCAGGCTGGAGTGCAATGGTGTGATCTCGGCTCACCGCAACCTCCACCTCCCAGGTTCAAGCGATTCTCCTGCCTCAGCCTTCCCAAGTAGCTGGGATTATAGGCATGCACCACCAAGCTCAGCTAATTTTGTATTTTTAGTAGAGATGGGGTTTCTCTGTGTGGGTCAGGCTGGTCTCGAACTCCCAACCTCAGGTGATCCGCCCACCTCAGCCTGCCAAAGTGCTAGGATTATAGGCGTGAGCCACTGCGCCCGGCCTGAGCCTCAGCTTTCTAACGTGTAAAATGGTCAAGATAATTGTTCATATCTCAGAAGTCTGTTTTAAAAATTAAATGCAAGAATGCATATAAAGTACTTCACACCAGACACAGCACCTTACAATTGCTCTATATGGGATGTCTACCACTGTGTAGCTTTCTGCCAACCTCTGCAACCTCAGCGGGGAAAAAACAAGTCTAAAGTTCTCCTAAGGAAAAGAAAGGAACGAGTATGATATGGCAAATAATACATTTTGTAAGATTGCATTGTGAGAACTGAAAAAGTGTAAAAATTACGGTATTTCAAATTGGCATACTATTATGTTACAGTACAGCTAGCAGACAGATGTAAAAATAAAGTACAGATGTATCTTTTTTTAGTCAAACCTGATATATGGAAATCTAGATTTAGAGAAAGATTGGTTATAGGGTCATTATTTGCTTTACAAAGCAATTTGGCATAAGGTTCCTTTAAAAGGGAACTTCCCTAGTATCTTTAATGTAATATTTCATTTACTGAAAAAAAGATCACACAACTTTACAGAAATTCATTTCATCCATAAAATGAGGCACATCTGTTGTATGTATAGAGGAAAAATTAAAGTAGAGAGAAAGAGAACATTGAAAGTTAGAAATAAGTCAGGTAATAATATATATGAAAAATTAAGTAGCAAGGGAACTCGAAGAACTAGAACTTCACATTTTGTTATTAATAATTTTTAATAATACATATTCTTCATAAAATGTCTACACTGTGTGTGCGTATGAGAGAAAGAGAGAGAGAATGTGTGTCTGCTGTTACCTCTCCATTTGGCTTTAAGTTTTGCTATGACCTGACTCCTTGCAAGCCCTCTAGACATTGGCACATGTGCCAAACCCAGCCATATGCACTGCCATCCTCTCAAGCCTCTTCAGTTTTGCACAGGTCAGTCTTTCTGCCTGAAGTTTCTCAATGCTCTGACAACCTCAGTAGTTAGCACCTATGTTTTTGGCAAGCTAGGCTTCTTCACTTTTTCTGGTAATGTTCCTGGGATGGCATTCCATCTCCAGATAATCAGGGAACCCCACCCACTGCTAGACACTGGCCTACCCTCATCTTTACTCAGTTACTTTTGTAGAGGGGTATGATAGCACATAGACTTGGGAACACAACAGACTTGACTTTGAATTCTTGCTCCCTATCATACTTCTGGTTTGATCTGGGCCTTAACTGTTCTCTCGGAGCCCTGGTCTTCTTCACCAATACCCCTGGGATAATTAAAGTTATCTCATACTGTTTCTGAGAGGATTTGATGAAATATGTAGAGCCCTTAGCATAATGCTTAGGAAAAAAAACGTCTTGGCACAAACAAATGCTTATGTCTTTTTTTTATCTTTATTACATTGTATTGTATCTGTTGACTTGCTCTGTTATTTACTTTGTTTTCCCCCATTAAACTATGAGTTACTTAAAGGAAAGTATTGGATCTAATGCAGCTCACATTGCCAGGGCCCATCTGATTCATACAGAGTGGGCACCAGATACTTATTTGTGGAGTCTAACTGAGAAAAACACTAGAGCATATACTCTCTTGGAATATGCAAGTCCCAGAGTAAAGCTATGTACAAAAAGAGAAAGAATAAAGAAAAGAACAAAGGGGTAAAATAAAGTTGAAAGGGCACAAAACACTAGGGAACTCTCCCGATTGCCCCCAATTAATTAACAGGTGTTCTCTGGGAACATTTATTTAACCAAGTTTGAGTCACCCTAATTACATAAGCCTTTTTTTTTTGGTCCACCAATATGTTATGCAATAATGTATTAAATATCTTGATGAAACAGAGCCATTCTCCCAACTATCTGGCTAGTCATTCTATAAAACAGAAAGGGAGCAAAAGGAAAAAAAAAGAAAGAAATGAAGTAAGGGAGTGAGGTTAGGAGGGATGGGAAGGAGAGAGAAATTGGTGTAATCCTGAGTAGACCTTTGCTCACTTAAGGTGATTGCCACTTCTTTCTCTAAGCACAAACAACCCATGCTTGTGATAATCCATCCAGAATTTTGCTAGGGATATGTTCTGGATAGTTGTTTGATTTCGAAAATCGAAAGCTTTTCTTTCTATAGCCCACACTAATCCCTGATCAACCATAATTAGACTGTGATTCTAAAAAATTACTGGGAGGGTTTCCACAATCCCATCTGTACCGTTTTTTCAGTTCTTTCAGTAACCTGAGATATAATTTGTCTGGCCTGGAGCCCTGAACTCATCTGAAGCGGCTAGGTCATACTTCAGTATGTCTTGACTTATCTTGGGCCTCAGTTCACTCTTAACTCTGCTTGCTCTGCCCTCTCGGGTTTGAAGATCATTCTTCCTGATAGAGACCATAGAATCAAAATAGGAGTTGAATAGTTCTGTTTTCTCTGTGACATCTGTTAACATTTTGCTGTGTGCCCCAATCAATGTACCTATCCCTTTGTTGTTCTTCACAAACAGAGCTTAAAATAGCTTTCTGTTGTCCTTGGCAGTTTTTCAGCCTAAAGTCAAGCTTTAACCCTCCTGACAATATTCTTACAGCACTTTTTTATATTCGTTACCCATCATGTTTTCACCCTTCCATTTTGGATATATGTTCTTTTATAGTCTGCATTCAGTAGCTTTAAAAACAGGAAAAGAATGTCCCTTTCATGTTATATCTTTTTGGCATAATCTGTGATTATTTTGTCTGAATTTTAAAAATAGTCTTATTTTCCCTTTAAAATTATTTAGTCATGAAATCATCTCTCCATTTTCTCTATTTTGATGACTGTTTTCTTAAACTCTAGGATAACTGCCTCTGTCCAGAATTAGTTTCCTGTGAAAATAACAAACTCTAAGATGACATGTCATTTCCTTCCAAGTTGCTCATCACTTTTAATTCACTAACCAAATCTCACTCCTTGTTCAAAATTAAATTCATGTAAAAATTCTCCGAATTGATCTCTCAGACTTCTAAAGGAATGCAAGTGGCAGAAGGTAGGTCAAGAACTTATCAGAGGGTCTTCGTTTGAAAGAGACTTCTGGCAGATGTTTAGGAGAAAAGTTTCCTGTCAATCATTTAACATCCGTCTGTACTACTTTTGTAATTTGCATTAGGAAGGCCTGGGGATGGTAGTCATTCCTTTTCTGAAACAATACCACTTTAACTTTACTCTCCTTTTAACCTAACGTACATGTATTCTAGCATATGCCCTCATTGGGGCCGTTCATATCCATTTTTCCTGGATTTAGAGTACTAAAGCCACATCCTTGTGATAAACTCTTTTGGGGCCATCTAAAATGTTACTCATAGAGCAGTGTATGTCTGTGAGCTTTTTATGATTGGTTTGCAGAAATATAAGTGCAGAAATGGAGAGTGAGCATGTAGGAATTTTTAAAGCAATTGACAAAAATAATCTGTATGTTAAATCTAATAATAAAAACTGAGGATTCAGTATTGTATATATTTTTATATTCTTTTTCTAGTAATTTAGTCTTCTTGCATTGTACCGAAGTCCTGGTCTATAACAGATTGGAAATAAGGAAACTGGGAAGGATCACATATGATTCGGAAGCACTACCAGGGATGAGGCCCACACCTGACAAAGACTCTCTATAAGTCAAGGATCTTATTTAGCTTTTTGTATTAAAGTTACACATTCATTGTATTATTCTTTTTTTTTTTTTTTGAGATGGAGTTTCCCTCTTCTTGCCCAGGCTGGAGTGCAGTGGCACGATCTTGGCTCACCACAACCTCTGCTTCCCAGGTTCAAGTGATTCTCCTGCCTCAGCCTCCCAAGTAGCTGGGATTACAGGCATGCGCCACCATGCCTGGCTAATTTTGTGTTTTTAGTTGAGTCAGGGTTTCTCCATGTTGGTCAGGCTGCTCTCAAACTCCAGACCTCAAGTGATCCACCTGCCTCAGCCTCCCAAAGTGCTGGGATTACAGAAGTGAGCCACCGCACCTGGCCCATTGTATTATTCTCACTCTGATAATTGTTATATATGAAGATACCGGACAAACACATTGGTCCTTTCCTGCCCATCTTCCTTGTGTTTTCTTCTGCAAAATCCTGGCCAACTTATTTACAATTTAATATTCTCCAAATAATACCTAATGATATAGTCTAATGCTGGATTCGAAAGCATTATTTAGATTTTTGTGCCTTTTTGGCTTGAAGTTTAACTATAGTTTGCTTGGCCTTGGTATTTTTGGCCCCAAGCATTGCTGCCAGTCTTCAAAGAGCCACTTCTCCCTTTGCAGAAGACGCCCTTTCTACTATCAAGAACCATGTTGTAGACAAGCAGATTCTCTTTTGTGCCACCTACATATTTCCCAAAGCCTCCTTGTGTTCTCAGCTAAACTTGGCAGCAGATATCATACTTCTACCACCTCTATGCTTGTGCCCTTCAGCTTCCTCCTTTGCCTTCATGCCTCTAGAAGGACAGTGACTATGTCTCCTAAAGACAGCACTGATTGTCACACGTAATCACAGAAGACAGTGGAATCTTTCCACACATTTTATCCCAGGAAATTCGTTCATTTCCTTTAGTCTCATAACGTCGAAATATGAACTCATGAATGCCTTGGCAGGGAGCCAACCACACCCTCTCTCCTCTGCCTCTTGGAGAAGATGATAAAACTGTTCTAATGTGACTATCCTGAAAATCCTTTTTCTCCTGTATGGGATGAAAGGCAGGTTGTCAATGCCCTTATAGGAATTCACTAGTCATCATCCATGGAAGTAGATGATATAGAGTACATTACCCCACCAGTCTAAAATGTCTTTTAACCTTCTTCATACCAGATTCAAATTTTCTCTGGTTCTGCAGCAACATTTTTTTCTTCTACATTTCTTGTTGGGTTCTATTTTTTTTAATGTCATTACGATCCCTTCATCCTTCCTAATAAGCTGAAACCATAGAATGACACTCATCAAGTGTATTTACCTTCTGCTCAAGATAGAAGGCTCTCTGCATTTGCAGCATGCACAGTATTGAGGGCCTCAGGCAGCTGGACAAATGTCACAGAAAATTCAGTAACATCGTTTCTGGTGCTAACTCCCAGATATCAACATACATTGCTCCCGTCTCAGCTTCCCTGATAAGGGATTTGCTGTTCCTTTTTATTGTTAGACTCCTGCAGGATTGTGTGTGGTGGTGGTGATGACGGTAGGTCCCTAGTAATGCTGCCACTAACCAGTGTTCTGCATGGGTTAGATATGCATGTTGTACAGACCATGCATTTAATTACTGAACTGCCTTTTTAAAACCAAAGAAGTGCCTACCTGGAAAGGTGACATTTTCATTGCCTCTCATTTTTCTTTACTCCTCATCCTCCTAACATCTAGTTAAATCAATTGGAATATGATTAGAGGGCTGGGAAGATGAATGAGAAGTGGTTGATTGGAGTACTAAAAACTTTGTGGATTTGTGTAAACTTGGACCAGGGAGCTATAGAGTTTGGGGGTACTGGGGGCCAAAGATTTCTGGGTCGAGGCCTGGGTCTCAGGTTCTTTACCCACAGAGGAGGGAAAACTCAAGCTCTGAACAGGAGAAAAGGAAATGATGCTCCTCTTCACATCTTCCTTCTGTGAGTTCCTTATCCACTCATCTCACTTTTTACTCACCTTGTATCTCATGGTTTTCTGTTTCTTGGAACCAAAGGACAGCCAAAGCAGTTTGGATTTTAGCTCAGCTACATGATGACAGACTTGGTTTTTATGGGCTAGCCTTGGAACCAAACTACTATTTAAGTATTGTTTCTGTGGAAAAAATCATTACCAATTTGAAAGAAATTTACAAGTTAACTTTTGGAATGAAATTAATTTGTCTCATGGGGGCTGACTGTACAAGATCCATTAAGTATTAGTAAATAGAAATACACACATATTAGAATGCTATATTTCAAGCTTATGATACCTAGTGTTCAATTTAGTATATTTTATTGTCAAAACAGATAAATAAAAATGTCACTTCATAAAAAAAGAGACTACAATATTTTTAAAGTTTTTTTAAAAGCAAATTTTATGTAGGCCTTGAAGCTTCATTAGAGCTCTGTATTTAATAATGAAATGGTAAAAGAAGTATGAATTTTGGATGAATAGTTGCAAATCATTGCTATATACCCACCCCAAATATTTTGTTTCAGCTTTAACATTTAGTTTAAAAATTAATTGTTACAGAAAACAAAAAAAAAAGTCTTATTTACAATTTCCAAAGAAGGGATGGGGCAAAAAAGAAAAAAACAAGTTCATCTATGTTATAAAAATATTATTTGAAAACTTTTATTATGCCCTTTTACAAGGCTGTGAATTTTCTCTCTTTTTTTTTTTTTTTTTTTTTTTGAGACAGAGTTTTGCTCTTGTTGCCCAGGCTGGAGTGCAATGGTACTATCTCGGCTTACTGCAACCTCCGCCTTCCGTGTTCAAGCGATTTTCTTGTCTCAGCCTCCTGAGTAGCCAGGATTACAGGAATGCGCCACTACGCCTGGCTAATTTTATATTTTTAGTAAAGACGGGGTTTCTCCATGTTGGTCAGGCTGGTCTCGGACTCCTGACCTCAGGTGATCCGCCCACCTCAGCCTCCCAAAGTGCTGGGATTACAGACATGACCACAATGCCCAGCCAAATGTTCTTCTTTAATGTGATTTTTTTTTTAATAAAATTCTCCACGTAATATATATATGTAAGTCTGTGTGTATGTGCTCATGTATATTTCCCAACAGAATTGCTAAAGTAAAAATGATAAAGCAAAGATGATATCTGTTTCCATAGAAGTATCTTTCTGAAACAAAACAAATAAAAATTATACTTTATATCACTAGTAAAATTTAACTTGATTATCTGAAGACTAATTATATTAACTTCTATTACCTAAAGTGCAGTTTTATTCCCCACTCTAGTAATTAGAGGGATATTAATAGCTGTTATATTCTAATACTTGAGAGTCAAAATTGGTAATGTAGCCTCACTCTGCCCACAATTTAGCACATGGAAAATTAATGATACAAGAGATATTACAATATACAGTTGTCAAAATGTACCTGGAAGCTCTTAGAGGAATATTAGAGCAACTGACGACAGGTGAAATAAAGGAAGTCTCAACTTTCTGAATTCAGGAGGATTCAGCAGAATTTCCTATAATGTCACTTTGGGCATTTAAAAATGTTTCCCGCAATTAGAGTAGCAACTACAGGTGGAATAGATTCAAAACTGCTTACTAAGTTGTTTGTTATCTATTTCCCTTTGGTTTCCTGAGGCCACAGAGA
This sequence comes from Pan troglodytes, assembly GCF_028858775.2. NCBI lineage: Eukaryota > Metazoa > Chordata > Mammalia > Primates > Hominidae > Pan > Pan troglodytes. Next base: position 63,719,249 of record NC_072410.2, on the reverse strand, counting down.
CAAGGAATTGGCCTGAGTTTTCACCTCAAAAACTAAAGCATATTAGTGGTGGCACCTTTTCAGGCGCTCCTGTGTCATTCCCTGAAAATCACAGACATGCCGTCCAATTAAAATTTTACTTTGTGGAAACCAAAGGAACATAGCCCAGGAGCACCTAGGAACTGCTCATATGCTTGGAGAAGCTACAAGACTTGCTTACATGGACCACAAGAGGCCTTCTCTGGCCCCCTGAAAATAAACATCTCTTTTGCATAGATGCTCTCTCATAGCTGCCAGTGCTCTGCCAAGGAGAATTGTTATTTTAAATGGAGACTCTTTCTGTATCTGCGGGAAGAATTTGTATCCAGTCAGAGAGAATGTAGAGAGTAGCTCTTGTTTCCCATCACATTTTAGTGCAGGGAAGTGCTTTGCCCTAAAGGTGCCAGGTAAAGAGAATTGCCAAGTAAAGAAAATTTATTGAATGCATTTTCCAATAGGGAAGCATAATCTGACATTTTTGTTTCTCGGATCTCAGAAAAATAACTTTCCTCAGTTCTCATATCAGGTAGGAGGACATGCAAAGGCAAAAACGAACAAACAAACAAACAAAAACCCATTTGGTCTTAGAATGCATTTATGTACATTTTCTTGTATTTAATAATGTTTTATTCATAATTATTTCATATGCTTTTCTTTTTTCAAATGTCTGCCTGCAGCACACGTCAGGATGCTGAATTTATTAGTGTTTCCTCTTCTCTGGTGCCCGCTCTCCTTGGAACCACATTATTGTGGGTTCATATGATTATTCCCTTAGGACTATCCACTTGAGAGTAACGCAATGGCCTCCACCTCCCAGCCTTTAGGACCTAAATGATGGAGTTAAAGAATCGAACTTTCTTTTGAAAGCCAGTGGCAGCCCCACATCCACGTCAGGTTTGAGGGGTGCTCTCCTCCCTGACTGGCTAATAGGTGAGGTCCTTGGTATGTTCATGCCTTCTTACCTGAAGCCTCTCCCTCATTTTAATTCCAATTGATTTCACCTTAGTTGTGCTCAGATTTTGTGGGTTTGTTCAAACTGCTCTTGGGAGTAACACAAAAGTATTAACATTTTGCCGACTCCAGGACTTTAGAAAAGTTAGGCTTGAGTGAAAAACAAACTGACGGATTCAAATAATACAAACGCACCCAATTTCAAATCATATTCTCTCTTGCCTTGTCTCACAATGCTGGGCTGCCTCCCTTTACAAGACAGCTGCAATCTCAACGCTCCATTCCAACCTGCTCCGTGACAAAGCGTGAGGTTCCACCTCTGAGCAGGTAAAATATGTTTGTTAGGGAAGGACTGCTCCGCAGTAAGGATGACAACAATTAGCACATGCTACTCATTAACAAACGGAGATTAGAACGCAGCCGAAATGGCAAGCTGCCATCAGTGTGATAGTTACGGGGCAGTTTAATTTCTAACGAATGTGAGTGCTGGATCAGTAACAATATTCGACAAAATGCCGCCTGCATTCTCTTATGGCTTTCATTACCAAATTGAAAATCTGTGTAGATTTCTGAAAATTACTTTTAAATGTAGCCAATCTCCTAGACTGCAAGGCTTGATTTGCTGGTGAGGGAGCCCTGCTGTGAGATTTTAATGAAAGATCATAGTGGCCCTCCAAGGCCAGCAAAGAGCTATGGGCCCTGGAAGACCCGAAATAATCTGTTTTACTTTTAATGGCAGCCATTTTATATTCATTAAGATCAAAATGCAGTTTTGCAGGCAAATTGCAAAGCTGTTCCACTCACAGCTTGAGAACCTGGAGGCCCTACAGCTTTTTATCTTGTTCATAAGCAAATATGCAGTTAATATCTTTTAATATGCTTTGATGCTTGGTACCTTATGGGTACATTGTACCGGAGGTTAGAGAACTGCATGTTTCCTTGGCACAGCCAGCCACGAACTAAAGCGGTAGTCCTTTTATTTCCATAATGGCAGAAGAAATGAGTCTCTCTCTTTTTATCCCCTCCCCATTTTTTAAAAAATATGAGCTCTGCTCAAATAGATTGTAAGGTGCTGTATAGTGTACATTCAGGGTCTCAGAGAAGGGGCAGTTTTTCACTGGGATCTATCTGTTGGTGGTTCATATTATTTAAATTTATACAGTCACATTATTTAAATGTAAACAGCCAAATAAGATATGATCAAATCATTGGCATCTGGAAACTGTGCTCTCATCCTCTTTGATTGTGAGGTTGTCTGCATTAATAATGGAGTTCTAAAGACTGTGATTCCACCTGATATACTGTATGACCTTAACAGTTGTGATTTTATCAGGGTTTCACTGTAGTAGAAAATGAAGGTATTTTGCAGCTCATTTCCAGCAAAGCTAGTTTGCATTATCTTCTGTCCAGAGTAGTCCTGCCTGTTCTGTGTTATAAAATATCACCTCCCCCATTGCCCCCTTTCTGCTGCACAGCTGTACTTCCGGTCTGGAACCATGTTGTAGATTAAATTCCATCAGATTTCTTGTAGAAGGTAAATAGTACTGTGTTTAATGACAAAAGAAGGAAGGAAGGAAGGTCAGGGAGGAAGGAAGGAAGAGAAGTCAGTAAGGTGGGGAGGAAGGAAGGGGGGAAAAAAGAAAGGAAGGTGGGATTGAGAGGGGAGAGAAGGAAACACTGCACTTCCTCCTCCAATTCATCAATTTCTGTCTCATCTCTAAGACAAGAAATAAGGTTGATGCAAGTGGATCTTATTACTCAACCCACAACTCCATCTTAATTCTGCCTTAAGCAATAGGCAGGGGTTAGATATCATAGTCTAGAATCACAGGACTCTCCAATACTAACAAAAATAATATTTAAGGGGTACTTTTTGGTAGAAAAAGGACCAGCCAGGTCTATTTCAATTTGCCCAAAGATTTGGAGGCGAGGCCAACAACAAACAGAACTTTTGCTCCTTTACCCAAATCATCTTGGTTTTTGAATGCACCCAGGGTGTCAAAGTCTTAGAACCAGGGCGGGAATGGGAACCCTTTTTGGTGGGAGGAAAGCTTTCCATCACTATGCAGCATCAGATGAGGGTGTTGTGCTTTTTTTTTTTTTTTTTTTTTTTTCACTCTATAGCCATTGAAATTTCAGCCCTCTTGAAGAGCACTGTAGGGCCAGCTAGTTTAAGAATGGAAGTTAGCTTCTTTATGCAAGTTAATACCCATTGTGCTGTCTCTAAAAAATAATGTACGTTAAGACAGCTCCACAGAAAGGCCAGCCTTTGTATCTCCAGGCCCACCCAACCTTTGTACTTAACCGTGCCCACAGGCATATTATAATATTGTATGACATGTTTACAAGTCCTAACATCTTACTTTGTGCAACTGCATAGCTTCTTTGCAGGCTCAAGAATTCAGGCTTGGACTGTCTGATGAGGGAATTTGATAACCCCCTCTCCCTGGGTCTCAGAGCAAGGTGAAGGTGTCTGGCCTGCCAAGGCACAATTTAATGGTCTTCTGAAAACACTCAAAAGGCAGACATAAATGTGTGGATGGGCAGCCAGCCAGGCTGACCTGGGGGATGGGGCCAGTTGATTTTAAGCAGGGTGAGGTCGGGAAGGAATGTTTCAGCCCAGAGCTGGCTGGGGGGGTTGGGGATGGAGGCGGTCTCTGGAAGCCTGAGGGTTGACTGTAAAGGATTTACAGAGCTCGAACTCGACTCTGTAACCTAAGAGCTCAAGCATTCCCACCTGTCCAACTTTAAAAGGGAAATGGAAAATGTAAAGAACATATAATTAATTTCAATTACAAGCCTCACATATCTCAAGCCAGATAGGCACTGTCTTCATTTCCTGTCAGTTCAATGGGCTCCAATACAAAAGTCACGTAAATTAAATTAAATTAAATTAAAACATAAAATTCCCTCTCACACATCTCTGTTTTCTATTCTTAATGCCTCTTGACAGTTAGTCTTTGATATGCTACTTTTTTTTCTGCACAACACATATACTTCAGATGTCGATTTCCAATCAGTCTTTCATCTTTATGTTGCATCATCCACTATCATGGGACAACTATATATCAAGAATCTTTGGAAAGATGACCAGAGAAGGAACGGGAATACACTTAAACATGAGAGGTTTCATCTAATGTTTATTTACAACTTTATTTCAAAATGATCCCATAATTTTCTAATACTTTTTTTTTTTTGCCTATCTTTGGTATTTTCAATAATAATATGGAAACTTTTCTAGGCTTAATAACCTGGTTTTATTTTGGCTCCATAATTGTCT